>NC_088914.1:44125000-44750000 GCF_963576675.1 Euphorbia lathyris
TGAGTTTATAAACGTGGTTCGGAAGTTTGGGATCTTCAAAACTAGGAGGCTGATTTACATAGACCTATTCGTTTATAATCCCATTGAGGAATGCACTTTTTACATCCATTTGAAATAACTTGAAATTCATATAACTTGCATAAGCACATAAAATTCGAATAGCCTCTAACCTTACTACTGGAGCAAACGTTTCTCCATAGTCTATATCTTCCTGCTGGCTATATCCTTGTGCAACCAGTCTTGCCTTATTTCTTATCACGTTTCCTTCTTCATCTAACTTATTTCGGAAGACCCATCTGGTTCCGACGGTTTTCTTGTTCTTTAGATTAGGAATCAAGTCATATACATCATTTCTCTTGAATTGATCTATTTCTTCATGCATAGCAATCATCCAGTACTCATCTCTTTCAGCTTCTGGGAAGTTCTTTGGTTCTATGCTTGAAACAAATGTAACATTGTTCAGAAGCCTTAGCTGACTTCTGGTTCTTACTACATTCTGGACACTGTCTATTATGTTTTCCTCAGAGTGACCTCTGGGAACTCTTACTTCTCTAGGGAGAGGATTGTCTTCAGCTGTGGGTGTTTCAACAATGTCTGCAGGAACAATTTCATCAGTAAAAATAATTTCGGATTCGATTTTACCTTCCGAAGTTCCAATAGGAAGAGGTTCAGCATCATGAGCATTATCAGTAGGTACTGAGGTTGGATATTTTTCATCTTTGTTGTTGCTGAGTTTACCTACAGGGCCAGTCTCATTGAATTCCACATGTACTGAATCCTTAAGTATGTGGGTTCATTTATTGAAAATCCTATAGGCTCTGCTGTTAGTTGAGTAGCCAAGAAAAATGGCTTCATCAGCCTTAGAATAAAACTTTGTAAGATTGTCCTTAGGGTTTAAAATAAAACATTTGCAACCAAAAGCTATGAAGTGTCCTATCTTAGGCCTTCGCCCTTTCCATAGTTCATAGAGAGTTTTCTTCAGTAAATGTCTAACAATGGCCCTATTGAGAATTTAATACGTTGTGTTAACAACTTCTCCCCAAAAATACTTCGGAAGCTTGTTTTCACTCAGCATTATCCTAGCCATTTCAACTAATATTCTGTTCTTCCTTCCTACTACCCCATTCTGTTGAGGAGTTCTAGGAGCAGAAAAATTATGGTCAATGCCTCTGGTTCCACAGAATTCATCAAACATTTGGTTCTTGAATTCTCCACCGTTATCACTTCTTATATGAGCGATTTTTAAGTCCTTTTCATTCTCAATTCTCTTACAAAGGGTTGAGAATATCTCGAATGTTTCATCTTTGCTATTCAGCAAGATGATCCATATATATCGAGAATAATCATCCACTACTGCAAGTGTAAATCTTCTTCGGCCCAAGCTCAGAGGCTGAACAGACCCAAAAATATCTAAGTGTAGTAGTTCCAGAGGACGTTTGGTTGATACAAGAATTTTACTTTTAAAAGGTTTGCTAGTTTTTTTTTTCCAGCTGCAAGCGAGCGGTTCCATCTATTTCTTTATCTCCCCGTGAATTGTATGTTTGTAACAATATTAGGTCTCAAACACAAACAAAAATAGAATAAATAAAAAAAAGCAGTAAATAGAAGGCGTGCAAAGGTTTCCTCGGGCCGGACGGAGATTGGCCCTCGAGTGCAAAGGCAGAAGGGAGCTTGACTGCAAGACCCACCCGTCGAGCAGCATTGCACAAGTGATTCTTTTCAAATTTCAGAGTTGGTAAACCTTGAACTAGTTGCTTTCTTGCTAATTTGGCCAGAAGGTTCATGCTTATATGATCAAGTCTTCTGTGCCATAGCCAGGAATTTTCTTTCTTAGAGACAAGAAAAAATTCTTTTGAAAACTTATTTTCCAAGTTGAGCATGAAAATATTATCTATCCTAGGAGCAGTAAGGATTATAGAATTAGTCTTACTATCAATGATTTGACATCCAGAGGCATTAAAAGTAACCCTTTTGTCTTTGTCACAAAGCTGCGTCACGCTTAGTAGGTTAAACTTCAGGCCTCTGACTAGGCAGACTTCGTCAATAGCAGGGTTGGTTCCGATGGATCCAGAGCCTACTATTCTTCATTTCTTGTCATCTCCAAAACATACAGTACCACCTCTTTTTCATTCAAGTGTGATGAATTGGGTTTCATCACCACTCATGTTCTTTGAGCATGCGCTGTCTATATACAACATTTTTTTATTGATATCCACATATCAGGCCAACCTGTATCATAATCAAGGTTTCTTAGGTACCCAAGTCTTTTTGGGTCCTTTGGGGTTAGTTTTGACAGGTTTAATATCATAATTTTAATATAGCCATTTCTATGCCAACAGTCCTTAGTGGTGTGGCCATATTTTCCATAGAAGTCACATTGGACATTCTTTTATGGATTCCATTCCTTCCCACTGGAAGGAAGAATTGCTTCCAGTTTACTGGTGATGGTGGCTATACTACTTCGGAGTCAAGTGAGTATGAATAGATGTGATGTCCTTCCGAAGGCTTTTAGATTCCTTCTGAACCTCAGTGATAAACTTATGCATGTTTTTGAAGTTTTCATCTTACCTAGTATTATCCTGAAGGAGGTGTCGGATGTCTTCGAACTTAACTTCCTCAACCTCATCACATCTTCTACTTAGTGCTCTTATCTTTTTATTGCACTTCCTAACAAATGCATAATAATCACATATGGAATTTATCATTTCCTTTCGGAAGACATGAAGAGATATTACCTCAAGCTTCTGATCTTCATTATCAAAGATGTTTAACACTTCTGCTTCATCAACACTCTGCTCCTCTGTCTCCGCAGCCATAAAACATACATTGGTTGTTTCAGAAGCATCACCTTATCACCTTCCGAGGAGGAGGATTCATCATTGTCACTCCAGGTGGCTATCATTGCCTTCATCCCAAACTCTTGTCCTTCTGCAGTACTGGATAGTTTGACTTTATATGTCCAGGTCGGTGGCATTCAAAACATGTGATGGGTTTGGAAGAGTCCTTCCAAAATTTGCTTTCACCCTGTTCCTTTCTTCGTCATTCAGACCTTTTGTATGGCTTCTTATACTGATCATTCTTTCGGAACATACGCTTCATTTTGCAGGTGAACATTGCCAACTCTTCATCATCAGTAGTGCTTTCTTTTGAGGAATCGGCTTTCAGCACTATTGATTTATGTTTCTTATCTTCTGGCTTTTCTTTAGCTTCAAAATTCTTTATTGAGATTTCGTGAGTCAAAAGGAATCTGATTACCTCATCGTACTTATATTTCGTTAAGTTTTGAGCTTCTTCGATAGTTGTCTTCTTTGCATGCCAACCTTTCAGAAGGCTTTTGATAATCTTCTTTACTTGCTCCTCTTCCGAGAAGACTTTTCCTAGTCTCTTGAGCTCATTGATTATTGATAACAACCCGAATTATTCCTTGAAGAGCTTGCAAATATGCTTGAGACAGTCGAGCCGAATATGAAAGAAAACAAGGGAATACCGGCCCTTGCTATTGAAGGATCACAGAAGAGGAAAGGGAACCCTCCCAATCCTAACTATCCTAAGAAGGGTAGGGGAGCCATGCTCACCGAAATAAAGGGGAAGGAAGTGAAGAAGCCCAAAGGAGAGTGCCACTTTTGTGGTGAAGACGGGCATTGGAAAAGAAACTGTTTGGTGTACCTAGCCTCCCTCAAGAAGGGAAAAGCCAAGACTTCAACATCTGGTATGTTTTATATTGAAATAAATACAATTTCACTATCTGAATCTTGGACATTAGATACCGGATGTGGATCTCATATTTGTATGAACATTCAGGGACTCATACGGACTAAGGAATTGAAGAAAGGAAGCATAAAATTGCGAGTAGGAAATGGAGCAAGAGTTGCCGGCCTCGCTGTTGGAGATTATGCTTTGAGTTTGCCCTCTGGGCTTGTAATAGAATTAGAGAACTGTTTGTATGTTCCAAAAATGTCCAGAAACATTATTTCTATTAGCCGTCTTGTTGACGACAGTTTTCATATTTCAATAAAAGACAAACATTGCGAGTTTTATAGAGATGTGATTTTCTATTTTTCAGGAATATCACAAAATGGGATTTATGTGCTAGATGACAAAATTTTAGTATTCACAATTGATACCAAAAGACATAAGCGAGATAATTCAACTTACTTGTGGCATTGTCGTTTAGGCCATATAAACAAAAGACGCATGCTTAAGCTACATCAAGATGGGCTTATAGATTCAATTGATTCTGAATCATTGGAAACATGCGAAGCATGTTTAAAAGGTAAAATGACAAAGACACCCTTTAGCAATAAAGGTGAGCGTGTATCAGACACTCTAGGATTAATACATTCAGATGTATGCGGTCCTATGTCAGTCCAAGCAAGAGGAGGATTTAGATACTTCATAAGCTTCATAGACGACCATACCAGATATGGTTATGTTTACTAGATGAAGCACAAGTCCGAAGCTTTTGAGAAATTCAAATGCTTCAAGAATGAAGTAGAAAATCAATTAGGAAAGAAAATAAAGATACTTCGATCCGATCGAGGTGGTGAATATCTTTCAGATGATTTTCTGAATTATCTAACTGAATGTGGAATATGCTCGCAATGGACACCTCCCTATACACCACAACACAGTGGTGTATCCGAAAGGAGGAACCGTACCCTACTAGATATGGTACGATCTATGATGAGCATAGCGTTACTTTCAAAGACATTCTGGGGCTATGCCTTAGAAACTGCCCTCTTCACCCTAAATCGAGTACCAACTAAATCCGCTAGTTCCACACCATATGAATTGTTCGTTGGTAAGAAACCCACATTTTCATTCATGAGAGTATGGGGTTGTTCAGCATTTGTCAAACGCGTAGCGTCAGACAAACTAGAGTCTAAATCTGATAAATGTTTCTTCATTGGATAGCCTAAGGAAACTGTGGGGTATTACTTCTATCATCCAGATGATCAGAAAGTAATAGTATCCAAGCACGCAACCTTCTTGGAGAAAGAGTTTCTCGAAGAAACGGAAAAGGGAAGCATGATTGAACTTGATGAAGTTCAAGAAGAAGAAACACCGACTGAAACAACAGAGGCGGTTCAGGAACCCGAAGCAGTCCCATTGGATGAGACTCAAGTGCCACCTATTCGTAGATCACAAAGAGTTCGTGAACTCCCAATTAGATATGGGTTTCTAGTAAGATATGATGATGAGGTTCCCGTGTTAGACGATGAACCCGAAAACTACGAAGAGGCTCTTACCAGTCCAGATTCTAAAGCATGGCTCAAGGCCATAGATTCTGAAATGGATTCCATGTACACCAACCAAGTGTGGACTTTGGTTGATCCACCCGAAGGGATAAAACCCATTGGGTGCAGGTGGATCTTCAAGAAGAAGACTGACATGGATGGAAAGGTTAATACCTACAAAGCCAGGTTAGTAGTGAAAGGATATCGTCAGAATCAAGGAATTGATTATGACGAAACTTTCTCTCCTGTAGCCATGTCCAAATCAATCAGAATAATGCTTGCTATTGTCGCTCACTACGATTATGAGATTTGGCAAATGGATGTGAAAACAACTTTCCTAAACGGAAACCTGCTTGAGGATGTATATATGATGCAGCCTGAAGGTTTCATATCAAAGGATGCAAACAAGGTTTGCAAACTATAGAGATCCATTTATGGACTCAAGCAAGCATCGAGAAGCTGGAACAAGCGTTTTGACGAAACCATAAAACAATTTGGTTTCGAACAAAATTGCGAAGAAGCTTGCATTTACAAGAAAGCAAGTGGGAGCTCAGTTGCATTTCTAATATTATATGTGGACGATATATTATTGATGGGAAATGATATAGCTCTATTACAGTCAGTGAAAGTATGGTTATCAGGTAACTTCTCCATGAAAGACCTTGGTGAAGCAGCTTATATACTTGGTATAAAGATCTACAGAGATAGATCAAGAAGACTGATTGGTCTTTCACAGGCTACATACATTGAAAAGGTGCTAAAGCGGTTTAGCATGCTTGAATCGAAATGAGGTAACTTACCCATGGTACATGGAGTAAAGTTAAGCAATCATCAATGTCCTAAAACCGAAGATGATAAGAAACGCATGGCTGTAATCCCGTACACCAGCGCAATCGGTTCGATTATGTATGCTATGCTATGCACTAAACCTGACGTAGCGTTCGCGTTGAGTATAACAAGTCGTTATCAAGGTAATCCGGGAGACGAGTATTGGAATGCCGTCAAGAACATTCTTAAGTACTTGAGAAGGACTAAAGACATGTTCCTAGTGTACGGAGAAGGGGATCTGAAAATAGAAGGATTTTCAGATGCCAGTCGTCTCACAGATGGAAGAGTTCCAAGCAGGGAAGCGTAGCTTTCTCTACGACCGAGTCAGAGTACATCGCTGCTGCGGAAGTAGTAAAGGAAGCGGTTTGGATTAAGAAGTTCATTACTGAACTTGGTGTGGTGCCTGACATTGTAAATCCCATTACACTGTACTGTGATAATAATGGAGCCATTGCACAAGCAAAGGAACCACGATCTCATAATGCATCCAAGCATTACCTGAAGCGATACCACATTGTAAGAGAGATTGTGGCAAGAGGAGATGTGAGAATAGAAAGAGTACCTACTGAGGACAACGTTGCAGATCCGTTGACAAAGCCCTTAGCCCAGAGAGTACATGATCATCATCTAAGTTCTACTGGGATAAGTTGTAGAAACAATTGGCTTTAGTCCAAGTGGGAATATGTTGGGGTTTAGTGTCCTATAGACAATTGTTCTAGGATATAAACTTAATGTAAATGAAGTGTTCTTTACATCATTTGTTTTAAATAGATATGGTTTCATAAACTATATAAAGGCAACCTCTTTTAAGAACTAAATAAGTCTAATAAAAGGAAATCCCTAAGTTTGTTTAAAGTGATTGTAAAGTGTTCATACAAGTATGAAGTGAGATGAAACTTTATAATAAACTAATAAACTTAAAACCACCCCAAGTCAAGTAATATGTTTAGAAATAGGATTGACATATCACTGTTGAGACTTGCATGTAACAATGTCTTCTGTCGAGACAGAGAGCTGATCTCACAAGCTTCAGATATGCATATATTTGGACAGTTACATGGATCCAATGAAAGGGAGTTCATTAGGATTGGGGACCCGACTTGAGATAATAGGATGGGTAGATTTATCCTTGTCACCTGTTCATCTCATTGGTATTAATAGGTATAAGTAATCCTCAGACTCAAAGGAATGTTAATTAGTGATTCTGGATTATGGAATGTGATGTTTTGATCCTGTTGTAACACGATCCATAACAGAGATGACTCTGGGGTGTGAACGACAGACGTTGGGTATCACAGGAAGTAATTGCAGGATAGTTATACATTGGATTGAGCATTTGTCACTCCCGATAAATGGGAGATACGTCCAAGGATCGCTTGTGGAAGACTTTACTCTAAATCCTTGCAAGGTGATAGCTTAAGACTTGAAATGCAGATTTCACTTAACCTATCTAATTGGAGTCAACTCGGCCTGTACAAGTAAAACAAACGTCTCGCTATATGTGACTTGACATTATCCATAGTCATAAAATTCAGTTCAAGGATGTAGTTGATAAAGGATCGAATTATACTGTAACTAATACAGAAAGGTCAACGACAGAATCAACCTGTCTTCTTATAGCTCTGGGGGGAATGTTTCGGATTTGCTAATCACATTTCGCGTACTCATTCCGTTATGAAAAGATTAAATATAATTCTGAGAAAATTAATTTTAATGGTTACATACGGCTAGAAGCAATAAGAACCTAATGTGTCACACATAAGACTTGGAGCCCAAAAGAGAAACAGATGTTAATTAATTGATGGAAGCCCAACTGAGTCTACTAAGGCCCAGTAAATAAGGGGGCGATTTTATGTATAGTAAATACATAAATAATCAATTTGATTTTTAACAATTCTAATTAGATTATGATTGTGAATTAAATTAATTAAAGGATAAATAAGTTAGGAGATTTAATGAGATTAAATTGCTCCTATTATTATCCTAAAAGGTTATTATCATTATCTTTATATTTAGATATAATTATAGATAATAAATAAGAATTATATTCCGAATTAAATTCTTATTCAGTAACCTAATTCTATCTAACTAGGGTTTAGATACAAGAGAGTATATATACCCCCTTATATGTAAATTTTGGCCAAGCCTTAGTCTACCGAAGAGAAGAATTTTCGACCCCCTTGTTGAGGACGAGATCATTCACCGCTTCCTTCCGTTTCAATTGATTATTAATCTCTTTCTCTATTCCTTGATCTTGTGTTGATTAATTAGAGGCAATCTATTCTTAATGCTTTCATACGGTTGAATTCTAACTTGGTTTTGAATTGTGTTTTTGTCTTGTGCTTGGGAACTCGAAGTAAGAGTTGTGGGAACTTCGATAGCAACGGTAGATAGAACATCAAAAGGTATTTCCTTCTATCCCTCTTTATATGAAATAACGATTAATGGATCTTGGGTTAATGGAAAAAGGTTAAAAAATTTATATTTCTGCTGCCAAACGCTTGCCTATTTCCCATCACTTATAACCATCCATGAAGGAAATAAATATAATTAAATGGCAATTAATAGCCATCAATAAAGAGATCAGTATCCGCCAGGTGAATATAATGAGGTTTCTTGAGACAGGTCCATCCAAAGGTCTCTAAACCACTATCAAGGAGAAACCTCCGACATTGATGATACTAATAACTCCATTAATACTTAAACCCTCAAGTATAACTAAAGTAACATCAAAACCCACATTCAATGACAATAAAAGGGATTAATGCGATTGTTACAGAATTTCATATAAATACCACAGCTTCCTGGTATCAAAGGTACACTTACACACTCTTCTCAATCCTACTTTGTCATTACAGTTTATTCTCTTGAGAAGTTTACTGACTTAGGCATCGGAGTGTCCCCGGCAGATCCCAACGACGCCTCACAGGGAAGGGCTCCGATCAATAATCTTTTCACAAGATATCAACTATGTTTGTGAATCTGACATTCATCTCAAAGATGCCTTCACCCTCTTTCATCTCGAAAAGTTCATAGAGCCGCATATTCTGATTCACCTTCGATTCCTTAACCTTGTTGGTTCCCTCATAAGTGACTTCCAGCTTGTTCCATATCTCATGTGTTGATTCGCAACCTGATATCTAATTGTACTCTGCGGCATCCAAAGCACAGTAAAGCATATTGATAGCCGAGGCATTATTTTAAAACTTCTTTAAGTCATCCTTTGACCATTTTTCTTCAGTATTGAGAGTTTTAACTCCTTCAACTGTTTTATATGGTACATAGGGGCCTTTTACTATTGCCAGTCAGGCACTCATGTTTTGTGCTTGGATGAAGTTCTTTATTCTATTTTTCCATAATGTATAGTTTGATCTAAAGAACAGAGGAGCTCTGGTGATTGTCAATCCTTTTGGGAGGATTTGAGTTGTCTCATTTCCCGGAAGGAAATGTGTGCTATTGGCTGCAATTTACGAATCTGGCTCAAGATAGTTTTATCTTAATAAACAGAGCTTTGGCTCTAATACCACTTGTTGTTCCCTTGTAAGATAGAGTCTAGTTCCAATGGTGGGGGTGGTGAATGGAACTATTGGTTAAAGTTTAACCCTTTATAAATTTCTAACAAATTTAATTCAATAGCACAAGATAAGGCAGATTCTGAATCAGAGGCAAACTTCGTTTGCTACATTAAACAAAGACAAAGCTTGGGTCTGCTTCTGAGCGTTCTTTAAACAGAAAGGAACTTAATTGGAAGAGCTTCTGTGTGACTTAAGATAACAATCTATTGAGCACAATAGTCAGAAGCACAACTTAAAACTTATAATCACAAAAGCAAGCAATATAGCAGAAGTAAAGGGTTAGAGAAATAGTTACTCTGTGATTTATACTAGTTCGGCCTCCTTCCTACACCAAGTCTCTAGAGTGCCTTCTTCTGGGTTTTAATCCACTAATAAACTCTTTCAATAGGTAGAGCAAAAACCTTTACAATAGATACAGAGGTTCTGTAAAGTACCCTCATTTACACTCCACACTCAACTATCTATCTCTTAACCTATTCACCTATACCGAATTGAACAAAAGAGCTTTGATCTTTTTATCTATTGATAAAATTGTTCTAACTTAGAACACAATGTAAATCTATTAGCTATTACACGAATGGAAAACTATGAATGTCTATAAGCTTTTTCTTTTGCTTTTGGAACTTCAAAGATGATTCTCTCTAAATTTCAGCGTTGATGATCAAGTCCAAATGAAGCATTTGATGGGGGCTTTGATAGTGACACTTGAGGAGGGATCTTTTCGAATTTCAAAAAGACCTTTAGAGGTAAAATGCTCCTTTTGTCGCTTTCACCCTTTGATCTCAGTACAAAAAGCCTACCGTTGAACTCTCTTTTCCTTTTGTCTCAAGGAGACAGTGTGCCTCTGAGTTGTGCCAGAAGGAGTCTGACTATTTGCACAAATGAGGTAAAGATTCCAAGTTGCCAAGGGGATAAGCCATTTGTTCCTTGTATTTCTTTCCCAATATATAGGTGCAATGTCAGTCTTCAGGGTCAACATTGATCTTGACTGATCTTGTTTGATCTTCATCTTCCGTAACAAATAAGTCTTCTTAGCATGAGCTTGGTTTCTAGACCCTTCCAGCTATTGGGCCGAAATGAGTCCTGGGCCTTTAGTCCACTTTAAAGCCATTTCATGATTTCAATATTAAAACTAATTATGGAATATTAATTTTCTTATAATATGTTTGTCATAATCAAAATTCAGTGTGGAAATTGTGTTTCAACAGACGGAATAAGGGTCGAATAGGTAATGTGGCACTTAAAATCAACATTAGTAAAGCTTATGACAGACTAGATTGGGGATTTTTGGAGGCAGTTCTGATTAGAATGGGGTTCCATACGAAGTGGATATCTTGGATCATACTGTGTGTGACCATAATGTCTTATACAGTAGATGTGAACGGTGAACGAGGTAGGACCTATTCTACCTAGACGGGGTCTAAGACACGAAGACTCATTATCCCCTTATTTGTTCATCCTTTGTGTCGAGGTCTTTTCTCAGCTTCTGTATCATTGCTGAAAGAGATGGATTCATTCATGGATGATCTATCCATAGAACGTCTCATTCTGTATCACATTTACTGTTCGCTGATAATTCATCTTTATTCTTCAATGTTGATTTTCGAGAGAGCATAACAATCTTAAACATACTCTAGGAGTATGAGGCAGCGTCAGGTCAAACAATTAATTTATAGAAATCATGCATGTACTTCAGTTCTAATGTGCATGAAGTCATGAGAGTCGCCATCCGAGCCTTGCTTATTGTTGACTCACCACTGGACATATGGAGTTATTTGGGCCTACCATCAATTATAGGAAGGTCCAAGACTGCAATCTTCGGTTTCTTGAAAGATCAACTTCGTAAGTGGCTTAACAGTTGGGGCTCTCATTTTTTATCCACCGTTAGTTAGGATACTCTCCTAAAATCTATAGCTTTGGCAATCCCCACTATCTGTATGAATGCCTTTCTATTGCTCTGATCCTTGTGTAAAGAATTACAGTCCATCATGAACTCATTCTAGTGGGGTATGAAGAGGGAGGGGTAGAGAGGCATTCACTAGTCAGACTGGAACAGGTTGTGTGATACCCACAATAGTAGGTGTCTGGGTCATGTTGTTGCACTCTTTTAACTTAGCCATATTAGGAAAGCAAAGGTGGAATCCCATTCAAAATTGGAATACTCAGGTAAGTCGTATGCTCAAAGCTAAATATTGCCCTCATAGTAATTTCCTTAACTCTAAACTAGGCACTAATCCTAGTTTTGTCTGGAGAGGTATTTGGGGTTTGCCTGAAATTCTAAATCTTGGATTACGATGGAGGGTTAGGTAACAGGGAATCTATGGATTATTGATGTGTGTAGAGAACAATTTCAGGCTACTTACACTTGAGCACGTCTTTACAACTGCAAATATGGGATAGATGTACCCCTGTTGTTATCAAGTAATAAATCTGGTTAAGTCCAGGTATCAAATACATAGGATTTATACCCACAAGTACCAAACTTCTCAGTTTTAAAATGTTATCTAGGCGACAAATACTTTGGTTTGGTGTGTGTAACAATTATGAACTACTCCTAAGTTATACATGAGACTAGTTTTAGCGTACAAGCCCTTATGGGATGATACGAATTGCATTAAGTTACAATACATAATAAATAATATTTCAAGTTATACACAACTAACAATTTACTCTTCCAAAGATGATTATATAAACCGACCAACTCCGTTAAGCACTTCGATCGTGATTCCCTCTTAAGGCGATGCTAATTCTAATAGATTCGGAAATTAGGGGCCGTAAGTGTCGTCGCTTGTCAATTCCTACGATTTCCAGGGTGTCAATCTTAGTGAGGCAACACGTATATGAATCCTAATGGGTTTCGAAGTTTGTAATCAACCTACACAATAATCAATTCTAAGAATCAAAGCAAAGAATAAATATCAATAAGTATAGTGAAACCGAAAATCGTAAATCATATGTTGCAACTGTGACAAGCGTTAAAGTGGAATACAACCGAATCTAGCACATAGAAAGAGTACAAACTAGTTAACAAGCTAAAAGGGAAGAAGAACCGGTCCTTAGAACTAGCTAACTGGACTCAAAGTCATCACTTCGGATTTAGAGGTGGAACTTTCGAGCTTAGGGAAAGAGGATGGAACCATAATTTTATTAGGATAATGGAGGAAGTTTTCTACAACAAGATCTCAAAGTGTAAGGTGCTTTTATTGCATAAAAACTGAATGTCTATTTGGGTGCCAAGCAACCATATTTATACAAAAAATCAAGCTTGGGGCATGATCATAAATTACACTTGCTTTCATTTGTTCACACGACGTGTGAAAATGTGACATGTCGTGTTGAACTCCTTTGATGGTTGACCATGACAATTTTTTATAGCTTAGAAAATGTTTAGGGTTGTTTTTGCCCGTATCAATGCATTCCACAAGCCATGTGGAGCTCTTACACTATGTGGCAACTTGGAAGAGGAATTTCTTCCTTTCACATGGCACGTGGTGAGTTCTTTCTAGGCTTTTCGTCTATCTCTTGCATCTTGCGTACGCTCCTTAAGCCTGTAAAATATAAACATTGAACCTGAGATTACTTGATTTATTTATTTATAATAAAAATAGATTTAAAATGACAAAAAATAGCTAAAAGTACATATTTTATTATTTTTGTTGATTTATTGAAATACACATGAAATTAAACATAAAACTTAATTATTTTCTCAAGAATAAACCGTAAATTACTCTAAAAGATAGGGATAAAATGTCCATGTCAACCTCCTCTGACTTTAAAGCTTTACTTGTCCTCAAGTAAAATTAGTCGAAGGACGAACGATTGAGACGTTGAGAAACAAACATTTTCTTGATATGACTGGGTACATGCTTCCGAAACTAAAATTTTATGAGGAGGTTTTAATGTGCACTTGTGTAAACGAAAAGATGACCAAATTCCTATTTTGAAATTTCATTGATTAAACTTAATAGGCAATATTGACAGAAATTGATTACTTACGGAAAACTCTTTTGCACCTAGCCCAAGGTATTTCACTCAATCACACAAATTTGGGTGGCTGGGTGTTTACTCTCTTCTTTATACTTACTCGAGGTCACATTGAATTTGCATGTTTATCCGAGTCTTTTCATCTTGTTAAGACTGAAACACCATTAAAAATGACCCCAAATTGGGGTTGTAATGAGGTTAAGGCTTTAAAATGAAGGTTAGAGGTTAATTTAGAGACAAGTTTGAGCATCAACTCTGATTTGCATCAAGATTGTTGCTTATCTAATAAGTAAGAGAACTGAAAGTGCTCAAAAGAGCTTGAAAATGCTTAAAACTCTTTTTTTATATTTATTTTGTTTTTTTAGAGTGGCACTTACACTATTTCAGTGGCGCTGTTGTGCTGTTTGCTAGTAATTTTGGCTTTTTAGCAATTGATGATGCTGTTTTGAATTTTTCGGTGCTCAAATAAGGGGTAAATTACATACATGGTGTAAAACCTTTACTTGTTTTCACATTTTGGTGTACAACTAAATTTTTTTCACACTAAAGTGTACAACCTTCTGGTGACCTCCCACTAAAGTGTACACCAGGTAAAAATGACCGGTCAACCCAGTCAACATGCCAAATTATCAATTTTTAACCCATATTTTAATAAAAATAAGACCCACACATCTTCTTCAACCTTATATCTTCATCTTTATTTTCTCTCTCCATTTTTTTATCAAATATCATTTCTCTCTCTAACTCTCATCTCTCTCATTTTCACTTTCTCCCTCTAACTCTCCTTTCTCTATCTAATTATCCCTTTCTATCTCCCTTTAGAGCTAATGTTTTCAACAAAAAATCCAAAAGAAAACTTCCATTAATGGACAAAATATTAATTCTTACAAAAAACCAGTTCCCATTTCGAAAATCCAAAATCAATTCTTACAAAAACATATATATGTTGCTTGTTTCTACAAAAACATAGGCACATTTCCAACTGATATATATATATATATATATCTATATATATATATAGAGGAGTTCTCAATGGTGAGTCTCCACCCATGGTGAGTCAATAGGTGACCTGCTATAGCAGGTTACCAAGTTACCTAAATACATATTTCTCTCTCCATGATAAATACCATTACGTTTTTTTATAAAAGCTATTACGTTTTTTAAAAAAAGGTTTCTCTCACCACATTAAATTCTTCTTCTTCACCATCGCTATACCTCTGGTGTCTAGTTCTATACTAATTTTTGTATTAATCTTACTCATGGATACTAAATCCATATCTTTATTTACGGTCTTTTTATGTTAATTTTTCTGATTGATTCGAGATCCATATCGTTATAATAAATACATATCATTCTTGTTAATTTTTTTCTGGCTGATTCGAAATATATATCGTTAACACCTCTGATTCGAAATATAATACATGGAAGGTATTTCGATTTCCTTTGATTCATAAATCGATTTTGGTTTCTGATTTCGACCACCATTTTTATTAGTAACTTCATTCAAGTTCATGAAGTTGAAGATAAGCTTATGGATTTAAGTTGATTTATATAATTATGTATTCGGTTAATTTCTGATTTGGGATATACAATTAGAATTGGAAATTTGGGATTGGAGTATGATCAAGAAGATGTCTACATGGAAGTGATAAAACTATGAGTATATAAAGGTGTTGATGCTTCAATTATGAAAACTGCAACAATTTGTAACGAGGAATATGATCAAGAAGACGTATACATATTTTGCAGAAATTTGAAACATAAGTATGAAGAAGATGTCTTCTTATGCCATATATATCAGAATCGTATAACTATCAATAAAATCTATATTATTTTAACGATGTAATCTCTTTATGTAATATGTCTTACTCAATTGTTCACAATTCTTTCTGATTTGAGTATGAGTTGCAAATTGTTTAATTAAATGAAAGATATCCTTTTTTTTGTATTGTTTTTTTAAGTTACTAAAAAAATAATTTTGCAGAAATTTGAAACATGTCTTCTTATTCAATATATATCAGAATCATATAACTATTAATAAAATCTATACTATTTTAACGATGCAATCTCTTTATGTAATATGACTCACTCAATTGTTCACAATTCTTTCTGATTTGAGTATGAGTTGCAAATTGTTTAATTAAATGAAAGATATCCTTTTTTTTGTATTGTTTTTTCAAGTTACTAAAAAAAATAACAACCATGAGATATAACATTGCTAAATTATGTTGTAGCTAATATTAAATGAGCAATGAAAAGGTACAGCAAGTAAAGATTGACATTCGATGAACTAATCAATATTGCTATCAGAGTTCTCTTCCAAATCGTCATCCTTAAATTTATGACAATTCCTTGAATCATGACCAGTCCCGACGACACGTTTTACAATGGTTAGGAGTATTTCTTTTTCTTTTGGTCTGGCCTTTGTTTTGGGGTTTTGATGAAGAAGCAACCTGCTTTGATTTCAGCGTACTAGCCACGGTAGGTCGACCCCTTGGTTTGCTAACAGTGGAGTCCAAAACAGGATCATGAAACGTTCCTTCAGCATTTTGACGATGTTGGGTCTCGTCCTCTAGGGGGTATTTGGACAATTCCACATTCAAATCAGATACAACTTGCATAGCCCTTTGAAAAGATTTGTCCGATCTTGAAGCAAGGTATGAAGTTATACCACAATTCTTTGAAAGTGATCCGTACCTCAAATTTCTAGTTGATTCTGGATGAGGGTACTTTTTTCCCTCATGGTTGGTTAAATAATCAAAATGTTTAGCATCTTTCAGCCAACGACGATTCACCAAACAATGAGGGAAATTCAATATCTCCAAACTCTTCATAGAAGCAAAAATATGTCTGCATGGAATTCCTTTCGTCTAAAATGAATAGCAATCGCATTGAATTGTTGCTCGATCATCGGAAATCGTAACCGTGCGCTTTGCCACTTTACCCCCGAATGGTTTTACATTACAAACAACTTGATTCTCCTCACGGTCTATGATGGTAACATATTTTTCCGAGCGTTGCATCTCCCGCTTTATCCTTTTATAAATTTCCCTCGTGAAAATTGAAGAAACATCATCCTCCACACTTGGCATCGAAGTTTGGTTAGGCAATGTTTCGGTCATATTGGTTCTATAGTGCTCTTCCATCTCGTTGAAGTGTAACATTGACAGAGAAAACTCAAAGTGTTTGAAAAACTTCCACAATGATACTCTGTTATCCAAGTCTTTTTTCAACAAAGAATTCATTGACTCGCATCGGCCCGTAGCTTTTGCACCACCAAAATAATGACCACGAAGAAAAGTGTCTGCCCACTGCTTTCTAGTTGCATAATGTGCCTCTATCCATGCATTGGCTTCCAAATTGTATTCTTTTACCATCTCATTCCATTTAATCTCCCATTCGGCCTCTTCGTAGTATCTAGTGTGTTACAAAAAAAATATAAACCGCGTTATCAGTATTGAAACCAGTAATGAAATTAGTATCAAAGGGATCGTAAACTTAAAACCATAAATATAATTTTTTACCTGAAAATAAACTTTCTAAATTTTGTATTGAAACTTGAGGCTTTAATATGTGCAACTGCATTTTTCAATATGTGCCACGAGCAAATACGACGTGGAATTCCCGGCATTATAGCTTCTAGTGCTTTACTCATTGATCTGCAACCGTACGTTAGCACTGTTTTCGGCATCTTGCCATCCATACACCCTAAAAATGTTTCCAATAGCCAAACATAATTTTCTGCTGTCTCATCTTGGAGGAGTGCAGCTCCAAACACACATGTCTTGTCATGATTGTTTGATCCAAGTAGAATAACCAGTGGTTTTCTGTACCTGTAAGGAGTATTATGAATCAGATACAAAGAAGAGATCCAATAATAAAAACTTATTAGATTTTATTGTAACTAAGAAGGGGATTATGAAAACATACCTGTTAGTCTTGTAAGTAGCATCAAAAGACAAACAATCGCCAAACAATTTGTAATCAATTTAGCAACTGCCATCAGACCAGAATAAATTTCTTAGTCGTCTATCCTCATCTACCTCATACTTGTAGAAAAACTTATCATCTGCTCCTTTTTTCGATTCAAGTAAACACATCGCTCTATTTGTGTCGGTATCATCCAAATTTGAATTATCTTTTGCAATTGCCCTGTACAGGTCTTTTTTCAGGAATCCTAAATCTTTCCAATTACCATTTACTTCTACAAAGTAATTGTAACATTGAAATGTATTAATTCCAGCTCTCTCCATTGAAAATGCTTGCTCCTTAGTAGGATCATCTATTTTTTTGTGAGACCTCAGAAATATTTTTTCGCTCAATACTGCTAGTTTGTGTGTATAGCTGGTATTGAAGCATTTAACTATCCAATTTTTATTTTCCTTATCGATATTAATTCTGAATTCCGCTGCACACATCAATCTTGTTACAGGACGTACTTCCCGAATCCTATTTTCTGTATTACAATATTTTGGTTCTCGTTTACCTTCGCATGAGCAAACCGAACTTCTAACAACTATATCATTGTTTTTGTCTTTCCTTTTTAACTTTTTCCTAACACTAAACCCCACCAGCTTTGCATATAACATATAAAAAGACTCAGCTTGTTCAACACTTACAAGTCTCTTGTTATCGAAGTCCGATAACTGTATATCCATTGGATCTTTGTCAATTTCCAGAAAAGTGAGCAGGCTCTTCCACTCTTCAATATCTGGTTCGATCCATTTTCCGTCCGCCCCTGTTTCTACAACCAACTCATCTTCGTTGACATCGGTTGTCTCTTCCTCATGTCTTCCATCATTACTATTTTGGACATTGCGGTTTTCACAATCAGCAGGCTGTTTTGAGCTCTCCATATCCTTTCAACAATGGTATTTGAAATGAAATTTGTTGATAAAATGTTTACAGTAATCCAATTTAGCGTTTGTGTTTATTTTAAATTCAAATTTTCGCGAGCCCAATGATATTAATGGACAGTTGTGTCGACATTAATTACATATTGTAACCCCCCAAAACACCTCTAATATTAGTATATGTAGAATGCTTTCAATGATTTGAATTGGATGGGTTGGTTTGAGTTGTTTCAATTATAAGACAGAGGTTAGGGTTTTGAACCCCATGAATCTCATTTTATTTTTTGAGTCATTTATATTTATTTGAACGTCCATTTTTAAAAAGAATATGAAATATTAATCCCTCCATTTGGTAGTATATGACATTTTAGAAATATTAATTTGTGCTTTTATATATGTCATTTTGTATTAAAAAGACGACTTTTTATAACGATTTCTCTAATTTGCCCCCTATTTATGCAAATAAACTTAATTAAGACATACAAATTAATGTGGGTAAATTATTAATGTTATTAGTCTCACTAATATTTCATTAACATATTAAAAAGAACGGAACGAGTCGTTACAATGTTTATGTTAAATATTTTTTATTTTCAAATAAGTGTATTTATTTTAACATAATTGAATTATTTAAGTAGTGGGGAAATAAGACTTGGCAATTTGTGATGCATTAAGAATAAATAGCAAAAAAAAACATATATCAAAAACGATTCCAATTATACATACAACCAATTAATTCGCATGTTGTAATTCATGCACAATAGCTTACAAAAAAAATACAATAACAATTGTAATTTAAATAAACGATTGTGCTTTTTCTAATAGTTCGGTTTTCCTCTTATTATAGTCTGACTTCGCAATCCACCAAGCTATTCGACATCTTTCTTTATTGGAGTTGAACTACAAAACAAACGGAAGAAAAATATAATTAATAAAGTGTAGTGTATTTTAAAAAAAATGAATTCTCAATGACTATTATAAATATTACCTGAAAAGTACTTGAATCAACCTGACAATGCTTAATCATAAATAAAATCACAAAAACTCCACAGTCGAAATCATTTGGTTGTCTAGGAACATTTTTTCCACGGACAATTGTAAAGCTAGCGAAGTTGTAATTTGCGGGTTTGCTTTTTAGTTGTTCCTTAAAGCCCATGCCTAAAGCGCGTAACTACAATTATTCATATACATTATTTCATAAGAAGATAATAATTGTTTTTTGAACCGAAGTAGTATTAAAAATCAAATAAAACTTACAATTTCAACAATCAATGACTTATGATATATTGGTGTGTCGGGACGAGCCAACGAGTCCCAAACTTCTACTACTCCCTTGTCCATCATAATCCGAGATAGAATGAAGTGCTTTTTATGTAAAATAGGGATATAAATCTGAAAGACATCTTCCACATTAGAATTTATATAAGAATTATATACAAAATTTGAACTTATATCTATGTAGATGCTTACTTCATTGCAATCGTGAAGTAGACCCATGTAGTGCTCGAAATATCTCATACGTTCCCAAGATTTGGACAATGGTAGATTATGATTAGGCAAGTGCTCTTTCTGTGTTTGGAGAAATATAAAAGGTTGGTACCAACAATGACATGTAAGTGTATCACAACAAAAATAATAATAAAAAAAAGCCTACCGTAATTCTTGCTGGTAGATACCAGTTTATTTTACCACCATTTTCTGCGGTTGACCTTGCATGTTCTGTCAATATTGATGACACCATTGTAACAACCTGTTAATATGTAAAAAGATCAGCATCATATCTTGTATGCAATATTTTAGATATTTATCTACAAATAAATACCTCAACTTCCAATTCTTCATTTGGTCCGAGAAAATGAAATTCAAACCGACTTAATGAACAAATATCGGTTTGAGCTATAATTTCGCTGTATTAGATGAAATTCAACCTTTTTTTTAGAAAACCATAACAACTCCAATTATTAATGTAAAAAGAAATTGCAAAAAGAGTTTTAAAATTATACCTGGAACTTGCATTTGAGAAGATGTATTCAAATAAAGGTATTTCTTTAGGAGATGTTTTGTGTTTTAAATTAAAATCTGAAAATGTCACAACTCTAGGAACTTCTGTCTGAAGTTTGTTGTTTACAGCTTCATTAGTAACTCCATCTATTTGAGAAGCACATCTTTTACGGTTAACTGTTGCTTTGATTCGCCTACTCAAAGGTGACACCCTCCTTTCAACTGAACTTTGCCATTTCTTGTCATTACCCATTTTCGAATTCTTACAAATAGGTATGTATGGATTATGTGGATGAATAGGTATGTATCTATATGTTTTGTTATTGTATATGGTTTGATTCCTTGTTATTTTAAAAATAAGAAAGTTTTAATTGCTAAAGTATTGATTGAATAAAAAAATGCACAACTTTATATATATGAGTTAAATACAGCATTTTTTTTAATGTGACTCTTCGTTTTTCTTGGTTACATTTAGACAAAAAATCGAATAGTATTTGAAAGTTGGTGGTTAATTTCATAATTATGATAAATGGAGTACAACTTTATAAATTTTAACATTTACCAAGAAGAAGGCATCTTCGAATTTATATTTATGGCACCACATAAAAAACGGCACTCATAAAAGTATGTTCAGTCAAATTAAAAGATAATATTAGGAAAAAAAAATTTGATGAACAAGCGACTCGAACATGTGATTTGACACTTAGAATTAGTATGTATTAACAGCTGAACTGTGAACAATTATTATTCAAGTTGCATTTAAGGAGTATAAGATAAGATACACGAGTACATCTAAAACAGAATTAAAACAAAATAATGGAATTAAGTTTAAGATAATATAGTTAGGGTGTGGAGTTCAAAGTATTAATTAAGTAATAATTACGATCTCAATACAAAAGTCCCTAGGGTTTCTCAGCTCGTTATTCGAACGATTGTGTTCTGTTATTATTTTCACAATCCTTTTGTTTAATAATATTTTTTTATCGTAGACCTCGTGTAACCTCATCGTAAGGTGACACCACCCGACGTAACGTATAGTAAAGTATTAATTAAGTAATAATCAAGATCTCAATACAAAAGTCCCTAGGGTTTCTCAGCTCGTTATTCGAACGATTGTGTTCTGTTATTATTTTTCACAATCCTTTTGTTTAATAATATTTTTTTATCGTAGACCTTGTGTAACCTCGTCGTAAGGTCACACCACCTGACGTAACGTATTGTAAAGTATTAATTAAGTAATAATCAAGATCTCAATACAAAAGTCCCTAGGGTTTCTCAGCTCGTTATTCGAACGATTGTGTTCTGTTATTATTTTTCACAATCCTTTTGTTTAATAATATTTTTTTATCGTAGACCTTGTGTAACCTCGTCGTAAGGTCACACCACCTGACGTAACGTATTGTAAAGTATTAATTAAGTAATAATCAAGATCTCAATACAAAAGTCCCTAGGGTTTCTCAGCTCGTTATTCGAACGATTGTGTTCTGTTATTATTTTTCACAATCCTTTTGTTTAATAATATTTTTTTTATCGTAGACCTCGTGTAACCTCATCGTAAGGTGACACCACCCGACGTAACGTATCGTAAAGTATTAATTAAATAATAATCAAGATCTCAATAGGTTTCTCAGCTCGTTATTTGAACGATTGTGTTCTGTTATTATTTTTCACAATCCCTTTGTTTAATAATATTTTTTTATCATAGAACTCGTGTAACCTCATCGTAAGGTGACACCACCCGACGTAACGTATCGTAAATTAATTAAGTAATAATCATGATCTCAATACAAAAGTCTTTAGGGTTTCTCAGCTCGTTAATTGAACGATTGTGTTCTCTTATTTTTTTTCTCAATCCTTTTGTTGAATAATATTTTTTTTTATCGTAGACCTCGTGTAACCTCATCATAAGGTGACACCACCCGACGTAACGTATCGTAAAGTATTAATTAAGTAATAATCACGATCTCCATACAAATGTCCATAGGGTTTCTCAGCTCGTTATTCGAACGATTGTGTTCTATATTCATCTAATAATATATTTTTTTTAGTAATACTTTCTTTATTTTAATTTGAGGTCATGATCTCGATATATAAGTCCATATGGTTTATTCTGTACTAGTTACGTAATAATAGTGTTCTAAATTTAGATGATTACGTTTTAAATTTATTTAATTAAACGTTTATAATCTACATTTATCAAACATTTTTTGTATCATGATTTATAAAAAAAAATTAATTGGAATTTAATCACTATGAATGTAAAAAATAATCAAATGTATATTGTCCCCTCCTCATATTCAAAGTTAAAAAAATAAATCTAAAAATATAAAGTCAAAGAGCTAGCATAGTTGGAGGAAAACATAATTATAGTAGTAGTAATTTATTTAGGTTTTCTTAGCTTGGTTTGTTAATCAATTGGTGTTACTATTAATTAATTGCTCCCTTACCTCAAAGTTCGAATGCATTAATTTCACAAATACATTAAATGCTTATCAGAACGCATCCATATGAAACGTGTTCATTAATTCATAAAAGAAGACGTCTTATACTGAAGAGTAAAATATAAGTGAACTTAGGGAAAAAAAATTGCCAACAAGGGGACTCGAAACAGTGACCCAAGGATTCATGAGGACGTGTTATACCAACAGATCTACGAATAATGACTGTCGTAAAATATAGCGCGGTATATAACAAGGGAAACCTTCATACGTACAATTACAAATATATTAGATTGTTTCAATTGCAATTAATGTTCAAATCTTTTTTTTCTATTAATATTTATTATTTCGTCATATGAAAAAAGTTGCATACATTTTGACATTATGGTTGTTCAAATTTAATTAAAATCATTAATTATAAAATTTGCTGAAAAGGGGAATAGAACACATGACCATAAGATTCAAGGGGAGTCACTATACCATCAGGACAATCAACTATTTCTGTTTATGCTTACACCGATTTAACTAAGACGACTTTTTAATACATTTTTTTAATAATATTTTCTTTATTTCATGTGCAATTAAGGTCTTATTGCCTTCTATAAAAAAAAAGGTTTTATTGCCTTGCGTAGGCTTAAATAACGTACCATAACGTGAATAATTAAGTAATAATCACGATCTACATACAAAAGTCCTTTGGGTTTCTCAGCTCGTTATTCGAACGATTGTGTTCTATATTCATCTAATAATATTTTTTTTTAATTTTGAGGTCATGAAACCTTATCGTAACCTAACACCATCAGGCTTAACATATCTTGGTTTGACTAATAAAGTAATAATCACGATCTACATACATAAGTCCCTAGGGCTTCTCAACTCGTTATTCGAACGATTGTGTTCTGTTATTATTTTTCACAATCCTTTTGTTTAATAATATTTTTTTATCGTAGACCTCGTGTAACCTCATCGTAAGGTGACACCACTCGACGTAACGTATCGTAAAGTATTAATTAAGTAATAATCACGATCTACATACAAAAGTCCCTAGGGTTTCTCAGCTCGTTATTCGAACGATTGTGTTCTGTTATTATTTTTCACAATCCTTTTGTTTAATAATATTTTTTAATCGTAGACCTCGTGTAACCTCATCGTAAGGTGACACCACCCGACGTAACGTATCATAAAGTATTAATTAAGTAATAATCAAGATCTCAATACAAAAGTCCCTAGGGTTTCTCAGCTCGTTATTCGAACGATTGTGTTCTGTTATTATTTTTCACAATCCTTTTGTTTAATAATATTTTTTTATCGTAGACCTCGTGTAACCTCATCGTAAGGTGACACCACCCGACGTAACATATCGTAAAGTATTAATTAAGTAATAGTCAAGATCTCAATACAAAAGTCCCTAGGGTTTCTCAGCTCGTTATTCGAACGATTGTGTTCTGTTATTATTTTTCACAATCCTTTTGTTTAATAATATTTTTTTATCGTACACCTCGTGTAACCTCATCGTAAGGTGACACCACCCGACGTAAAGTATTAATTAAGTAATAATAACGATCTACATACAAAAGTCCATAGGGTTTCTCAGCTCGTTATTCGAACGATTGTGTTCTGTTATTATTTTTCACAATCCTTTTGTTTAATAATATTTTTTTATCGTAGACCTCGTGTAACCTCATCGTAAGGTGACACCACCCAACATAACGTATCGTAAAGTATTAATTAAGTAATAATCACGATCTACATACATAAGTCCCTAGGGCTTCTCAACTCGTTATTCGAACGATTGTGTTCTGTTATTATTTTTCACAATCCTTTTGTTTAATAATATTTTTTTATCGTAGACCTCGTGTAACCTCATCGTAAGGTGACACCACTCGACGTAACGTATCGTAAAGTATTAATTAAGTAATAATCACGATCTACATACAAAAGTCCCTAGGGTTTCTCAGCTCGTTATTCGAACGATTGTGTTCTGTTATTATTTTTCACAATCCTTTTGTTTAATAATATTTTTTAATCGTAGACCTCGTGTAACCTCATCGTAAGGTGACACCACCCGACGTAACGTATCATAAAGTATTAATTAAGTAATAATCAAGATCTCAATACAAAAGTCCCTAGGGTTTCTCAGCTCGTTATTCGAACGATTGTGTTCTGTTATTATTTTTCACAATCCTTTTGTTTAATAATATTTTTTTATCGTAGACCTCGTGTAACCTCATCGTAAGGTGACACCACCCGACGTAACATATCGTAAAGTATTAATTAAGTAATAATCAAGATCTCAATACAAAAGTCCCTAGGGTTTCTCAGCTCGTTATTCGAACGATTGTGTTCTGTTATTATTTTTCACAATCCTTTTGTTTAATAATATTTTTTTGTCGTACACCTCGTGTAACCTCATCGTAAGGTGACACCACCCGACGTAACGTATCGTAAAGTATTAATTAAGTAATAATCACGATCTACATACAAAAGGCCCTAGGGTTTCTCAGCTCGTTATTCGAACGATTGTGTTCTATTATTATTTTTCACAATCCTTTTGTTTAATAATATTTTTTTATCGTAGACCTCGTGTAACCTCATCGTAAGGTGACACCACCCGACGTAACGTATCGTAAAGTATTAATTAAGTAATAATCAAGATCTCAATACAAAAGTCCCTAGGGTTTCTCATCTCGTTATTCGAACGATTGTGTTCTGTTATTATTTTTCACAATCCTTTTGTTTAATAATATTTTTTTTATCGTAGACCTCGTGTAACCTCATCGTAAGGTGACACCACCCAACATAACGTATCGTAAAGTATTAATTAAGTAATAATCAAGATATCAATATAATAGTCCTTAGGGTTTCTCAGCTCATTATTTGAACGATTGTGTTCTGTTATTATTTTTCACAATCCTTTTGTTTAATAATATTTTTTTATCGTAGACCTCGTGTAACCTCATCGTAAGGTGACACCACCTGACATAACGTATCGTAAAGTATTAATTAAGTAATAATCAAGATCTCAATATAATAGTCCTTAGGGTTTCTCAGCTCGTTATTTGAACGATTGTGTTCTGTTATTATTTTTCACAATCGTTTTGTTTAATAATATTTTTTTATCGTAGACCTCGTGTAACCTCATCGTAAGGTGACACCACCTGAAATAACGTATCGTAATGTATTAATTAAGTAATAATCAAGATCTCAACACAAAAGTCCCTTGGGTTTCTCAGCTCGTTAGTCGAATGATTGTGTTCTGTTATTATTTTTCACAATCCTTTTGTTTAATAATATTTTTTATCATAGACCTCGTGTAACCTCATCGTAAGGTGACACCACCCGACGTAACGTATTAATTAAGTAATAATCAAGATCTCAATACAAAAGTTCCTAGGGTTTCTCAGCTCGTTATAAAATTTGCTGAAAAGGGGAATTGAACATATGACCATAAGATTCAAGGGGAGTCACTATACCATCAGGACAATAAGTAATATTTTCTTTATTTCATGTGCAATTAAGGTCTTATTACCTTTTATAAAAAAAGGTTTTATTGCCTTGCGTAGGCTTAAATAACGTACCATAACGTGAATAATTGTGTTCTATATTCATATAATAATATATTTTTTAAAACTTTGATTTGAAGTCATGAAACCTTGTCGTAATAATCAAGTAATAATTAAGTAATAATCACTAGCTCCATCAAGTAATAATATATTTTTTTAAACTTTGATTTGAAGTCATGAAACCTTGTCGTAATAATCAAGTAATAATTAAGTAATAATCACTAGCTCCATACAAAACTCCATAGGTTTTATTGCCTTGCGTAGGCTTAAATAACGTACCATAACGTGAATAATTGTGTTCTATATTCATATAATAATATATTTTTTTAAACTTTGATTTGAAGTCATGAAACTTTGTCGTAATAATCAAGTAATAATCAAGTAATAATAATTATAATAACAATTTATAGATCATAAGGGTTTTTTTTAACTTATAAATATAAATTAATTGGTGTGAATAATTGCTCCCTTACCTCAATTTCGAATTCAGATTATATATAAAAATATACTGCTTGGATTTCAGAAATACATTTAATGCAACATGGATCGCATTTACATGTATAACTGGAAAACTAAAACACATATGAAGGCGTCTTCTAATTGGCGAACGCTTACCATGTTAAATTAACAATTCATTTATTTTAATGCCACATTAATGACATTCATAAATGTCTTTATGTAGTTAATGCTATGTTTTATTGACTAGTGTTCATTTTTCAAATCATGACATACATACTTGAGGTCTTCTCGTAAAGAGGAAGAAGGAGGGAAACTCAGAAAAAAAAAATTTCCTACTTGGGGATTCGAAATAGTGACCCAAGGATTCAATAGGATGTGTTTTACCAACTGATCCATGAACAATTAATGTCATTTAACACATCGTAATGTTTATAAAAAGTGATAATATCCTCATACATACAATTACAAATAAATTACATTAATTCAATTACAATTAAGGTTCTTTTTTTTATTACTAATATTATTATTTCACTGTATCTTATATTAAAAAAGCTGCATACAACTTTCACAATATGGTTGTCCAAATTTAATCAAAATCAATAAACAAAGAAATTTGCTGAAAATGGGAATCAAACACATGACCATAAGATTAAAGGGGACTCATTCTACCAACATGACAATGAGCTATTTCTGTTGATTTTTAACCCCGAATTCACTAAGACGATTTAATTACTGTCATATTTAATCAATAATTTATTTAATAATTATTTTTTTTCTTTTACCTCACGTAACCTTAGCCTAAACTAATAATAATAATAATAATAGTAGTAAACTAATTAGGTTTTGTTATATTATTGGTTTGTTAATCAATTAGTTTTAATAGTAATTAATAGCTCTATTTTCGAATGCATTGATTTCACAAATACATTAAATGCAATTCGGAACTCATTCATATTAAACGTGCATATTTACGAACATAGGAAGACGTCTTCTGATATATTGATTCAACTATAATTAAGGTTTCAATAATAATAATAATAATAAATACATACTTGTTCGAATTAAAATAATATTTGCCAAAAAAAGGGGACTCGAACACATGATCATTTATTTCAAGGGGAATTTGTTTTACCAACTGGACAAGGGGCTATTACTGCTAAGATTAACACCAAATTATTTGAGATTATTGTGTTGTACATAAAAATACCTAAAATGGGAACGTTGGTTATGAGGGGAATTGAAGGAGCATGTTCAACTGCTAACATGGAATCAAAGTGGTAGAAGACATCCAGAATACGTCGACACCTCTTTCGACCAGATAAACAAAACCCAAATGAATAAATAATCAATAACCCGAAACAAAACCCAAATGAATAAATAATCAATAACCCAAAAAAAGAACATAAGAAAATTAAAAGAAAACATGTTTAAATGCTAACATGGAATCAAAGTGGCAGAAGACATCCAGAATACGTCGGCACCCCTTCGACCAGATAAACAAAACCCAAATGAATAAATAATCAATAACCCGAAATAAAACCCAAATGAATAAATAATCAATAACCCAAATAAGAACATAAGCAAACTAAAAGAAAAGCAAAGATGAAATCAACTTGATACATAAATGTTTGCTCAACTGATGTCAAAGCTCCCTGGGGTACAATTATACAAATGAGTAACTATTGCAACCCAGGAAGTTTAGACATTAGTTCTTCAAACATTTTTTCTTCTCTTGAAGGTATATAGGTCTCGCCTAATTTGTGGATTCTCCTCAAGTATTTTAATAGTTTTTTTTAGAATACATAACACAGAAGAGAGTTCCATTTCAGTTATTTATATGTAAATGTCAATGCAGTTGGAGACTCTTCAGTTTCCCATCATCAATGAAAGGAATATCAGAAAAAGGTTGCAACTCTTTACGTATAAAAGTGGTGGAATAATTGAGGATGACCAGTTACATCAGTCATATCCCATTCTCCATTATTGAATATACTAATAACTTAAACAAGTAATATAGTAGTAATAATCTAACTAGAAGATATGACTACACGATATCCATAATGAATCTGTATTCAATAATTCAGACAGATGCATCGTTTAAAGACAAAAAATAATTAAAAGACGTCTTCCAGTATTATTTCGTTTCAAATTTTTAACTTATCATGCATTTATTATATTGCCACATTAATGGCATAAAATCGACCTTGCATTTATTATGGTATGAACGTAATTTGAAAAGAATTTTTAGTAGTAGTATAAATAAGCTTGAATCAATGGAAAAATGTAAAGTATATCATTGGCTATCAAAGTTTATCAATCATTTATCATTTCATCTTCAAATATAATTCATATTCTATAGATAAGTCTGAAAAGCAGATTGGAAACATTATGGGAGAGAAAGGTGATGTTATTGACACCGATGCCACAAAAGCATTGGCTGATTTTTCAAACATGATTTCAATTTTTAATGATTCATTCGTGGAAGGAGATGCAGATTCAATACTAGACTTCATGCAGGTGATTGCATCTGCCACGAAATTGATGTATGAGTCAGCGGCTAAATATATGAAATCCGAATTGGAAGAGATTGAGGAGTTGAAGGATGAAGTTGAGGAGGCAAAGGAGATGTTGAAGGCATTGAACGAGAAGAACAAATTATTGGATAGTTTGGAGTAGTCAACTACACATGTTATGTTTGCTTTTTTTAATAATGTTGTTTTGTGAGATACCATAAACACAGTTTTTATTTCAATGCAAAATAATTTCTTATATACTGAAGTTTATATTAATAATTGCAATTACGAGTATATTTTATTTGTAAACTAAAGGAAATAGGTTGCCTATATCTAATAAGAGTATATTTTATGTGTAGTGAGGCATTAAAAATTTGTAAATACCTAAAATATCAGTTTCTTCATTAGAACGGGAAGTTAAGAGGGAATGCTTTGTTAGCACACCAAGGCTTCTGGCTGATCTGGTCTCACTGGATAGTTTTTACTTCGAGGGAGGCGAAAGGCGCAATGCAATGAAAGAGTAATAAAAAGATGTAGGCCCATCTAATCTATGAGATCGGGATTCAACCTGCATCGACACCTACTCCTTTGTGATAGGTAGGAGATCACTCTACGTAATTGATTCAGAGCTACGCTAAAGCACTGGCTTGTCCGTAACAGCTTCTTTACAGAGCTAAAGCACTGGCTTTTCCGGCTTCTTCCCTTACCTCGTAAGCCACAGATCTACCTTTCTTCCCTTTAAGCCACAGAAAAGTAGTCCCATCCCACATTGAATTGCTTGATAGAATCATGTGCATACGAAAAAAGAGAAATAGTTTCAAAGAAGTTGATCGAAAAAACACGGGAAACGAATAAAAAAAAGAAATCCCCGCTCTAGAAGACCTTGAATACCAGATCCCAGCTAGCTAATCTCGCTGAGCCTTTTGAAGGCTTTAACCCTTTCTATCGCCGACGATTGATACGATTTGGAAAAAAAAATGAATTTTAAATATGAAGACGTCTATTGCTTAATATTGAATGCAAAATCGTAAAATTAAACATTTTTATGAAGAAACCAAGGTTCGAACCTGGTCCTAGTGTCTAGGTGCACATCATACCTAACCATTTAGCTACAAGCATCTTCTATTGCTCTTCTCAAACGAAAAAGCTATTAACTACATATCGAAACCCTCCCTTCCACACATAGAGTGTGAATTGCTCTACCATAATCCGAATTTTATCTTCCTCACTCTTTTTTTTTGTCAACACATGCATTTATTGCAGCTAATAAATGAGTTCCTTTATTCCCTTTTCACAAAATTTGATGCATATTGGGATCTACAAGCGTCCTAATGCTTTTAAAGGAAATGAAAATAAGTATTACATCTAAATCACTTGTTTGAATGATTTCATTTTTTTTTAAAAAAAATTATTTTATTGGTAATTTTGTCTGTATATCACTACTAAATCACGTTTTAATAAAAGCATACTAATAATCTATTTTTAAATGAAAATAAATAATCAAACTATAAAAATATAATAAGTTTTTATTTCAAATAATGATAAACGTATGTAGCATATAGTAGTTTTGATTTTATAAGATGTATGTGGTTCAATTGTTATTTAAAAAATTCAGACCTAAAAAAATTACACATGCTAAAAATCCCTATTGATGCTTAAATCGAGATTCTAAATATTACGTTATGTCACAGTAAGTTAACGAATTATGTTACATTACGTATTGTAAGGTCATGTCGATTCTTCGGATCGCACTGTTGTCGAGCTTAACATCTCACAAGAATTCCGTTTGAATCACAATGACTTATTTTGATAAAAGTAAAAAGTATTTATTCGAAATTAAATTACAATACGATTTGAAAATCTAATAAAAAAGACTAACTTCGACAATATCTTACATGTGTCTGAAGCAACTCAACATTGATACAAGAAGCATTCTATCTAACATAATTTGATTCGAGCTAAGACACGTATTGTAAGTTAATGAATTACGTTATGTTACGTATTGTAAGCTCATGCTGATTGTTCAGATCCAACCGTTGTCGAGCTTAACGTCTCACAAGAATTTTGTTTCAATCATAATGACTTATTTCGGTCAAAATGTCCAATGTATTTATTCGAGAATAAATTACAATACGATTTGGAAAAAAAATCAATTTCAAATATGAAGACGTTTATTCTTCAATATTGAATGCAAAATCGAAAAATAAAACATTTTTATAGAGAAACCAAGGTTCGAACCTGGTCCTTTTTACTCAATGCACATCATACCTAACCGTTTAGCTATAAGCATCTTCTGTTGCTCTTCTCAATAGAAACAACTATTAACTACGTAACGAAACCCTCCCTTCCACACATAGAGTGCAGATTGCTCTACCCTAATCCGAATTTCATCTTCCTCTCCCCCTTTTTTTTCAACACATGCATTTATTGCATCTAATAAATAATTTTCTTTATTCCCTTTTCACAAAATTTGATGCATATTGGGATCTACAAGTGTCCTAATGCTTTTAAAGAGAATGAAAATAACTATTCCATCCTAATCACTTGTTTGAATGATTTCATTTTTTTTTAATTATTTTGTTGATAATTTTGTCCTTATATCAATAGTAAATCATGTTTTAACAAAAGCATACTAATTTTCTATTTTTAAGTGAAAATACATAACCAAACTATAAAAATATAATAAGTTTTTATTTCAAATAATGATAAACGTATATAGCATATAGTAGTTTTCATTTTATACGATGCATGTGGTTCAATTGTTATTTAAAAAATTCAGAGGTAAGAAAAATTACGCATGCTAAAAATCCCTATTGATGTGTTACGTTACGGTAAGTTAACGAATTATGTTATATTACGTATTGCAAGCTCATATTGATTGTTTGGATCCCAGTGTTGTCCAGCTTAACATCTCACAAGAATTCCGCTTGAATTACAATGACTTATTTTGATAAAAGTTCAAAGTATTTATTCGAAAATAAATTACAATACGATTTGAAAATCTAATAAAAAAGACTGACTTGGACAATACTTTACTTGTTTTTGAAGCAACTCAACATTGATATAAGAAGCATTCTGTCTAACATTATTTGATTCAAGCTAAGACACGTATTGTAAGTTAATGAATTATGTTACGTTACGTATAGTAAGCTCATGTCGATTGTTCATATCCAACTGTTGTCGAGTACAACGTCTCACAAGAATTCTGTTTCAATCACAATGACTTATTTCACTAAAAATTTCTAATGTATTTATTCGAGAATAAATTACAATACGATTTGGAACAAAAAATGAATTTCAAATATGAAGATGTCTATTGCTCAAAATTGAATGAAAAATCGTAAAATAAAACAATTTTATGGAGAAACCAAGGTTCAAACCCGGTCCTAGTGACTCAGTGCACATCATACCTAACCATTTAGCTACAAGCATCTTCTGTTGCTCTTATCAATCGAAAAAGCTATTAACTACGTATCGAAACCCTCCCTTCCACACATAGAGTGTGAATTGCTCTACCCCAATCCGAATTTCATCTTCCTCACTCCTTTTTTTTTGTCAACACATGCATTTATTGCAGCTAATAAATGAGTTCCTTTATTCCCTTTTTACAAAATTTGATGCATATTGGGATCTACAAGTGTCCTAATGCTTTTAAAGGAAATGAAAATAAGTATTACATCCAAATCACTTGTTTGAATGATTTCATTTTTAAAAAAAAAATTATTTTACTGATAATTTTGTCTGTATATCACTACCAAATCACGTTTTAACAAAAGCATACTAATAATCTATTTTTAAATGAAAATAAATAATCAAACTATAAAAATATAATAAGTTTTTATTTCAAATAATGATAAATGTATGTAGCTTATAGTAGTTTTCATTTTATACGATGTATGTGGTTCAATTGTTATTTAAAAAATTCAGACCTAAAAAAATTACATATGCTAAAAATCTTTATTGATGCTTAAATCGAGATTCTAAATATTACGTATTGTAAGGTCATGTCGATTCTTCGGATCCCACTGTTGTCGAGCTTAACATCTCACAAGAATTCTGTTTGAATCACAATGACTTATTTTGATAAAAGTCAAAAATATTTATTCGAAATTAAATTACAATACGATTTGAAAATCTAATAAAAAAGACTGACTTCGACAATACCTTACATGTGTCTGAAGCAACTCAACATTGATACAAGAAGCATTCTATCTAACATAATTTGATTCGAGCTAAGACACGTATTGTAAGTTAATGAATTACGTTACGTTACGTATTGTAAGCTCATCCCGATTGTTCAGATCCAACCGTTGTCGAGCTTAACGTCTCACAAGAATTCCGTTTCAATCACAATGACCTATTTCGCTCAAAATGTCCAATGTATTTATTCGAGAATAAATTACAATACGATTTGAAATAAAAATTGAATTTCAATTATGAAGACGTTTATTCATCAATATTGAATGCAAAATCGAAAAAACACGTATTGTAAGTTAATGAATTACGTTACGTTACGTATTGTAAGCTCATGCCGATTGTTCAGATCCAACCGTTGTCGAGCTTAACGTCTCACAAGAATTCCGTTTCAATCACAATGACCTATTTCGCTCAAAATGTCCAATGTATTTATTCGAGAATAAATTACAATACGATTTGGAAAAAAAAATTGAATTTCAAATATGAAGACGTTTATTCATCAATATTGAATGCAAAATCGAAAAATAAAACATTTTTATGGAGAAACCAAGGTTCGAACGTAGTCCTGTTTACTCAATGCACATCATACCTAACTATTTAGCTACAAGCATCTTCTGTTGCTCTTCTCAATCGAAAAAACTATTAACTACGTAATGAAACCCTCCCTTCCACACATAGAGTGCGGATTGCTCTACCCCAATCTGAATTTCATCTTCCTCACTCCCTTTTTTTTCAACACATGCATTTATTGCATCTAATAAATAAGTTTCTTTATTCCCTTTTCACAAAATTTGATTCATATTGGGATCTACAAGTGTCCTAATGCTTTTAAAGAGAATGAAAATAAGTATTCCATCCTAATCACTTGTTCGAATGATTTCATTTTTTTAATTCTTTTGTTGATAATTTTGTCCTTATATCACTATTAAATCACGTTTTAACAAAAGCATACTAATTTTCTATTTTTAAGTGAAAATATATAATTAAACTATAAAAATATAATAAGTTTTTATTTCAAAAAATGATAAACGTATATAGCATATAGTAGTTTTCATTTTATACGATGCATGTGGTTCAATTGTTATTTAAAAAAATCAGACGTAAGAAAAATTACGCATGCTAAAAATCCCTATTGATGCTTAAATCGAGATTCTAAATATTACGTTCCGTCACGGTAAGTTAACGAACTACGTTATATTACGTATTGTAAGCTCATGTTGATTGTTCGGATCCCACTGTTGTCCAGCTTAACATCTCACAAGAATTCCGTTTGAATTACAATGACTTATTTTGATAAAAGTTCAAAGTATTTATTCGAAAATAAATTACAATACGATTTGAAAATCTAATAAAAAAGACTGACTTGAACAATACCTTACTTGTGTTTGAAGCAACTCAACATTGATATAAGAAGCATTCTGTCTAACATTATTTGATTCAAGCTAAGACACGTATTGTAAGTTAACGAATTATGTTACGTTACGTATTGTAAGCTCATGTCGATTGTTCATATCCTACTGTTGTCGAGCTCAACGTCTCACAAGAATTCTGTTTCAATCACAATGACTTATTTCACTCAAAATGTCCAATGTATTTATTCGAGAATAAATTACAATAAGATTTGGAAAAAAAAATGAATTTCAAATATGAAGACGTCTATTGCTCAATATTGAATGCAAACTCGTAAAATAAAACATTTTTATGGAGAAACCAAGGTTCAAACCTGGTCCTGGTGACTCAATGCACATCATACCTAACCATTTAGCTACAAGCATCTTTTGTTGCTCTTCTCAATCGAAAAAGCTATTAACTACGTAACGAAACCCTCCCTTCCACACATAGAGTGCGAATTGGTCTACCCCAATCCGAATTTCATCTTCCTCACTCCTTTTTTTTTGTCAACACATGCATTTATTGCAGCTAATAAATGAGTTCCTTTATTCTCTTTTCACAAAATTTGATGCATATTGGGATCTACAAGTGTCCTATTGCTTTTAAAGGAAATGAAAATAAGTATTCATCTAAATCACTTGTTTGAATGATTTCTTTTTTTAACAAAAATATTTTGTTGATAATTTTATCCTTATATCACTACTAAATCACGTTTTAACAAAAGCATTCTAATACTCTATTTTTAACTGAAAATAAATAATCAAAATATAAAAATCTAAGGTTTTATTTCAAATAAATAATCAAACTCATGCCGATTGTTCGGATCCCACTGTTGTCGAGCTTAACGTCTCACAAGAATTCTGTTTCAATCACAATGACTTATTTCGCTCTAAAATGTCCAATGTATTTATTCGAGAATAAATTACAACACGATTTGAGAATCTAATAAAAAAGACTGACTTGGACAAAAACTTACTTGTGTTTGAAGCAACTCAACATTGACACAGGAAGCATTCTATCTAAAATTGTTTGATTCGAGCTAAGAAACGTTACGGTAAGTTAGCAAATGACATTACATTACGTATTGTAAGCTCATGTCGATTGTTTGGATCCCACAATCTCACAAGAATTCTGTTTGAATCACAATGACTTATTTTGATAAAAGTTCAAAGTATTTATTCGAAAATAAATTACAATACAATTTGAAAATCTAATAAAAAAGACTGACTTGGACAATACCTTACTTGTGTTTAAAGCAACTCAACATTGATACAAGAAGCATTCTATCTAATATTATTTGATTCGAGCTAAGATACGTATTGTAAGTTAACGAATTACGTTACGTTACTTATTGTAAGCTCATGTCGATTGTTCGGATCCCACAGTTGTCGAGCTTATCATCTCACAAGAATTCCATTTGAATCGCAATGACTTATTTTGATAAAAGTCCGATACGATTTGAAAATCTAATAAAAAAGACTGACTTGGACAAGACCGTACTTGTGTTTGAAGCAACTGAACATGTTGTATCATTCCATAAAATTTCACACTAACCGAAGAAGTACAATTATACAAAAAGCATTCTATCTAATATTGTTTTTTTATTCGAGCTAAGAAACGTACTATAAGTTAACGAATTACGTTACGTTACGTATTGTAAGCTCATGTCGATTGTTCGGATCCCAGTGTTGTCGAGCTTAACATCTCAGATAATAAATTACTTCCTTTATTTCATTTTCACAAAATTTGATCCATATTGGGATCTACAAGTGTCCTGATGATTTTAAAGAGAATGAAAAAAAAGCATTTCATCCAAATTATTTGTGTGAATGTTTTTTTTAGATTTATTTTGTTGATAATTTTGTCCTTACATCACTACTAAATCATGTTTTAACAAAATGATACTAATACTATATTTTTAACTGGAAATAAATAATCAAATTATAAAATTACAAGGTTTTATTTCAAATAATGATAAACGTATAGTAATTTTTATTTTAAAAGATGTATGCGGTTCAATTGTTAAACAATCGAGATTCTAAATATTACGTCACGGTAAGTTAACGAATCATGTGACATTACGTATTGTAAGCTCATGTCGATTGTTCGGTTCCCACTGTTGTCGAGCTCAAAATTTACAGTATTCTGTTTCAATTACAATAAACATTTTGCTAAAAGTGCATTGTAATTATTCAAAAATAAATTACGATACGATTTGAAAACATAATGAAAGCGTTCTATTGTAATCCAAAAAAAATCATTTTCCAAAGGCATAAACTTGATCACAACAAATGAAGCTGTTTATCCAACATTAATTTTGAAAATCCAAAGCCAACACAATTAATTCCATGAATTTAAAAAAAAGATAAGGTATCAAAATAGGCCTAGGGTTTTTGGCTAAGTACCAATTTAGGCTTAACGTTTACAATCTAATATCAATTTACGCTTAAAGTTTACAATATAGCATCAATTTAGGCCTCACGTACAAAATAGCACCAATATAGGCTTAACGTTTACAAAATAATACGAATTTAAGCTTAACGTTTACAAAATATATCCAATTTAAGCGAAACGTCACAATTAAGCTTAAATTGTGCCGTTTAGCTTAAATAGGATATATTTTATAAACGTTAAGCTTAAATTCGTATTATATTGTAAACGTTAAGCCTATATTGGTACTATTTTGTACATGAGGCCTAAATTGATGTTATTTTATAAACGTTAAGCCTAAATTGATATTAGGTTGTAAACGTTAAGCCTATATTTGTGCTATTTTGAACATTGAGCCTAAATTGGTACTTACCCAAAAACCTTAGGCCTATTTTGATACCTTATCCCTTTAAAAAAATCACATAAACGGCTAACAATTTCCTATGTAGTATTTGTAGAAGTAACTCTTCAGTTTCTTGTTTTTATATGTCCATGAATAACTCTAATTGCATTTTTTCGCGCGGTGGCCGGAAACATCAACCTTGTGGCTGTTCAGTTTCTTGTTTTTTTTCCATAAAGAAATATTTTCTTATTCATTTTTTCGCGGTGGCTGGAAAATTCATCGCGGTGGCCGGAAACTGGAACCTTGCGCCGGAAATATGAACCTTGTGGTTGTTCAGTTTCTTTTTTTTATATGCCCATGGCGAAAATGTTTTCCTATTGCATTTATTTAATTTTTATTCATTTTTTCACTGTGCCCGGAAAATTTTTCGCGGTGGCCGGAATCTGGAAATGGTATATATATATTAGATTCCACTTTTATGTACCTCTAAACTTTTACTAATTTTTCTAATTATTTTCCTTCCTCATTAGATTTAAATTGTTTTTTTTCTTAATTTTGGTAGCCATAATTAGTTAATTATAGAATAAATTAATGGATATTTTTATTCCGGAAGATTATGTAATACGGCGAAGAATGGAAAAATGGGCAGCTGCAATCGCCAGAAAAACATCAGAGGATGATGATTAGTCAAGAAAGAGAAGCAATTGGGGGCAAAAGGTCAACCAGAAACCAACTATTAGAGTAGAAAAGGAGTTAATGGTAAATACTTATACAACTGAGCTCACTGAAAAGGAGTATACACATAATGTTGAGGAACTTGATCTTTCTAATTCTCCCTTTCTCTCTCTCCCTTTCTTCCACTTTTAATATTTTTTCCGTTAATGGAAGTTTTCTTATGGATTTGTTGTTGAAAACATTGGCTGTAAAGGGAGAGAGAGAAATGGAGAATTAGAGAGAGAAAGGAGAGTTAGAGGGAGAAAGTGGAAATGAGAGAGATGAGAGTTAGAGAGAGAAATGAGATTTGATAAAAATGGAGGAGAGAGAAAATAAAGATGAAGATATAAGGTTGAAGGAGATGAGTGAATCCCATTTTCATTAAAATATGGGTTAAAAATTGATGATTTGGCATGTTGACTGGGTTGACCGGTCATTTTTACCTGGTGTACACTTTTGTGGGAGGTCACCAGAAGGTTGTACACTTTAGTGTGAAATTTTTTTGTTGTACACCAAAGTATGAAAACAGGTAAAGATTGTACACCACATATGTAATTTACCCCTCAAATAAGGAAAAAGATGTGTTAGACGTTAATGAATGTAAAAAAGAAAATTGGTTAATAGGTTGATAACTTGCCGGATCCGATTTGATATTCCCTGCCGGAGTTACCTGCAAAACAGAACCGGAGACAGGATCTCCGGAAAAACTCTCCGACGATCAAGTCAGTTTTTGTAAGAGGGTTGGTAATTTGACAATAATATTGTAGGGCAAAAAATGTGAACGTACCTTTTTCCCTTGTTCTTAAGGCCTTTTATAGGTGTTTTTTAGGTAACCGCCGAGGGCGGTTACTCCTTAGTGGGCCACGTTCTGAGGGCGGTTCCCCCTTTTTAGGCCATGTCCCTTTCGTGGCTTTCATGGCAACGAACGTGGTTCTGAGTGGGAGTCTTGATGCTCCGTTTAGGAATTCGGGGCGGTTACTCGCTGCGCCCGCTTCCTTTATTCGGGTCCCATCCGATCTTAGACCATGGGTCTAAGTATGGGCTGGGCCTGCGAAATGAATATGACCCGGTTTAGCCTCGCGGGTCATCACATGCCTCCCCTTTAGTTTGATACAAGAGCCCTTTAGGGTCTGTTCATAGGGGACGCTTCGTTTTTGCTTGTCTATTCAAAATTCAAAAACTTGTGAATTTTTTCTCTTTCGTTATTTCTTTTCCGGCGTCATCTTTTCCGGCGTTGACCTCTTATTTCCGTCACTTCTCTGTGTTGTCTTTCCCATGTAAGTTTTCCTCTTCATAACTTGTACCTTGTTCGGCTTTTTACTTCTGTTTATTTCTTTTCCTCAACATGTCGAACCCCGACCTCGACTTCGCACCGTTCGATGAGAACTACGTCCGCGAGGTTTCTCATGAAGTTGATAAGATGGTTGATGAAGTTTCAACCAGTTCTCATGGGTCTGATTCCCACCCCGCTGACTTCCTCCATCTGGCGAATACAACCGACGAGGGTCTAGATTTTGACCCTAAGAAGTTGATTCCGCCACCTGTCCCAACCCCCCGTTTGTTACCAAAGAGGGACAGGTCGGGAAGCCTAGTTTGTCGCGAGACCATTGAGGATTTATGGGTGCAATATCCTTGGCTCCAAGGTCTCGAGACCATCATTCCCGGGGAGGATAGAGGACCGGGCGATTACCCAAAGGGGTATTTCACCATTTTCGTCGCCCAAATTATCTGCGGCTTCACTTATCCGCTGGCGGATGAGATTGCTTCCATCCTCGGCGGTTACGGAATCGCACCCGGGCAGTTACATCCAAATGGATGGGCCGACTTGACCCTAGATAAATTTCTGGCGGATTGTTTGGAGGTTCCTTTCTCGCTCAAAATTTTCTCCAAGCTTCATCATTTCAAGAGTTCGGCGGGATATTTCACTTTCATCCGCCAGAGCGGATACTATGGTTTTGACGAGAAGCTGAACAAGATCCGCGAGTGGGATCGCTCTTACTTTTTTATCAAGTTTAATGAGGGAAATCTGAACTTCCTTCGCCGTTGGGGCCGGCCCAATGTGAAGAGTTTGAACTTCGGTTACCCCAGCAAGGAAGAATCCGCTGTCATCGAGTTCCTGAAGAGTACCCCTCCTTTTGTATGGACATATGATCAGGCCTTCCATATGCTAAGGAGCCGAGTAGCGATTGCCTACCGCGAGGGGGATCACGTGGTCTATATCCCTTATCGCGTTTTTGTACAAGGTACTTTTTATTTCCAAGTTGATGATTTCTTTTAACCCTTTGCAGGGGTGATCCTTTATCTCAAATCGCTGCAGATCGGGAGGCTAAAGCCCTAGCGAGAAGGAAGAAGCGGATGGCGGGAACCGCTTCCGTTGTAGGGGCGGATTCTTCTGGAGGAACGATTCCTTCCATTGAGGCGGCTTCTCCTGTAAGGGCCTCCATTTCATAAGGTCCCGCTTCTGCCTCCGAGGATCTTCCTTTGACGAGGAAGCGGAAGATAAGTGCGGATACAGAGTCTTCTCGTCCCAAGAAGAAGAACACCTTCGCGTCCCTTACTGTTGGCGGTACACCCGTATCCGCCTCATCCAAAGGAAAGAGCAGTACCCCAATTCACGAGGTATCTTGATCTATTCCCTCTTTCTATATTGCTACTTTTTTCCTCATGAGCTATCTGCTGTTCTCTTGATATTTTTCTTTACGCCTTTGCAGCCAATTCCCGACATCAGCGGATGGTGGACTAGGACCTTTGGCATGGTCGTGAGTTTTTCTTGCAAGGACATTGTCTCTTCCATATGCAATGTCCTCGGGCGGCTTCCCTCTGCTTCCCGTGTGCGCGAACAAGTACCGCTCCCTACCGCTGTGGAGGGGATCGAGAAGCGTTCTGTAGAGGTATATTGTTGCTTGTCATTCTCTTTCAAGGATCTTGCGTCCATTGTAACCGCCTATTTCTATTCGCCCTTTTTTATTCGTGAGCCGTCTTATATGCAGATTATCAATTTCGCTGAGGGCATTCTCCGAAGGGATGCCGAGCGAGCCAAGGAGTTGGAAGGTCTTGGTACTGAATTGGCGACTCAGAAGTCGCTTTATGATGATGTCCAAGGGAAGGTGAAGGTCCTAGAAGGCGCCTTTCAGAAGGCTGTGAGCGAGAAGGAGGAGGCTCTTAAATCTCTTCAGGCTAAGTCCGATGAGCTGCGAAAGGCCCTCGATGATCTAGCTGATTCCAAGGAGACACAAAAGAAGAGGGCTGAGGAAATTCTGGCTGAAGACGGTGCCCGCATCTACTGGTATGGGGAGCGGATTCATGCCGCTTATGAGCATGGACATCAGGGTCTCGTACTTAACCGCCCCAAGGTTACCATCCCTGAAAAGGATTTAACTGAGAAGTGGGACAAGCTGGAAGCCGAGGATGCTGATATGGATGAGGTGCTCCTCTTAGATTGGAAGAGTTTTCAGGAATCTCTAATTATCGGCGAGATCCCTACCCGGAATGCGGAAGAAGGGGCACCGCAGGACATCTCTCAGCCTGAGCAAGAGGTACCGCCCTCTGAAGCAGTTATTGATTCGAGGGTTGAGGATTCGCTTGAAGTAGATCCGCCCACTGGAGGAGATGAGGGAGTCGCTGGAGGCGAGGAAAGCAATAGGGGTGAAGGAGAGGAAGCTGTAGCATGGTTTAATTTATATTTGGACTTTTTGTATGTAACAAACTGCCCGTATATATTAATTTTCTTTCACTTGCCGCTTTGCCTATACGTGCGATTATTGTCACTTTATTTTCATGTATGATCCTTGCCTTTTGCCGACTTCATACTTGTAATTCTTCATAGTAATTTTTGTTTTCGCTAGGGTGGCCAAACCCTTTTTGCAATTTTTGAGTACTCGTTTATTCGCTTAATTTTATGCCTTACTCTATTATTTTTCTTTCGAAAATAATATAATCATAAGGTTAATCATAAGGTTTTGCGAGTGATGCGTAATCATGCATCCGCCTTTCTTTAATAGGCAACACATTTATGTGTTTTTTGAGTTTAACCCTAAGGGTTTTGCGAGTGATGCGTAATCATGCATCTGCCTTTCTTTAATAGGCAACACATTTATGTGTTTTTTGAGTTTAACCCTAAGGGTTTTGCGAGTGATGCGTAATCATGCATCCGCCTTTCTTTAATAGGCAACACATTTATGTGTTTTTAAGAACAATCCGCATTCGGACGTAACATATTGAATAAATGTAATAATTGAATACCTTTATTGATAAAGAGAAAAGGTTTATTACATAGGTACACCAACTGTGTGGGATCAAAGCCTCATTAAAACCTTTTATCAGAAAACCCAATGGGAAAAACTCATAAAAGGAAAAAGAGTACTCGTCATTTCCTCGAACTACTCGGCCTTTTTATATAGGCGTAGATTCTCTAGATTCCAGGTGCGCGGGAGCTTCTTTCCGCTCATTTCTTCTATTTCAAAAGTGGCTGGTCCCAGCTTCTTGGATACTTTGTATGGTCCGATCCAGTTGACGCCCAGCTTGCCTTTGCCATCTCTGGATTGTATTTTATCCGCTTTTTTCAAGACCAAGTCGTTCTCGTTGATTATTACTTTTCGCACTCTTCTGTCATGATATTTCTTGATTCTATTGCGGTACACTGCCATTCGCATGTAAGCTTTTTCTCTTCATTCCTCCACAGAATCCAAAGCATCTCTAATGTTGATAGGATTTTGTGTGTCGCAATAATAAATTATCTGATCTGTGGGCGACTTGATTTCAACAGGTAGGACTGCTTCGACTCCATAAACTAGCGAGAAAGGTGTTTCGCCTGTTGCTGCCTTTACAGAGGTTCTGTATGCCCACAACATATGGGGTATCTCATCCGCCCAACCTGTTTTTTTGTCTCCTAGCCGCTTCTTGATGCCTTGAATCATGGCCCTATTGGTAACCTCCGTCATACCATTCGATTGGGGATGGTTTACGGAAGAAAAATGATTTTTGATCCCCATGCTTTCGCAGTATGCTTTGAACTTGGCACAGTTGAACTGGGTGCCATTGTCGGTTATGAGCTTTTGCGGGATTCCAAATCGCATGATAATGTTCTCTCGTAAGAACTCGATCATTCGCTCAGGTGTTTGTGCGGTTACTGCCTCCGCTTCTACCCATTTGCTGAAGTGGTCAACTGCGACTATCAAGTACTTCCTTTTCTTTGTCGTTTCTGGGAATGGGCCCACTATATCGATTCCCCATGTTGCGAATGGCCACGCCGTCATTATAGCGATTTGTTCGGCTCCGGGAACATGCTTTTCATTCGCATGTATTTGACAATTGTGACATTCCGCAACCATCTTCTGAGAATCTTCCACCACCTTGGGCCAGTAGTATCCCATCAGTTTGACCTTTCTTGCCAACGCCGCCGAAGCTTCGTGCGCGCCACAAATTCCTTCATGTAGTTCTCGCAGCACGTAGTCTCCTTCGTTGCGACTAATGCATTTCAACCATGGACATGTGTACGATTTCCGATACAAAGTTCCATCCCGAACTGAGTATCGAGTTGACTGCCCAATTAGCTTTCTGGCTAAGCTCTTATCAACCGGTAAATCTCCCTGCTCCAGATATTGGCGGATGGGCATCCGCCAATCTTCATCGTCTTCCAGTTCTTCGATGACCATAATCTGATCAACCTCGAATGCTGGTGCCGATTTTATTTCCAAATTGCATGCCTTTTGACTCCATGGTTCTCTACTTGCCGCTGCTTTTGCCAATTCGTCAGCCTTTGCATTTTGGCCTCGCGGAACATGCACCATCTCCCAAACGACTCCCTTGTGCGTTAACTCTTGTGTCAATCTGCCGACCACCTGATGGTATTTTACTAGCTCCTCCTGTTTCACCAGATAATTTTTTGTGATCTGGTTTATCATGAGTTTGGAATCGCTGTAGATTACCACCCTTTCTGGGGTGAGTTCATTGAGCAACTTCAATCCGCATATCATTGCTTCGTACTCTGCAGCGTTATTTGTAGTTTTGAAAGTTAATTTTTCTGCATAGCATAGGCGAATAACCTCCGGGCCCTTGATGACGACTCCCAGCCCAGCTCCATCTGTAGATAATGCCCCATCTGTGTACATGCTCGACTCTTCTTTTTGTGTTTTCGGCCATTCCTCATCATCCCAGGTGAATTCATTCACGAAATCGGCGAGTACTTGACTCTTTAGCGCCAGTCTTCCTTCATAGCGAATATCGAATTCACCCAGGCGAATTGACCATTCCATCAACCGGCCGGATGCGTCAGGTTTCTGTAGTACCTTTCGCATTGGGATGCCAGTTCTCACAATGATAGTATGCGCTTGAAAGTATGGTTTCAATCTAGCCGCCGTGGTTATCACTGCGAGGGCCATTTTGTCCAACTTCGAATACCGGAGTTCTGCATCCTTCAAGACTTTGCTCACGTAGTACACTGGATATTGTTGCCCTTCTTCTTCTCGCACCATCACAGTGCATATCGCCATATTGGTGACGGATACGTAGAGAAATAAATCTTCTCCCTCCTCCGGCCTGCTCATTAAGGGCGGATAACACAGTAATCGCTTTATCCCCTCGAATGCTTCTTGACAATCCGACGTCCATTCAAAGGACTTGGATTTTTTGATGGCATTGTAGAAAGGTTGACATCTCCTAGCTGAGCATGATATGAATCGCCCTAATGCCACCAACCGCCCATTCAGTCTCTGTACTTCTCTTATGCTCCTCGGCGTTTTCATCTCCATTACTGCTTTAACCTTCTCGGGATTCGCCTCAACTCCCTTGCCGCTAACAATGAAACCCAGGAACTTTCCCGCTCTTGCTCCGAATGTGCATTTCTCTGGGTTCAATTTGAGGCCATATTTGATTAGCACTTCCAGGATTTCTTTGATATCCTGCGGGTGGTCTTGCATTTTCTTGCTTTTGATGATCATGTCATCAACGTAGATCGAGAAGTTCTCGCCGGATTTGTCTGAAAATATCTTGTTCATCATCCTCTGGTATGTTGCTCCCGCGTTTTTCAATCCAAAGGGCATCACCTTGAAGCAATAAGTCGCCTGGTGAGTTATGAACGATGTTTTGATTTCATCCGCCTTCTCCATGGGTATCTGATGGTAACTGGATTTCACGTCGGTGAATGATAAAGCTTCATATCCTGCAGTCCCATCTACCAATATATCAATGTTAGGAAGCGGATACATATCCTTCGGACATGCCTTGTTCAGATCTTTGAAGTCGACGCACATTCTGTACGTTCCATTTGGCTTTTTGACTAGCACCACATTGGCTAGCCACTCCGGATAGGTGACTTCTCGAATCGCATCTGACTTTAGCAAATCCGCCACAGCTTTTTCAATCGCCTTCTGCCGCTCTGGAGCGTGCCCTCTCTTTTTCTGTTGCACTGGGGTTGCACCTTTGTCCACATTCAAACGATGGGTTGCTATATCTGGACTTATTCCTTTCAGCACTTCATTCGGAGCGGCGAATGCCGACTCGCATTGGATCAATACCTCGGTAATGGCTTTCTTTGTTTCTTCTGAGAGTCCAGCCGCTATTCGCACGTTCTTGTTATTTGAGATGGCGAATAGTTCCGTTTCTCCCAATGCTTCCGCTGGCAGCTTCTCTTCGACTTTATCCTCTTCGTCTGGCTTTGGTTCGAGTGACAATGTATAGGCCTGTTGAGATACAAGTTGATCACCTTCAACTATGACTCACCCTTGGTGTGTTGGCAAATGTAATGTTAAATGTTTCATTGAGATGAGCGACTCCGTTTCCGACAAGAATGGGCGTCCCAGAATTATGTTGTAGGCCAATGGGAGATCAACAATTGCGAATTCTAAATCACCTCGCCATTTTAGGTTTTTATCGCCCATTTCTGCCTCCAACACCACCTGTCCACTTGTTTGAGAGGATTGACCCCCAAAACCAGTTACATCCATGAAGGTGTGCTCCACTCGCTCGTCATTAATTCCCAACTTGTTGAATGCAGTCCGAGTAATAACATTACAAGAACTGCCAGTATCAATAAGGACCCGCTTGACGTCCCAGCCTTCCACAGCCATTGTGATCACCAAAGCATCCGCATGCGGCTCCGTGATTCGCGCAAATGAGTAGTTGAGGGCATCCCCCCTATGAGTGTTGCTTTTTCGCTGTTCACGGCGAGCTCTTTTTGTTGGAGGCTCATAGATCCCGCCGGCTATCACGTTTATCACTCCTTTTTTCTGCTTCTTTTCGGGCCTTGCCTCTGCTTCATGCGGTAACGTTGCTTTCTCATTATTAGCCTCTTTTCGTACAAATTGACTCAGTTTGCCCCTTTCGATCAGCCTTTCAATCTCCTTCTTTAATTCATAGCAATCATTCGTGTCATGGCCGTTCAATCTGTGGAACCTGCAATATTTGTTAGGATGTCGCCCCAAACTGGTTCGACCTTTTACCTCGGGGAACCGCACATCCTTCTTCAGGGGGCTCTTTTCGATCCAAAGTAACACCTCCTGGCGAGTCGTGTTTAATGGTGTCTGATATCCTCCACTTTGAAAGGGGCGATCGCCTCTTCGAACAAAATTGCTTTTGGACTGGATCTGGCGTCGATTGTCCGAAGTGGATCTAGCGGCATCTCTTTCTCGCCGGGTTTGAGCCCTATGTTCCCTGTTGACATCATCCACTTCCATGAATTCCTTTGCTATCTTCATAAGTTCGGCTACGGTGTGTGGCTTGTTGCGGATGATTTCTTCCCGCATGCTCCAATCTGTGGTTCCATCCGCCATGATGTTGCGAATGCTCACGATATCCGGGTTCTGTAATCGCACCAAAATATCGTTAAATGCGACAACAAATTCCCTTAGGGAATTATAGTTTCTCTGTTTGATCTCCTTACAGCCCACGAACTTCGCACAGAAATCCCGACTATATTGTTGCCAATTGTGAATAGATTCTGCAGGTAAAGATCGAAACCAATCAGATGCAGCCCCGCCCAAAGTCGTCGAGAATAACCGGCAAATGATGCTTTCACTTGCTCCTGCGACATCCATTAGTTCTCTATAGTTCCTGACATGTGCTTCAGGGTCGGAATTTGGATCCCCATAGTATTTAGGCATCGCGGGCGCTTTGATTCTGTGATCTGGAATGAATTCCCGCAACGAAGGGGCGAAAGGTGAATCGCTCTGGACCTCGGCTCTCGGCCTAGGCGAGTACCCCATTCGCTCCATCATGCTCCGTAATTGATCTTCTAAGTCAATATCGGGTACTCGCCGGACTTCTTCCATCCGCTGCTGGTGAATTCTGGGTGGCTGTGTGGGTTTGTGCGACTACTCTGGCCCACTTGATTTGGCGCCTGAGATGGCTGCGGGAGGGCAGATATGACAGGGATAGTCAGTGATTGTGTTGAGATGACCACAGGTTCTTGAGGAGCAGCCGCTACGGCGGTATTGTGTTCGGCGAGAGCCGTTAATAAATTAATCATTCGATCTCCAGCCGCCTGGCTCATATTCGAAGCCAAGACTTGTCCCGCCATCTGCACGAAGTCACTATTGGACATCTCCATTTCAGTTTGCACCTGAACTTCCAATAAGGGACTCAATTGTCCCGAAGGGCCCGACGAGCTAGGCACCACAGGCCGTGTACTTGCAGGTTGCGAATTCACAATCCGTGGTCCCCTGGAGTTCATACTGGTTGATCTGGTTGTAACGCCGGCCGTTCGTGATGGTTCTGACATGTTCCTTGTGTACCTTTAACCAGACGTTGGTAAAAAAGGTCCACCTTCACCGCACCAATGATAACTTGTCGGATCCGATTTGATATTCCCTGTCGGAGTTACCTGCAAAACAGAACCGGAGACAGGATCTCCGGGAAAACTCACCGACGATCAAGTCAGTTTTTGTAAGAGGGTTGGTAATTTGACAATAATATTGTAGGGCAAAAAATGTGAACGTACCTTTTTCCCTTATTCTTAAGGCCTTTTATAGGTGTTTTTTAGGTAACCGCCGAGGGCGGTTACTCCTTAGTGGGCCACGTTCTGAGGGCGGTTCCCCCTTTTTAGGCCATGTCCCTTTCGTGGCTTTCATGGCAACGAACGTGGTTCTGAGTGGGAGTCTTGATGCTCCGTTTAGGAATTCGGGGCGGTTACTCGCTGCGCCCGCTTCCTTTATTCGGGTCCCATCCGATCTTAGACCATGGGTCTAAGTATGGGCTGGGCCTACGAAATGAATATGACCCGGTTTAGCCTCGCGGGTCATCATAGGTTAATATGGATTTTCTAGGGATTATAAAAAAACAAGGAAATAATAAAAAAGAATTAGCCTAAGTGAGTTCATTTTATCATCTATTGTTCTTATACTGAAATAGACAGACTCAACCTGTTATTTGGTACAAATTCTATGACTCGAATTAAGCAAAAGCTCTCAAAAAATTTGTGAAAGAAATAGTTTATGTGAACTCTTTTGGCTCAAAATTCCTCACAATTATTTTCGGTTTATTTTGTGCTTTCGAGTTTTTTAAAATTTTCAAAATCCATCTTTATTGCTTTGTTAAGGTTAAATAACAAAATGACTCGTGAATTTAAAACTATTTACTTCGTTTGTGATAGGTGCGAAGACTTAAAAAAATTCAACTGAATCGATCCTTATCATCGAGTTTTTTTATTTTTTTGGATAAATAACGACATTTAAATTTTGAAAGTGGCAATAAGAGTCAATTTAATACTCGAGCTATTTATTATTATTATTATTGTTATTATTTCATTTTTATTTATTTCATTTTCATTTTTATTTGCTTATAACATATTTTTTTAGCTTTTTATTTTAAGCCACACGACATGTTGAAATGGGACATGCAGTGTGGTTGAGAAGAAGAAGTTTCTACTTCTCGGAAGCTAATTCAGACGGTGTGTGAGTAATTCCACACGGTGTGAGCTAGTTTCTCACACATTAAAAATCAAACAAAACTTGACAAAAAATTACGAAACTAAAAAGTTTAACGAAAAACATTACGAAACAAATAACGACATGCATAATAAAATATAAAGGTTGCCTAAAATAATCCAAAAAACCCGAAATAAAAGTAAATAATACACATGAACATGAGTGCGAGGGTGTCGCTATCCCTCCACACAAACAAAAATTGTATTAGTTGCAAAAGTACAAAACAAAAAACTAAAATAGAAATCCGAGATAAAACATAGGAAAGAATACTCCCTCATCATTGTGGTGGTGGTGGAGAATTGAACCCGAACTGGTCACTATAGCTTTGGGTGAAATAGTTAAAATTGGTATGATATGCTTGTGCTTCGGCCCGATCTTGTGATTGATTTTGGAGAAATTGCTAAAGCATAAGTGTGTTTTGGCTTGACGCCTCATTGTTCCGTTGGACCATTTCGTAACTCTGTTGCGGTATTACATAACTTTGTTGCATCATTTGACGAGATTCCGTATTATAAGCCTCCATCATGCCACCGGCCTCCCCTCGCTTTGCTCCTCACTATGCTCCTCATGTTATTTTTCAGATTTTTGGCTCAAAGTACCCGCTCTACCCAATTTCAGCCCTTTTAGCAACAACGAACCAATGGGTCTCGAGGCAAGTGATGCTGTTATAAATGCAAAAGGAGCATTTGGTAATACGTTTTCTGCAAACACAGTTACCCAATGGCCCAAACCGAGTCTCGATCTCTTCTTTTTGTTCATGTCGTTCATCGACACTTCCATTACTCAAACAATGTCACGCTTTGTATCGTTCTTGCTACAAAAGAGGGTGCTGAGCTCCCTCCCATTGACTTTGTTCGTTTTCACCTTTCCTGTAAGCATAAGCACAATAAACTTGTACAAAAGATAAAGAATGGGATCCCAGATCATACCAGATCTTAAGTTACATTGTAGGCATCACTACTAGTGATTTCCTTCTAAAATTGCTCTGGTTTATCCACAAAATAGTTGATCTACATAGTTAGATGCACAAACACCTCTCGAGATGGAGCCGATGTTAGTCGAAGAACGGAAGTGACGGGAAAGAGGGACTGGACGAATTCCTTGTGTAGGAATAAGGCTGGCTGATTTTTGCTAGTGTGATAGGGTTAAGGAATTAGGTTTTATCATTAAGTGTATTTGTACTCTTAATTAGATTAAAGTTATTTGGTTAATTACAAACTTAATCCAAAACCGTTTTGATTACATAAATAAATACCATAAGAATTTATACTATACAATTAGATATAGTTTGATTAAATTTAATTATCCAAATAAAAATAAGTCATACTTAGATAAGAAATTGATGTACTAATTAGTTAATTAATTGCCGAATGTAATTCCATTAATTTATCGGAAAATTACAAAACTAGATACTTGGTGAATCTCATTTACATATTTAGACCCATTTCATCATATGCTACTTAATTAGACTTTTCTATTATTAATTTTCCAAAAATACCCTTAGTATATATATAACAAACACTTGAAATGACCAATCACATTCAAGATTTATCTCCCAATCACTTGCAAAATCTGAGAATTTTTAGTGCAACATTTGTCTCCAAACATAAGGTAAGTTATTTTCTTGTTGAAGAAAGCATATATGTTATTTATCTCATTCATTTTGATGTATATAACTGTTACATATTTAGGGTTCGCTGATCGCAAACCGCAAAATGCGGTCCGATTGTAAAATTGCGATAATCGCATTTTCATAAATGTGATCGCATTTATCTTATTGCGGCTCGCAATTGATCAAATGCGACTGAATTTAGCTCATTGCGGCTCCCAATTGACCAAATGCAATCACATTTATCTCATTGCGGCTCACAATTGATCAAATGCAATCACATTTATCATTGCGGCTCGCAATTTACCATATGCGATCGCATTTTCACCCATTTTCTTGAATTTTCACTCATTTTCAAACTACATTTTTTATAGATAGCTCTACAGATATTATTATTTGTACGGTATCGTGGAATGGCCATTGGAAAAAGCTAGCAAATACCATGACGTACATCGGTGGTGAATCAAAGTGTTCCGGTTTGGAAAAAAAATTCAAATTTGAGAAGTTAAAAGAGAGAATTTACACATGTGTAGGTGTTGATTCAAATTTATATGGCTTGTGAATGTCTATGCAAGCAAAAGACAGTCCAATCAAAGTACCTATTGTAGATCGTAATGATCTACGAGGCTCTATAGACTATTGCTCCATGAATCCGAGTAATGTGATGCCACTGTATGTTGAAATGGTACGTCACACAATAAATGCACAAATTCGTAGAGGTTGCAAATAAGAGAATGGCAAGTCGAGTAATATTCCAATTGTTGATCAAATGCCACATGAAGATGTGCGAGGTACTTACAACTCTGATAACGACGACGTTGATAATGGGTGGGATACTTATAACGATGTGTATAACGATGTTGGAGATACATTTGCACCTGAAACACAACCAGTTGATAAGGTTGGTATTGAATCAAGTGCATGAGCTGATCATGTTCAATCAAGTGCATGAGCTGCATATGACGATGCTCGAGATACATTTGTATCTGAAACACAACCAGTTGATAAGGTTGGTATTCAATCAAGTGCACGAGCTGATCATGTTCAAACAAGTGCACGAGTTGATCATGTTCAATCAAGTGTCTATGAGGCAGATGACGAAGACAAAAAATGAAGGAGGACTGATCTATTTAGGTGGCTTCTATAAGTATATGATGCACCTGTGGCTCCTATTGTATCTAAAGTTTATTCAGGGGTGATCGTTTTAAAGGTGCATGATATATTCATAAACAAACGAGTGCAAGATGCTCTCGGGAGACATGCAATTCAAGAGAGATATGAATGGAAGGTATATAAGTCTAACAAGTCCTTATTTGAAATTAAGTGTAGAAATGATGATGTATGTAAGTGGCGGGCTAGAGCTATCATAATACAGAATTCTGAAATGTTCACACTTCCAAGAATGGATTGAATGGACCAACACACTTGTTTCATAGATCAAATTATTCCACACCATATACAAGCGGGGAAACGTATTCCAGGCACATTAATAGCAAACAAGTTTGACCAGGATGATAGAGTTTATCGGCGAAAAGACATTATTATTGATTTTGGGAAAGAACATACAATTAACTCTCTTACATGCAAGCGTGGAGAGCGAGAAGTTATGCACTTAAAGCTCAATGTGGTACCCCGAAGAGTCGTACATGTTGTTACCGGACTATTGTGAGACATTAAAGAGTACTAATCCAGGAACGGTAACTTATATCGAAACTGATGGGAATGATCATTTTCAGTATTTCTTCATGGCTATGGGTCCGTCTCTTAAAGCTTTTAAAGAACATATAAGACCCATTATATGTGTTGACGGAGCACACTTAAAAGGTATCCAGGTACATTGTACATTTCGGTTTGTAAAGATGGAAATAATAAGATTTATCCCATTGCTTTTGGGATTGGACCGAATGAATCAAATGAATCATGGACATGGTTCATGACCAAGTTAAGAGAATGTATTGGTGATTTTGACAATTGTGCCATATTATCAGATAGACACAAGCGCATTGAGTATGCTGTGAATTTGGTATTTCCAGATGCGATACATGGATATTGTTGTCAACATCTAAAGATGAATGTGAAGACCAAATTTTGAAGAGGCATTTTCAAAATTGCGAGAAATACATGCCCCGTGCGTGACATATTTAGAAGAAGCGGGAATCGAAAAATGGTCACGTGCACACTTTTCTACACATCCTTACAACATAATGACCACAAATAAAGCCAAATCATTCAACGCAGTCATGGTTGATGGTGGACGTTTACCTATCACAATGATGGTGGAACACATAAGAGCAACCCTTCAAAAATGGTTTTATGATAGACGAAATGCGACAGGTAACGATTTAAGTATTGCTTTATGTCATACTTAACTGCATAGCTAACATAATGTATTTATTTTTCAGTAGAAAAGACATCGTACTTGACAGAATGGGTCGAAGTTCAGATGATACGACATGTACACAAAGCAGTTACTTGTTCGTTTTGTGGAATCGACAATCACACATTTGAGATTCGTGATCGGAACAAAGGTGGAATTGTTGATTTAGAGTCAAGAACATGCACATGTAGAAAATGGCAACTATTCGGGTTCCTATGTAAACACATGTGCAGAGTTGCATCGGAGTTCAGGTTAACGAATGCATATCAGTGGGTTGATAAATATTACAAAAATGATACACTGAAATTAGCTTATGCTGAGTCTATATATCCAGTTGGACACCAGTCCGAATGGAAGACGGGTGATAACCCTATGAAGGTACTCCCCCTGTAATTGGAAATCGATCGGCTGGATGACCGAGAAGTCAAAATAAAAGACCATCCCAAGGTGAAGATGTAATTCCCAGAAGATGTAGTAGGTGCGGACTTGTTGGACATAATCGTTTGAATTGTCATCACCCTATACCGAATACATCACGCCCTCCTATTGATATACTAAGTTCTTCGATCTCTAGGGCATCCCAAGGTTTACATTAAATGTAATATTGAACTCATTTTCAATTAGTTTCACTCAATTTTACTTAGTTTCAACACAAATTTCACTTAGTTTCGCTCAATTTCAATTAGTTTCACTCAGTTTCAACTAGTTTCATGTATGTTTATGAATCACATTTGGTATAAATGCGATTTAGATTAAAAAATGTGGTTCGCGTTTAGTTAAAATGCGGTTCAGATTAAAAAAATGTGCTCCGCGTTTATATAAAATGCGATTCAGATTAAAAAATGCGATTCGCGTTTAGTTAAAATGTGCTTCAAACATATAAATGTGAATCACGTTTATACAAAATGCGAGTCAGACATATAAATGAGATTCGCATTTTGTACAATTGCAATTCGCATTTTGATATCACAAACACTTTCAACACAAATTTCATGCACTTTCAACCTATACATTCACTTTCATTCAATATTCACACAAAATGCATACATACACAAGTCTAATAGTCCAATAGAGTACCATGAAATAACTCTACAGCTATACGATTCCTAAAATAAACACCGTCTTATCCACTGAAATCAAACTCACGACCTTCGAACAAATACTTAGCAAAAGTACACGTAAAAACACCATAATCATTATATTGACACTCCTGTTGTTGCACTCCAGCTACCATGCTCCATCGAATCATTGGTACATTGGTTGGAGTTGGTCCATAGTATCCGGCTTGTTTCATGATCCTAGGAATGGCAATGAGAAGTGGCTCCAAAAATTTGGCCATTTTCTCGTCATGATAGTATGTATGTAGGTTGTCGAAAATGCAGAGATGCCCCTCCGCCAAATTAACAGTATCAACATATAATTGGTCATATTTGTACCCCGGGTCAAGGTACTCGGATTTAGACACCAACTTTTGTCGTAACCAGCCCGTCACTGATGCATCAACCACAATCCAATCCTAACAAACATCATGCATATCATGTTGATGATGCTTCATTAGCCAAAAAATGCATCGATGTGCTGATACATCCAAACAAACAATGACAATAATAAAAAAAATAACAATAACTATAACAATAACAATAACCATAACCAAAAAAACATTCACCTCCCTCAACCTAATTAGGTCTAGTGTCTAACAGAGTGAACCATTCAACATCCGGAGTTAACATAATACCGTGAACAACCCTCGTATTGTCACATGCACCCAATTTCCATTGTGTGTATTCCTCTTACATGTTCGAATTGATTAAATTGCCTGGCCCTAAAATAGTATGGACCTTCACCATTTGCTTGATCTTTTTTGCCTTCGTAGTATCGTAAGTAGTCCACGGGGACCAACAAAGGTCCTCGTTTCCTTATACGCCGCTCAATGGTAACTACATTGGGACTATCTGTAAGAAGCAATGGTTGCTCAACACATTGTCTATGTTCGTCTTCCCGTTGTCAATTAGAATTCAACAAAATAAAATTACAAAATTCATAAAACAATAGATAGAATTCAAAAAACAATAAAGTAAGTACCTCAGCATCCTCCCATCCTGAACTTCCAAGGTGCGAACCTTTTCCTCTAAGGTCCGTACATCTTTGACCAAACCCGTCAGCTTGTTATCTAAACCCGAAACCTTTTTATCCATCGATTCAAATTGACCCCTACACCACTTTTGGTGCTCGATGAACAAAGTATGGATCTCAGATATGACATCGTAGGATGACATATCTTTCTTATCAACTCCATCACCCACTTCATCTTACCCTCCTGATACGTTTCACCCTCTTCATCATTACCCTCCCGATACGTATCACCCGCTTCATCCTCCTTACCCTTATCAGCATCTTTACCAACATCCTTACCCTCCCTGTCAACATCAATAAACAACTCAAACAGCTTATCAAAATCAAGCTAACGACCCTCAATATGATCGACAAGAGCATTATACCAAGAAGCATTCTTCTTGGAGGAGTGTTTTCCTATAAAGACATATAGCAAATACTAAATATAATGTAAACATTATGAATATCACGTAGAGATACTCACCGTGAGAATCTCAAACACTTGATCAAAAGTCGGGACTTTGATTGTCTTCCATCAAAAGTCTCCGACGCCTTCCAAAGCTCAAATAGCCAAACATATACAAGATAAACAAACAATGATGAGAACGCTAATAAAATTTAAAAATACTATTCAACAATATTTACAATACTTAATTGGACTACATGAGCAAATCCAATCAGTTGGTATTTAGATGGAAAAGCCTTTTCTTTGTCGGTAATTGCTCCCTTCCAATCAGTTGGTATTTAGGTGGAAAAGCCTTTTCTTTGTCGGTAATTGCTCCCTTTCATTTAGCAATACCTCTTGACATCGTCTTGTACGTTTCAGACCAAGTCACCTCGCCCCACGGGAATGCATCAAATAGCATGGGATAATCAGCAAGAACTATCCAATCCACATTCACCAACCGTGATCTCTCAATTGTAAGTAGACAACGATGCACAAAATACAACATCACCATACTTATAGCTTCATCAATATTCATTTTAGTCCAATCAATGTCCAACCACACTCAAAAAATATCACCGTGAGTTATGGTTTTTATCTCACTAAAGAACTTGGTCAATATCACCCTCTTCTTTAACTTATGAATCCTTTTCGTAAAACTCGACCAAACCACTAAACCGTAATCCCGACATCAGCTCGTATTCCCAATCACTTATACGCAATCCAACTCCGGCGATATGAAACCACATCTCTCTCTCCATTGACTTCTCGTGCACAATCTCTCTCGATAGCAATAAATGAATAAATGCACTAAAGAAAGAGAAGTTACCGATCTCCATAAGGTGTCCAAAACATCTGCTTTTGAACGATGTTCTTTCTTTTTCCATCAATTGTCCTAGTATGTCAATCATGGCATCAAAATCTTCTCGTACGGTTATTGTTCCTTTCGTACCCAAGCTCCAAAGGTATTTAAATTTCGTACCATTGTCCTGTTTTGCAGCTTTTATCTTCACCGGTGGCACCTGTGATTGCATTTCATGCATTCAAGTTAAATTTCAAACAATATCAGTCAATTTGAATCATGAAAACCCCATCGCAAATCACAGAATGCGATCCAATTAAGCAAATGTGATAATCGCATTTGCATAAAATGCAATTCATAGAACTAAATGCGATTCACATTTTCTTTTTTGGATCACATTTAAGTAAAATGTGATAGGGTTTAAGCAAGAGGATGAGCGCATTAACATAGGCGATCACATTTGCGATAGGGTTTTAGCTAAAAGACGATCACATGTTACTAAATGCGATTCAAATTCATAAAATGCGGTCGCATTTATGAAATGCGTTTCAAATTCATAAAATGCGATCACATTTTATGAAATGCGATGCTGTTGAGCGATTTCCGCAAGTGCACGGTTTCGCTTGTAGTAATAAAAATATCGATCCCACAGGGATACGTTTTTTAACGAAAAACTTATTTTTGAATCTGTTAATTTCGAACTTGTTAGATTTACTTATTAAAGTTAATGAAAAGTGAAATTTGTCTAATTGAATTTAGGAAAAATAATTGTTTAATTGAGTTTGTGGACTTTGAGTATTTGAAAATGCTAGAATAAGATTTTATATTAGAATATATCGATCGTTAGAAAAGTTTTCTGATTTAGGGATGAATTTTACAAAATAGGAACATTTAGAACTTTTAGAAAAACAAATAAATGTATTCATTTGCATTGAGCAAAGAAAACAACCTAAACTTTGTATTAATTATGATGATGAAATAAATGACGGAACCTCTAATTAATTGGCTTTGAACGTGGCAAAACCCTTTAGCCGGCATAATGCCCTTAACCAAATTAAAACTCTACCGAGATAATAATTTGCCTAAGTGTTCAACAAAGTTTCCTTGTAATGATTTTGAATTTAACTACGTTTTAATGAAAACACTAGTAATCACTTTAGTGGATTGGTTACCATAAGTGCTGCATAACGATTTATCGAATAGAACGGACTTTATTAGATGAAATATAAATTGATACAAGTTTACAGAGAACATGGAGCATCGAGTTCTTCGAGGGCGTGCAAGTGAACGGCTGATCAGTCCTTTCCTTGGGTTTCCTTAGAGGTTGTCAGGCTCAGGGGCGAACACTCTACTCAATCTTCTTGCTGTAACTTCATAATAGGGATTCGGTCGGCCACTACCAAAATGCAAACTAAAACTGGAACAATGTCTAAATGCTACTGTGTTTTAATTAAACTATAAACAATATGTGTACCTCATCTTGTTTTGTACAGAATCTAATTTCTAACTCTCGAACTATTTTTACTTAGAACTTATACATTAGTTCTACGCTCTGATTCTATATCTATATTATAACATTACATCGCTTTTTCTCAACATCAACTATTTATTTATAGATGTTGAAGGGTTTTGATTGAAGTGATATGTCCTTTGTGAAAAATTGTATCCATTGGTTAAGAGTCGTGTCCGTTGTGAAAGGACGTCTTTATCCACTTGAACGAACGCGTTTCTTGGATTTCAACATGTGTTTATTAATCTTGGCAGAATTTCTGCACTTACCGAGAATGGAGATCCTCGGCCGTGAATGGGGGAGCATCAAGTTGAGCTTTGGACGAAGGAAGGAATTCTCTGAAGGAAGCGTGTCGCGGCCGCGGGTGGTGGATTCGCTGTCGCGGTACGGCGTGATTTTTCACTCCTTTGCTCTCGTTCGTGTCCTTGACTTGGCGCTTTTGATTTACGTCGTCTTTGACTCCTTTTGTAGGGTTTTTCTTCTGTTTTTGATCCTTTTTCGTTCCTATTTGGATTTTACCAAATATTTAGGTACCTTGCAAGAAAGAAAGATATTCGAGAGTAAAAGTAATCTAAACAAATATAAATAACACAAATTTGTAATAAAAATGATGTAAATATTAATGATATTTTAGGTATATTTTGGGCTTAACAAATCTCCACACTTAATCTTTTGCTAGTCCCGAGCAAAATTTCACTGAATTTATTCCTTAACTAATCTCTTTATGAAAATAAAACATATATCTTTGTGTTTTACTTTTTAAATTAGTTAAGCCGAAAAGACTAACTTCGCATGGCAAATTTATACGCAAAATATCAAACTAACTTAGTATAAATATGATATATCATTCGTCTTGTATTTCAATGTTTAAATTGAAGTATTCGGGACGATGTAAGCACGCATGTTATTGAGTTTTTCATCTCAAGGCATTTCAAAGCACCAAATTTCCTTTCCCAAACTTGAATTATTATATATGATTTATTAAGTTTAATTTATTTGCTTAGTTACGCCCATGAGGTGGTCTCGATCGTAACTTTATATGCATTTTATTTGTGTTCGCTTAAGAGGTATCGACCATGCCATGGGTGGACGCAATCGTTACTTTAAACACGCTTAATTTTTTCTTATTTAAACGTTCCTTCCATACCTCGATTGTGATAAGGGTGGTCGCAATCGTTGCCAAAAGCACGCTTTACTTATTTATTTCTTCCCTTTCATACCTCGACTGTGATAATGTTGGTCTCAATCGTGGCCAAAAGTTAAGAATACGATTTATTGATTATGAATTATAAATTGTAACTTGGGAAAAAGAAAGTTAGCACATTCATCCTATATTGATTTAAAATTCAACATGTATTATGGCTATAGTTTCCTTAAAAACTTCAATTGGTGTTAATGTAAGACAAAATCAAAACCGAGCTAAAAAATTGTTAGTTCAATTTAATGCCTATAAACCTAATTTAAAATTTAAAATAAGATTTATTGTATCATGAAATTCATGATATGAAATAGAGATTAAAATTTAAAGAATTTTATTACTTAAATACATTCACTCGAGACAATTTTTACTTAAAATCGTGTCGAAGATTTGTGAAAAGTTTTGAAAAAAATATTACCCGTATAGAAATATATTATTTCTATCGATAATGATAACCTAAAAATAATCATAAAAATTTTTTAACTTATGATTAATTTATAAATGTAAAAATGATATATCATAAAAAATGTTAAGTTTATAAAAGTGTTGCAATATACGTTGCATTTGTGAAAATATTTTTTTGTTGCATTTATTCGTATGTCTAAAATGATATATGTATATCTCCTCCCACACTTAAATTGGACCATGTCCTCATTGGTGCAAAATTGAGATAAAACATTAAAGATAAAACATAAGAAAATAAAAGAAAGATTAGAAAAGAAAAACATTCAACAAAAAATTAATTTGAATAAATGACGATAAACTTGTATGAGTTACGTCATCTATCGTATGAATAAAGTGAAAAACTCAAATATTTGTGAAAGAAAAACACACAATTGTCCTTAATCAATTTGCTTGAAGTGTTTTTAGAGTCGAAAGAAGTTTGATCCGAAAGAGTTTGCCAAAAAGAGTTATTGTCGAAATTCTTAGGCTTATCATAAAAATCACTAGTAGGGAAACCAAACATATTGCCCATAGCCTCATAATCTATGGTATAGGTAGTACCATTATTCCTAAAAGAAATTTCCGTTTTCTTTTTGTTCATCTTCAAAGTAACCAAAAACTCAACCACATATTCTATAATTTGTGGAAAACGCATAGAAGCAAAAGTTGCCCACCCCAAAGTCTCAATAAAAGCATCAATTTGAGTAGTGAAGTTCAACTTCCTTACCGAATCAAAGTCAAGAAACTGCATGTCCACGAACTTACGATTGGCGTGTGAAAAATGCTTGAAACGTCCAACTTCTTCCTCTGAATGAATATCGAAATAAGCCCCGTAACTAACACGAAGGCGATTAGCCTCGGTGACAGCCGGCTTGTGTCCAACACGCTTTGCTCTAGGCATGGTTATGGTGGTTAGGGTTTGGAAAAATAAAAGATGAAAAGAGAAAAGCTTGAGGTTGAAGCTGAAGTAGAAGTTGTATTGAGTCTTGAATTTGAAAGGTGTAGGTGATTGAAAAGGGTAATGAATAAATTGGGAAGAGTAAAAGTAAGGTATTGGGAAGAGGTTAGAGTAGGTGATTGGTTAAGATTGGAGGTGATGTGAGGTATGTGTAAGTAATAGGGATATATAGGGTTGAATAGGAAGAGTAATAGTTAGATTAGGAATAGGAAGAGGTTGAAAATAGGCAAAAATCCGGACTGAGAAGTGCCTTAACTACGCGTGTCGCGACCGAGGACGCACATCCGCGGCCGCGGCACGCATTTTTCAGAGAATTTTTTCTCTGAATTGGTTGCGTTGCTCGCTGAAGTTACCGAGAATCTGATATTCTCGGCCTCGGATCAGCTCCTGGTCACCCAAATTCTGCATATTAACTCCATTTTGTGTATTTTCTTGATAAATTGTATCCTGAACTCCTTGAAAATGTAATCTGTACTTAAAAACATAAATGTAAAATATTAAATGATAAGGAAAACCAAAGGTTTATCCTTATTAATGGAAAAATAAATGTAAATGCTTTAATTAATGGATGTTAAATTAAGAATATTAAAGGTTTGGAACTAAAATTAATTGAAGCATTTATGTTCATTTATTAATGTAAGTTAAATGAATCTTTATTTAAGGAATTAAAACTTAGTTATTAACATTTAACTAGTCATGAATTTACTAAAGTTTCATTTAATAGATTCATTAGTGTAGAATAATGAAAATAATGATAGTTTAACCAAATAATCAAAAACAGGATATAATGCAAAAGAGAAAGTTTTATTTATGGGAAATATGTACAACATATATACAAACAATATAAACAAAGCTATGCTATAAATTCGTCCCTTTCAATCGGGATTTTCTTAGCCCTATAGCGGTCTATTTTCATCTGCACGAAGGCTTGACGTTCTGGTGCAGAAAGAAAATTTAGGCCTGATCGAAATACTCGTTTCACTAGACCTTCATATTCTAAAAATTCATAGTCTAGCATCGGAAAAGATTCAGCATCACTCCAAGGAACAGAAATACTTCCCTTGGTCCCTAGAATTATTCCACATATGATATTCCCGAATCCAACCTTCTTAGCCTTGGATCTAGACGCGGCAACAAGACCCTCCATCAGAATCTTTGAAGAATCAACCATGTTGCCTTGAAATATATCTCCAAGAACATAAAGATCAGTTTCTTGGACCACACTACTGAATGTGCGACCGAACAGACTGTGACTCAGAAATTTATGCAAATACAGCATAGAGTTGGAGTGAAAAGACTGATTATAGGCAAGTTTAGGATTGAAATGCCAAAATCCGGTGAGCATTCTCCAAATATCAGTGGATGTCATGTCTCTTCCAGGATGACGTTTGATAGTGTCCTTTAAGGGAAAACCAAACCAAGCATGTAATTCAGGATATCCAAAAGTAAAAATTTTGCCATCCCGACGAAAGCTAAGACGCACCCGACGCTTGTTAACAAAACGAACCGTACAGAAGAATTCTAATATCCAATCTCCAATTATAGGAAACTTCATATCAACGAATTTGGTCCATCCTAAACGTTCCATGTAGCGACTCATATCGTCTTTAATTCCTAGTTGATCATTAAGAAAGTCATCCATGTATAACATTCCGACAAAGAATGTGTATCGAAGCCTCAAGAAGCGCCTTCCTTCATCATGATTGAAGATAGGAAAGTTACATCCATAGCGCTCTGATATATCAGTATGTTTATTGCGTGAAGCAACAACTTTCTTAGATGGTGTGTTTGTAGAAGTCATGGTGTTTGGAATGAGTAAGGAAACAAAAAGGTTCTGAACTTAATTTCTGGTTTGATGAATTGTAAGAATATCAGAGAATTGTTCTGACAGAGATGAAAAGAATGTAACAGAAAACTAAACCTCTAGAATCCTATTTATAAAATCCTAGGGCGAAAAGAGGTGTTGTTTTGAAGTGAAAAGGCATGAAATCAGACCTCTTAAAAATGAAGAAACTCAATTTTTCGTTTCTGAAAAGTTGTGTCTGCTGGAAGATGAAGAACAAGGGTCGGATTTCTGCAGAAATTCACCGTGTCGCGACCGAGGATTCTGAGCCGCGGTCGCGACACGCTGATTTCCTTGCGGAAATCAGGGGTCAAAACCTCTATTTTCTGATCCTCTACCGTGAATCCCTATCCTCGGTAAGTGCAGAATTTCTCCTGTCTATTTGAAAATCAATTAAAATCAGAATTCTCAACTGAGAATCCCAAATCCTCTGTAAGTTCAGAAATTCCCTAGCTAACTAGAAATACCCAAATTCTCAACTGAGAATTTTAAATTCTCTATAAGTTCAGAAAATTCCTTATCTTTTTAAGAATTCTAAATATGTGAATTCTCAACTGAGAATTCCATATTCTCAACTGAGAATCACTAAATTTCTTCTAACTCATATTAAATCCCTAAAATTTAATTAAAATCACGACTTATATAGTTTTTATGTATCTAAAATTCTAACTTAAAGTGATCTAATCTAAAATAAAATAAAATAAATAAAAAATAAAAATAAACAAAAATCTAAATAAACTGTGTGTAGAAAAACTAAATGATTTATATGTCAGGTAATCTTGTTACGAATTCAGTTCCTATTTCGGAAATATTTTCATAATAAATTTTACATCGATTACCATTAACTTTGAAACGATTGCCGTTAGTTTCCTCAAGTTCTAAAGAACCATAGTCGAATGTTTTGACGACTAAATACGGTCCTATCCATCTGGACTTAAGTTTTCCTGGAAATATACGAAGCCGTGAATTAAATAACAGCACCTTATCTCCAACATTAAAGTGTTTGACTTTGATCTTGGCATCGTGCCATTTTTTCACTCTTTCTTTATAAATCCTCGCATTTTCATACGATAGATGACGTAACTCATCTAACTCATTTAAATTGAGCAAAAGTTTCTTTACTGCTTGTTGTAAATCAAAATTAAGTTTTCTAATAGCCCAATAGGCTTTATGTTCTAATTCTACTGGCAAATGACATGCCTTTCCATATACCAAACGGTATGGAGTCATTCCTATTGGTGTTTTAAATGCAGTACGGTATGCCCATAGCGCATTATTGAGTTTTTGTGACCAATCTTTTCTTGATGATGAAACAGTTTTCTCTAGAATCCATTTGAGTTCTCTATTTGAGATCTCCGCCTGACCATTTGACTGAGGATGGTATGGCGTTGACACGCGGTGGCGTACTCCATACCTTTTCATAAGCATATCAAAATTTCGATTTATGAAATGGGTACCGCCATCACTAACAACGAATCTAGGACAACCAAATCTACAAAATATATCGTCAAGAAAATTAACAACTACTTTTGAATCATTCATAGGGGTTGCAATTGCTTCAACCCACTTCGAAACATAATCAACGGCTACTAATATGTAAGTTTTACCATTGGAAGGCGGAAAAGGTCCCATGAAATCAATTCCCCACATGTCGAAGATTTCAACTTCCAATATGTTTGTGAGGGGCATCTCATCTTTCCTTCCTAAATTTCCCGTTCTTTGGCATTTATCACAATGAGTAATAAATGAACCAACGTCTTTAAACATCGTAGGCCAAAAGAAACCACATTCAAATATTCTAGCTACCGTTTTATTAACTCCATTATGTCCTCCGTATAAGCTGGAATGACATTCCGATATTATAGATTCATATTCATTTTCTCCAACGCATCTCCTAATTATCCCGTCACCACATGATTTAAATAGAAAGGGATCTTCCCAAAAATACTGTTTAATGTCGAAGAAAAATTTCCTCCTTTGTTGGAAAGATAATCCTTCCGGAACAATATCGGTTGCAAGATAATTAGCAATATCTGCATACCATGGTGACATGATACTTTCTACTTGATAGAGATGTTCATCGGGGAAATCATCTCGTATACCGACAGTTTCACCTATAGGACCGTTTTCATCTTCTAGTCTTGATAGATGATCGGCGACAAGGTTTTCTACTCCCTTTTTGTCTTTAATTTCTATATCAAATTCTTGTAACAACAAAACCCATCTAATCAGATGCGGTTTTGCATCTTTCTTAGCAAATAGATAACGTAAAGCTGCGTGATCTGTATAAATAATAACTTTAGATCCTAACAAGTATGACCTAAACTTATCACATGCAAATACTACGGCTAACATCTCTTTTTCTGTTGTTGTGTAATTTAACTGTGCACCGGACAATGTGTGACTTGCATAATATATAACATGTAATCTTTTATCCTTTCTTTGACCTAAAACACATCCTACAGCTAGGTCACTTGCATCACACATGATTTCAAAAGGCAAATCCCAATCGGGTTTAGCAATTATGGGTGCACTGACTAAGGCTGTTTTCAATGTTTCGAAAGCTTTAATGCAATCTTCATTAAAATCGAAGGTTGAATCCTTCATAAGCAAATTAGTAAGTGGTTTGGAAATCACAGAAAAGTTTTTTATAAATCGTCTGTAAAAACCTGCATGTCCTAGAAATGATCTTACTCCCTTGACAGTTGTTGGTGGGGGTAATTTTTCTATTACTGAAGTTTTTGCTCTATCCACTTCTAATCCTTTTTCAGATATTTTATAACCTAAAACAATTCCTTCGTCAACCATGAAATGACATTTTTCCCAATTTAATACTAAATTCGTTTCTTCGCATCTAGAAAGAACTTTATCTAAGTTTTTTAAACATGCATCAAAAGAATCTCCATAAACTGAAAAATCATCCATAAATACTTCCATGATATCTTCGATGAAATCATTAAAAATTGCAGTCATACAACGTTGAAAAGTTGCTGGTGCATTACATAGACCAAAAGGCATTCTCCTATATGCAAATGTTCCATAAGGACATGTGAAGGTTGTTTTATCTTGGTCATCCGGGTAAATATATATTTGAAAGAATCCGGAATAGCCATCAAGAAAACAATAAAATGCATGACCGGCTATCCTTTCGATCATTTGATCAATGAAAGGTAAAGGAAAATGATCTTTCCTAGTTGCCTTATTTAGGTTCCTATAATCTATACAAACCCTCCAACCGGTGGTGGTTCGCGTAGGTATTAATTCACCTTCATCATTCCTTACTACAGTTATGCCTCCCTTTTTGGGTACACAATGGATTGGACTAACCCATTCACTATCCGAAATAGGATAAATGATTCCATTGTCTAAAAGTTTAGTAATCTCATTTTTGACTACTTCTTTCATATTCGGATTTAAACGTCTTTGTCTATCCGCTTTAGGTGGCTTATCTTCTTCTAAGTGAATCCTATGCATTACAATACTAGGATTAATTCCTTTTAAATCTGAAATCTTCCATCCCATACTTCCTATTCTGTTTCTAACAACTTCTTTCAATTTTTCTTCTTGATTTTCTGTTAATTTGTTAGAGATGATTATAGGTAGAGTATCACTTCCGCCTAGGAAAGTGTATCTCAGATGGTTTGGTAATTCTTTAAGTTCTAATTTAGGTGGAACTACTACTGAAGGCGGAACTGGTCCATCTTCTCGAATCAAAGGCTCTGGGTCCTTATCTTCTAATTCTTCACCCATTATATGTTCTATTATTTCTTCTCTTTGAACAATGTCATTAACACATTCTTCAACTAAATCAAGTTTCATACAGGCGAAATCCTCCATAGGATATTTCATTGCTTGATTCATATCGAACTCGATCTTATCGTCACCTATTCTTAAAACTACTTTTCCTTCCGACACATCAACTAGAGCACGTCCCGTGTTCATGAACGGTCTACCAAAGATTAGCGGACAAGTAGCATCATAAGCAAAATCTAAGATAACAAAATCAGTAGGAAAAATAAACTTGTCAACTTTTACTAAAACGTCTTCAATTATACCATATGGTCTTTTAGTGGATTGATCCGCTAATTGCAAAACCATATTGGTACGTTTGATGTCTTCTTCTAAACCTAATTTTTCAAAAATAGACAATGGCATCAAGTTTATACTAGCTCCTAAATCACATAGACAACTTGGGAATTCCATATTTCCCAATTTACACGGAATGGTAAAGCATCCGGGATCTTTGAGTTTAGTAGGTAATTTGCTTGATACTATCGAACTACAATCTTCAGTAAGTGAAATGGATGAAATTCCTTCCCAACTAATCTTTTTTGAAATTAAATCCTTCAAGAATTTTCCATAGTTAGGAATTTGCGTAATTGCATCCATGAATGTTAAATTTATATGCAAATTTTTAAGTTTATCTAAAAATGATAAAAGTTGTTTATCATGGTCCTTATTTCGGACCCTGTGTGGAAAAGGTGGCTTTGGTACAAAAGGTTTCGTACTAGAGTCAATTGGTGTATCTTTTTGTTTTAATGTATCTTCGTTGGATTTTAGTAAATCATTTCCAGGTAAAGTTGAATTTCCGGGCATTTCCGGACCTAAGTAGTTTTTCCCCGAGCGAAGAGTGATAGCCTTAACATGCTCTTTCGGATTTTCTTCCGTTTGGCTGGGAAGACTTCCCTCTTTGCGGGATGGAATTGATTTAGCAAGTTGTCCAATTTGAACCTCCAAATTATGGATGCTAGATGATTGGTTTTTGATAAGCTGATCGAATTTACTTTCGATCCGTTTAAAACCATCGTCTTGATTACTTACCTTTCCATTCATAGCATCTATAAATTTGTCGATTTTTGAAGATAAAGTGCTAATCGTATCTCTTGTTTGATTTTGATAATTATTTACACGATATTGATTAGCATTTGCATTATTATTATTATTACTATCTTTCCAGTTAAAGTTAGGATGATTTCTCCATCCAGGATTATAAGTAGTAAAATAAGGATTAGTTGTTTGGTTTTGTCCTTGGACAAAATTTACCTGTTCTATCTCATTCATACCTTCGTAATCAATGTCTGTCTGGATCGGATCATTAGGATCGTACGGTGCCATAAACCTATCAACTTTGTGCGATAAGGCAGAAAATTGGGCTTGTAACATCGCAACTGGATCAAGATTCATTATACCTTTAACCGATGATGTACATGAGGTTGATGGTTTCGCCATTGGTATGTGTCCACGCTCCGCGGGCCACATACTGCTGTTGATTGCCATTTCCTCCAAAAGTTCTCTTGCTTGGACGGACGTCTTCTTCATAAATAACCCTCCAGACATAGCATCTAATGAACCTCTAGTCGTAGGATTTAATCCATTATAGAATGTCTGCATTAAAAGTGCATCTGGCAGTTGGTGGTGCGGGCATAAACGTTGAAGTTCTTTAAAACGTTCCCAAGCTTCATAAAGAGTTTCATTATCATTTTGGGTAAAAGATGTCAATTCTTTGATGACTCTTGCGGTTTTTGCTAAAGGAAAATATTTTGATAAAAACGCTTGGGCTAATTGGTCCCAAGTTTCAAATGTTGCAGCAGGCATAGAAGTTAACCAAATTTTTGCCTTATCCTTCAAAGTGAAAGGAAAGAGGCGAAGTTTGATTGCTTCGGCTGTTACATCAGTGATTTTAAAAGTGTCACAAATTTTTAAGAAATTTGTCAAATGGGCATTAGGGTTTTCGTTAGGTAGTCCGTAAAACATTACGTTGTTTTGCAACATATTAAGCAAAGCAGGCTTAATTTCAAATTGATTTGCATTTATACGGGGTCTAACTACACTATTAGTTACACCGGCCATTCCTGGCCTAGCATAATCCATAAGTGTCGGTGGATCGGCCATATTTTCTGGCTGGACTACTTTGGTTTTTAAGGGTGTTTTGTCTTTGTTTTTGTTGTTTTTCTTGTTTTTCTTAAGTGTTCTTTCAATTTCTGGATCAAGAGGGTCTGGTGGCGTGCCCGAACTTCGCGAACTGCGCATGAACTTGAAATTGTTGCACAAACCAAACTACCTTCAAAACAAAATTGAAAACAAATATGTTATATAAACTGAAAATAAATAAAATGTAAAAGTTTTATAAAAATAATGTGTAAACCTAGATTCGAAAATAAAATACGAAAAATAAAAATTTTGTCAAAAATTTTGGCGTATTCCCGGCAACGGCGCCAAAAACTTGTTGAGCGATTTCCGCAAGTGCACGGTTTCGCTTGTAGTAATAAAAATATCGATCCCACAGGGATACGTTTTTTAACGAAAAACTTATTTTTGAATCTGTTAATTTCGAACTTGTTAGATTTACTTATTGAAGTTAATGAAAAGTGAAATTTGTCTAATTGAATTTAGGAAAAATAATTGTTTAATTGAGTTTGTGGACTTTGAGTATTTGAAAATGCTAGAATAAGATTTTATATTAGAATATATCGATCGTTAGAAAAGTTTTCTGATTTAGGGATGAATTTTACAAAATAGGAACATTTAGAACTTTTAGAAAAACAAATAAATGTATTCATTTGCATTGAGCAAAGAAAACAACCTAAACTTTGTATTAATTATGATGATGAAATAAATGACGGAACCTCTAATTAATTGGCTTTGAACGTGGCAAAACCCTTTAGCCGGCATAATGCCCTTAACCAAATTAAAACTCTACCGAGATAATAATTTGCCTAAGTGTTCAACAAAGTTTCCTTGTAATGATTTTGAATTTAACTATGTTTTAATGAAAACACCAGCAATCACTTTAGTGGATTGGTTACCATAAGTGCTGCATAACGATTTATCGAATAGAACGGACTTTATTAGATGAAATATAAATTGATACAAGTTTACAGAGAACATGGAGCATCGAGTTCTTCGAGGGCGTGCAAGTGAACGGCTGATCAGTCCTTTCCTTGGGTTTCCTTAGAGGTTGTCAGGCTCAGGGGCGAACACTCTACTCAATCTTCTCGCTGTAACTTCGTAATAGGGATTCGGTCGGCCACTACCAAAATGCAAACTAAAACTGGAACAATGTCTAAATGCTACTGTGTTGTAATTAAACTATAAACAATATGTGTACCTCATCTTGTTTTGTACAGAATCTAATTTCTAACTCTCGAACTATTTTTACTTAGAACTTATACATTAGTTCTACGCTCTGATTCTATATCTATATTATAACATTACATCGCTTTTTCTCAACATCAACTCTTTATTTATAGATGTTGAAGGGTTGTGATTGAAGTGATATGTCCTTTGTGAAAAATTGTATCCGTTGGTTAAGAGTCGTGTCCGTTGTGAAAGGATGTCTTTATCCACTTGAACGAACGCGTTTCTTGGATTTCAACATGTGTTTATTAATCTTGGCAGAATTTCTGCACTTACCGAGAATGGAGATCCTCGGCCGTGAATGGGGGAGCATCAAGTTGAGCTTTGGACGAAGGAAGGAATTCTCTGAAGGACGCGTGTCGCGGCCGCGGGTGGTGGATTCACTGTCGCGGCACGGTGTGATTTTTCACTCCTTTGCTCTCGTTCGTGTCCTTAACTTGGCGCTTTTGATTTACGTCGTCTTTGACTCCTTTTGTAGGGTTTTTCTTCTGTTTTTGATCCTTTTTCGTTCCTATTTGGATTTTACCAAATATTTAGGTACCTTGCAAGAAAGAAAGATATTCGAGAGTAAAAGTAATCTAAACAAATATAAATAACACAAATTTGTAATAAAAATGATGTAAATATTAATGATATTTTAGGTATATTTTGGGCTTAACAGATGCGAATTCAAAAATTGCGATCATCATAAGTTATAGTTCTCATGCCGTTTTGGAACGAACTGACCCCGACTAAGCATGGTTCACATGCATACAATAAAAATTAGTCTAGAAAATCACATACCTCCTTCTGTTTCTCCTCCACCTTCTCTACCTTCTTTTTTTCCCGTTGTAGCCATTTCGCCGGAGTTGGAGTTCACTTTGCAAATATTTTTTTACCGATTGCAAAACGTCGTTCCCGTTCGGGGGAGGAAGAGAATGGGAAAGGATGGATAGTTATAGGGGTGTTATGGGTATTGTAGAAGGTGAAGAGTCTAATTAGGTAACATGTGATGAAATGGGTCTAAATATGTAAATGGGCCTTACTAATAGTCTAGTTTTGTAATTTTCGCTTAATTTATCAATCAATTAATTATATTCTGCAAACTAATTAATCAATTACATAATCAATCCCCGAACCACTTAATTGATCACCTTGATACAAAGTAACAATTAATAAATTAATTTAATACTAATTAATTACCTTGACATTGAACTTTCAATTAATTAACTAATTCTCTCTCTCAATGTCTAGTCCTATGAGCTCGTAGGTGCCACCTGTCTCCATCCCCATGGTGTAAGAAAACGTGCATGCCAGAAGCAGCAATAATGTCAGCATACGTAGAAGGTGAAAAGCCCTAAAGGACTTAATTGATACTTTTAGGCGGCTTCTGATAACATCCAGATATTACCCTTGGGGAAAATCCATAATATTCCATATATAAAGGGATCAATTGGAGACAAAGCCCCGCCACAAGATAGAGATCCACCTGGTCAAAGTCATGGCGTATACCATAAGCTAGATGCCATCAGGACCTTGCCATGTGTATACGCCTCATAAATACCATTCTCCATAAAGGACCCACGTCCGCTAAACAGACATGGACACGCCATCTAAGATAGATCCGCCCATGGTGTCACCAAGCCGTTATCAAGGAAACTGCTATCATTAATAGCATTAAATAGTTCCTTAAAGGCATTAACGGTCATACATAAAGAATGTAGCATTAAACTACATTAAAAGGCATTAAATGAGGGATCCCTTCGATGGTTATCAAATCTATTATAAATACCACCACAACGAGGTATTCTAAGTACATTATTCTAATCCCTACTTCGTGCTTATTGTTTATTCTTTTTAAGAATATTATTGACTTTGGCATCGGAGTGTCCCCGGTCGATCACAACGACACCTCACAGGGACGTTTTCTGGTGAAGGAAAATCTGCAAGATATTAATTGGTGCAGTGAATGTGGAGTTCTAAGATTAATATAATTTGCACCACGAACACACAATGTCATCGGAAGGGCTCAACCCTTCCACTGGAGGAACCTCTACACCATCACTCACTGGAGGGGCTCCCATAACACCGTCTACCCGAGGAACCTCAGTTCCACTCTCAGCTGGAAATAACCCTAGAAATAACACAACTTACACAGGGCATGTTTCCTTTTCGGAAGACGGAATGATCCAACCGGCACATGAATTCTCACCGGTATCTTTCCTCGAGCAAATCATAGAATCTGTTGGATGCGATTTGGGACCACAATTAGCTGCACGGGTACGGGAAATGTTGCAAAACCCGCCCATCGGAGGAAACACAAATGGAAGATATGTATCACCAAATTAAAGTTTAGGAGCTAAAAGTCGAAATTTAGATAAATATAGAGGCCAAAAATATCATTTTGTAATAAACGTCAAATACAATATGAAGATATATATAAATTACTAGTTAATTTGACATCAGTGATCTTGGTTGAACTATTAGTTAATAGATGTTGTTGTTAGATGTTTACTGTTATAGTTAATTGTTTGATATTCACATGCTAATTTGCTTAATAATCAACCCACTGCACTGTAACTAAAAACAAAGAGACTCATTAGTTATTGTTTGGGAATATGTATGGATTCCATCTATATATATTTAATTACTATATTGTTGCTTATAGATCTAAAATCTAAAATCTAAAAATAATTTATTAGACTTTATATTTATAAAAAACACTATTGAAAGTTGATCAGTACCTTAAACATGAGTTTTGGCATTTAAATATGATACACCCAAACTATGACAAAGAAATAATGGCTTGCTTTACAAACTTAGGAATAAATAAGTAACAACTATAAATTAAAGGATAAACAATTATCATAGTTAATCTTTCTATTTTTAGAAATAATTATATTCCCTCGGTTTTATTTTCGTCAATTCCTTAATCTTTATACATGAGTCAACAGTCAAACTATACTAAAAAAACTTTTAAAATACTAAAATTGCCCTTTAGTCTATGTTTAATAATAAAAACATGTTATATTTTTTCTATTTTATGTTTTTTTTCTCTTTTTTCCTACATAATCATAATCTCTCCAATATTAATTAATTTATTATTTTTTATATAAATTTAGAACCTTAATTTAGTAGCGTAAAAGTTATTGATTAAAAAATAAATGAAAAATATTTTCAAAATTATCAAAATATGAGTAAAACTACACAAAATTATAAAAAAAAAAAGGTAATATTTATCTATCTCTAATAAATTTTATGAATGAAGAACAAACAAAATATGATTTTTTATTATCTAATAAAAAATATGATTTTTATACAAAATTATAAAAAGTAAATTCATAATAATATTTAATGTTAGTTTAAAAATATTATATTAAAGAATAAAAATTTAAGAGAATAAGTAATGCATTTTTTTTATGATTAGTATACACAGGTGTGAATTTCGATGTACATATTTTTTGATTAAAGATTGGTTAGCGAGGAAGGGTAAGCGGCGAACATCTCAACTATGCTGGCACCCCCACCACAGACCCAAAAAAGCTCCGAACCAAATTTTTTAAAAGAGTAAATAAATGTCATAATACAAAAAGAATAAAGAATAAAATGAAGCCAAAGAATTAGGAAAAGCGATAAACGCAACGTCCTACACGATCATGAAAAAGACCGATCCACAAAAATTCGGGACAACATCCCACCAAGTCGATGCTGTTGTCGTCCGTCCATAATTTGCAAGCGAGTCCGCAACATGATTTCCTTCACGGAAAATATGAGACACCACAAAAGCCACAAAATTGATCTGATTTGAACCATTTTTGTCTAAGCAACCAAGGAACCGAACAAGATTTAGATTTGAACATCTGCACAACATATATTGAGTCGCTTTCAACCTTTTCTGATAGCCATGTCAATGGTGTAAACAGCAGCAGATAGTTCAGCAAGATAAGCAAAGGAACTTTCAATCGGAAAGGCAACTGCACCAAGGCACAGGCTAGTATGCAAGCGATAAATACCTCCGCAACCCACAGGACCAAAAGCACCCATGAAAGATGCATCAGTATTGATCTTAATCCAATCCCTCGGAGGTGGTTGCCAAAAAATCGGAGTAACGTGTGGAGCCTTAGTGATGCGCGGTGCCTAGTAGTATAGTGTGTGAATAAGTTCTTGTGTGTGTGTTACGATTAAGGTCTTTCTACATGCTTTAACTCTACTAGACGCTACTACGTAGGGGCAAATGTACTCCGTCGTATCAAGTAATAATCCGATTAAGACCGAGTATCGAATCCGTGGGATTTATAACCACGGGTATTAAACTACTCGGTTTTATTCGTTATCTAAGCGGTGAATACTTTAGTTTGGTTTGGGTGACAACTACAAACTACTCCTAAACCATGGTGAGACAGATTCATATAATTCAAACTCTAAAGAAGTGATATGGGTGACGATAAGTTATAAAATATAATAAACAATAATTCCGAACATATACGAATGATAGTTTACTCTTGCAAAGACGACTATGTGTAGACCGACCGACCCGTGACTATGCGATTCCTCCTAATGGCGTGTCTAATGCGAGGGATCAGAAACTAGGGCCCATAAGTTCCGTGGCTTGTCAATTCCTACAGTTTCCAGGTTGTCAATTCCGGTAAGGCAACTCCTATATGGCTCCGAAAAGGTATAGGGAATCGCATCCCCCTACACAATAATAAATTACGAATATCAAAACAAGCAATAAATATCAACATGTATAGAGAAACGGAAATTGCAAATCATATATTATAAATGTTGAACGCGTAAATTCGGAATACAACCAAGCCTAGTACATAGGAAGAGTGCAAGCTAATTAGCAAGTAAGAAAGGAAGAAGAATCGGCCGTTGGAACTAGCTAACCGGACTTAAGGCCGTCTCGTAGGTCTTGGAGGTGGAACTCTCGAGCTTGGTGGAAGAGGATGGACGGAACTTCGACGGAGTGGCGGAATAAATGTACAAGCTCTCAAGGTGGTAGAGTTTTGTTACATAAAATCTGAATTTGATAGAGTTTTCTTACACAAAAATCTCCATCTAAATCTACATCCCTAAATGAGTGCCAAGCACTCCTATTTATACATAAATCAAGCTTGGGTCATAATTGTAATTGCATTAAGTGAGAAGACTTTCAATGTGGAGAGAAGACTTTGAAGGAAGACTTTGAATGTGAAGGGGGACTTTGAATGTGTGTAAAAGTGGTAGGAAGACTTTGAATTTGATGTAGAATAATGAAGCATGTGATGCTCTATTATTTGCTTATTTTCTCCCTTGCATATTTCACACCCATGAAAGATTTCCTAAGCTTCAACATGTCCAGCAACTTAGATTAATTATTTGAGCCTATTACGCTGCGAATTTGGAGATGACATTAGAAGTCTCTTGTACATCTTTCTCTTAGCTTTCCAACACATTTTGAATCGCCTCAATCCGAGTTCGTATGAGGGAGATACGATGAAAATACGAAAATGTGTCAAATCTGTCCTAAATGTGAACAAGGTGACTTGACACCTCAAGCTCCGCGTGGATGAGCTTCTGAAGTCATATTTTTATCCTCTAAAAGGTCCAAGCTCCGCGTGGAAAGGGTCACGCTCTGTGTGAATGAGTTGCTGACGTTTATCAAACACTTCTCACTGATTTAAGCTCCGCGTGGGCTTTTTTCATCGCCTTTTCCGTCTCACACATTTATCTTGCAAAGCACAGTTATGAACACCGAGATTACTTTATTTATTTATTTATTCAAAATGACAAATATTAGCTAAAGGTACATAATTTATTGAAATATGCATAAAACTAGCAATAAACCTAATAATTTAGCTTAAAAATAAACCGTAAATTATCCCAAAAGATAGGGATAAAACGTCCCTATCAACTTCCTCACACTTAAAGTTTTACTTGTCCTCAAGTAAACTAAACCAAACCCGTAAAAGGACTAACAAAACTAGCAACCCACTTGATTTAACCAAGTGACCAACCCCAACTAAGTATTTGTACAAATAAGCATTTGGAAAGCAAATATGTAAACGATGCTTAAGAAGCTGCAATCTGATTATCAATATTCACATTTTAACTAAAAGAGGCATATTTAACCGAACAAACTTGAAGGGAATAGTGTGTAAAACACCTCACAAATGGTGGTTCACTCAATCACACAATTTTTGGTGGGTCGGTGTTTATACTCCCTTCTTTATACTTACTCAAAATCATACCGAGTTTGCATGTTCATCCGGGTTTTTCCATCCTTGTTATGGTTGACAACATTAAAAATAAGATCGGAGTGGGTTGTAATGTAGGTGAGGCTATTTAGTAGCTAGGGGTTAATTTTTGGGAACTCGAGTTCGAACACCGAATTTGGTAATTGCATCGTGTCTCTATTGATTTATTCTAGCAAGTAGATATGGTCTTGAAATTGCTCGAGCAAGAGCTCGAAGTCCACTCCATACCGAGCAAGAGCTCGAAGTCCAAGCTGCTCAACATGAAAAGCATGCTAAGGAAAATCCTGCTCAAACTGAGCTGCCTCCTCCTGCACCAACTCAAACCATCATTGAGCAGGTCAATATCTCTGTCAATCCACCTTCTTCCCATCCAATATCACAAAATATTAAGGAGTTAGTACCTGCTGCTAATAGTTGTTAACCAAGCTGGCCCCTCTGCTTCCACCAGAATTCCGGCAACTGAGTCAATTCCTGAAACAACCTATGCCTATCTTCATGCTACTGAGTCCGGACGTCGCATTATTGACTCCGCTCAAACTATTCTTCAGGATTTGAATACTTCTCATGCCGATGCTGCTGGGTCTGCTAATATTGAGTCACCCCAAATCTCATATATCACTCAGCTTCTCAATGAGATCAAGGGTCTCAAAGATCTGGTAAGTGTAATGGAAACGGTCCAAACGCAGCAACCCAAGCAAGAATACATCGTCAAGCTGGCCGAACTGCAGTTAATGATGGTGAATCACTTGAATTCCCTTCAAGGCCAAATTAATACTCTTTCTACGGTCAACACGGGCTATGCTACCTCTGCTAAGTTGAATCAACATTTTACCAAGTTGAACCCTGAGCTGACCGGCACTCGCGAGCTAATCTCCTCAACTTCTCAATGTTCGGTCGAAAAAATAAGCGAAGCTGTCCGTCTACTCAACTTGAGTAAAGAGGAAATGGAAACTGATCAACTCAAGACCAATGAACTGTTGCAATACTCTCGGGCAACTTACAAAAATGTGCGTCACACAAACGCTCAATGTCAGTTTTATGATTCGGGTCTGCTTAAAATGTACTATCAAGCCTATGCCCAGCTGACTGACACAATCACATGGCTTGGAAAATCCCAGGAGTATATACTCAGTATGTTCAGTGCCTCCATCCGCATTCGTCGCGATACCTTAGACGATGGCATACCTGTTTTTGATGGGTTAAGGGAAAGCACGAAAAGGCTTAAGGCTTATTCAGTCAGATTAACTCATGCTGCTCTCAATGACACTTTTGTTCCTCCTCCACCAGATGGTGGCAAAACGGGAGAGAAAGAACAAGCTGATAGAACTCAGCATGCAGGGGAAGCGTCCGGTAGTCAGTAGCAAAAGGGAAAAGGCAAAATCAATACTGCCCATGCCCAAGTCAATAGGAAGAAGTAGTTTAGCTAGGTTGTAACTTTTATTCTTGACTTGTATTGTGAATTTTGTCTTGCTGACTATCTATATATTATGCATCTTTTTATTCCAAACTGATTAATTGTATGTGATGCTCACTTACGTTTTGTGCTTTATGCTGATCTGTCTTAATCTTAATTGAACAAACAAACAAAAGAAAAAGAAATAAACTCAATCCACATTAGACTTGATACATTTGCTCTGAAAAAGGCTTTCCTATAAAACTAACCATGTATCAAAACTGAGTTATAACACATTGACCTCTTCTAAAAAGCTGACCTAGGCTCATCTGAATTAGATCTTGGAAGGTCTAGAATTGAACTAAGTCAGCATAAGCATGCCTTAATTTTACTCAATTGAATCTTAGATGGTTTAGAGTTAAGTTAAGTCAATAGATGCAACCCTTACGGGGGAGTAATTTCAGAAGTAATAAAAAGAATTTCAATCATGGGGAATCTCAATGCTGAGTTCCATCAATTAAATATTTTGCCAACATCAAAATGGGGGAGTTTGTTGAAACACCTTTTCACACGATTTTGATTTGGCAAAATCATTTAAGTTAATCCATGATTAAGGGACAATTAAATTTAAGTGCTTTGATTTAATTGTACTAATATGTTTGTTCAATGTTGAGTATAAATATAAATATAAATAGAAATAAAAAGTAAGACAGGACAAAGCCAGCATAAGATCACAGCACAAGTTGAGTAGAGTGGAACTCAGCATAACAGAAGATAAGTCATCTTCGGAACAGAAGCTTAGAGATGAAGAAGCTGAGTGGAGCGAAACTCAGTATCAAAAATAGAAGAGTCTTCGAACTATGTCTTGCAGAACGAAGCTGACTATAGAAGCTGAGTAAAAGAGAACTCAGTATCTGGATTAACAACAATCAGAAGACAACGAATAACAAAGTCATGTCGAGTGATCTTCAAGACAACACCAAACATCCGTTAGCTAAAAGACAAGTCCGACAACTGTCTGAACCAATAATAGGAACCTCAGAATTACGCACAAAAATGATTTCGAGATGCATGGGTCAAATGTCCGTTAGCTAAAAGACGAAACTTGTATAAGAAGACAAAACTGCAAGAAAAGGACAATCCTGGCACCTGAGGAAATCAGACGACAGGATTGGCCTGCAAGCCTGAAGCTGACTAGAGCCTTGTCTCCCAAAAGAGCCGTTTTGGATTCAACGGGCAAATCAAATTCAAATGATTTGATCTTCAGATTGCAACTATAAAGAGACAAGTAAACCTCTTGGATCATTGCCGATTTTCACACAAAAAATACAAGTGAGAAAAATACAAGCAAAAAGCACATCAAAACAAAAAGAGATCTTACACCAACTTTTCTATTCTTGTGTAAAAGCTAAAGTGATCTTTGTAATCATCTAAAGTGTTCTTTGTCTGAAAAAGAACAAGTCTGTATCAATTGTATTATTGAGAGAACTGTGATGAGTACTCGGTGTTGAGTGCTTAGTGGTAGAGAAACCTAAGTGTTTGGTTATAGCACTTAGTAGGAGTTGAGTAGACGAATAGAGGAAGGTACTCTTGCATATTCAACTGCCTTGTAAATGGTTTGTGCTCTACCTTTAAAGAGCTCAGTATTGGATTTCAAAAGCCCGGAGGGACTCTGGGGACTGGACGTAGGCGGAGAGGCCGAACCAGGATAAGTCGTGCGGAGTAATCTCTAACTCTCTCAATATATATATATATATATATATATATATATATATATCTGTATGTGTTGCTTGTTATATTTACTCAGCATATAAATTGTCTAAATTGATATTGAGTAAATAAGATTGCTGAGTTGGAAGCTGACTACAAAAGTGTCAATTCCCAACTCATATGTAAAATAGTTCTAGTCAATATCTGGTTAAAGCTATCTTACGTTACAATCGGCGCTGCTGACCAAAGCTGAGTTGACAAACTTAAGAAAATATATTAAGTCAGCTTAATTAAAATCGAAAAAGTTACATTAGTTCCTAACCCCCCTTTTGGAACTAATCACATGGGACCAACAAGTGGCATCAGAGCTAAATAGCTCACTATTCAAAGATTTAACAATCTTGAGCTGATCACGATAAATGGCTGAGAACAGCACTCGTTTCCTTCCCGGGGACCAAACAACACAGATACTCCCAGAGGGATTATCAATTAGTCGCCCTCCCCTATTCTTTGGATCCAATTATACATTCTAGAAGAATAGAATGAAGAACTTTATTCAAGCCACAAACATGAGTGCATGGCTTGCAATAGTTCAAGGCCCTATGTGCCATATAAAACTGTTGACAATGAGAAAATTGTTAAGAGTGAAACTGAGTGGTCAGAAGATGACCTTAAAAAATTACAAAACAATGCTTTGGCTATCAATATGCTTCACTGTGCGTTAGATGCTGCAGAATACAATAAGATTTCAGGTTGCGAGTCAGCACATGAGATTTGGAAAAAGCTTGAAGTAACTTACGAAGGTACAAGCAAGGTCAAAGAGTCGAAGGTGAACCAACATATGCGATTGTACGAGCTGTTCGAGATGAACGACAATGAGGACATCTCTGGAATGAACGCTAGATTCACCAACATCATAAATGAGCTAAAAAGGCTCGGCAAGAACTTCACTAAAGAAGAGCAGGTGAAGAAAATCCTAAGAAGCTTACCTAAGAGTTGGCAAGCTAAGAAAACTGCCATGGAGGAAGCTCAGGACCTGACCACATATAAATATGACGAGCTGATCGGATCTCTGCTGACTCATGAGATCTCTATGAAAAATTTCGAAGCAAAAGAAAAGTCATAAGACAAGAAGCAAAAATCACTTGTCATGAAAGCTGACTCAACCGAAACTAACTCATCGGACGATGAGGAAATGGCCATGTTCACAAGGAAGATGAAGAAGCTGTTCAGAAAGAATGAAAAGAACAGCAAGAGGCCATTCAGAAGAAGCGACAGGTACAAAGCTGAGTCCAGTGACAAATACAAAAAGGACAGCTCCAAATCTGTCACATGCTTTGAGTGCCATCAAACTGGGCACATTAAGTCAAGCTGCCCTAATCTAAAGAAAGACAAGAAGGGAAGCAAAAAGGCAATGGTGGCCACATGGAGTGACAGCGACGACATCGTCAGAAGCTGAAGCCACTAAGTCGGCAAACATATGCTTCATGGCCGATGACGCTGCTGACCACACTCAATCTGAGCATGCTGACCTCTCTGAAGAATCTGAGCAGGAGGAATACTCAAATGAGGTAACATCCTTACATTTGCTTAGAAAAGAAATGATAAACACCCTGAGTGATTTATATGCACTAACTAAAAAGTGTAACAAGAAAATAAAGGCACTCAGCAGGCGGTGTGACGAGATTGAAGAGGTCAAACTTAGTGACCTCCGATATCTTCTCCAAGACAACTCAACCTTGCATAGCAACATGGAAATTATGTATAAGTATGTCTCGGAGGTCCAATCAGATTCAAAGAAACTGAGAAAGGATGTCACAAATCTTCAGAGCCAAACTAAAGGCTTAAACAAAAATAAATCCCATGCTGAGTACCCAGGTACTAGTCAGCATAAACAGTTCACTCAATGTGACTGTTGTGGAAAAAGGGGACAGACAAGAGATGTGTGTTGATATAACAAGCGGATTGTCCAATGTGACTTCTGCGGAAAGAAAGGACATACCACTAAGGTATGTTGGCATGCTCAGCACAATGGTGCTGACCAAAAACAAAGTCACCCCAAGAGGGTAACATTCTGTGACTTCTGTGGTAAAGCCACACAATAAAAGTATGCCGTCACAAGTTAAAACATGAATTTGCACCTGTTTATGCTAACAAATGAGGACCCAAAAAGAATTGGGTACCTAAAGATGAATGATTCAAAATGCAAGTGAGCTTGAGGTGCGTGGAGAAGTCAAAACTGTGGTATATTGACAGCGCATGCTCGAGGCATATGACTGGTGATGAAACTCAGTTCATCACACTTGAGCTTAAACGAGGTGGAAACGTAAGCTTTGGAGACAATAAGAAGGGTAAGATAGTAGGATCAGGTACTATCGGAGGTAACCCCACCATTGAGTCAGTCTCCTTAGTTAAGGGTCTCAAATATAACCTATTGAGTGTAGCTCAGCTTTGTGATAGCGGTAGACAGGTTATATTTGATGCTACTCAGTGTCGGATACTCGAGGGAAAAACAAATAACTTGATTTTAACTGCCCCTCGTGTTAGCAATGTATATATGTTGAGTTTAGAAAAACAGTTTTCCAAAAATATATGCTTAGTGTCTAAAGAGGATAACTCCTGGCTATGGCATAGGAGACTTGGTCATGTAAGCATGGACCTCCTAGCCAAATTAGCTAGAAAGCAACTAGTTGAGGGATTGCCCAAATTGAAATTTGAGAAAGATCAATTATGTAATGCTTGTCAGCAAGGTAAACAAACGAAAAAGTCTTTTCAAAGTAAAAACATTGTCTCAACCAAGAGACCATTGGAATTACTACACTTGGACCTTTTCGGACCTGTCCAGCCACTCAGCTTGGGCGGTAAGAAATTCTCCTTAGTCATTGTAGATGATTTCTCTCGGTATACTTGGATCATCTTGCTGAGTAGCAAGGATGAAACATTTGAGATGTTCACCACATTGATTTAAAAGCTTGAAAATGACAAAGACCTAAAAGTAGCTCATATTAGAAGCGACAATGGTGGAGAATTCAAAAACCAACAGTTTGACGAATTTTGTGAAGCTGGTGGTATTGACCACAATTTCACTGCTCCTAGAACGCCTCAACAAAATGGGGTCGTTGAAAGGAAGAACAGAACAATTGTCGAAATTGCTAGGACTATGCTGAGTGAAAATAGGCTTCCAAAGTATTTCTGGGGTGAAGCTGTCCACACAGCATGCTACATACTCAATAGGGCTTTAGTTAGACCTATTCTTAAGAAAACCCCATACGAACTTTGGAAAGGACAAAAGCCCAACATTGGCTACTTTCGTGCCTTTGGGTGTAAATGTTTTATACTCAATACAAAAGATAACCTTGCAAAATTTGATGCTAAAGCTGACGAAGCGATCTTTTTAGGGTACTCAACTAACAGCAAAGCATATAGAGTATATAATAAACGAACTCAAGTTGTTGAAGAGTCTGTCCATATAGAGTTCGATGAAACTGACCCTGCAGGAAAAACAACTTAGTCTGCCAAAGATGAACCAAGCTCAGCTTCCGCTGACCAAACAGGAGCTACTGCGTCATCAATACAAGGACTGACCAAAGGTAAACATGAACCCGAAATTAGCTTTACTGACCAATCTATTCCTGCAGATATTGTAGAAACACCTATTCCAGACAACTCAACATTACCCAAAGAAATAAAAATTCCAAGAGGACATTCGGAGAAGTCCATTCTTGATGCAGCTGACAACAAGCTGATGACAAGAGATCAGCTTAGAAAGTATCTCGGAAATGTTGCATTCGTCTCAGTAAATGAGCCAAAGAACTTCGCCGATGCTGAGCACGATGAATATTGGATCAACGCTATGCAAGAGGAGCTTGATCAATTCACGAGAAATGAGGTATGGGATTTAGTACCAAAACCTAGGAATCAAAAGACCATAGGAACTAAGTAGGTCTTTAGAAATAAACTAGATGAGCAAGGTAACATAATCAGAAATAAAGCCCGACTTGTAGCCCAAGGCTATAGTCAGCAAGAGGGTATTGACTATGGTGAAACCTTTGCTCCTGTTGCTAGGTTAGAGGCTATACGTATATTGTGTGCATATGCTAGCTATATGAACTTTAAACTGTATCAAATGGATGTTAAAAGTGCCTTTCTTAATGGCTTTATAAACGAAGAGGTATATGTTAGTCAGCCTCCAGCGTTTGAAGATCCAAAATTTCCAAACCACGTTTATAAACTCAAGAAGGCCTTGTATGGCCTAAAGCAAGCACCACGTGCTTGGTATGAGAGGTTGACCAACTTCCTGCTGACCAGGAACTATGTCAGAGGCAAAGCTGACACAACCTTATTCATTAAGAAAAAGGGTAAAAATACATTGCTAGCACAAATTTACGTAGATGATATAATCTTTGGTGCTACTGACGAGTCTATGTGCATAGAATTTAGTAAACAGATGCAAACTGAGTTCGAGATGTCTATGATGGGCGAACTCAACTTCTTTCTTGGACTCCAAATCAAGCAAAGTAAGAATGACATCTTTATTAGTCAGTCCAAGTACGCCAAGGAAATGCTCAAAAAGTTCGATATGGAAGATTGCAAACCCATATCAACCCCAATGGGTACTGACACTGTCCTATGCACGGATGAGAAAGGTAATTCAGTAGATAGTAAGCTATATCGAGGTATGATTGGATCTTTACTCTATCTTACTGCCAGTAGACCTGATATTCAGTACTCAGTATGCTATTGCGCTAGATATCAAGCTGACCCCAGGGAATCTCACCTTGTAGCTGTAAAACGAATCTTTAGATATTTACAGAGCTCAGTTTATGCAGGTTTATGGTATCCAAACTCAAATGAATTCACACTCATTGGATACACTGATGCTGACTATGGACGAGATAAGCTAGAACGTAAGAGTACTTCGGGAAAATGCCACTTCCTTGGAAGTTGTCTAGTATCTTAGTTCAGCAAGAAACAGTCATCAGTTGCCCTATCTACAACTGAAGCTGAGTACATTGCTGCTGGAAGCTGTGTGGCTCAAGTCTTATGGATTAAGCAACAGCTCGAGGATTACGGAGTCAAAACAGAAACAATTGAAGTCAAATGCGGCAACAAAAGCGCTATTGACTTATCCAAAAATCCAATCCAACACAGCAGAATGAAGCATGTCAGCATAAGATATCACTTCATTAGAGATCATGTACTCAAAGGTGAGATCAAGCTGACCTATGTACCAACAGACAGCTTGCAGATATCTTCACTAAGCCTTTGGCTCGTGAGCAATTCAGCATATTAAGGGAAGCTATCGGTATGTCTAATCCTCTTCAATAATACTATGTGCTTAAATGAATATTGAGTGATTACCATGCTGAGTAACTTGAGCTAAATTAGTAACTGCTACATGCTGTGCTTAAAATGTGTTATAGAAAGTCACCCTATGCTGAGTAAGATATACATGCTAAATGATTATCTTAGGCTGAGTTACTAAAATGGCATGAAAGCCCTCTACGTCAAACTATGCACTCAGTACCATAAACGTTTAGTATTCTAACAAACTGAATAAAGCCCACTTGCAACATTAAATGCTAGCACGCGAATTAAATAGCCACCTAGGATGACGTAAGAAATAATGAGAAAACACATGCGTCGAATGTGTCATAAATGCCAGGATCTTTGTCGATTGATCATCTCGAGGTAAAACGGCTAGTTCAACGAATAGGGTCAATTTGAACCTCTATAAATAGTGGAAGAATTCCCACTTATCTCTCTTTACGCTTGAAATTTCTGGAAATCAATCTCTTTCTCTCTCAAAATCCCAAACCTCTCAAAGATTTCTAAGAATCATGTCTAAGAACTCACAAAACCTCTCAGGTGCTGGTTCCGACAAAAACCACCCCGATGAAAATCCTAAATCTCAAGAACATGGTCAGCATGACCAAACTCCGAACAAAAGCTCTCATGCTGACTTGGCTGCTTCATCGAAAAGGAAACAAAAGCAGGATAAGGGAAAGAAACCAATGGAACGTACCTACTCCCTGGTGTACAGCAGTGTAAGGGGATACAAAGTTGACCACTCCCGCTGGTTCTCGAAGGGATTTGTGGAAGCCGAGCAACCCTTCTGTGAATGGATCTCAAAGAACGGCTGGACCGAGCTGTTCTCGACTCGAGAAGCCACCTACCCTGAGTTAGTAAAGGAGTTCTACACTAACCTAAGAGCCACTGATGATAACCGGGACTACATGGTCACCAAGGTTCAAGGAAAAGATATCTTCATTAACCCTTCTTACCTTGCCTCACTGCTAAAACTAAAAAACGAAGGAGCTAAACTTAGAAAATCAGGTGATCAAGATAAAATTGATTATCCCGCTGAGTTTTGCAAACCTACCGGTCATGTCGGGGAAATCTCTAGCACGTCCATGGGTCAGAATCAGAAGATGGCCCACTATATACTGACCAACTTCCTCTTCCCAAAAATCAATGATGCGTCCTCAGGATCCAACTTCGAGCAATGCTTTATATGGCACATGCTGACCTATCAACCGATCAACATTCCAATCTTTCTCATCGGTGGTTTCCAGCGAAGTACGGGTACCCTTAGATTAGGCTCTCTAATCACCAGGATCCTCAAAGACCACCAAGTAAGCTTAGGGGAGGAAATTAATGTCTGGGGCACAGAGATCACAGCTGCTGTATTGTTTGGTCTTGCCTTCGACCAACCAATAGTGCCCAAGAAAGGAAAAGGAGCCGCGGTTGAAGGTCAAGATCCGCAAAAAGAAAAGAAACCTGCTAACCGCACTCGGCAGGATAAAAAGAGGAAAGCTGACCAAGCAGCTAAAGACATTAACACAGTTCCAAAGAAGCTGAAAATTGTGTCAAGGGGAAAGAAGGTTGGAGCTGAGCAAAGTCAGGAAGAACTTAAGTCAGCTGAGAAAAGAAAAAGGCAAGATGAGCCTGAAGAAGAAAGTGAAGAAACTCCAGATCAACCTCTGCTGAAGAAGAAGAAGAATTCTGGTTTGCAACCTATTGAAGCTGCTCCTCTTAACCTGATAGTAACTCCTGACTCCCATTTTGTGAGAAGTCAAGGCATTGATCTCGAAAAACCACCCACTGGCCAAGAGGAAGAAGAATCTGAAAATCTCGGAGGACAGGGTGATGCTGAGCAAACTGAGACAGCAAATGTTGAGCAACATGAGGAAGTGGATGATGAGCCATCAATTGGTGCTGAGCATGAACAGATAGTCAACACTGAACTGGTTGAAGAGCAAGCTGAGCCCACAGCAAAGGAATATGCTGACCTAGAGGTACATTCACTTTCTAACTCTCTTGATTCTATTCAAGCTGACCCCTCTCCTCCTAAGGCTAAGAAGTTGAGAAGGCTTAAGAAAAAGGCTCAGAAGTCGTCAGTTATTGATCTTTTGGGTGATTCTCCTCTGAGGGATCCCATTACTGATTTATCGGATATGCAGTTCCAATTCTTCTCAAATCCCACTGAGCCTTCTCCAACGGAACTTCAAAAAAATCAAGCCTCTGTTACTCATCCTGAGGAACAAGCCAAGTCTCCGGAAAATCCACTCCATGCCGAGCAAGAGCTCGAAGTCCAAGCTGCTCAACATGAAAAGCATGCTAAGGAAAATCCTGCTCAAACTGAGCTGCCTCCTCCTGCACCAACTCAAACCATCATTGAGCAGGTCAATATCTCTGTCAATCCACCTTCTTCCCATCCAATATCACAGAATATTAAGCAGTCAGTACCTGCTGCTAATCAAAGTCCAGTTGTTAACCAAGCTGGCCCCTCTGCTTCCACCAGAATTCCAGCAACTAAGTCAATTCCTGAAACAACCTATGCCTATCTTCATGCTACTGAGTCCAGACGTCGCATTATTGACTCCGCTCAAACTATTCTTCAGGATTTGAATACTTCTCATGCCGATGCTGCTGGGTCTGCTAATATTGAGTCACCCCAAATCTCATCTATCACTCAGCTTCTCAATGAGATCAAGGGTCTCAAACATCTGGTAATTGTAATGGCAACGTTCCAAACACAGCAACCCAAGCAAGAATCCATCGTCAAGCTGGCCGAACTGCAATTAATGATGGTGAATCACTTGAATTCCCTTCAAGGCCAAATTAATACTCTTTTTGCGGTCAACACGGGCTATGCTACCTCTGCTGAGTTGAATCAACATTTTACCAAGTTGAACTCTGAGCTGACCGGCACTCGCGAGCTAATCTCCTCAACTTCTCAATGTTCGGTCGAACAAATAAGCGAAGCTGTCCGTCTACTCAACTTGAGTAAAGAGGAAATGGAAACTGATCAACTCAAGACCAATGAACTATTGCAATACTCTCGGGCAACTTACAAACATGTGCGTCACACAAACGCTCAACGTCAATTTTATGATTCAGGTCTGCTTAAAATGTACTATCAAGCCTATGCCCAGCTGACTGACACAATCACATGGCTTGCAAAAATCCCGGGAGTATATACTCAGTATGTTCAGTGCCTCCATCCGCATTCCTCGCGATACCTTAGACGATGGTATACCTGTTTTTGATGGGTTAAGGGAAAGCACGAAAAGGCTTAAGGCTTATTCAGTCAAATTAACTCGTGCTGCTCTCAATGACACTTTTGTTCCTCCTCCGCCAGATGGTAGCAAAACGGGGGAGAAAGAACAAGCTGATAGAACTCAGCATGCAGGGGAAGCGTCCGGTAGTCAGCAGCAAAAGGGAAAAGGCAAAATCAATACTGCCCATATCCAAGTCAATAGGAAGAAGTAGTTTAGCTAGGTTGCTAACTTTTATTCTTGACTTGTACTGTGAATTTTGTCTTGCTGACTATCTATATATTATGCATCTTTTTATTCCAAACTGATTAATTGTATGCGATGCTCACTTACGTTTTGTGCTTTATGCTGATCTGTCTTAATTAATCTTAATTGAACAAACAAACAAAAGAAAAAGAAATAAACTCAATCCACATTAGACTTGATACATTTGCTCTGAAAAAGGTTTTCCTATAAAACTAACCATGTATCAAAACTGAGTTAGAACACATTGACCTCTTCTGAAAAGCTGACCTAGGCTCATCTGAATTAGATCTTGGAAGGTCTAGAATTGAACTAAGTCAGCATAAGCATGCCTTAATTTTACTCAATTGAATCTTAGAAGGTTTAGAGTTAAGTTAAGTCAATAGATGCAACCCTTACGGGGGAGTAATTTCAGAAGTAATAAAAAGAATTTCAATCATGGGGAATCTCAATGCTGAGTTCCATCAATTAAATATTTTGCCAACATCAAAATGGGGGAGTTTGTTGAAACACCTTTCCACACGATTTTGATTTGGCAAAATCATTTAAGTTAATCCATGATTAAGGGACAATTAAATTTAAGTGCTTTGATTTAATTGTACTAATATGTTTGTTCAATGTTGAGTATAAATATAAATATAAATAGAAATAAAAAGTAAGACAGGACAAAGCCAGCATAAGATCACAGCACAAGCTGAGTAGAGTGGAACTCAGCATAGCAGGAGATAAGTCATCTTCGGAACAGAAGCTTAGAGATGAAGAAGCTGAGTGGAGCGAAACTCAGTATCAAAAATAGAAGAGTCTTCGAACTATGTCTTGCAGAACGAAGCTGACCATAGAAGCTGAGTAAAAGAGAACTCAGTATCTAGATTAACAACAATCAGAAGACAACGAATAACAAAGTCATGCCGAGTGATCTTCAGGACAGCACCAAACATCCGTTAGCTAAAAGACAAGTCCGACAACTGTCTGAACCAATAATAGGAACCTCGGAATTACGCACAAAAATGATTTCGAGATGCATGGGTCAAACGTCCGTTAGCTAAAAGACGAAACATGTACAAGAAGACAAAACTGCAAGAAGAGGACAAGCCTGGCACCTGAGGAAATCAGACGACAGGATTGGCCTGCAAGCCTGAAGTTGACCAGAGCCTTGTCTCCCAAAAGAGCCGTTTTGGACTCAACGGGCAAATCAAATTCAAATGATTTGATCTTCAGATTGCAACTATAAAGAGACAAGTAAACCTCTTGGATTATTGCCGATTTTCACACAAAAAATACAAGTGAGAAAAATACAAGCAAAAAGCACATCAAAACAAAAAGAGATCTTACACCAACTTTTCTATTCTTGTGTAAAAGCTAGAGTGATCTTCGTAATCATCTAAAGTGTTCTTTGTCTGAAAAAGAACAAGTCTGTATCAATTGTATTATTGAGAGAACTGTGCTGAGTACTCGATGTTGAGTGCTTAGTGGTAGAGAAACCTAAGTGTTTGGTTATAGCACTTAGTAGGAGTTGAGTAGACGAATAGAGGAAGGTACTCTTGCATATTCAACTGCCTTGTAAACGGTTTGTGCTCTACCTTTAAAGAGCTCAGTATTGGATTTCAAAAGCTCGGAGGGACTCTGGGGACTGGACGTAGGCGGAGAGGCCGAACCAGGATAAGTCGTGCGGAGTAATCTCTAACTCTCTCAATATATATATATATATATATATATATATATATATATATATATATATATATATATATATATATATATATATATATATATATATATCTGTATGTGTTGCTTGTTATATTTACTCAGCATATAAATTGTCTAAATTGATATTGAGTAAATAAGATTGCTGAGTTGGAAGCTGACCACAAAAGTGCCAATTCCCAACTCATATGTAAAATAGTTCTAGTCAATATCTGGCTAAAGCTATCTTACGCTACAATCGGCCGTGCTGACCAAAGCTGAGTTGACAAACTTAAGAAAATATATTAAGTCAACTTAATTAAAATCGAAAAAGTTACATTAGTTCCTAACCCCCCCCCCCCCTTGGAACTAATCACACGGGACCAACAATTTGTATTTTCTTGCTAGGGATTTTGCTTCTTTTTTTCGGGTTTTTTGATGCACTCGATTTTATTCGGTATTCGAACGAGAGGAAAAAAGGGTTAAGTGTTAAATGGGTGTTAGCAAAGAAATTGGTTAATAGGCTCGAGGGAGCTTCCTAAGGGTTTATGAAAAACGAGAAAAATCGACAAGAAAAAATTAGACTAAGTGAGCTCATTTTTATCATCTATTGTTCTTTTACCAAAACGAATGCACTTAACTCGGTATTTAGTGCAAACTCTATGGATTGAGTGAAGCAAAAGCACACAAAATGTCAAGAAAAGTAAAGCTTTTTTATGTTCTCTCTTTAGGCTCAAAAATAGCTCACACGATATTTAGGTTCTTTTGTGTTTTTCAAACTTCCCTAAAAGTTAAAGTTCGATCGTATATGCCTTTAATAGTTAACATATGAATTAAAGAATCAAACATAAGCTAATTATCACAAAGTAAACTTAGTGCAATCCTAGTGTTTTAAGTGTACAAATAACATTGCTTGGGTCTGACACTAAAACTAGTTGGTATGCCAAATCCAAGTTCGAGTTTAAATCTACATAAAGAGCAAATAACGAAGCTTAATTTCGGACGAAGTATACAAATTTATTTATTTTTTTATATATTTTTTTATTATTATTACTTTTTTTTCAAACACTAAATAATTTTTTCTCTTTGTTTTCTATTTTATATATATGAGGGTTTTCTACCCTATCCCTCCTCACACTTAAAAACGCAATAAGTTCCAACATTGCGAAATAAATTTGAAGCACAAGGTGTAAAGAAAAAGAGTAAGGTGTAGAAGACTCCCTTAAAAATCTTCTGGTGGTGGTGGATATGAAAAGGTTCCGCTCCCGATAGTAATGACTTGTGAAGTATTCGAGGTATCAACTCTCGAACTCGGTTGTAAGAAAAAAAATTTATTATTTTTTTATTTGATTATATATATATATATATATATATATATATATATTCAAAAAGAAAATAGAGAAAAAAAAATTCAACCCGTTGGGGCTGGCAGGTTTCGCTCAGCAGCGGTGCCCAGAGTTGCCTGCCAGCGCAGGCGACCAGCCAGGTGCTGCTGCGCGCCCCGCGTGTGGCAGCTCCTGGAACTACCGCAGCGTTGTACACGGAGCGTGCTGCTACGCGCCCCGCGTGTGGCAGTTCCTGGAACTGCCGCAGCGCTGCACGCGGGGCGTGCGGCAGCGGCCAGCAGCAAAAAAAATTTAAATTTTTTTTAAATCAACATATATATATATATTATATAAAATTAATATGTATTCCAAAAATAAAATAAAATAAATTTTTACTTTTTAAATTTTTGTTTTATTTTTGCCAACGTCAATACTTACAATTCTCTTCCAAATCGCCTCACCGAATTGACACAAAACTACACGAACACCTAAATAAAATATAAGAAGAAATAATTAAAACACAAAGATAACTTAAATGTAAAAACTTAAAAGGTAAAAAAAACATAAAATTAAACTTTATTCGAGCTTGGATTGCCTCCCAAGAAGCGCTACTTTATAGTCGGTGAGCTCGACTTAGAATTTCCTCCTAGGTGTATGCTTCAATTCGCGTTAGGAATCGAAATTCTTGAATAAACAATCCGTACCTACAAAACGGGTTGTTAGTTTCAAAGAAATTTAACAAAAACCAAAAGCTATATTTAAAGAAATTATTGAAGAGTTTAGTTTGCTCCCTTTTTGACTCATTTGGTAGTTCAAAAAGAGTGAAATATTCCGAGTTAGAAGAAACTTTATACTCTTCTAATTTTGGATTCTTTTCCATAAGTTTGCACTCAACCGGCTCATCGATTAGAATTTCCGTTTCCTCGCAATTGAGATAGCCTTCATTATTTGGAGAATCATCTTGAGAAAGCTCAATTAACTCGAGCTTTTCATTTTGACCAACCGGATTGGTGTCTCTAATTGATTCGTCCGTGGTTGAATCAATATGAGACTTCAATCTAGTTATTTGATTTCCCAAATCCCTGCAATATGCGTCATTGTTAGATAATCTCATAAGAATTTCTTTAAGCATAGAGATTACCACATCAGATTGCGAGGTTGATTGTTGGTGCGAACATTCGTCATCCATGTGGTCGTCCCACAGATGACGATTATAAGACATCATACCATGGAAAAAATCATTAGTAACGACAAGAAACAAAACAAATTATTCACAAAAAGAAAGTAATATTTACAAATGCTTAGACTAACAATAAAACGTTTTTATCCAATATTGCAAGAAAGTATAAATCCCCGGCAACGGCACCAAAAATTTGATGTGTGAGAGGTGCCTAGTAGTGTAGCGGTGAACTACTATTGTGTGTGTGCTACGGTTATGATCTTTCTAGGTGCTTTAGTTCTACTAGACGCTATGTAGGAGCAAGTGTACCCCGTCGTATCAAGTAATATTCCGGTTAAGACCGTGTATCGAATCAGCGGGATTTATAACCACAAGTATTAAACTACTCGGTTCTACTCGTCATCTAAGCGGTGAATACTTTAGTTTGGTTTGGGTGATAACTACAAACTACTCCTAAACTATGGTGAGACAGATTCGTATAATTCAAACTCTAAAGAAGTGATACGGGTGACGATAAGTTATAAAATATAATAAACAATAATTCTGAACATATACAAATGATAGTTTACTCTTGCAAAGATGACTATGTGTAGACCGACCGACCCGTGAAGTACTTAGACTACGTGATTCCTCCTAAAGGCGTGTCTAATGTGAGGGATCAGAAACTAGGGCCCGTAAGTTCCGTGGCTTATCAATTCCTACGGTTTCTAGGTTGTCAATTCCGATAAGCCAACTCCTATATGGCTCCCAAAAGGTATCGGGAAGCGCATCCCCTTACACAATAATCAATTATGAATATCAAAACAAGCAATAAATATCAACATGTATAGAGAAACGGAAATTACTTCCTGTGATACCCAACGTCTACTGTTCACACCCCAGAGTCATCTCTGTTAAGGATCGTGTTACACCAGAGTCAAAACATCACATTTCGTAATCCAGAATACCAATTAATATTCCTTTGAGTCTGAGGATTAGTTATACCTATTAATACCAATGAGATGAACAGGTGACAAGGATGAATCTACCCATCCTGTTATCTCAAATCGGATCCCCAATCCTAATGAACAACGTTTCATCGGATCTATGTAACTGTCCAGATATCTGTATATATGAAGCTTGTGAGATCAGCTTTCAGTCGGACAGACGACATTGTTACATACAAGTCTCAACAGTGATATGTCAATCCCAAACATATCACTTAACTTGGGGTGGTTTTAAGTTTATCAGTTTACTATAAAGTTTTGTCTCACTTCATACTTGTATGAACACTTTATAATCACTTTAAATAAACTTACGAATTTCCTTTTATTAGACTTTATTTAGTGCTTAAAAGGGATTGCCTTTATATAGTTATAAAACATATATCTCATTAAACAAATGATATAAAGAACAATTCATTTACATTAAGTTTGTATCCTAGAACAATTGTCTATAGGACACTAAACCCCAACATACTCCCACTTGGACTAAAGCCAATTGTTTCTAAAACTTATCCCAGTAGAAGTTAAATGACGATCATGTATTCTCTGGGTTAAAGGCTTTGTCAACGGATCTGCAACGTTGTCCTCTGTAGGTACTCTTTCTATTCTCACATCTCCTCTAGCCACAATCTCTCTAATGATGTGGTATCGCTTAAGGTAATGTTTGGATGCATTATGAGACGTTCCTTTGCTTGCGCAATGGCTCCATTGTTATCACACTACAGTGTAATGGGATTGACAATGTCAGGCACCACACCTAGTTCTATAATGAACTTTCTAATCCATACCGCTTCCTTTGCTGCTTCCGCAGCTGCGATATACTCTGACTCGGTCGTAGAGAAAGCTATGCTTCCCTGCTTGGAACTCTTCCAACTGACCGCGCCCCCATTCAAGATAAACAGGTATCCTGATTGGGATTTATAATCATTCTCATCTGTAAGATGACTTGCGTCTAAAAATCCTTCTATTTTCAGATCACCTTCTCCGTACACTAGGAACATATCTTTAGTTCTTCTCAAGTACTTAAGAATGTTCTTGACGGCGCTTATTTTCTCCTTTGCATATTTCACATCCATAAAAGATTTCATAAGCTTCAATAGGTCCAACAACTTAGATTAATTATTTGAGTCTGTTACACTGCGAATTTGGAGATGACATTATTAATTACTTGTACATCTTTCTCTTAGCTTTCCAACACATTTTGAATCGCCTCAATCCGAGTTTGTATGAGGGAGATATGATGAAAATACGAAAATGTGTCAAATCTGTCCTCAATGTGAACAAGGTGACCTGACACCTCAAGCTCCGCGTGGAATACCCCAAGCCCCGCGTGGATGAGCTTCTAAAGTCATATTTTTATCCTCTAAAAGGTCCAAGCTCCGCGTGGAAAGTGTCACGCTCCGCGTGAATGAGTTGCTGACGTTTATCAAACACTTCTCACTGATTTAAGCTACGTGTGGTACATGTTACGCTCCGCGTGGACGTTTTTTCATCTCCTTTTCCATCTCATACATTTATCCTGCAAAGCACAGTTATGAACACCAAGATTACTTGATTTATTTATTTTTTTTATTTATTCAAAATGACGAAAATTAACTAAAGGTACATAATTTATTACTTGTTGCTAATTTATTAAAATATGCATAAAACTAGCACTAAACCTAATAATTTAGCTTAAAAATAAACCGTAAATTATCCTAAAAGATAGGAATAAAGCGTCCCTATCACTTAGCAAGACGCTTTTCAATCCCGAGCTCACCTAATATTTGAAGTTCAACTAGCGAATTCCAAACGGAGCCCCGCCCAGTGTGAGCAAATTCACGAACAGCTCCCCAAATCTATCTCAGCATGATGGAAGTATCAACCCTCTCATCCTCAAAAATGGACCTATTACGAGCAAGCCATAGAGCCCAAATCGTATTAACAATTGCTGTCGCCCAAAAATCAGCGATTTGAATATTGAAACGTTGAATAACAGAATGATCAACCAGATTCCTATGAGTCGAGTCCGTGTTAATTCGTCTCCCAAACAATGAGCTAACACCATGCCAAATAAATTTGAAAAACCGACAGGAGACAAAAAGGTGGTCCAACGTTTCAGTATCTAACGAGCACAAACTGCAACGAGAAACAACTTGACAGCCTCTGACCATGTGTTGGCAAATACCCAAGATAAGCCCGCCATCCAATAAGCGAGTATGCAGGAGGAACACTCTGACACCTTAAAAAATGACTCTAAGACTGTTGAGTAGGAGGAGATTTAAGCCAAGCGTACATGAGCTTAACAGTTAGAACCCCACTCATAGCAGGCTTCCAAACACATATATCAACATCGTCCCCCTTTTGGTTGTCTAGTCGACCCCTATTCGACCTCATTTCTCCTGGCATGTTGCATCATACTACCAAAGGAATTCATCCTCGTAGCTGTGGATACCCTCTAGGAAATGGTTGCTACAAGCTCACCGCCCATCTTCAAAGGAGCTTTCAGCCACTCGCCCCACTCCTGTTTTACCTCCTCCGACTTCATCAGAAAAAGTCTCTTACATAACCGTTCTGTATGACTCAATAACCCACAAATATAACAAAAAGTGCTCAATCTCTCATACTTGAATTTTATAAAAGCCCAATCATCATGGCCTTTATGAATCTTCTTAAACCTTTTTAGTGGTTTGCGCACATCAACCATCACCTGAATACGCATAAACTGACGACGTACCCCTGCATTATTAGGATAATTTCATATTCTTAAAACTTTCCAATGAAATTACCAATCTGTCTCCCAACTCCTTCAGACATGGACCCAACAAGGAAATCATATATCTACACCCAGAATGTCACCTCGTTCAGTTATACAACCTCCGGGGACGGCTCATTCCTCCACTCCTGCACAATAAGAAGGTGATTACCAAAGGACCACATGCCACCTGCAATCACTCTCGCCCGGTCCACTTCATGAAAAAATTCAAATACATAACAATTGGTGTCGACTTTAGAGATTGCAATCGCTCTACTAGGACGCCACAACGAGGATAGCCTCATCTTCATTGCCACGATATTGATAGTCTGATCAGTCAAAAAGTGACCTACTAGTGGCAGACCGGTGTTCTTCACGACGGGGTTGGACGAAGGTCCGCTCAAGTCCAGCTCTTCATTCTTGCCATTGGATAACGATATGTTAACCATTGGGTAATGATATGTTAACCAGGGATTCTTCCATTAATGCTTCGACAAATAAGAGCCACAAACACAGCGCACACACAAACCAACCATGAGGAAGAGAAAACTCACGATCAGAGATGGCTCACACCAGTGGCGACAGAAGGACAAACTCTCGATGGAACAAGAACTCTCACTAAAAGGAGAGACACGCAACAGGAATTATATAATTCACTAGTTTGGAAATTTATGATATTTAATATTCAACCGCTATATATTTGATTGCTTTTAGTTTGATAAAATATTATAATTTTCAACCAATGGTTTTTCGAAGAACAAAGTTTCCTTAATACATTTCTTCGCTTAAGTTTTTTTTTTTTTTTTGGAATTTCTTCACTTAGATTATTAGTTTATCATAATTTTTTTGTATGTATTTTTTTTTTAAGTTTTGTTTTCAGCCTATGAATGGAAATGGGTATAGATATCAGGAGTATCTAATGATTGAATTATCACATATTATCGGTCTTAATACGACTATCCAACCTCTATATAAAAAGATTTGGGATCTTATTTAAAAAGATTTGGAATGAAAATGAGATTTAAAAATAAAAAACACTCGTGACAAGTATAAAACGAGAATGAGAAAACACAAAAAATGAAGGGAAATGAATAATTTCAATTTTAAATATTTAATGATTTTGTTACATTTCTAAATGGTTTTATTAAATTGGTGGTCTATTAAATCTATGTAAATTTTGTTTAATCTATGATTTATTTATCTTCTATTTAACCCATATATACCTACAATGCTAGAATTAGGGTGCCTAACAATATAAGATCAAGGTAGAATATAGAGGAGAGAAGAATAGGAAAGAAGGAAGAAAATAAGTTTCACTCAATATAACTCTGATGATCTCTGATGATCTTTATAAAAGCATGACCTCTAATATATAATAAAAGTATTGTTGACATGGACGCAGTTACTCATAACTGTAAATATTTACAGATGTCTAACAGCCTTTTAAAAGACAAATAACAATTTCTAAAGTAATAAAAACAGTAACAATTAACAATTAAGCGATTAGCCTATCAACCTACCATTCTTACTCTAATAATCGTGACAGTACCCCCTCCTTTAGAGTATTTTTGTCCAAGAATGTACAAAGGCAGTAATTAAGCTTGCTTGTGATACATACGGATACTTCCAATGAGTGTACAATGATGCCACATTTAGCACCAATACTATATAAACTTCCACCAAATCCTTCTTTCGTCCTTGGAAAATGTCAACTGTTGAGTTTGTGCTCCATTCGTCAACAAGGCTCTTGGCATAAGAACGTGTGCGCCAATAGCAGCATACAGTTGCGTTCACATGGACCCTAATGACCACGTAAAGTTGGTCATTCACCGTTAGATCTAGACGGATTAAAATTCTAAGGTGGAGATTCAAAATATCCTAAGGCTTATATTTAATCCGCCTAGATCTAACGGTGAATGACCAAATTTACGTTGTCATCAGGGTCCATGAGAATGCAATTGTAGCGGCATATGTTTCATCCTCAGCCTTACACAAGCCATCACTTTTGTTTGCACTTCCATAGGATGAGTAGCTCAATCTGAAACCTTTGGCACTTCTGTTTTTCTCTTATCATTATCAGCACCAAAAGGAAGACTCAATAATTCTTGCATAGCTGCCCTTTTGTCTATTGCTAAGGCACCAACAACTGCTTCAATTTTTTCATTATCTATGTTTGTTCTACTCATGCATGAACCAAATGGGAAATTGTTCTTGTTTGTTGACAAAAGTGCCAAGCAAACCAAAATCGACACCAAAAAATTTAATGGTTACATCACGCTTTCAGGTTTTGTCAGTCAGTCCCTTCTGATGGTTGAACCTGTCCTTTAGGTCAACTAGGAAAATCTGAACTCCATCAACCATTAAATATCAACACATGTAGCTGGACCTTGGATGTAAACCATGACCGTAGAAGGAAACAAGCTATAGAACACCCTAGGAGTAGCTTCCTCATATCCAGGTACGAGTTTTCTACCTTTCTACTATAATGAGTAACATCGTCACCTACCCTAGCATTTGCTATAGATCTTATTGAAACGAAAAGGTAGCTCACTACACCCGCATTCAGTTCTTCCACTTGCAATTAATTTGGAGATAAAACTCCAATTTCATGCCATCTATCATCATTAATCTCAACTTGTCCTCCATGGACCCACTAATTGTCCAGTCCAAGAGTTACGTTCACATTTTTAAGAGTTAAGGCAGCTCTAGTTGTTTTTCTTGAACTACATGAAAGACAATGCACAAGTCCACAATTACAGTAGTAATGCCTATTTCGAGTGAACCCAAATGCTTGTCTACAGTTTGCACCACAAGCAATAAACTTCACATGTCTGTCCTTTAATCCTTCAACCAGAATTGGTGTTTTCCGATCCTCAATGTTTCTATGGCCTAACCTCCCATAGGAATGTTAAAGCAGCCACGTGATATGCAATTTCTTCAACAGATTCTCCAAAAGGTTTATGATATGTAGTTTCTTCAACAAATTCTCCAGAAGGCTTATCCTCTACCAAGCATGAAAGCTTCCATCAGCATAAGGATTAGATTCTAATGGCCTAGGGAGAAGCACATCTGCTTTAATGCTTAAATAATTGGCATTCTTGTCATCTCCAATAATCTGGTGCAGAACCATGACTGGAAGTATTTAGGGTACTAGTAACACTAACATGGGAAACATCTAACCATATACTTTACCCTACATTTTTTTTATCTGATGCTACAATTAATGTTTTAAAGCCTTCCATCAACTTCTTTTTCCCTAGTTCAAACGAATACAATAAATGACGATCATCAATACCCACCTCAAATAGAAAGTCAATTAAGTTCATATTAGCATACCTCCACTTTAGAAGCCCTTCATGGGTGCAAGTATCATAGGAATCATCCCAACCTTGAAAGTTAAGGCCATATTGCATCATGTGAAAGCCTTGTAATTAACTCCTTCAAGATTGTGTCAACAGTAGAAAGCAACCAAAATTCCTTTATCTTAACCCCGAAGGGAACACCAATGAATGATCTTGAATCATTAACGCCTCCTTTTTCAGATGCAAAAGGTCTCATTTATCTAATGGAAGTAAGACAAGGACTCGAAGCCTTAGTAACAAGTTGAGGATGAAGGGTGGTACTGCTTGACAAGGAAGAACTAGTAATAGCAACATGGTTATAAGAGAAGGGTGGCCCAATAGCTTGGCCAACAGATGAATTCCAACCATTTGTACCAAAACGCAAATTGTTCAGTGTTTTCTAGCTGAACATTGGCATCATATTTGTTTCAAGCAAAATCTCTGGTTTATTTGTGTTTTGGGTACAAGATGAAGTAGTTAATGAAGATCTGGATGTTGGGATAGGTTTTTGAGTTGTTATAAGTGTTAGGTTGATTTTGCAGAGGTTTTGTATGTGAAAGGTGAGCTTGGAGCTATTGCTTTGGAACTAGGGAGATCGAAAAGTAGGATTGGGCTTAGGAGCCTCAATCACATCATTGAGAGAGGGATGTCTTTCTCCGTTTCTGCTCAGACTTTCCATCAAACACTTGGCGTGCAACTGAAGAAGGATCTGTAACTTCGAAATTCTCGAATCGATTGAAGCAAGTTTGATAATGATTGAAGCGATTAGTCTATCAGTCTACCATTCTTCTTATTCTAATAATCGAGACAGATAACTCATATTTGAAAATTAAATACATAATAAAGGAATACCATTACACTAGTCATTTTGTAAGTACGTGCTATGCATAGTATCCATTAAATTTGTTAGTCGTGGAGTTGATTACTCAAAAATTACAAGAGACTAGAAAATTATGTCTATTTGGTGATTACAACTGACAGTCACAATGAGGGGAATATCTCAAGACATAAGAGTAAGAAGATGAAGATGATGGTATTGCGACAGCAGAGCAGGCAACTAAGTAGATGTGAAACACAATAATGCTCGTTACATTGCAAAGAAATTATCCTGATGAAAAATCCCTACTGTACAGTGAGGGAAGGAAGAAGAAGGAACTGCTCACCTCACTTCCACCAAGTCTCTTTTTCTGTTTTCCTTTCAGATGATTATCATTGCCATTCTTGCAGCTGCACACAAAAATTAGAATCTCATATCCTCAAAATTAATGAAATGAAATGCTTTCTAAGATGTTACTCATACATTCTATTCAAGATACCAAACCGCATACCTTACTCCTCCCTTTCTCTCTATATTTTCTTCCACATTACACACAAAATCTTTGTAAATAGCTTCGTTTTGATAAGGCATTCTCAAACCTGAGGAGAGCACAGAGTCATGAAACTGTAAAGCCTCCTTCTCAAATGACACATCACACTTTTATACACACAATTTGAGAAAATGATTCAAGTCACAAAGTGCAGAAACTTGATTTCGTGGTAAACTCCAAAGAGACCATTTAATTCCTTATAAAACCCAGTTTTCTTCTTTCTCAGCCAAACATGAAACACAACCTAAAAAAAATACGCACATGCATTGGCTAGACATAACAAATGCATTAATTAAAATCCAAAACGTTTGAAACTAGGAAGAGAAATAATCTACATGCCACAGATACACATCAATCAAATTATGTCTTATTTCTCTGACCATAGTTTTGCACATAGTGTAAACATTAAAAAATGAAAAGAAAGCAGGAAAAAATTAAAATTAAGTACCTATAGAAATTTTCATCAACATAAATGAGCAAGGAATAGTTACATGACAGCAATTAGGTCTATTAAAGGGGCAATTGCAGGCAGCTCTGCAAGCAATTGTCAATGACAATTACTAAATGAAATACTTCATATAAAGTTTTTTTTAACTTTAGGAAATACCCCAACAGCTTCATCTCTTCATAGCGAGTGAGATCCAAAAAGCACATAGAAAAAAAAAAAAAAAAAAAAAAAAAAAAATCAATCAGTGCTTAACATAGTTGTCAAAGGCAATCGCTGGGTTGACTGAGGCAAGAGGCAACCCAAAAGTTCCTTCCCCCGCCTTCTGCACTGGGAGGCAGGCATTATTTAGAAGGAGGCCGCCTGGCTGCTGCAGAAGAGAGGCGATTGGAGACGAGAGGCGGTGTAGGTTACACAGACTTCCTCTTCTGCCGATCGACCTTCCGCCGATCGACATAAGCAAACACTTCCTCTCCTGAAGAGGTCGACATAAACTTCCTCTTCTCCACGTCCACCCAACAGCACCGATCAACATACAGGTACTGTCTCTTCTCCCTTTTTTTAGTTTTCTTTCTGTACTCTTCTTTGTTCTCATTTGTTCTATTTTTCTTTCTATAATCTTCTCCTTTCTTCTATTTTTCTTTTCTTCATCTTCATTCTCCCAAATTTCACTCTTTATTATGACTTATGTAAGTGTTATAATGCCCAAACTTTGTGATTTGTGTTATGAAAGTGTTTGAAACTGTATGAAAACTTGTGAAAATGTATGAAAGTGTATGAAACAGTAGCTTACAAATGTCTAATTTTCCAAATTTTGCAGGCTTTTGGACATGAGTATTAGTGGAAGTGGATGAAGAAGTGGAAAACCTTGATGATGACATTGAGCTCGATGATAAGTATTTGGATTGATGATGATGTTTGTTTGATATGTTATTAGGAATTAGGATCTTAGTATTAGACTAGAAGTTTTATTTTGTTTTACAAATTTAGAAGTTAAGCTAATCAATTCGAGTTATGGCTTTATTTTTTGTGTTATTCTAATTTGTTTGTCGCGGTCGCTTCGCCTCGAGGCGATATTTTGCCCTTGTTGCCTCGGCTCGCCTTTCGACTTTCACAACTATGTTGTTTAATCAAAACTAAACCTTCCCTCACATACTTAGGTCAGGGAAAAGATGAAAAGAGTCCAAACTTACTCATAATAGGGACAAAAACTTCAACTCCAGGAGCTTAACATATAATTGCGGGGAAATTCTCCAGGGAAGGCTAGAAATGCATAGAAATCAGTTCTCCAATGTCACATTCTCTAACACTAATAACCATAGCTTCATTAGATGTCATAGAAATATCGCCACAATGTCGACGATGGACCTTCATTCAAATAACAATAGAGTAGCATTCAGAACGACGACATTGATAAATATAATGTTTAATCAATAGAAATAACAAGCTTAATAGAAATAACATATGGTTTTCTGAAACCAATTTAGCCACCTCACCTGTTCTTTGCCAGCTTCTAATTTCTGGGAAAACACTCTGACATGCTCCAGATTCTTTATGGCTTTAACTCTAGAGCAACCCCCAATACTGTGCCTGGTGTAATTGGTCCAAACACCACTATCACGAGTCATAACACTTTCCATAAAAAATACAAGAGGTCTTTTACATGGTTCTCTAGGATAGTCTCTCGTATTAAACATGTAATTAGAGTCAATTTTTGCATTTCTTCGCCATGATCTAAAGGTCCTCTGGAGCGGAAGGAGATCTGGAAGAAGTTCATTGCCTTCAAACACCTGAATGGAATAGCCCCATGCGACTGAAACAGTCAATGAATTTGCACGATCATAACATACAATTTGCTGCAAAATCCTGGCAGGATCAGTATTAGCTGCTCGGAAAAGGTGCTCTGCAGCTTCAGTTTTGCTCATATTAGGAAAAAGCGGGTCTGTTGCATCCAAATGATGTAGCGACACCAAAGGTGATAAAGGATGTGCAGAAAGCATTCCAAACAGATTCCCACGCATATCAACCTGTTAAGATTCAAATTAAATGAGTAAACTGTCGCAAGTAAAATTTCATTGCATATAATACAAAGAAACCTATATTCCCTAGTTGTAGGAAAAGAAACCTCAACCAACTCTTATCCTGGGAAGTAGACAAGGCATATAATGGAAAGCATCTTAATACAATGGCATTTTATCATGTCATCTGCTCAATCATGACCTGGAAGACAAAAGGTCATTAGCTATTCAAGCTGACAACACCAACTCATAATTCCAGTCATTACTAAACGCAATTAATCACTTTGGAAGAACACTGAGAAATGAGATTATTCAAAAACATAATCTGCTATACCAAAAGATTACAACAATATGTGAAGGATATATAGCTAATAGACTGTGTTGGTAATTTTCTGGCATACAAAGTCGCGGTAATTGTATACTAGAACCTATTTTTTCGAAAGAGAATATATAAATGAAAATCAAAAAAGAAAAATGTGTTCCGTAAATATTTATAGAAATGTAGATATTTATCTCATTTTTCCTTGTTTTATTTTATGCATTAAAACTTCACTCTAATGCCTTGGGTAAAAAAAAAATTGTGGTCCAAAAAGTTGTTGTTTATCCCACCCCAAACTATCCATTTTCACCTAATTGTTGAGTTCTAATAGCCTTAAAGCTCTTAAATTGTCTCACATGGTAGTAGGGCAGAAAGGATCCCTCATTACTCCACTTTCTTTCTCTCTTTTTTTTCTCTTTCCTGAATCAGAGTCATGGTTTGGAGAGGCAATGCCAGTGTTCGAGGTGAAATTAATCAGGGCTAAGCAAACAAATAGAGTTGGCTGAGATGAGGGCAACGATTCTGGAGTTGACCAAGGTTGTGCAAGCTTGTAACATTAGGAACTTGTGGAAGCCCAAAATGAGATAAGAAACTCAAGATTCAAGACTATCTAGAGAGTTGAACTTGGATTGCAGAGAAGTCGAGGATGTAAATATACATTCCAACTCCAATCTCTCTGTTTTCAGCCAATTACTGAGTTCTTCGACCACAATAATCCCTTGCCATGTGTCAAGGAATTAAGTAAGGATTATTCCTAGGGCAGAGAACCTCACAGACCGGGCATTCCCAGTTTGAAAATAAAAATTGAAATTTATTCAACTGTTCAAGCAGTTGGAAGTAAGAATCTCAAAGCTTACGAGTTCTAACCAAAGAGGCAAAAAGTTAACATTTTTGTCCACCATCATCTTCCTAAACCATGCTTTGGTAAAATCAGAATTAAGGAAGAGGAAATACAATCTATAAGTATACTTGAAGAGCGGAAACCGTCCTGTCATTGTCATAGACTTATAGAAGCAGTATATCAAACCATAATCATAGCATTATCAATGAAATTGTTCCATGACCATCGCAAAGCTCAGCTCAATAATAGCATTACAATAAATGCAAGAAATGAAGATAGTAAAAAGCCAAACCTGATGAAACCCAGTTTCATGCGTCAATCCAACACCCAACTCTGCTAAGCAAGAAAAAACCCTGGCATCACTTCCGTACAAATGGGCATAGCGCACCAAACAAGAGTCCAAAACCCGAGCCAAAACCCGACCCAATGGATAGCTGATAGCAAAACCGCCACCACCAAAAGCCATATCAAATGAATACTTAGAATTCTGCTCGTAACTCTCCGAATTGCTCCCAATATAATACCACTGCTTATGATCATACTTGGAGAGTGTTTTGACCAAATTTTCGACGAAAAACACTGTATCATCGTCTCCAAACACAAACCACCGTACATTCTTCTGGTCAAGATCAACCGCCTCTTTGACCACACGTGCTACCCGAACAGCTGACCTGAGCCCGCCCTTGAATGTGAAAGGGAAGAGGGAAGTGTCCTGGGAGAGGATCACAGGAGGAAGAATGGGGTCGACAGAAAGGGATGTGTTGCGATCAAGGAAGGCAAATGCACGAGTATAGTTGGGGCGATACCAAAGGCTGAGGTAATGCTTTCGGCGAGTAAAGGAGGCGGCGGAGGATGCAATGGAGAAGAGAATATGGTTGCGATTGGTGGGAATGAAAGTTGAAGAGGTAAAAGCGGCGGAGAGGGAGACGGAAGAGGGTTGCGATTGCGAAGGAAGACGAAAGAGTAGGTGGAGGATAAAGAGAAGAGAGAAAGCTAAGAGAAGATCTTTGAAGCGGGAAGGCGTGGGAATTAAGTTTCCGATGGTGGAAGAGGAAAGTGGCATAGTAGCAGTCGTAGAAAGAGGAGGAGGAGAGGTAGCGGAAGGCAGAAACGGTGATGGTTTTCTTCTTTTTCTGCTCTGAGACATTTCTATTAGAATAATGGGAGTAAGCGGGGCAATGGAAGGTTAAGTATTAAGTTAACCTTATTTTTTAAGAGTAAATGGAGGTTAATGGGGTTAAATCTTTACTTCCTCTAACTTCCAAACTCTAACCTCCAAATTGGGGGTTAATGGGAGTAAGCGTAAACTTTTTTAAAATTTCTTGTCTCTGCAGTGTAAATTTAACCTTCTTTCCCCTCCATATTTAAACTCCTAAACAAGGTTAAACATTTAACCTCATTTACATCCTATAAACTCTCAAACAAGGTTAACTTTTAACTTTCCATTCCATCACTTCCCTTCCCTTTCCATTACCTCCTTTAACTCTCACCTCCATTAACCTCCAAACTCCCAAACAAAGGCTTAGCAGAAAACAATTGTTTTCCTTCTTTTTTTTTTAATAGGAATCCAAAATTCTATTTGTTTCGAGAAATACTCATTTTTATTTTCTTATAAAACAACAACTTGCATTAGAAACAAGTAAAATAATAGGTAACCGATAATTCAACTGAAATTTTAGTTTGGTTTTCGGTTATTTTAACATTTTAGTTTGATTTGGGTTTTATTTTGGTTTAATTTAATCGATTATTGGTTCGGTTACTAAAAAAATATCGGTGTGATATATAACAAACTGAATTTAATATATAAATATAAAAAATATATTTTGATTTTTACATATATATATAATTTATAAAATATAAAGTCCAAACCCCTACAAAAATATAATTTATTTGTACATTGTTAGTCGTAGATTTCAAGCCTCCCCAAAAAGACCTGAGGGGATGAAATCGTTGACAACGGTGATGTTATCGAAGCGAATTCGATGTGGGAATCGAACAACTCGGCAGGACCGGAGTTCGAAGATAAGGAGATTCGTCACCCAGTGTTACCGTATTTCTGAGTGACAAGTGTCTAATCAGGATTCCGATCACCTGAAATCACAATAACCGTCAGAAAATGGACCGGAGTCCGGCGAACCCTCTTTGATGCTAAAGTTAGTGATATTATAAAGAATATCAAAACTAAATGAATGGAATTAAGTAATTAAAAAATCAGATATTTGGGATCTTGGGATACTTCTACTATTTATAGATAATTAGAATTGTATCTTTGAACACGTGGCAGCTTATGATAGGTCATTGTACCCCATCTTTACGTGCCAACGAATTTATAAAAGTGAGGAGCGTGTATCCGGAGTCCATCATATTGATTGGTCCACATGTCTCCAAAATACTCCTCTAAAGACTGCCTTCGGCAATGTTTAGATGACCGAAGCTTTCATCTTGGTCAACGCTTTGGTTGAGACTAACATTCATCTTTATCTTGAATGGGTCAGGACCCATCTAAGGTCCTTAAGTCATGTCGAGCCTTCTTGACAAAAGCCCAAATGACTTAATACCATAACAGATGTCCCCCCATCAAGATTATGAAACGCCTTTAGGTTTCTCGGAATGACGCGTGGAACATCTCCTTTGTAAAAATAATGTCATCATCATTATTACCAAGCCGCCATATTTAAAACTCATAATAATTACTAACGTTTTTCCTTATATTCCCAAGATAAACGTTTGGACTGCTCACGCATTTGATTTTATAAATCATCTTCCTCAATCCAGAGCGCATTCTCTTCGTTTTCTATCATTCATGTCTTCTATGCAACCTGTAAGTTCTTACCTCGTTCTGTTGCTTTTAATTAATTTTTCCTTTGAAACGGCTTCTTCATCTAAACACGGAACCAAAAAAGTTCGTCGATTTATCTAACACGATACAGAAACCCTTCTTGAGCCTTTAGAGATTTTTATCGAAGAAATTGAATCTCTAGAGACTTCTTCCAAAAATTTCGCCACTGAGATGGCTGAACCTTGAACATGAAGACAAAAACTCTGCTAGTGAGGAATTAGCCAAACCCAAGAAGACTAACCCCAAAGTTTTTGACCAACCCTCCATGATTTCTGAATATCGGCTGAAAGTTCTTCCAAACATTTACCCCTGGCTTAAAGAGATGACTTTAACAATGCCCGAAGAAAGTGATAGAGCCCATCTTCCCCCCACCTCAACAAAAATGGATATTTTTACCCAATTCCTTGAATGAAAGATGAATTCCCCCTTCCTTCAGGCATACTAGCCGTTGTGAATGAATTCAATCTCTGCCCCTGCCAAATTTCTCCCAACGCCTGGCTAGAACTTCTTGCCTTTAATAAAATATGTGATGACCTAGCGATTGAACTTTCAGGCACTTCTGGCATCCTATTAGAAGGCCCAAAGAGGACTTCATTTACTGGTCCTCATCCAAGAAAATACACAACTTTCTAAAGAAAAAAGTCCAAAGTGTGAAGGACTTCAAACTGAAGTGGTTCTAGATAGAACTGAACAGAGCAGACCCAGATCACTGATAGGGACGTTTTGTCCCTATCTTTTAGTGTGATTTACGGTTTAATTTTGGACTAAATAAGTAAGTTTAATTACAAAAATAATGTGTTTTTAATAAATTTTATGCTTTTGGTTAATTTCTTTTGTTTTTGATTAATTTCAGGAAAATAAACGTCAAGCTAACTCGGCTCTCGAGAACTGTATTTCGCAGGTACGAGTTAAGGAGTAAAAACTCACCAACACACACGGGGCGCAGAAGCAACCACGCGGGGCGTAGAACAATGCCCTCTCAATCACGGCAGTCAGACTGTATGGTCCCACTAAGTCAACAGATATCATGCGGGGCGTCTCCATTTATACGTGGGGCGTATAGGAGGAATTCTTCAATCTAAAGTCCCAAAAGCTCAGGTACGCAGGGCGTTTTCCAAGCCACGCGGGGCGTTTTCCAAGCCACGCGGGGCGTCAAAGGCATGATTCAAGCTATTGAATTCCAGGGGCTCAAACACGCGGGGCGTCTTCCTGTCCACGCGGGGCGTGGTTCAGATAATAAGTCTGAATCTGATCCACACGCCAGCAATTATCAACAGAATGGGCAAACATGCGGGGCGTCTGCCTATCTATGCGGGGCGTGGTTCAGAAAACAAGTCTGAATCTGATCCACACGCCAGCAATTATCAACGAAATGGGCAAACACGTGGGGCGTCTTCTTGTCCATGCGGGGCGTGGTTGAAACAACAGGTCTGAATCTGATCCACACGCCAGAAATTATCAACGGAATGGTCAAACACGCGGGGCGTGCCATGGGAAAACTGCAAAAATAATGTGAATTCATGCTTGTAACTTGTGTATTTACGATTCTACCCCCAAGCTTGATGTATAAATAAGAGTGATTAGCACTCATTTCTTCATTCAATTTTCTATGTACTAGAGTTCCTCACACCTTGAGAGCTTGCATAATCCTCTCGTTACTCCACCGAAGTTCCGTTCCATCCGCATTCGCCAAGCTCGAAAGTTCCACCTCCAAGTCCTAAGAGACGACCTTGAGTCTGGTTAGCTAGTCTTAAGGGCCGATTCTTCTTCCCTTTCTACTTGTTAATTAGCTTGTACTCTTTCTATGTACTAGGCTTGGTTGTATTCCGTATTATCGCATTTCATATTTATAATATATGATTTACAATTCCGTTTTCATTATATGTGTTATTACTTACTGCTTGCTTTGATACTTATAATTGATTATTGTGTAGGTCGTTTACGAGCTCTGAAATCTGTTAGGAACCACATATGTGTTGCCTTACCGGAATTGACAATCCGGAAACCGTAGGAATTGACGAGCCACGGAACTTACGGGCCCTAGTTTCTGGTCCTAAGAATTAGAGTCGCCTTAAGGGGAAACCACGACTCTAGAACCTCACGGAGTTGTTCGGTCTATAGATAGTCGTCTTTGCAAGAGTAAATTGTTAATCGTATATGTTCCGTATTGTTTGTCATATGTTATAACTTATCATTATCCGTATCACTCTAAGAGGACTTGAAATACATGAAAATTGTCTCACCCATAGTTTAGGAGTAGTTTATAGTCGTCCCCAAACCCAAGTCAAAAGTATTCATCGCTTAGATAACGTGTAAAACCGAGTAGTTTAATACTTGTAGATATAAATCCCGTGGATTCGATACCCGGTCTTAACCAGATTATTACTTGATACGACGGGGTACACTTGCCCCTATGTAGTAGCATCTAGTAGAGTTAGAGCACTTAGAAAGATCATATCACATCACACACTTATCATCATATATTTTACCACTCTACCGGATACTCATCAAGTTTTTGGCGCCGTTGCCGGGGATTTATAATTTCTTGCAATATTAGACAAAAATGTTTTATTGTTAGTCTAAGCATTATCTTTGTATAAATTGTTTATATACACTTTTACTAACAATATTCTTTCTTGTTCATATTTTCTTCTTTAGTTTATGCACACCCAATCTTGGAGTGGTACTCTCGTTCCTATTGATCTTGAAATTGAACGTACTCTTTGTAGGATCCGGAGAGAAAAGATGGCCAACCTCAACAACGAAGCTAACCAACCCGAGGCAAACCAAAGACCGCCCGTCCAACCCGTGAACAACATCCGAAATGGAGGGGGCAATGACACAAGAACGATGATGGAGATCTTTGCTCCGCATAGGCCCCAAAATCGCAACGGAATCGTCGCTCCCACCATTCCGGCCAACACCTATGAGATTAAGACAATCATGATCCAATTGATTCAACAACTCGGTCAATTTGGAGGAGAACTTCATGAGAACCCCAACGAACATCTTGATAAATTTCTTATGTGTGCCAATACTTCTCGGCAAAATGGTGTTCCGGTTGAAGCCGTACGTCTAAAGCTTTTTCCTTTCTCTTTGACAGGTCAAGCATTGGAATGGTTGCACTCGTTAGAGGCGGGATCAATTACATCGTGGGAGGAGCTTGAGAAGGAGTTCCTTTCCTACTACTTTCCGCCGTCCAAAACGGTTAAGTTGAGAAATGATATCACTTCCTTTAGGCAACTTGAATACGAGGCCCTTCACTCAGCTTGGGCTAGGTTCCGAAAGTTGCTCCAAAATTGCCCACATCATGACATCCCCAAGCACGATCTTGTAAGTACCTTCTATCATGGTTTATAACTCCCACTAATCGTGCAACTGTGGATTCCGCCGCAGGTGGGGATTTGTTTAGGAAATCGGCAAGCGAGGCTTATGAACTTATCCACGAGTTAGCTAGAAAAAGCGTCCAATGGCAAGAAGATCGGTTTGCCGAACCCTCGTGACATCAAACATTTGCTATGGAAGACGAGGCTCCCAAAATCTCCATGGTTGAGATGAATAAGAAGCTAGACGCCTTAATGGCACAAATGAGCCTCAAAAATACAGCACAGGTCCTGATGTGCTCGCATTATGGTGGTGACCATCATGGTCAAGAGTGCCACGTCGGTAGCCCTTTTACCGGCGATGCCGAGAGCGTAAGTTATGTAGGGGGACAACCAAGGTACAATTCTAATTATAACTCCTATCATAACCCAAATGCTTATCACCACCGTAATAATAATAACAACGGATGGAGGCCTCAACACCAACACCCGAATTTGTCTTATGGAAACAATCAAAATGTGTTAAAGCCCCCATCCGGATTTAATAATGAATACAAGGAGCAAGGTTTGGGTCAATCCCCCAGCGCCCAAGGAGGACAAACTTCTCAACCTCCTAGCAACACGCAAGACTCTACGGTAATTAATCTCCTTAAGGAAATATCTTCCCGTCTTGCTGACAATGAGGGTTTTTGTAGGGATTTGGGGCATCAAGTGGCCCAATTGAATCGCCAACAACAAGAGAGACAACACGGGTCTCTCCCAACTAACACCGAACAAAACCCAAGGCCTAAAAATCGGGAGACCGCGCAAGAGATTACACTCCGTAGTGGTAAGGGTTTGGAGCCACCGGTTCCAAAAGTGATTCCAACCGCTCCAAAGGTAAGTAACGAACCGGAAGCGGTAAGCAACCCCGGTTCGGATCCGAAAAACATGACTTCCTCGGATAATAATAAAGGTGTTAGTGATCCAATTGGGACTTATGTACCGAAGCTCCCATTTCCACAAAGACTAAAAAAGGAAAAATTGGATCACCAATATGGCAAGTTTTTGGAAATTTTTAAGAAGCTTCACATTAACATCCCGTTTGCGGAGGCATTGCCCACCTATGCAAAGTTTCTTAAATAAATCCTCACCAAAAAGAGGAAGTTAGAACAAAATGAAACGATAGCACTAACGGAGGAATGCTCCGTGATTATAATGAATAAACTCCCACCTAAACTCAAAGATTTAGGAAGTTTTTCCATCCCATGCACAATTGGTAATGTTGAGTTTAGTAGAGCTTTATGTGATTTAGGTGCTAGTATCAATCTAATGCCTTTGTCCGTTTTTAGGAAACTCGATTTGGGAGAGCCAAAGCCTACCAACATGACGCTTTAATTGGCCGATAGATTAATCGCCCGGCCGAAAGGAGTTGTGGAGGATGTCTTAGTGAAAGTGGACAAGTTCATTTTCCCCGCCGATTTTGTAGTGCTCGACATGGCGGAAGACGATTCGGTACCAATCCTCCTAGGAAGACCATTTCTTGCAACGGGTAGGACTCTCATCGATGTCCACGAGGGTAAGCTTATACTACGGTTGCAAGACGAAGAGGTAGTATTTAACGTATACAACTCCATGAAATTCCCTTCTCATACCATGGAAGATTGTAATTTTTTAAATTCCATGGACTATATTGATCGGTTTGTTGAGAATTTGTGTGATAGGCCTTCCATGGAAACCTCTTTGGATTCAAGTAATAATGAGCACGTGGGTGAGGAGCCATTGAATAAACCGTTTGAATACTCCTCCGAGATAGAACAATGTTTGTTGGCAAGGAACCGGTTCGAGGGTTTGGACCGAGATAGCAAAGCGAAGCCAAAGTCATCTCTCGAAGAGCCCCCAACTTTGGAACTTAAACCCTTGCCTCCTAATTTGAAATATGTATTTTTACAACCTCCTAGTTTCTTACCTGTTGTCATATCTTCTCTTTTGACAGAGGAAATGGAGGAAGCATTGATTGCGGTGTTACAAAAACACAAAGGCGCATTTGGATGGACCATTCACGACATCAAAGGGATTAGCCCCACCATTTGCACACACCGCATCTTTATGGAGGATGAAGTCAAACCCTCCGTGCAACCGTAACGACGACTTAACCCGAACATGAAAGAGGTAGTAAAGGCCGAGGTAATCAAACTCCTCGACACATGTATAATCTTTCCTATCTCCGATAGTCAATAGGTTAGTCCGGTCCAATGCGTTCCAAAAAAGGGGGCACAATGGTAACAAAAAATGATCAAGGGGAATTAATCCCCACAAGAAAAGTAACGGGGTGGCAGGTATGTATCGACTATAGAAAACTTAACGAAGCTACCCGAAAAGATCATTTTCCCTTGCCGTTCATTGACCAAATGTTGGAGAGAATGGCGGGGCACAAATTCTTTTGTACCCTCGACGGTCTATCCATCTATATGCAAATCCCCGTTGATCCTTCGGATCAAGAAACAACAACATTCACTTGTCCTTATGGGACGTTTGCATATAGGCGGATGCCGTTTGGGCTTTGTAATGCCCCCGCCACCTTTCAACGTTGCATGACGGCTATATTCTCCGAAATGATTGAGGACTTCATGGAAGTCTTCATGGATGATTTTTCGATTTTTGGGTCGTCCTTTGAAAATTGCTTAAATAATCTTGATAAGGTCGTTCAACGATGCGAGGACACTAATCTCGCTCTTAGTTGGGAAAAGTGTCAATTTATGGTACAAGATTGTATAGTGTTAGGACACAAAGTGTCCGGGGAGGGAATCGCGGTCGATCCGGCCAAGATTGAGGTGATTGAGAAATTGCCTCCACCAATCAATGTAAAAGGGATCCGGAGTTTCTTGGGTCACGCGGGTTTCTATAGGAGATTCATTAAGGATTTTTCTAAAATAGCAACCCCCTTGACCCAACTCCTCCTAAAGGATGCAGAATTTAATTTTTCTTCTGAGTGTTTAATTGCATTTAATACGCTTAAAGAGAAACTAATTAACGCGCCCATATTGGTGAAACCCAATTGGGATCTCCCCTTTGAACTAATGTGTGATGCTAGTGATTTGGCAGTTGGTGCTTGTTTGGGCCAACGGGTGGATAAACTTTTCCGCCCAATTTTCTATGCGAGCAAAACTCTCAACGAGGCCCAACAAAAATATTCAATCATGGAGAAAGAGATGCTTGCGGTAGTTTTTGCTTTCGATAAATTTAGATCCTATCTTGTGTTATCAAAAATTATCATATACACTGACCACGCAGCTCTTAAGTACTTAATGGCCAAGCAAGATGCCAAACCTCGGTTGATACGATGGATTCTCCTCCTCCAAGAATTCGACATTGAAATAAAAGATAAAAAAAATGAGTGGAGAATGTCGTGGCCGACCACCTTTCCCGTTTGCAAAGCAAGAAAGCCGAATCTCCGGAACTTGTGGAGATTAAGGAGACCTTTCCTGATTAGACACTTTACGCGGTAACCCCTGTTGGAATTTAGTGTCCTAAATACAATTGTTTTGGATATTAATATTAATGAATAAATTGTTTATTTGGTCATTTGTTTAATCAGATATATAGCATTAATATGTAACTATATATAAAGGCACAAATCTTTCACAAAGGAAGTAATCCTAAGTTTATTCAAGTAGTTATAAAGTGTTCGTACAAGCATGAAGTGAGACTATGCTTTATAATAGACTGATAGACTTAAAGTAAACCCAAGTCAAGTAATATGTTATAAGGATTGGCATATTGCTGTTGAGACTTGCATGTAACAGTGTTTTTTGTCGAGACAGAAAACTGATCTCACAAGCTTTAGATATTCTGATATCTGGACAGTTACATGGATCTGATGAAGGAGTTCATCAGGATTGGGACCCAACTTGAGATAACAGAATGGAATGATTTATCTAATATGCCAACTGTTCATCTCATCGGTATTAGTAGGTATAACTAATCCTCAGACTCAAACATTCATTAATTAGTAATTCTAGATTGCGGAATCTGATACTTTGATTCTGTGCGAGCACGATCCAATAGGTGAGAGCCTAGGGTGTGTGAGAGCAGGGTTGGGTATCACGCGAAGTAATTACAAAATGGTTAATGTCAGATTGAGCATTCGTCACTCCTGATAAATGGGAGATATATCCAAAGGGCCGCTTGTGGTGAATTGACTGAAATCCTTGCAAGGTGATACAGTTAAGAGTAGAAATAAACATTTCACTTAACTTATCTTTCAGAGTAAATTCAACCTGTACAAGTAAAACCGGACTCTTCGTTATATGTAACCTTGACACGTTCCATGGTTATAAGAAATTGACCGAAAGGATATAGTTGATGAAGGATCGTATTATACTGTACCTAATACAGAAAGGTTAATGTCAGTTATCAACCTGACTTCTTCATTGCTCTGGGGAATATCATAGGTTCTGCTAGTAACAGCTCTCGACGGTATTCCGTTATATATATGTTGGAATTAATCGTGATGAATAATTTCAAATGATATATACGGCTAGTGGCAATAAAGAACCTAATGGGTCGCATATGGGACTTGGAATCGGAGGACGAAAATGTAATTAGTGGGACATATACATATGGGCCGAAATTTACATTGATTTAGGGATAAATTAATTTGATTAACAATTATAATTTGATTATGGTTATCAATTAAATTAAAAGAGTAAAACTCTATTTAATTATCCCTAACATTAATTAATTATTAATTTGATTAATAATAATTATCTAGATATAATTAGTTATTATTTAGATAATAGTAAAGTGTTTATTTAATTATCTAATTAGGAATCCTATTCCGAATAAGATTCCAATTATTTAATTACCTAACACAACTGGGATTAGGGTTAAGAAAAGCCTATAAATAGACTCCCCTAACCCCTAAATTTCGACACACATAAAATAGGAGAGGAGGAATCGTTCCGTCTTTCGTCTCGGCTAATTTACTTTATTTCTTACTCCCTCTTTGATCTCGTATCGATTTCTGTTTGAGGCAATCATTGCGATTGCTATTCATTGAAGGTTGATCACTGATTATCTTTTGGTTTTGTGTTGAATCAAACGTTCGTGGTTCACGAGTTGATAATAACAAGTTGTGGGCACTTCGTTTGCAACGGTAGATAGTTCATCAATAAAGGTATTACTATCTATCCCTCTTTATATGAAATAACAATTAACAGATCTTGGAAAAGGGAAATAGATAAAATAGATAAAATTTTATTATTCCGCTATGCCTAGGCTTGTCTATTTTCCTACATTGGTATTAGAGCCTATGTTAATCTGTTATTTCATATATGTAAATAAAAGAGTTTTTCAATCGGATTGAATAGATTTATTGTTAGGTTAAATTAATTAATCGATTAGTTCAATTAACCTAACAATAAATAAGTTTTGATTACTTGTTAATTAAAACTGATTATGCATAGTTCCTGATTATTTCGGTTGATAATCGTTTAAACTTAACTTGAAGGTTTTATGGTTAGATAGTTAAAACTTTTGTTTTTACTAAATCTAAAAGATAAAACTGATTTCTGATATTCTGAAAATTGTTTTGAAATTGTTTTAAAACAGTTATATATATATTAATATGTATTTATTTAAAATAAATAAATACGAATAGTTGTTCGGGGTCGCTGCCGCGAGGCGGCAACCCCGAGCGACTGTCGCAAGGCGATTGCTGCTTTGCACAGCAACCGACAGCAGAGACGCCGCTGCCGTTAAGGCAGCGGCTCCCTGTGATTTGCTGCTACCGCGAGGCAGCAGCTGTCGCAACGGGGTGGGCCGATTAAAATCGGCCCGACCCAAACGGATACCGTTTTAAAATCGTTTTAAAACAGTCCCGGGTTTTGAATATATATATATGTATGTATACGTTTCAGAATATTAAAAGGTTTGTTTTGATTATCAAAATCAATTTATTTAAAAGTTTGTTTTACCTAAATATTTGATATAAGTAATTCAAAGCATTAAATGAATTATTCGAATTAATTAGGATATGCATAATTAAAATTGGATGAAAATTAATTTAAGTTGTTAATTTGATTAAATTAAATATTACATAAATAGTTTGTGTAATCAACCAATTAAATTTAATTTAATTGAGTCTATGCATGTTTGGCATTATGGACATATTAGACCCTCTTTAATAGTTATTTAGTCTTTTGGTATTTAAATAGGACCTGCATGTCCTGCCTTCTCTTACTCTCTATTGTATTTCTCTTCTCATCCAAATCCCTTCAAGTAAATTGAAGTTGTCTTTGAAATTGAATATTGTTGTAATTCAAGGCGCCAAGGAGAAGACGGAGGACCCAAAGTGAAATATGTAATAGTTAGTATTTCCCTAGGGTGACCCTCTATTCCGTTTCTGGCTCAACGGAATAAACTTAGAGATATGTCCATAATTGTCAATGTTGAATGTATGAACGTCCGATGTATGCTAAAGCAAATCAAGACTAGGTTAGATTATGAGACTTAAATAAATCCCTCACTAATCAAAAGTTAAGTAAATAAGCAAGTTATTAAAAATTGGTTGCCCCTCCCTAATATTATAATTCAGCCGACAGTACTGGGGGCCTTTGGGTTGTTGAGTAAACTCAAGCTCGGGGTCTTATGGTAACACCTGAATTATCGAAAAACTATTTTTCACGAATATGGGGTAATGCTTAAATTAGGATAGAATAATTGGATGAGTAAACTCATGTTGTTCTAACCTAATGGGCAATATGATTGGGATTGATAAACGACACATATCAGTTACTAATGTGGTTAGTAACCCAACAACCTAGAAATCACATGTTTTGATGTGATTGATTACATGAATCTACCTAATGAATGAAACTAGCTTGTTGAGTAAACTCAAGGTGAAATTTCAGGAGTTAGGATTCTAGCTCACTAAAGGAATTGTGAATATCCTTCGAATTAATATAGAGGGTTATTAATTTGGTAAAATAGTGGGAGCAATTTAAAAACATAAAAGTCCAACGTATTTAAATTGTAAGTGAATTAAACAAATGAATAACATCCGTCACCTTTTTCTCACTCTCAGGTTATTAATTTCGTACTCTAAAAACAATCATGTCGAAAACTGATCTAAGAAATATCCTTACCGATAACAAGTTGAATGGTTCAAACTTCACTGACTGGTATCGCAACCTCAAAATCGTTTTGAAGTTCGATAAGGTAGAGTATGTACTTGATACACCGATACCCTCTATCCCGACTTTTAATGCACCCATCGAAAAGATCAAAGCTTACTTGAAGCATAAAATTGATGATAATCACGCAATAAGCATTGTACTTGCATCTATGCCACTGGAATTGAAAAGGCAACATGAGGAGATGGATGCCTATTCCATGGTCGCGCACTTAAAAGAATTGTTTGGGAATCAAATTCGGTGCGAGCGTTACGAAATAACGAAGCAGCTATATAGATGCAAGATGCAGGAGGGCAAGTCTGTTATGACATATTGTGTCAAGATGATTGGACTTATTACCAAGTTTTCTAGTATTGGAGATGCGATGGATCATGAACTAAATGTAGACTTACTTCTTTAATCCCTCCCCGAGAGTTATTCACAGTTCATCATGAACTACCAAGAGAGTGGCTTGCAAACCTCTCTTGAAGAGCTTGCAAATATGCTCGAGACGGTCGAGCCCAATATAAAAGAAAACAAGGAAATGCTGGCCCTCGCTACTGAGGGATCAAAGAAGAGGAAAGGGAATCCTAACTATCCCAATAATGGCGAGGGGGCCATGCCCACCGAAACAAAGGGGATGCAAGTTAGGAAGCCCAAAGGGGAATGCTACTTCTATGGTGAAGATGGGCATTGGAGGAGAAATTGTAAGGAGTACCTAGCTTCTCTCAAGAAGGGAAAGGACGGTGCTTCAACTTCTGGTATGTTCTATATTGAAATTAACTCAATTTCACAATCTGAATCTTGGGTATTAGATACCGGATGTGGATCTCATATTTGTATGAATATGCAGGAGCTAACACAGACTAGAGAGTTAAAGAAAGGAGACATAAACTTGCGAGTAGGAAATGGAGCAAGAGTTGCCGCTCTCGCAATTGGAAACTATGATCTACATCTACCATCAGGACTTGTAGTAGTGTTAAGGAACTGTTTGTATATTCCGGATATGTCTCGTAACATTATTTCTATTAGCTGTCTAGTCGAAGATGGCTTTCATGTTTCAATTAAGAACAATGGTTGTGAATTTTATAGAAATAGTATTTTCTATTTTTTCAGGAATATCATTAAATGGGATCTATGTTTTGAATGATAAAGTTTATGCTTTCACAATTGATACCAAAAGACTTAGATTAGATAACTCAACTTACTTGTGGCATTGTCGTTTAGGCCATATAAACCAGAGACGCATGCTTAAGCTACATCAAGATGGGCTTATAGACTCAATTGATTGTGAATCGATGGGAACGTGTGTAGACACCGAGTCGGAGGACCTGTGACGAAAACCTGTAACAAGACGGTCGAAGCGGTTGATTCCGGAAGTTTTAAAACAAAAATTTATAATAAAAAAAGGAAGAAGTTAGTGGGAGTCGCGATTGTCGAGTGGACGGCTCGCGAGTGCTCAGCGACGTGGTGTGAACGCCTAGCGGCAGCCGACGCGCGTCCGATGACAGTTGGACGCGTGCCCGGCAGCGCGGGGCACACGCTTGACGCCCGATGGGCGCGCACGCCCGGCAGCGCGGAGCGCACGCGCGATGTCCGTTGGGCGCGCACGCCCGGCAGCGCGGAGCGCGCGCTCGACGACCGTTGTGCGCGCGCGCCCGACAGCGCGGGGCGCACGCCCGACGGCCGCTGGGCGAGCGCCCAGCGACGTTGGGCGGACGCCCAACGCTCGTTGGGCGAACGCCCAACATCAGTTGGGCGCGCGCGCCCAACGCTGGTTGGGCTCGCGCCCAACTGAGGTTGGGCGTCCGCCCAACCGGCTTTGGGCGACGCCCAATTTTATTTGGGCGTCGCCCAAAGCTTCCGGGATCCGTTGCCTATTTAAGGCACGGATCCCCATGCAAAAAAAGGAGAGGGATTTTTGGAGACTTTCTCACTCTAGACATTTTTAGAGAGAGAAAGTGATTTTTTTTGAGAAAAATATTTTTTTTTCTCAAAAAGTCCGAATTTCCCAAAAGTTAAATTTTTACTAAAAAAGACGAAAAACACAAAAAACCAGGAAAATCACGATTTGTGGAATCAACCGACTTCGACCGTCAATACCGAACTTGAGGTATTATCCGAGGACTAGACTCGTTTTATTTTATTTAATTTATTTCCTTTATTTATTTATTTTTCATGTTATAGTTTTATTTATTTAGTTGTTTATTTATTTGTCACGTTTTATTTAATTTCCCGTATTTATTTATTTTTATCCCGTTGTTAGACGAGGTGCCGCGGCCTAATCTCCCGGGCGGACCGGGGGGTGGACACCTCATGGCGAAGTAAGCGGTGATTGGCGCCGAAAGCAACCAATCATGGAATCAAGCTGCTCGGCAGGACCGGAGCTCGGAGATATGGAAGAATCGCCACCCACGAATGGGAAAATGAACACCGATCCCTTGCGGGAGACCGGTGTGGGTTCGGGAAACTTAGGTACGAGCCGAGAAGGCTAGCTCCTTTCCGGAGAAAGGCTACTAGGCACCCCGACATCGCCCGGTTATGAACCACCGGCCTCCTACTCAGCATGTTAGGCGATAACGGACTAATCGTATATTCCTTTAAGTTTAAAATTCATTTGAAACCTTTTCTTTCTCGTTTTGAAAACCGTTTTGAGCATATATTATTGAAAAGCCACTTTAGTAAAGAATCACCCATTTACATCAGTTCAATATACATATAAAAGAGAGGGGAAGAAGGAAGAATTGATTTATTTACAACATGATTTACATTTCGTGTTGCGTGTTAATTCTATACTAACTCATTTCCCCAAAACGAGTTTATCTACATGGTTCGCACCTTAATCGCCGTTGGAACGATTTAGGTACGTTTCAAAACCCCGTTTAATGATGTTCACTCGAATCGCCGTTGGAACGACTCAAGTGTTTGAAAACGTTAAGGTAAAAACCTTTAGTAATAAAACATGGTTAAACATACAAGTCAATTTATTTTGTATAAATCATTTAAGAAAACGATTCAAAAACTTCATTATTCACAATGGAAGCGATTTTAATTACAAGGTTCGCTTAATCCGTCGTTGGAACGGACTAAGGTTTTAAAACGTGTTGGTTTGAGAAATGAGTTGAAATGTCAAGAAAACACTATTTCAAAAGAAGACATTTTCATTTTTAGTTTAGTATAGCATATTTTTACCTTAGATGTAGGTCGAATAAGGGCCATGCCAGTCCGGCTTGTGTAATTTCTTAAGCGTGTGAGCAAGCTTGTGCCAATCTCGATTCAAGGTGAGTAATCAAAGTAAACGCACTTGATTTCATTGAGGTCACAGCGAGGGTTTCTGTTCATGATGTGGGGATTTAAGCACATGGTTTCGGTGCCTTCTTTCCGGAAAGGGATAGTTTCCCGATCCGGGAATGGTTATTTACATTAGGAATTTCTAAAAAACCATTAGTTTAAATGATTAAATTAAAAACTCTTTTTGTGATTTAATTTTCCCATTTTTCCTTAATGATTCTCTACTTGTCATAATTACAATAATGAACATATTTAAACCAAAATTTACTCCTAAATAAAGCCCATTTGAAACATGGACCCCTAAATGGCCCAAAAGAATAAAGAAAATAATATAAGCATACATATATACATTTTAATCCAAAAAGGAAACATAAAATGCAAATAAATGAAAAGAGATTATATTATACTTATATGAAAATACTAAATATAATACATTTTTGCTTCAAATATGTAAGAATAGTAAATAAAACTCCTAGATAAGAAAATAACATTTATCCCCCAAAATAGTTTTATTTAATAATAACTAATATAGCTCAAATATCCCAAAACTATATATATACATAACTAATGTAATTTTAAATGTCAAAATAATATCTATTCATCCACTAATTAATCACTCCCAAAACACCCAAGTAAATATTCTTTTAAAATGAAATTCATTACCATTTAAGTAAAGGAAAAAGAAAAGAAAAGATATATATACATATACTTATATTTAATAAAAAATGATATATAAACATCCCAAATAATTATATATACCAAATGTCTAAAAATAGTTTGAAAATATATATTACATAAATATACATATATATACAAAGGACCAAAAGCTTAAAAGTTAAGAAACAGGGACCAAAACAGCATTTTTTTACATTCCAGCAGATTTACCGACGGAAAATCCGTCAGTAAACAGCAATTAGTGACAGAAACGGAACATTACAGCAGCACTCCAATTGTTTCCAGATTTATTCAAAAACTTTAAATTAAGTCTAATTCAATCGTTTTGGATTTCCGAACTACCCAAAATGGGTCATAGTCAATAACGAAAGTTCCTAAAACGACGTTTTTATTTTAAAACTTTATTTGGAGATTTCTTTAAATTAAAAACTTATAATTACAACGTCTTTAATACCCGAACTACCTTTTTATCGGATCACGGTTCGTATTGGGATATCAAAACGAGGTTTTTTATTTTAAAACAAAACCAAATTTTATTCAACACGAGACAAAAATTAAATAAATACGCTAAATTAAATAAAACGTGATAAAATAAATGAATAACTAAATAAATAAAAACTATAACATAAAAATAAATAGAAGAAGGAAATAAATTAAATAAAATAAAAGAGTCTAGTCCTCGGATAATATCTTAAATTCGGTATCTGACAGTCGAAGCCGATTGATTCCACGAGTCGTGATTTTCCGGTTTTTTGTGTTTTTTTTAGTAAAAATTTAACTTTGGGAAATTCGGATTTTTGAGAAAAAAATATTTTTCTCAAAAAAAATCACTTTCTCTCTCTAAAAATGTCTAGAGTGAGAAAGGCTCCAAAAATCCTTCTCCCTCAAATGCATGGGGATTCGTGCCTTTTATAAGCAAACGGATCCCCGGCGGAATGGGCGACGCCCGAAAAGAATTGGGCGTCGCCCAAGGGGGTTGGGCGGCCGCCCAACCTCACGTTGGGCTATCGCCCAACAGCGTTGGGCGAGCGCCCAACCGCCGTTGGGCGTTCGCCCGACGTCGGTGGGTGCTCGCCCAACGGCCGCCGGGTCGCATCTCGCGCCGTCGGGCGCGCACGCCCTGCGGCCGTCGAGCATGCGTTCCGTGCCGTCGGGCGCCCACGCGTCGCGGCCGTCGAACGCGCATTCTGCGATGCCGGGCGCACACGCCAGTGGCCGACGAGAGCGCGCTCCGCACCACCGGGCCCATGCATCGCTCGGACGTCGAGCGCGCGCCACTTGTGGTTGGATGCGTGCATCCGACGGACGTCGAGCGCGCGCCCCGCGCCGTCGAGCGGGCGTCCGACTGTCGTCGACCGCGCGTCGGATGCCGCTAAGCGCTCGCACCATGCCGCTAAGCATTCGCGAGCCACCCCATTGGCAACAGCGACCCGCCATAACTCTTTCTTCCTTATTATGTACTTATCATTCTTTATATATTTTTTTGTTTTTCAAAACTTCCGGAATCAATCGCTTCAACCGTCTTGTTTTCAGGTTTTCGTCACAGGTCCTCCGACTCGGTGTCTACAGTTGCCCCTACTTTGCTATTTTGACAGTGATGTGTCTGTTTTGAAAACATTTTTTGCTAACGCACACATGCAATGTAAAACATATAAAAAGTAAAAGACACGTAAAGAGTAGGAGGGAGAATACCTGACCTTCGCGCTGCGCGCTCCGGTGTTGTTTGTCGATTCTTTCCAGCCTTGCCTCTGAATCGGCCGTCTGTGGATGTTTTTCTCTCGGAATCTAGCGTACGTTGATTATGGGTAAGAATGGCTCAAAAGCAACCTCGGTCGTGGACCGTAGGTAAGATGGCTAAAAAGCTACCTCGGTCGTGAACCGTAGGTAAGATGGCTAAAAAGCTACCTCGGTCGTGAACCGTAGGTAAGATGGCTAAAAAGCTACCTCGGTCGTGAACCGTAGGTAAGATGGCTAAAGAGCTACCTCGGTCGTGAACCGTAGGTAAGATGGCTAAAGAGCTACCTCGGTCGTGAACCGTAGGTAAGATGGCTAAAGAGCTACCTCGGTCGTGAACCGTAGGTAAGATGGCTAAAAAGCTACCTCGGTCGTGAACCGTAGGTAAGATGGCTAAAGAGCTACCTCGGTCGTGAACCGTAGGTAAGATGGCTAAAAAGCTACCTCGGTCGTGAACCGTAGGTAAGATGGCTAAACAGCTACCTCGGTCATGAACCGTAGGTAAGATGGCTAAACAGCTACCTCGGTCGTGAACCGTAAGTAAGATGGCTAAACAGCTACCTCGGTCGTGAACCGTAGGTAAGATGGCTAAAGAGCTACCTCGGTCATGAACCGTAGGTAAGATGGCTAAAAAGCTACCTCAGTCGTGAACCGTAGGTAAGATGGCTAAAAAGCTACCTCAGTCGTGAACCGTAGGTAAGATGGCTAAAAAGCTACCTCGGTCGTGAACCGTAGGTAAGATGGCTAAAAAGCTACTTCGGTCGTGAACCGTAGGTAAGATGGCTAAAAAGCTACCTCGGTCGTGAACCGTAGGTAAGATGGCTAAAGAGCTACCTCGGTCGTGAACCGTAAGTAAGATGGCTAAAAGGCTACCTCGGTCGTGAACCGTAAAAAAAGCTGCCTCGGTCGTGAACCGTAGGTAAGGTGGCTCAAGGGCAAAAAGGTTCTTTCTAACGATTCACACCGTTGTCTGTATTTTCTCACTAGAGCTAGTGTCCTGGAGGTTCGAATGGTTTGGTAGGAATGTCTTTTTGGTTCGGAATGATTCACATTGTCGATTATTTTTCTGTTGACTGTCGTCTGTATTTTGACTGGTGTCACTGTTCTGTAAAAATTGGCTGTTGTCTGGAGTTCATATCTTGACAGTATTGGTTACTGTCTGGGAGAAATGCAGGCTGAAACGGACTGCAAATCGGAGGTCTGTGCACCTGGTAAATAATTATTTACTTTTTACCTTTATGTCAAATCGTACCTTTTTCAGTATTTACGGGAATGTAGTGGCGTATGCATGTATGCATGAAATGAACGTGCACAACTGACGTTTTACGACATTTATGTTTATTCTTCGTGCCCATGACATCGCCTACTCTCACGCCCATGACATCATCAACACATGTGACATCATCCACGCCCATGACATCATCCACGCCCATGACATCATTAACGCCCATGACATCACCTTATTTGCCTATAAATAAGGCTTCCACTTTCTCATTTCTCCCACACCTCTCATCATGGCCGATTCCAATTCCGACGTTTTCGCTCTTTCATGCGCCGTCTAGATTGGGACACTCTCGACTGTCCTCAGTTGGCCGACTTGAAGTATTTACGGGATGTCAAAATAGATCCTTTCCTGATCCGGGCTGCCATCACCTTTTGGGATCCTGACTACCATGTATTTCGCTTCGGCCCTCAAGAGCTATGTCCCCTCCTAGAAGAATTTGAGGCTATTATGGATTTTCATTTTGCTGCTCCTCTTCGACCAGCCCTTCCTGATCTTAATCCCCCGTACCCAAGATTGATGTGCTCCCTTCTCGAGCTTTCCAAAGCGAGGGTTCATTCTTTGACAGATCAGCATCACTTTGTCAAGTTGCCGGATCTCCTCTCCCATATACTGAGCATCTGCCCTTCGACTGCCGGTTTTAAAAACTCGGTGAGGTTTCTCCTTCTCAGCCATTATCTCCTTGTATCCTCCACTAGAAAAGGGGATTACCAAATTCTGACTTTGCTCACCCGTATGGGAAACGGTTACTCTGTTTATCCTACCATCCTCATGGAGACACTGTTGGGCTTGGATGACTATCAAAGAAGCTGGATGGCTGGACGATCCTCTCATCTGTCTGGGAGCCCTCTGTTACTTCAGGTATATTCTATGCTCCCGTATATATCCCTTTGAGTTCCATTAGTTCACTCTCTTTTTTTTTTCTTTTTAGATTTGGCTTCAAGAAAAGTTCCAAATGATAACTCCCCCATTGACTCGGTATGACCTCGGTGGGCCTTATTCGTCGTATTCCCCCAAATGGCACCTCCATCGGACCTTGAGGATGCGAGGCTTGTCCTTTGATCGATGGAGAATTTCCTTGGAGGGTGTTTCCGATCAGGATATCATGTGGATGTGCCCCTGGTGGCGTTTGACTAGGGTCTCGACCGGCTTTGGCGGGAGGAGAATGTTTTGCGCTGGTCTTCGCTCATCCTCTTGCTATTATCCCCCCCGGGTGTCGCGTCAGTACAATGCGTTCCAAGCATTTATTCCTGACTCGGGGACGATAGAGGTCCTTCCTCTGACGGCCCGCGGCCTGGCAACGCTAGAGGCTAATTGGGATAACCGTTCGGACACTTATAGCTGTTGTTCGTGGCCCAATTATACCTCGGAGATCCTCGCTTCATGGACTTCTTCATACTTCATCCCGAGGTTTGGGGCCACCTTTGCCACAGACGATTCCTACAAGGCGAGGGTGTTGGCTTTGAAGGCCGAAGCCAGTCGTAGGGCCTAGGAGGGTCGAGGTTCTGGGCTTACTGTCCCATTTTATGCTTTCCAATAAACCACATGTGGTATTTGTATTCTTTAGTGAAGTTGGTCGATTATGTCTTTTGGAGTAGGCTAGGTTTCAGTAAGAAAACTCTTGATTTATATCACTACGCATTCAGTTAATCTTAATTATTCCAATCGTTCTCTTCGAATATATTCATGCCTTTATTTATTTACAAACAACAGAAATACTTAGCCTCTTATACATTGTTTTTGTAACTGCTCAAGTTATAACTATTGTTACCAGGACCCGCCTTTCGGTTTTCGGATCCCGGCGATTTTTCTCCTCTCCTTTTACTATCCCGGAATTTTTAAATGAGTGCCCTTTCGGGTTTTCACCCATTGGGATTTCCCTTATTGTTGCATAGGTCGCCCTTTGCGGGTTTTCAACCTATCAGGAATTTTTCTTTCTTTTTTTTTTTTTTTTTTACGAAAAGTATTTCTTAAGCCTATCCAGGTTGGTAGGTTCGGAGAATTCCATGCCGTCCATAGTAGTTAACTTCACTGCTCCTTTGCTTAGTATCTTCTTCACGACGAATGGCCCTTCCCAGTTAGGTTTAAACTTGCCCCTAGGGTCGGTGTGCGTCACACGAATCTGTTTCAGCACCAAATCTCCTTCTTTGATAGGACTGGTCTTGACCTTTTTATTGAAAGCTCGAGCCATCCTTCTTTGATATAACTGTACATGGTAAAGGGCTTCCATCCTTTTCTCGTCCACCAATGCCAACTGCTCACATCGCTTCTTCACCCATTCCGTCTCGGGGATTTCTGCTTCCACTGCGATTCTCAACGATCGCTTTTCGATCTCAATCGGCAGGACTGCTTCTGTTCCGTATACCAAGGAGAACGGCGTTGCCCCAGTCGAGGTTCTGACTGTCGTGCGATAAGCCCATAATGCGGGTGGGAGCTTCTCATGCCAATTCCGATGTGATTCCACCGTTTTTACGAGAATCCTCTTAAGATTCTTATTAGCTGCTTCTACTGCCCCATTAGCTTGTGGACGGTACGGAGAAGATCTATGATGTTCAATGCCATATTCTCGTAAGAGACTTCTTACTTCCCCCTGAAACTGGACCCCATTATCCGTAATCATGTGATGAGGCACTCCGAACCTGGTGATCAAGTGTTTCTCAATGAACTTTCTCATCTGCTTGGATCCCAATTTGCTAAACGACTCTGCCTCTACCCACTTGGTGAAATAATCGATGGCGACTGCAATAAACTTGTGCCCGTTTGAAGCATTAGGCCTTACCTCACCAATGATGTCAATGCCCCAAGCCGCGAATGGCCAAATAGGTGCTAACACATGTAATTCCATGGCTGGAAGATGACTACAATCGCCGTGGATTTGACAATCGTGGCATTTCTTCGCATACTCGCTACAATCTCTTTCCATGGTGAGCCAATAGAAGCCTTGTCTGATGATTTTCTTGGCTAACACTGCTCCTCCCATATGGGCCCCGCAAATTCCTGAGTGTACTGATTCCATTGCTTCGCGGGCTTCTTCCGCATCCAAGCACCTCAGTTGTAACCCATCGGTGTGCCTTTTATAAAGCAAATCGTTGTGGATGACGAACTGCCGGGCTAACCTTCTAATCACGGCTTGATCCCTAGGTTCTGATTCTGCCGGATATGTTCCACTCTTCATGAAGTTCATGATGTCGAAATACCACGGTTTTTCATCTGCCCCTAACAGCATTACGTCTTCGTAGCATGGTTTGTGAGATCTCCTCAATACCAACGGTTTCGAGACAAGGTTCCGGGGGTTGTCCCAAACTGACACCAAAGTGGCCAAAGCATCTGTTGCCTGGTTCTGCGCTCGAGGAATGTGATAGAAACGACATTCCTTGAATCTTTGTGCCAACCCTTCTAGCTGATCTAGATATGGACGTAGCCTTTCTTCCCTTACTTCCCAGTTTCCTTGTGCCTGTTCGATGATCAACTTGGAGTCACCCCAAATTTCGACATATGATGCTCCCAGTGCTGCTAATGACTCTAAGCCATAAATGCACGCTTCATATTCGGCCATATTATTGGTAAGAGGGAATGACAACTTCTTGGCCATCGGGATCCTTTCTCCCTCTGGTGAGATAAGTAATACCCCTACTCCGGCTCCATTCGAATTAACTGCTCCATCAAAGAACATTTTCCATGGTATAACTTCTATTGCGTTCAAGTGTTCATCGGGGAAATCATAGCTTATCTCTTCCTCTTCTATATTTAGAGGTTGGTTGGCCAGAAACTCTGCCACGACCCTCCCTTTGATAACCTTCTTCGTTACATATTCAATGTCAAACTCGGATAAAAGTAGTAACCATCGGGCTAGTTTCCCTGTCAAAGACGAAGTTCGGTACAGATACTTTACGGGGTCCATCCGAGAAATAATAATCACTTTATATGATTGAAAATAGTGCCGTAGTTTCTTTGTTAGCCATACTACTGCCACACACGTCTTTTCGATCATATTGTACCTGAGCTCGTACTCCAGGAACTTCTTACTCAGATAATACACCGCGTGCTCAACACCGGTGTCTCCCTCTTGGGCCAGCATTGCCCCAATGGATCGCTCCTCGATTGCCACATAGAGGAGCAGCGGTTTTCCCAGTTTAGGCGGTCTCAGAATCGGCGGATTAGACAAGTAATCTCAGACCTTCTCTAAGGCTTGCTGACACTTATCATTCCAAATTGTGGGTTGATCTTTCCGTAGCAACTTAAAGATGGGTTCGCAGATTGCGGTGAGTCTTGCTATGAATCGATTGATGTATTGAACCTGCCCCAGAAACCCTCTCACTTCTTTCTCATTCTTCGGTGCCGACATTTCCTGTATAGCTTTCACTTTATCGGGATCTACTTCAATTCCTTTATTTCCGATTACGTAGCCTAAGATTTTCCCTGACGAAACGCCGAAAAAGAACTTCTTCGGATTTAACCTTAGCTTGAATTCTACAATTCGGGCCAAAAACTTCTCGAGCGCCGCAAAATGCCCCTCTCTTGTCTCTGATTTGACCATCATGTCATCCACATAAACTTCTACCTCCTTGTGTATCATATCATGGAACAGTGCTGTGGCCATTCGCTGGTAAGTTGCCCCGGCATTTTTCAAACCAAATGGCATCACCTTGTAACAGTACGTCCTCAGTTGTGAATGAGGTTTTTGCTTTGTGTTTCTCGGCCATCTGTACTTGCATGTAGCCCATGAAACCGTCCACATTCGTGTGTAAGACGCTCGATGCTGCACTATTGATAACTTGCCGGATCCGATTTGATATTCTCTGCCAGAGTTACCTGCAAAACAGAACCGGAGACAGGATCTCCGGGAAAACTCTCCGACGATCAAGTCAGTTTTTGTAAGAAGGTTGGTAATTTGACAATAGTATTGCGGGGAAAATTGTGAGCGTACCTTTTTCCCTCGTTCTTAAGGCCTTTTATAGGTGTTTTTTAGGTAACCGCCGAGGGCGGTTACTCCTTAGTGGGCCACGTTCTGAGGGCGGTTCCCCCTTTTTAGGCCATGTCCCTTTCGTGGCTTTCATGGCAACGAACGTGGTTCTGAGTGGGAGTCTTGATGCTCTGTTTAGGAATTCGGGGCGGTTACTCGCTTCACTCGTTTCCGCTTATTCGGGTCCCATTCGGGGTGGTTACTCGCTGCGCCCGCTTCCTTTATTCGGGTCCCATCCGATCTTAGACCATAGGTCTAAGTATGGGCTGGGCCCGGTTTAGCCTCGCGGGTCATCACATGCCTCCCCTTTAGTTTGATACAAGAGCCCTTTAGGGTCTGTTCATAGGGGACGCTTCGTTTTTGCTTGTCTATTCAAAATTCAAAAACTTGTGAATTTTTCCTCTTTCGTTATTTCTTTTCCGGCGTCATCTTTTCCGGCGTTGACCTCTTATTTCTGTCATTTCTCTGTGTTGTCTTTCCCATGTAAGTTTTCCTCTTCATAATTTGTACCTTGTTCGGCTTTTTACTTCTGTTTATTTCTTTTCCTCAACATGTCGAACCCCGACCTTGACTTCGCACCGTTCGATGAGAGCTACGTCCGCGAGGTTTCTCATCAAGTTGATGAGATGGTTGATGAAGTTTCAACCAGTTCTCATGGGTCTGATTCCCACCCCGCTGACTTCCTCCACCTGGCGAATACAACCGACGAGGGTCTAGGTTTTGACCCTAAGAAGTTGATTCCGCCACCTGTCCCAACCCCCCGTTTGTTACCAAAGAGGGACAGGTCGGGAAGCCTAGTTTGTCGCGAGACCATTGAGGATTTGCGGGTGCAATATCCTTGGCTCTAAGGTCTCGAGACCATCATTCCCGGGGAGGATAGAGGACCGGGCGATTACCCAAAGGGGTATTTCACCATTTTCGTCGCCCAGATTATCTGCGGCTTCACTTATCCGCTGGCGGATGAGATTGCTTCCATCCTCGGCGGTTACGGAATCGCACCCGGGCAGTTACATCCAAATGGATGGGCCGACTTGACCCTGGATAAATTTCTGGCGGATTGTTTGGAGGTTCCTTTTTCGCTTAAAATTTTCTCCAAGCTTCATCATTTCAAGAGTTCGGCGGGGTATTTCACTTTCATCTGCCAGAGCGGATACTATGGTTTTGACGAGAAACTGAACAAGATCCGCGAGTGGGATCGCTCTTACTTTTTTATCAAGTTTAATGAGGGAAATCCGAACTTCCTTTGCCATTGGGGCCGGCCCAATGTGAAGAGTTTGAACTTCGGTTATCCCAGCGAGGAAGAATCCTCCGTCATCAAGTTCCTGAAGAGTACCCCTCCTTTTGTATGGACATATGATCAGGCCTTCCATATGCTAAGGAGCCGAGTAGCGATTGCCTACCGCGAGGGGGATCGCGTGGTCTATATCCCTTATCGCGTTTTTGTACAAGGTACTTTTTATTTCCAAGTTGATGATTTCTTTTAACCCTTTGCAGGGGTGATCCTTTATCTCAAATCGCTGCAGATCGGGAGGCTAAAGCCCTAGCGAGAAGGAAGAAGCGGATGGCGGGAACCGCCTCCGTTGTAGGGGCGGATTCTTCTGGAGGAACGATTCCTTCCATTGAGGCAGCTTCTCCTGTAAGGGCCTCCGTTTCACAAGGTCCCGCTTCTGCCTCCGAGGATCTTCCTTTGACGAGGAAGCGGAAGATAAGTGCGGATACAGAGTCTTCTCGTCCCAAGAAGAAGAACACCTCCGTGTCCCTTACTGTTGGCGGTACACCCGTATCCGCCTCATCCAAAGGAAAGAGCAGTACCCCAATTCATGAGGTATCCTGATCTATTCCCTCTTTCTATATTGCTACTTTTTTCCTCATGAGCTATCTGCTGTTCTCTTGATATTTTTCTTTACGCCTTTGCAGCCAATTCCCGACATCAGCGGATGGTGGACTAGGACCTTTGGCATGGCCGTGAGTTTTTCTTGCAAGGACATTGTCTCTTCCATATGCAATGTCCTCGGGCGGCTTCCCTCTGCTTCCCGTGTGCGCGAACAAGTACCGCTCCCTATCGCTGTGGAGGGGATCGAGAAGCGTTCTGTAGAGGTATATTGTTGCTTGGCATTCTCTTTCAAGGATCTTGCGTCCATTGTAACCGCCTATTTCTATTCGCCCTTTTTTATTCGTGAGCCGTCTTATATGCAGATTATCAATTTCGCTGAGGGCATTCTCCGAAGGGATGCCGAGCGAGCCAAGGAGTTGGAAGGTCTTGGTACTGAATTGGCGACTCAGAAGTCGCTTTATGATGATGTCCAAGGGAAGGTAAAGGTCCTAGAAGGCGCCCTTCAGAAGGCTGTGAGCGAGAAGGAGGAGGCTCTTAAATCTCTTCAGGCTAACTCCGATGAGCTGCGAAAGGCCCTCGATGATCTAGCTGATTCCAAGGAGACACAAAAGAAGAGGGCTGAGGAAATTCTAGCTGAAGACGGTGCCCGCATCTACTGGTATGGGGAGCGGATTCATGCCGCTTATGAGCATGGACATCAGGGTCTCGTACTTAACCGCCCCAAGGTTCCCATCCCTGAAAAGGATTTAACTGAGAAGTGGGACAAGCTGGAAGCCGAGGATGCTGATATGGATGAGGTACTCCTCTTAGATTGGAAGAGTTTTCAGGAATCTCCAATTATCGGCGAGATCCCTACCCAGAATGCGGAAGAAGGGGCACCGCAGGACATCTCTCAGCCTGAGCAAGAGGTACCGCCCTCTGAAGCAGTTATTGATTCGAGGGTTGAGGATTCGCTTGAAGTAGATCCGCCCACTGGAGGAGATGAGGGAGTCGCTGGAGGCGAGGAAAGCAATAGGGGTGAAGGAGAGGAAGCTGTAGCATAGTTTAATTTATATTTGGACTTTTTGTATGTAACAAACTGCCCGTATATATTAATTTTCTTTCACTTGCCGCTTTGCCTATACGTGCGATTATTGTCACTTTATTTTCATGTATGATCCTTGCCTTTTGCCGACTTCATACTTGTAATTCTTCATAGTAATTTTTGCTTTCGCTAGGGTGGCCAAACCCTTTTTGCAATTTTTGAGTACTCGTTTATTCGCTTAATTTTATGCCTTACTCTATTATTTTTCTTTCGAAAATAATATAATCATAAGGTTAATCATAAGGTTTTGCGAGTGATGCGTAATCATGCATCCGCCTTTCTTTAATAGGCAACACATTTATGTGTTTTTTGAGTTTAACCCTAAGGGTTTTGCGAGTGATGCGTAATCATGCATCCGCCTTTCTTTAATAGGCAACACATTTATGTGTTTTTTGAGTTTAACCCTAAGGGTTTTGCGAGTGATGCGTAATCATGCATCCGCCTTTCTTTAATAGGCAACACATTTGTGTTTTTTGAGTTTAACCCTAAGGGTTTTGCGAGTGATGCGTAACCATGCATCCGCCTTTCTTTAATAGGCAACACATTTATGTGTTTTTAAGAACAATCCGCATTCGGGCGTAACATATTGAATAAATGTAATAATTGAATACCTTTATTGATAAAGAGAAAAGGTTTATTACATAGGTACACCAACTGTGTGGGATCAAAGCCTCATTAAAACCTTTTATCAGAAAACCCAATGGGAAAAACTCATAAAAGGAAAAAGAGTACTCGTCATTTCCTCGAACTACTCGGCCTTTTTATATAGGCGTAGATTCTCTAGATTCCAGGTGCGCGGGAGCTTCTTTCCGCTCATTTCTTCTATTTCAAAAGTGGCTGGTCCCAGCTTCTTGGATACTTTGTATGGTCCGATCCAGTTGACGCCCAGCTTGCCTTTGCCATCTCTGGATTGTATTTTATCCGCTTTTTTCAAGACCAAGTCGTTCTCGTTGATTATTACTTTTCGCACTCTTCTGTCATGATATTTCTTGATTCTATTGCGGTATACTGCCATTCGCATGTAAGCTTTTTCTCTTCGTTCCTCCACAGAATCCAAAGCATCTCTAATGTTGATAGGATTTTGTGTGTCGCAATAATAAATTATCCGATCTGTGGGCAACTTGATTTCAACAGGTAGGACTACTTCGGCTCCATAAACTAGCGAGAAAGGTGTTTCGCCTGTTGCTGCCTTTACAGAGGTTCTGTATGCCCACAACATATGGGGTATCTCATCCGCCCAACCTGTTTTTTTGTCTCCTAGCCGCTTCTTGATGCCTTGAATCATGGCCCTGTTGGTAACCTCCGTCATACCATTCGATTGGGGATGGTTTACGGAAGAAAAATGATTTTTGATCCCCATGCTTTCGCAGTATGCTTTGAACTTGGCACAGTTGAACTGGGTGCCATTGTCGGTTATAAGCTTTTGCGGGATTCCAAATCGCATGATAATGTTCTCTCGTAAGAACTCGATCATTCGCTCAGGTGTTTGTGCGGTTACTGCCTCCGCTTCTACCCATTTGCTGAAGTGGTCAACTGCGACTATCAAGTACTTCCTTTTCTTTGTCGTTTCTGGGAATGGACCCACTATATCGATTCCCTATGTTGCGAATGGCCACGCCGTCATTATAGCGATTTGTTCGGCTCCGGGAACATGCTTTTCATTCGCATGTATTTGACAATTGTGACATTCCGCAACCATCTTCTGGGAATCTTCCACCACCTTGGGCCAGTAGTATCCCATCAGTTTGACCTTTCTTGCCAACGCCGCCGAAGCTTCGTGCGCGCCACAAATTCCTTCATGTAATTCTCGCAGCACGTAGTCTCCTTCGTTGCGACTAATGCATTTCAACCATGGACATGTGTACGATTTCCGATACAAAGTTCCATCCCGAATTGAGTATCGAGCTGACTGCCCAATTAGCTTTCTGGCTAAGCTCTTATCAACCGGTAAATCTCCCTGCTCCAGATATTGGCGAATGGGCATCCGCCAATCTTCATCGTCTTCCAGTTCTTCGATGACCATAATCTGATCGACCTCGAATGCTGGTGCCGATTTTATTTCCAAATTGCATGCCTTTTGACTCCATGGTTCTCTACTTGCCGCTGCTTTTGCCAATTCGTCAGCCTTTGCATTTTGGCCTCGCGGAACATGCACCATCTCCCAAACGACTCCCTTGTGCGTTAACTCTTGTGTCAATCTGCCGACTACCTGATGGTATTTTACTAGCTCCTCCTGTTTCACCAGATAATTTTTTGTGATCTGGTTTATCATGAGTTTGGAATCGCTGTAGATTACCACTCTTTCTGGGGTGAGTTCATTGAGCAACTTCAATCCGCATATCATTGCTTCATACTCTGCGGCATTATTGGTAGTTTTGAAAGTTAATTTTGCTGCATAGCACAGGCGAATAACCTCCGGGCCCTTGATGACGACTCCCAGCCCAGCTCCATCTGTAGATGATGCCCCATCTGTGTACATGCTCCACTCTTCTTTTTGTGCCTTCGGACATTCATCGTCATCCCAGGTGAATTCGTTCACGAAATCGGCGAGTACTTGGCTCTTTAGCGCTGGTCTCCCTTCATAGCGAATATCGAATTCTCCCAGGCGAATTGACCATTCCATCAACCGGCCGGATGCGTCAGGTTTCTGTAATACCTTTCGCATTAGGATGCCAGTTCTCACAATGATAGTATGCGCCTGAAAGTATGGTTTCAATCTAGCCGCCGTGGTTATCACTGCGAGGGCCATTTTGTCCAACTTCGAATACCGGAGTTCTGCATCCTTCAGGACTTTGCTCACGTAGTACACTGGATATTGTTGCCCTTCTTCTTCTCGCACCATCACAGTGCATATCGCCATATTGGTGACGGATACGTAGAGAAATAAATCTTCTCCATCCTCCGGCCTACTCATTAAGGGCGGATAACACAGTAATCGCTTTATCCCCTCGAATGCTTCTTGACAATCCGGCGTCCATTCAAAGGACTTGGATTTTTTGATGGCATTGTAGAAAGGTAGACATCTCCTAGCTGAGCATGATATGAATCGCCCTAATGCCACCAACCGCCCATTTAGTCTCTGTACTTCTCTTATGCTCCTCGGCGTTTTCATCTCCATTACTGCTTTAACCTTCTCGGGATTCGCCTCAACTCCCTTGCCGCTAACAATGAAACCCAGGAACTTTCCCGCTCTTGCTCCGAATGTGCATTTCTCTGGGTTCAATTTGAGGCCATATTTGATTAGCACTTCCAGGATTTCTTTGATATCCTGCGGGTGGTCTTGCATTTTCTTGCTTTTGATGATCATGTCATCAACGTAGATCGAGAAGTTCTCGCTGGATTTGTCTGAAAATATCTTGTTCATCATCCTCTGGTATGTTGCTCCCGCGTTTTTCAATCCAAAGGGCATCACCTTGAAGCAATAAGTCGCCTGGTGAGTTATGAACGATGTTTTGATTTCATCCGCCTTCTCCATGGGTATCTGATGGTAACTGGATTTCACGTCGGTGAATGATAAAGCTTCATATCCTGCAGTTTCATCTACCAATATATCAATGTTAGGAAGCGGATACATATCCTTCGGACATGCCTTGTTCAGATCTTTGACGTCGACGCACATTCTGTACGTTCCATTTGGCTTTTTGACTAGCACCACATTGGCTAACCACTCCGGATAGGTGACTTCTCGAATTGCATCTGACTTTAGCAAATCCGCCACTGCTTTTTCAATCGCCTTTTGCCGCTCAGGAGCATGTCCTCTCTTTTTCTGTCGCACTGGGGTTGCACCTTTGTCTACATTCAAACGATGGGTTGCTACGTCTGGACTTATTCCTTTCAGTATTTCATTTGGGGCGGCAAATGCCGACTCACATTGGACCAGCACCTCGGCAATGGCTTTCTTCGTTTCTTCGGGGAGGCCCGTCGCTATTCGCACATTTTTGTCGCTTGAGATGGCGAATAGTTCCGTTTCTCCCAATGCTTCCGCTGGCAACTTCTCCTCTACCCTATCTTCCTCGTCTGGCTTTGGTTCAAGTGACAATGTATAGGCCTGTTGAGATACAAGTTGATCACCTTCAACTATGACTCGCCTTTGGTGTGTTGGTAAATGTAATGTTAAATGCTTCATTGAGATGAGCGACTCCGTTTCTGACAGGAATGGGCGTCCCAGAATTATGTTGTAGGCCAATGGGAGATCAACAATTGCGAATTCTAAATCACCTCGCCATTTTAGCTTTTTATCGCCCATTTCTGCCTCCAACACCACCTGTCCACTTGTTTGAGAGGATTGACCCCCAAAACCTGTTACATCCATGAATGTATGTTCCACCCGCTCGTCATTAATTCCCAACTTGTTGAATGCAGTCCGAGTAATAACATTACAAGAACTGCCAGTATCAATAAGGACCCGCTTGACGTCCCATCCTTCTCCAGCCATTGTAATCACCAAAGCATCCGCATGCGGCTCCGTGATTCGCGCGAATGAGTAATTGAGGGCATCCCCCCTATGAGTGTTGCTTTTTCGCTGTTCACAGCGAGCTCTTTTTGTTGGAGGCTCATAGATCGCGCCGGCTATCACGTTTATCACTCCTTTTTTCTGCTTCTTTTCGGGCCTTGCCTCTTCTTCATATGGTAACGTTGCTTTCTCGTCACTAGTCTCCTTTCGTACAAATTGATTCAGCTTGCCCCTTTCGATCAGCCTTTCAATCTCCTTCTTCAATTCATAGCAATCGTTCGTGTCGTGGCCGTTCAATCTGTGGAACCTGCAATATTTGTTAGGATGTCGCCCCAAACTGGTTCGACCTTTTACCTCCGGGAACCGCACATCCTTCTTCAGGGGGCTCTTTTCGATCCAAAGTAACACCTCCTGGCGAGTCGTGTTTAATGGTGTCTGATATCCGCCACTTTGAAAGGGGCGATCGCCTCTTCGAACAAAATTACTTTTGGACTGGGTCTGGCGCCGATTGTCCGAAGTGGATCTAGCGGCATCTCTTTCTCGCCGGGTTTGAGCCCTATGTTCCCTGTTGACATCATCCACTTCCATGAATTCCTTTGCTATTTTCATGAGTTCGGCCACTGTGCGCGGCTTGTTGCGGATGATTTCCTCCCGCATACTCCAATCTGTGGTTCCATCTACCATGATGTTGCGGATGCTCACGATATTCGGGTTTTGCAATCGCACCAGAATATCGTTGAATGCGACAACAAATTCCCTTAGGGAATTATAGTTCCTCTGTTTGATCTCCTTCAGCTGCCTATCCGTCACATCCGCTGCTTTACAGCCCATAAATTTCGCACAGAAATCCCGACTATATTGATGCCAATTGTGAATAGATTCTGCGGGTAAAGATCGAAACCAATCAGATGCGGCTCCGCCCAAAGTTGTCGAGAATAACCTGCAAATGATGCTTTCACTCGCTCCTGCAACATCCATTAGTTCTCTGTAGTTCCTGACATGAGCCTCAGGATCAGAATTTGGATCCCCATAGTATTTAGGTATCGCGGGCGCTTTGATTCTGTGATCTGGAATGAATTCCCGCAACGAAGGGGCAAAAGGTGAATCGCTCTGGACCTCTGCTCTCGGCCTAGGCGAGTACCCCATTCGCTCCATCATGCTTCGTAATTGATCTTCTAAGTCAATATCGGGTATTCACCGGACTTCTTCCATCCGCTGCTGGTGAATTCTGGGTGGCATCCACCCGCCCATCGGTGTTGAGACGTGTGCCTGTTGGGGGACTAACCGCTGTCCCGTTATAGGATCAAAGTTCCATGTGTGCTCTCGCCCAGGAGTCATCAACTCCGAATGTCTGTGAGGAAAAGGTTCCACTTGCTGTAGCGGAAGAGTGCCTTGCACTCCTGGCAACGGTTGGGATGGCTGCCAGGTCGGATGTATCGTCGTAATGAGATCTGGGTGCGAGTAGTTGCTCGGGTGGCTGTGTGGGTTTGTGCGACTACTCTGGCCCACTTGATTTGGCGCCTGAGATGGCTGCGGGAGGGCCGATATGACAGGGATAGTCGGTGATTGTGTTGAGATAACCACAGGTTCTTGAGGAGGAGCCGCCACGGCGGTATTGTGTTCGGCGAGGGCAGTTAGTAAATTAATCATTCGATCTCCAGCCGCCTGGCTCATGTTCGAAGCCAAGACTTGTCCTGCCATCTGCACGAAATCACTATTGGACATTTCCATCTCAGTTTGCACTTGGACTTCCAATAAGGGACTCAATTGTCCCGAAGGACCCGATGAGCTAGGCACCACAGGCTGTGTACTTGCAGGTTGCGAATTCGCAATCCGTGGTCCCTTAAAGTTCATACTGGTTGATCTAGTGGTAACGCCGGTCGTTCGTGATGGTTCTGACATGTTCTTCGCGTACCTTTAACCAAATGTTGGTAAAAAAGGTCCACCTTCACCGCACCAATGATAACTTGCCGGATCCGATTTGATATTCTCTGCCAGAGTTACCTGCAAAACAGAACCGGAGACAAGATCTCCGGGAAAACTCTCCGACGATCAAGTCAGTTTTTGTAAGAAGGTTGGTAATTTGACAATAGTATTGCGGGGAAAATTGTGAGCGTACCTTTTTCCCTCGTTCTTAAGGCCTTTTATAGGTGTTTTTTAGGTAACCGCCGAGGGCGGTTACTCCTTAGTGGGCCACGTTCTGAGGGCGGTTCCCCCTTTTTAGGCCATGTCCCTTTCGTGGCTTTCATGGCAACGAACGTGGTTCTGAGTGGGAGTCTTGATGCTCCGTTTAGGAATTCGGGGCGGTTACTCGCTTCACCCGTTTCCGCTTATTCGGGTCCCATTCGGGGCGGTTACTCGCTGCGCCCGCTTCCTTTATTCGGGTCCCATCCGATCTTAGACCATAGGTCTAAGTATGGGCTGGGCCCGATTTAGCCTCGCGGGTCATCAACTATCGATCAATACGTCAATATGGGGCAATGCGAACTCATCTTTCGGGCATGCTTTGTTAAGATCTCTATAATCGACGCACATTCTTACTTTGCCGTCCTTCTTTGCGATGGGCACCACATTTGCGACCCAAGGGGGATAGTCGATTACTTCGATGAACCCTGCTTCTAACTGCTTCTTCACTTCTTCTCTGATCTTATCTGCCCATTCTGGTCTCATGCGTCGGAGCTTTTGTTTTACGGGCCTCGCCTCGGGATATGTTGGAATACGGTGAGTTACGATTGATTGATCAATTCCAGGCATGTCTTCGTATGTCCAAGCAAACACTATTTCGTATTTTTTTTTTATTATTCTCTCAAATTCTTTCCTCTCTTCAATAGTTAATTCTTGAGCAATTTGTATAAGTTTAGGATTTTCATCCGTGCCAAGATTGAAAGTTGACATTTCTATTGTATTGATTTCAAATGTAGGCATGTTATATGAATGAGAATGCATAGAATGATCACGATCAACATCAAGCAAGTAAGCAAAATCAGAATTCATTTCATTGATAGTATTGGCGATTACATCGTCTGATTCAAACAAAGCAGTAATACAATTTTCATCATCGAGGTTCTCGGGCTTCTCATATGCTTTGGAGGTACTGGGCTCGTCCACCGCTCCCGCAGTTGCTTCAATAGTAACGACCTGCTCCTCGGCATTCAAGTCTAACATCATAATCTCCTCGACAAAGCAGCTCGCCTTTCCTTTGCCCCAGTCGGCAACATCATTGAAGATTTCGAACCCCGGCAGGATCTTCCCTTCTGTGCTAGTCCATGACTCGGGGGTTCCTGAATAAACTTTTCCATACCCCTCATTCACGAAGTACTTCCTCAGGCCCACCTTTCCTTCACTACTTGCATTGGACGGACCTCCCTGTTCATATCCCAAACCCCTCCGGGTTTTCTGACTCTTAAAGTCCGAAAATTCTGGCAACCCCTGATGGTGTGCTCCTAAGCCCACTCTTGGGATGAAACCTCCCTTCATCATCTTCACCACATCGGTGGTCATGCTTGACTCGTAAATCCCGGAAACTTGGAACCCGGAGAAAAGTTGTGGCTCGATTCCCAATGCTGCCACCGAGCTCAACTTCTCAGCTCTGATTGTCACTATCTCTTCCCCGAAGGGGAATTTGATCATTTGATGGAGCGTGGAGGGCACACCTCCCAACTTATGGAACCATGGGCGTCCCAATAATACGGCAAAGGTTACCGGGATATCCAGCACTGTGAACTCAGTTTCTTCTTCATGCGGCCCCACTTTCAACTTGGCCTTGAAGACTCCTTTAATATGCCTACGGCTGTCATCATATGCTCTAATCACAGTTTCAGAGGCTGTCAAGTCTCCCCTCTCAACTCCCAACTTCGACAAGAGTTTCAACGGATAAACATTAATAGCCGATCCATCATCGACCATCACACAGCTAGTCTTCTTCCCGTTGATTTCTACCCGGATGTATAGAGGCTTATTGTGAGCCTTCCCCTCTTCTGGGAGATCCTCGTCAGTAAATGTGATTTCAGTTTTCTTTCGAGCCATAATTGCCCCTACTAGCGCTGCCGGCTCAGTATCGGTGGAAATAACCAAATTCTGCAGCTCTTTCATCAGGTTTTCACGATGGTACTTGGAATGGCATAAAACTTCCCACACCGTGGATTTAGCTTGCGTCTTCTTCAACTGCTCGAGAACTTGGTCGTCGGGCTTAGGAGCCGACCCTTCCCCTATCTCAGTCTCTACCATAAGTGCCTTTCCCTCGGCCACCCGACCTGATCTTGTCATTACGGCAATTTCCGGCTCATCGTCCGATTCGTCCCAAATGTTAATAGGAATCCTCCGATTGGCATCTTCCTCGTCCGAAGAACTCTCCCAAATGTCCACAATCATTAAATCCATGACGTGAGGAACGTTTGGATTCAAATAAAAGGGATCTGCTGATCCATACAACGCCCAGCCTATCAAATCGTCGTAATCTCGGAGGGACACTCTGCTCATCCTTCTTGCTGCCAACGGAATAGCACCTCGTTGTATGCACATAAGCTGCACCTTATTGCTCATTGTTTCGTTACACTGCTCATAACGGTGCCTCCACCTCCTAGCATAGTCCACAAATGGTTCCTCGGGGAATTGCCTGATCCTATCCAAATCTTCCAGGGATCCCGTCCATGGAACATACATCTCGTATCTTGCCACAAAGGCACTCCTAAGTGGTACCCAATGACCCATTTCCTCCTCCGATAGGCCTTGATGCCACAACAAGGCTTCTCCCATTAAGGTTTCCGGAAAATGTTCATATAATTCACACTGTGGGAATCCGGCGTCATACATATGATTGCGGAATAACCTCGCATGCTCAACAGGATCCTGGTATCCACCATACCTAGGCATCGCTAACACCGCATCAGGTGTTTGGTAAGACGGGGAATCCGGGGTTTGCTCTGCCAGCATCCATACTGTGTACTCCTTGATAAATCTTTTCGTCATTGCCGCCCAATCGGTCTTAACATACATCGGCAATGACATGTACCACATTAATGGTTCACCCATCAACGAATTACAAAACAAGCTAGTGATCTCTTCTTCTTTAAAACCCAAGGGCGCCATGGCCGATAAGTAGAAGTGAAGGTGCTCCATAGGGTCCTTGTTGCCATTATATTTGCTAACCCTCGGCAACGGACGCTTGATAGGTCCAATCTGCATTGCGAAGCGCTCCGCGGCCCTGTCCTCAGCCCTTTGATACTTTTCTAGAAATAGATCTGACAATTGATCCCAATCATACTTGCAAGAGTCGGGTAATGAGTGAAACCACCCCAAAGGCTCGCCTATCAGAGAATGGTGGAACCACTGAGCAATCTCATCCACTCCGAAGGATTCAACAAACATATCGCGCATATATTCACGCAAGTGCACCTCGGGATTTCCCCCTCCACTAAACAGGCCCAAATTAGGCACAATAGTTCGAGACGACCCTTCTCCGGTCTCTTCGGCACTATCTTCATCATACGGTGCTCCACCATCCAATCCCTCTTCCATCGGTTCATCCTCTTGTTCCTCACCAAGGAAGGACACATATAGACCATTTCCTACATTGTTCCTTTCGTCGGAATCCAGCAACTCCTCTACGTTCTCCTCGAAGGATTCCATCACTACGCATTCTGTCAAACCAACTCCGATCATGCTCACCCTATGATTAGGCAATGGATTACGCCTAGTGGAAGGGTTTGCTGATGAAGGATCAGCTATCTTTTTCTCCTCGATTAAATCCTGGATTTCGTGCTTCAGCCTCTCACAATTCTCAATTGTATGCCCATAACTGATGTGGAACTCACAATACCCTCTAGCCTGTATCTGCGGAGTAGGTGGAGCTTTGTTATAAGGAGTAAGAGCCTTCAACAACCCCTTCTTCTGCAATCGTTCGAAAATTTTTGCGTAGGTCTGATCAAATTTGGCGAACCGCCTCTTTTCGATAGCATTAAGATCAAGCACTTTCACTGCTGCAGATTTTGCACTCGCGCTTGGCCCTCCGGCACTATATCCAGACTTCGTCCATTTAGTGTATGCTTTCTTCGGCTCTCCATCCCCCTCAACGGTCAAGGCACAGCTATACATCTGATTGAAATCGTTAAAAGGCATATACCGCAACTCATTCTTAATATATGGCAATGTGTTGCCAACCACCATTCGGATCTGATCTTGCTCAAGCGGCTTCTGTTTCATGACCGCGGCCTTAGCCCTCCATCTTTTCACAAAATCAAAAAAAGATTCCCCAGCCTGTTGCTTAGTGCTCTCTAGCTCCTTCAAAGTGACCTCCAGCATGGTATTGAAGCTATACTGAGCGATGAATGACTTCGCTAATTCCTTCCAATCCCTCTTCATGACCATCGTCAATGCATGAAACCACGTGAGGGCAGCCCCCTCTAGGTAAGTGTTAAACAGTCCCAGGACTTGATCCTCAGTCAGGATCGTGTGCTTCATTATAGCGACATACTGATTCATGTGGGCAGTGGGATCCCCAGTTCCATCGAACTTTTTCATGTCAAGGAGCCAAAATTTCAAAGGCAAAGCCGTTGCCGATAAACAATTCTTCAAGTTATAAAAGTCCTGACTCTCGGAACTTCCCCCACGTAGATCCTGCACCTCCTGAGTGATGTGTTGCTTCCACTCCTCTTCCTTAGCTTTCTCTTTCTCAAGCTGCTTCCGAATATAATCTTGATAGTCATCCTCATTCCCAAAGCGAGGTCCATCGTTCACCTCATTCTCAGCGTGTTTACTGTCATTTTTATCATCTCTCATGGCCAGCTTAGCTAACTGGGCCGCTATCACCGCTAACTGCTCATTAATGTTGTTCACAGAGTTTTCCAATCCGGCCACTTTTTCGTCGGTCGCAGACATACTGGCTGAAGACTGAGTATACTCGGACGAAGATGATTCCGAAGCCACAACTGCCGATTCAGAACTGTCAATCTGTAACTGGTCAAACTGCCTAACTAGCCGACTGCTCTCTCGGTACCACAATCGCTTAATGATGATGTCTGCGCGAACGGTATCCATTAGTATGTATGCATGATTTTATATGCATGATTCGTGGTGTGTGCGTTTATTTATTTACGGATATATAAGATAAGAAGAACAAACGTTAGTCTAATTACACGTATCACGACATCTCTCTTCCACCCTTATTCCTCCACACACTCGTTGGTCCAGGTCTCTTTCCTAGGATTTTGGTTTGGGGCTCACATTGCGGTCCAGGGGACGCGTGATGCCGTCGATTATTGCGGAAAAGTAGATCAGTCATCAGACAATACAGTTCGTTTTGACGTATCAACGTTCAGTGACTAAAAAATCGACCAAGTTGGATTATCCTTTCGGAATAACTCGTCTTTCGACCTTTCGTGAGACGCATTAGTTCGGGTTTTGACTCCCTTTGAGCGCATCTCAGTTTTTAGACGTGGTACGAGTTATTCTTCTAGTCCAATCGTTCGTTATTGTCAATGACTCGTTCCCTTTTGTTCGCGCGGGTTCGTGTCTCGATTTTTGGATTACAACGGGATCTTTTGGATCTATCGAGAGACGTAACCACGTGTTTATTTAGTGATGGAATCACTTTTGGATTTTATTTTAGGGAACGGACTCATCGCGTAACGCGGTTGTTCTTAGCGTTGAGGATCCGTTTGCTCATTTTAGGTACGTGAAAAGACGGCGAGCCTTATTTTGAGCGCACGGTAACCTTTCGGCTAGCAACAGTTCGTTGTTCTTCCCAATCCACGGGATATATCATCTTAGTGTGGTTATAGAAAATCGACGTTTCATTGAATCGTATGCCTATTCAAAGCGAGGATATCACCGTTCTTTTTCCTTTAGGCACGACTTAAGCAAACACGTACATCGGGCCATATTTCTTGCAGTTTCGGTAACGGTCGAAATGATCGAGTCGTTAGTCAAAACCCGCAGTCTCGTCCATATGGCGCAATTATATGGTTTGGCTTAATTCGGCTTTGTGATTTTAAACGGGGTATACACTCGTTCGAGGCACGTATTCAACGGCATTGGTTTATTTTCTTTAACTACTCTCGGGATTGACATATATCGTAAATTCGGAATGATTTTGGTCGTTTAGTTCATTTTTCGCTTTTCTTTTCTTAGTCACTTTTGCGGACACGTCCATTTCTCTTTAAGAACGACACGGGGCATAACGTAAAAGCTCGTCTTTTATTCGGAAGGGACGGGCTACTTGTGCGAAACTTTTCACGTTACGACAGGGTCGTTCGAAACAGAAATGTTCTTCGTTTTCGTTTCGTTATGATCTCGTTTTATCCCAATTTATTTAAAGAATGTGAATAACGGCTACTGTTAATATAGTCTTTTGTATCGAAATGTAACTATCCTTAACACCAAACCGACGCATACTAATACGTGCTTACGTCGTAACGCATTTCCTGAACATGTGCCTTCGTCGGGACACAGAAAGGGACAAGGCGGGCCGCACATGTTCATTCATACGAGATGACTAAGTCATCTTTAGTTTAAATCGTTTCGATGTTTTAGGGTAATTAGCATGTCGACTCAAGAGTATATATTAACGCATCATTTCATTTTCTTTACATACTTTAGGATTTAGACACGTATCATGGCGATTTGAAAACACGAACTAATTCATTTATCACGCCAAAAATAGTAACGGGTAATCCTATGGCAACTTCTAAGGCTACTATATGCTGACACGGCTGAGCGCGGGACCTCACAGGACCGCACAAATTCGCCCCTAACGAATGGATGGGGACCCTTTGGCGCCTTACTGTAAGGGGGAACTTACACTAGCCTCTTTCGAGCGACGAATGGACTCTCGCTAGAGGTTTCGCGGAAATTACCCAAAAGGTTTGCAATAATGCACATGAATGCATACGAAAAGAAATAATACGATCCGTCCCCGTTAAGGGCTTAATACACGCCTTCCGGAATCAAATTTCTCGCTTCCCCAGCAGAGTCGCCACTTGTTAGACGAGGTGCCGCGGCCTAATCTCCCGGGCGGACTGGGGGGTGGACACCTCATGGCGACGTAAGCCGTGATTGGCGCCGAAAGCAACCAATCATGGAATCAAGCTACTCGGCAGGACCGGAGCTCGGAGATATGGAAGAGTCGCCACCCATGAATGGCAAAATGAACACCGATCCCTTGCGGGAGACCGGTGTGGGTTCGGGAAACTTAGGTACGAGCCGAGAAGGCTAGCTCCTTTCTGGAGAAAGGCTACTAGGCACCCCGACATCGCCCGGTTATGAACCACCGGCCTCCTACTCAGCATGTTAGGCGATAATGGACTAATCGTATATTCCTTTAAGTTTAAAATTCATTTGAAACCTTTTCTTTCTCGTTTTGAAAACCGTTTTGAGCATATATTATTGAAAAGCCACTTAAGTAAAGAATCACCCATTTACATCAGTTCAATATACATATAAAAGAGAGGGGAAGAAGGAAGAATTGATTTATTTACAACATGATTTATATTTCGTGTTGCGTGTTAATTTTATACTAACTCATTTCCCCAAAACGAGTTTATCTACATGGTTCGTACCTTAATCGCCGTTGGAACGATTTAGGTATGTTTCAAAACCCCGTTTAATGATGTTCACTCGAATCGCCGTTGGAACGACTCAAGTGTTTAAAAACGTTAAGGTAAAAACCTTTAGTAAGAAAACATGGTTAAACATACAAGTCAATTTATTTTGTATAAATCATTTAAGAAAACGATTCAAAAACTTCATTATTCACAATGGAAGCGATTTTAATTACAAGGTTCGCTTAATCCGTCGTTGGAACGGACTAAGGTTTTAAAACGTGTTGGTTTGAGAAATGAGTTGAAATGTCAAGAAAACACTATTTATTTACATTAGGAATTTCTAAAAAACCATTAGTTTAAATGATTAAATTAAAAACTCTTTTTGTGATTTAATTTTCCCCTTTTTTCTTAATGGATTCTCTACTTGTCATAATTACAATAATGAACATATTTAAACCAAAATTTACTCCCAAATAAAGCCCATTTGAAACATGGACCCCTAAATGGCCCAAAAGAATAAAGAAAATAATATAAGCATATATATATATACATTTTAATCCAAAAAGGAAACATAAAATGCAAATAAATGAAAAGAGATTATATTATACTTATATGAAAATACTAAATATAATACATTTTTGCTTCAAATATGTAAGAATAGTAAATAAAACTCCTAGAGAAGAAAATAACATTTATCCCCCAAAATAGTTTTATTTAATAATAACTAATATAGCCCAAATATCCCAAAACTATATATATACATAACTAATGTAATTTTAAATGTCAAAATAATATCTATTCATCCACTAATTAATCACTCCCAAAACACCCAAGTAAATATTCTTTTAAAATGAAATTCATTACCATTTAAGTAAAGGAAAAAGAAAAGAAAAGATATATATACATATACTTATATTTAATAAAAAATGATATATAAACATCCCAAATAATTATATATACCAAATGTCTAAAAATAGTTTGAAAATATATATTACATAAATATACATATATATACAAAGGACCAAAAGCTTAAAAGTTAAGAAACAGGGACCAAAACAGCATTTTTTTACATTCCAGCAGATTTACCGACGGAAAGTCCGTCAGTAAACAGCAATTAGTGACAGAAACGGAAAATTACAGCAGCACTCCAATTGTTTTCAGATTTATTCAAAAACTTTAAATTAAGTCTAATTCAATCGTTTTGGATTTCTGAACTACCCAAAATGGGTCATAGTCAATAACGGAAGTTCCTAAAACGACGTTTTTATTTTAAAACTTTATTTGGAGATTTCTTTAAATTAAAAACTTATAATTACAACGTCTTTAATACCCGAACTACCTTTTTATCGGATCACGGTTCGTATTGGGATATCAAAACGAGGTTTTTTATTTTAAAACAAAACCAAATTTTATTCAACACGAGACAAAAATTAAATAAATACGCTAAATTAAATAAAACGTGATAAAATAAATAAATAAAAACTATAACATAAAAATAAATAGAAGAAGGAAATAAATTAAATAAAATAAAAGAGTCTAGTCCTCGGATAATACCTTAAATTCGGTATCTGACAGTCGAAGCCGATTGATTCCACGAGTCGTGATTTTCCGGTTTTTTTGTGTTTTTTTTAGTAAAAATTTAACTTTGGGAAATTCGGAATTTTTGAGAAAAAAAATATTTTTCTCAAAAAAAATCACTTTCTCTCTCTAAAAATGTCTAGAGTGAGTATGGCTCCAAAAATCCTCCTCCCTCAAATGCATGGGGATCCGTGCCTTTTATAGGCAAACGGATTCCCGGCGGAATGGGCGACGCCCGCAAAGAAACGGGCGTCACCCAAGGGGGTTGGGCGGCCGCCCAAGGCATGTTGGGCGGCCGCCCAACCTCACGTTGGGCTATCGCCCAACATTGTTGGGCGATCGCCCAACAATAGTTGGGCGGCCGCCCAACATTGTTGGGCGATCGCCCAACAGCGTTGGGCGAGCGCCCAACGCAAGGTTGGGCGCGCGCGCCCAACCGCCGTTGGGCGTTCGCCCGACGTCGGTGGGTGCTCGCCCAACGGCCGCTGGGGTGCGTCTCGCGCCGTCGGGCGCGCACGCCCTGCGGCCGTCGAGCGTGCGTTCCGTGCCGTCGGGCGCCCACGCGTCGCGGCCGTCGAACGCGCGTTCCGCGCTGCCGGGCGCACACGCCCAGTGGCCGACGAGTGCGCGTTCTGCGCCACCGGGCCCGTGCATCGCTCGGACGTCGAGCGCGCGCCACTTGTGGTTGGATGCGTGCATCCGACGGACGTCGAGCGCGCGCCCCGCGCCATCGAGCGGGCGTCCGACTGTCATCGACCGCGCGTCGGATGCCGCTAAGCGCTCGCACCATGCCGCTAAGCATTCGCGAGCCACCCCATTGGCAACAGCGACCCGCCATAACTCTTTCTTCCTTATTATGTACTTATCATTCTTTATATATTTTTTTATTTTTCAAAACTTCCGGAATCAATCGCTTCAACCGTCTTGTTTTCAGGTTTTCGTCACAGGTCCTTCGACTCGGTGTCTACACCCGTGTTAAATAAAAATTCGGTTTTGTTTTAAGATAAAAAACCTCGTTTTGATATCCCAATATGAACCGTGATCCGATTAAAAGGTAGTTCAGGTATTATTAAACGTTGTAATTATAAGTTTAAAAAAGATATTTCCAAATAACGTTTTAAAATAAAAACATCGTTTTAGGAAACTCCGTTATAGACTATGATCCATTTTTGGTAGTTCGGAGATCCAAAACGATCGAATTAGACTTAAATTAAAGCTTTTGAACGAATCTGGAAAGTTTTGGACTGCTGCTGTAATTCTCCCTTTTCTGTCACTAATAGTAGATTGGCGACGGATTTTCCGTCTGTGATCTGGTGGAAAACGAAAATTCATCTTTTTAGCCCATTTTCTCCACCTTTTGGTATTTGATTCTTATATATATATAAGTATGTAATTATATAATATGATTATAAAAATTATTTTTGGGGTCATATAACTATTAATTATCTATTATGTAGTTATTTACTCCATATTTGAAATTTAATTTGTTTTGATTCATTATTTGTACATATATATATATATATATATATATATATGTTTTTGGGTTATCAAAATGTGGGGTTTAGCTATTATTTGAGGAGGGGTTTTCTATATACTTATTATATCAATTTTTTGCATTTATGGTCTTCCATTACTTTTACATAGTTTTAGTTAGGATGAAAATGTAATATATTTTGTATTCTTTTTCATTTTTTTTATTATATCATATAGTATTTCTCACTTATTTTTATATATAAATATATCCTTATTTTTAGATAAAATCATATATATATATATATATGTATTTTTATTTTATTTTTGGTATACATGTATATATTCCAAATGAGTTTTACTTGGTGAATTTTGGTTTAATTGGTTCATTGGTGTAATTATGTATGAATAAAGAGTTGATTGAGTGAAAAAAGGAAAATAAAATCACAAAAAGAGACTTTAATTTGTTTATTTAAACTTAAGTTTTCTAGATATTCTTAAAGTGTAAATAACGTTTTCTTGACCTTTTTAAATTATTTTCCAAAATATCACGTGTTGAAACCTTAATCCGTTCCAACGATGGATTAGGCGAACCTTGTAATTAAAATCGTTTTTATTGTAAATAATAAAGTTTTGAATCGTTTTCTTAAATGATTTGTACAAAATAAATTGACTTGTATGCCTAACCACGTTTTTGGGTTAAAATTCTTTATTCCACGTCTTCAAACGCTCGAGTCGTTCCAACGGCGATTCGAGTAGATGCCATGTAAATCAACGGGGTTTTGAAACGTACCTAAATCGTTCCAACGGCGATTAAGGTACGAACCATGTAAATAAACTCGTTTTCGGAGAGTGAGTTTAGTGTAGGGTTAACATGTGAATCGAAGCATAAGGCACACTGTAAAATAAATCAATTCTTCCTTCTCCCCCTCTCTCTTTTATATATATTTGGCATCAATGTAAATGGGTGATTCTTTACCAAAGTGGCTTTCAATAATATATGCTCAAAACGGTTTTCAAAACGAGAAAGAAAAGGTTTTCAAATGAATTTTAAACTTAAAGAAATATGCGATTAGTCCGTTATCGCCTAACACGCTGAGTATGAGGCCGGTGGTTCATAACCGGGCGATATCGGGGTGCCTAGTAGCCTTTCTCTGGAAAGGAGCTAGCCTTCTCGGCTCGTACCTAAGTTTCCCGAACCCTCACCGGTCTCCCGCAAGGGATCGGTGTTCATTTTCCCATTCGTGGGTGGCGACTCTTCCATACTCCGAGCTCCGGTCCTGCCGAGCAGCTTGATTCCACGATTGGTTGCTTTCGGCGCCAATCACCGCTTACATCGCCATGAGGTGTCCACCCCCCGGTCCGCCCGGGAGATTAGGCCGCGGCACCTCGTCTAACAACGTGTGAGTCATGTTTAAAAGGAAAAATGACAAAGACACCCTTTAGCAATAAAGGTCAGCGTGTATCAGACACCCTAGGATTGATACATTCAGATGTATGTGGTCCTATGTCAGTCCAAACAAGAGGAGGATTCAGATACTTCATTAGTTTCATAGATGATCATACTAGATATGGTTATATCTATTTCATGAAACACAAGTCAGAAGCTTTTGAGAAATTCAAATGCTTCAAGAATGAAGTTGAGAATCAAACAGGAAAGACTATCGAAATACTTCGATCTGATCGAGGTGGAGAATATCTTTCTGAAGAATTTATGAGTTATCTAAATGAATGTGGAATATGCTCACAATGGACACCTCCTTATACACCACAACACAATGGTGTATCAGAAAGGAGAAATCGCACCTTACTAGATATGGTACGATCCATGATGAGCACCACTTCTCTTCCAAAAACATTCTGGGGCTATGCCTTAGAAACTGCCCTATTTACCTTAAACCGAGTTCCAACCAAATCCGCCAGTTCCACACCATTCGAACTGTTCGTTGGTAGAAAACCCATCTTCTCTTTCATGAGAATATGGGGATGTTCAGCATACGTCAAACGTATTGTGTCAGATAAATTAGATCCCAAATCTGACAAGTGTTTCTTCATTGGATACCCAAAGGAAACTATGGGATATTACTTTTATCATCCAGATGACCAAAAGGTAATAGTATCCAAACACGCAGTGTTTCTAGAGAAAGAGTTTCTGGAAGAAACACAGAATGGAAGCGCGATTGAACTTGAAGAAGTTCAAGAGGAATCACATGTTGAAAACGCGGAAGAAGTTGAACCCGAACCCGTTTCACTATATGAAACACAAGTGTCATATCCCACTCGTAGGTCTCAAAGTATTCGTGAACTCCCAGTTAGATATGGGTTTCTAGTGGGAGATGAAGAACTGGTTCCCGTGTTAGACGATGAACCCGAAACCTACGAAGAAGCTCTTGCTAGTCCAGAATCTAAAGCATGGCTTGAAGCCATGAATTCTGAAATGGACTCCATGTATACTAACTAAGTGTGGACTTTAGTTGATCCACCCGAAGGGATAAAACCCATTGGGTGCAGGTGGATCTTCAAGAAGAAGACTGACATGGATGGAAAGGTTAGTACCTACAAAGCTAGGTTAGTAGTGAAAGGATGTCGTAAAAAACAAGGTATTGACTATGACGAGACTTTCTCTCCAGTAGCCATGTTCAAATCCATCAGAATATTGCTTGCAATTGCCGCTCATTTTGATTATGAGATTTGGCAAATGGATGTGAAAACAGCTTTCCTAAATGGAAACCTACTTGAAGATGTATACATGATGCAACCTGAAGGTTTCACATCGAAGGATGCAACCAAGGTTTGCAAACTTCAAAGGTCCATTTATGGACTCAAGCAAGCATCTAGGAGCTGGAACAAGCGTTTTGATGAAACCATAAAACAATTTGGTTTCGAACAAAACTCAGAAGAGGCTTGTGTCTACAAGAAGACAAGTGGGAGCTCAGTCGTTTTCCTAGTACTATATGTTGATGATATACTACTTATGGGAAACGATGTGGCAATGCTGCAAACAGTAAAAGTTTGGTTATCAGGTAATTTCTCCATGAAAGACTTGGGAGAAGCAGCCTACATCTTAGGGATCAAGATCTATCGCGATAGATCAAGGAGACTGCTCGGACTATCCCAATCTACATATATTGACAAAGTGCTAAAACATTTTGACATGCATAAATCGAAAAGAGGTAACTTACCAATGGTCCATGGTGTCAAGTTATCAAATGGTCAGTGTCCTAAAACGGACAGTGACAAAAATCGCATGGCTGTAATTCCTTACTCCAGCGCGGTTGGTTCGATCATGTATGCTATGCTATGCACTAGACCTGATGTGGCATTCGCATTAAGTATGATGAGCCGATATTAAGGGAATCCAGGATTTGATCACTGGATTGCTGTCAAGAACATTCTTAAGTATCTTAGAAGAACTAAAGACATGTTCCTCATATATGGACAAGGAGAATTGAAAATTGAAGGATATTCAGATGCTAGTCATCTGACTGATGAAAATGATTAGAAATCCCAATCAGGATACCAGTTTATCCTGAATGGAGGTTCAGTTAGTTGGAAGAGTTCCAAACAAGGAAGTGTTGCTTTCTCGTCGACTGGATCAGAGTACATCGCAGCTGCAGAAGCGGCAAAGGAGGCTGTTTGGATTAGAAAGTTCATAACAGAACTAGGAATGGTGCCTGACATTGTAAATCCCATTACTCTGTACTGTGATAACAATAGAGCAATTGCGCAAGCAAAGGAACCACGGTCTCATAATGCATCCAAATATTATCTCAAGCGATATCATCTCATTAGGGAGATCATAGCCAGAGGAGATATGAGAATAGAAAAGGTGCCCACTGAGGACAACGTTGCAGATCCGTTGACCAAGCTGTTACCACAAAGAGCTCACGATAAACATCTTAGTTCTTCTGGAATTAGTTTCAGAAACAATTGGCTTTAGTCCAAGTGGGAGAATGTTGGAATTTAGTGTCCTAAATACAATTGTTTTGGATATTAATATTAATGAATAAATTGTTTATTTGGTCATTTGTTTAATCAGATATATAGCATTAATATGTAACTATATATAAAGGCACAAATCTTTCGCAAAGGAAGTAATCCTAAGTTTATTCAAGTAGTTATAAAGTGTTCATACAAGCATGAAGTGAGACTATGCTTTATAATAGACTGATAGACTTAAAGTAAACCCAAGTCAAGTAATATGTTATAGGGATTGGCATATTGCTGTTGAGACTTGCATGTAACAGTGTTTTCTGTCGAGACAGAAAGCTAATCTCACAAGCTTTAGATATTCTGATATCTAGACAGTTACATGGATCTGATGAAGGAGTTCATTAGGATTGGGACCCGACTTGAGATATAAAAATGGAATGATTTATCTAATGTGTCAACTGTTCATCTCATCGATATTAGTAGGTATAACTAATCCCCAGACTCAAACATTCATTAATTAGTAATTCTGGATTTGCGGAGTCTGATACTTTGATTTTGTGCGAGCACGGTCCAATAGGTGAGAGCCTAGGGTGTGTGAGAGCAGGGTTGGGTATCACGCGAAGTAATTACAGAATGGTTAATGTCAGATTGAGCATTCGTCACTCCTGATAAATGGGAGATATATCCAAAGGACCGCTTATGGTGAATTGACTGAAATCCTTGCAAGGTGATACAATTAAGAGTAGAAATAAACATTTCACTTAACTTATCTTTCAGAGTAAATTCAACCTGTACAAGTAAAACCGGACTCTTCGTTATATGTAACCTTGACACGTTCCATGGTTATAAGGAATTGACCGAAAGGATATAGTTGATGAAGGATCGTATTATACTGTACCTAATACAGAAAGGTTAATGTCAGTTATCAACCTGACTTCTTAATTGCTCTGGAGGAATATCATAGGTTCTGCTAGTAACAGCTCTCGACGGTATTCCGTTATATATATGTTGGAATTAATCGTGATGAATAATTTCAAATGATATATACGGCTAGTGGCAATAAAGAACCTAATGGGTCACATATGGGACTTGGAATCGAATGATGAAAATGTAATTAGTGGGACATATACATATGGGCCGAAATTTACATTAATTTAGGGATAAATTAATTTGATTAATAATTATAATTTGATTATGGTTATCAATTAAATTAAAAGATTATCTGATAATATTAATTAGAAGTTTTATGTGATTAAAACTCTATTTAATTATCCCTAACATTAATTAATTATTAATTTGATTAATAATAATTATCTAGATATAATTAGTTATTATTTAGATAATAGTAAAGTAGTGTTTATTTAATTATCTAATTAGGAATCCTATTCCGAATAAGATTCCAATTATTTAATTACCTAACACAACTGGGATTAGGGTTAATAAAAGTCTATAAATGGACTCCCTTAACCCCTAAATTTCGACACACATAAAATAGAAGAGGAGGAATCGTTCTGTCTTTCGTCTCAGCTAATTTACTTTATTTCTTACTCCCTCTTTGATCTCGTATCGATTTCTGTTAGAGGCAATCATTGCGATTGCTATTCATTGAAGGTTGATCACTGATTATCTTTTGGTTTTGTGTTGAATCAAACGTTCGTGGTTCACGAGTTGATAATAGCAAGTTGTGGGGACTTCGTTTGCAACGGTAGATAGTTCATCAATAAAGGTATTATTATCTATCCCTCTTTATATGAAATAACAATTAACAGATCTTGGAAAAGGGAAATAGATAAAATAGATAAAATTTTATTATTCCGCTATGCCTAGGCTTGTCTATTTTCCTACAACCCCTCTACCTTGGTATGTTGACATGGCAAACTATAAGGCCGGTAATATTCTTCCCCCGCACCTTACCTACGAGCAACGTAAGAAGTTCTTTCACGATGCTAAGAATTATTTTTGGGAAGAACCTTTTTTGTTCAAATCTTGTGCTGATAATATTATTCGTAGGTGCATACCGGAGGAGGAGGTAAACCATGTGTTACAAATGTGTCACACCAAAGAGCCGGGGGGCCATTTTGGTCCAAGTCGAACTATGGCAAAAGTCTTACACTGCGGCTTTTATTGGCCCACCATGTCCAAAGATTCTCAAGACTTCATCAAGTCATGTGACGCTTGTCAACGGAGCGGGAAAATCTCCCGTAAACATGAAATGCTCCAATAAGGAATCCTAGTTTGTGAACTTTTTGATGTTTGGGGGATAGACTTCATGGGACCTTTCCTTAAGTCGCATAACAACACCTACATTCTCGTGGCTGTTGACTATGTCTCCAAGTGGGTGGAGGCCGTTGCCTTACCCTCAAACGACTCTAAGGTGGTAGGAAAATTTATAAAGAAAAATATTTTTACTAGGTTCAGGACCCCTCAAGCTATCATTAGCGACGGGGGATCCCACTTTTGCAACCGGCAATTCGACCAACTTTTGCATAAATATGGGGTTGCACACCGAGTATCCACACCCTACCACCCACAAACTAGTGGACAAGTCGATGTATCTAACCGGGAATTAGAAAAGACGGTTAATACCTCTAGAAAAGATTAGAGCCTAAAGCTCGACGACGCTCTTTGGGCCTACCGCACGGCGTTTAAAATGCCCATCGGAATGTCCCCTTATCGATTGGTTTTCGGGAAATCATGCCACTTACCAGTGGAATTAGAGCATAAGGCATATTGGGCTCTTAAATTTTTAAATTTTGATGTGCAGGTTACAGGGGAACATCGTCTCCTTCAACTCAATGTCCTTAATGAACTTCGTCTAGGGTCATACGAAAATGCAAAACTCTACAAGGAGCGTACGAAAAAATGGCACGACAAACACGTGCAAATTTGGGAGTTCAACAAGGGGGACCAAGTTCTCTTATACAACTCCCATCTCCATTTGTTCCTTGGAAAATTGAAAAGTCGGTGGTCGGGACCATACACGGTCATCAATACACACCCATCCAGAGCGGTAGAAATCCAAGGTCCCGACAACACAATCCAACGGGTAAACGACCACCGTTTGAAAATATACCGAGGCGGAGCCTTCCCACAACATGGCGAAGCCACACATCTCCGGACTTTATGAACACGCACACACGAAAGTCGAACTACTCCGACTATAAACGTAGCCCTGGTTTGCAATTTCCAAACCTTTTGTCTATATGTATCATATACGTTTTTCAAATTAATTTCATTTTTCTTCGTGTGTATTTTCATCTTCTTTCATTTTTTTCATATTTTTGTTTTCTTTCGGTTTTTAAACAAACTTTCCGCATTCCTTTATTTCGAGATCGTTTCGTCCATTTTTAATACAACCCTAAAACGTAGAAAAAAAATCACAAAACCCACAATACGAAAAACAAATCCCATTTTTAATCCAAATATCTGCACGGAGCGTACACACCAGTACGCCCCGCGTAGATGAGCTTCTACTCAGTTTGTGGTGCTGAAAAGCACGTTACGCGGGGTGTACCCCATACCACGTCCCGCGTACTTTTAGACCTGTAGGTTCCCCCAAAAATTAAGTGCGAAAATAAATGGTTACGCGGGGCATGCCCCATGCCACGCCCCGCGTATCCTTGGGGAGTTGCGAAAATCAACTCCCCATGACACCCTATCCCCCTATTCACCACTTTAACACTCCACCTCTCTCTTTCACCACTCACATCACCTTCCCCATTTCTCCATTTCTTTCTCCATTTTCCCACTCCACCTATTCTAACCACCAATCAATTCCTTTCATTTCAAATTCAAAAATAAATTAACTCCCTCCCTAATTAATTTTCCATTTAATTTACCATTAATTACTTGTTAAAACCCAAAAAAATTAAAAACCATTAAAACCCATAAAAATTAAAAACCTCTTTTAAAAAAAGGAAAAAAATGATTCAACTCCCGTCTTCCACGCGGGGCGTACCCCCATGCACGCCCCGTGTACTATCCATCCTTCCACTCCTTTTCGGCCAGAGACCAAAGTACGCGTGGAATGCTCTCACGCACGCCCCACGTGCCTTGGCCCTATTAGACCAAAATTGGTTAGGAGGTGGGATACGCGTGGCGTGGCCCCTTCACGTCCCGCGTACCCCCTTGGGAATCCGAAAATTACCTGGATTCCCACCCCTTCCCTATATATTCCTCACTATCCCCCTCACTTCCTCCCTCACAATCACTCCAACTTCCTAATTCCCTCCTAATCTCACTCACTCCCCCTCACCATGACCTGAAGCAAGAGAGTAGCCGATATCCGTCCCCTGCGGTCCACTCGTGCCAGCTCTTCCCGTTCCAACCAAACACAATCACCACCCCCACCCGAACAAGATGAAACACCACCTCTCACCCGCCAATACCGCGCCCCTTTCACATTCTCACTGAAGGGGAGGCGATCACCTACCAAACTATCTCCTCTTCCACCGTCATGGCTCTTCCCTACATCGACATCAACGTGCTCAACCATTATGATGTTGGTCGTGCCTTCGAGGATCGCCTTCGTGCCCTCGGATGGCACCACCATTTTTGTGCACGCCACTGCGTGTACCCTTTGTTGGTCCAAGAATTCTACACTTCCCTCACTTCCAACGGTGTCCCCGGTGCCGCGCTCTTCACCTTTCGCCTTCAAAATCGACCCTATTCCATCGACACGGCTTGGATCCACAACCATTTCACCATGCAAAAGGATGTCGGCATCACCCATTGGCCCACCGATGCCTCTGCCCGCGAATTCTGGATGACCATCACCGGGTTGGACACTTATGACGTCTCCAACCTTCACATGGTAGCATCCGCGATCCCGTCCTCTACCTCCTCCAACGCTTCATCAACTTCTATTTCTCGGGGAAATCCGAGGCCAACAAGGTCAACAAGCTTGAGCTTCTTGCCCTTTATTGTTGTGAGAACGGCCTTACTTTCGACCTCTCCTACCTTGTTGCCACCATGCTCCACCAAATGCCCTCACGAAGGCATGCCAAACTCGGGTTGGGGCACTTAATCACCATCTATGCCTCCTCCGCTCTTGGCACCACCGCCCTTGATCGCCTTCCCCACTATGACCCCCGCCCATTGGATAAAAATGCCTTCCAAACCCTCAAAACGCCGTCCATCCGGTCCGGGTGAAAACTCGAGGGCAGGACAACAACAAGCGGACGACGAGTGGGAGTCGGACTTTGGCCTCAACTTTAGCCCACCCCCCAACCCCGACTTCCAATTGATCTATACCCGGTTGGACATTTTGGAGGGGAACCAAAGGCAAGATCGGGCCCACTTTAACTCCCGGTTTGACACCCTCGAATCCAACATCGCCACCCGCTTCAACACCCTAGAGGCTCATCGCCTCATGGACCAACATCGCCACCCGCTTCGACACCCTAGAGGCTCATCCCCAAAGGCAAGCGGACCGGGCAAACTTCGACGCCTTCACCAACACCTTCTTCACCCACTTCAACATCCATGGCCATCCCCCTCCACCTCCACCTCCGCCATAGTTTCTTTATGTTTTTGTTTTCGGTTTTTATGTTCTTTTATTTTCTGTCCTTGTGTTTTCATTTTTTGTAATTTCTGTGTTTTATGTGGTTTGTCTTAATATAAATGTCTTTCCGATTTCCTTTGTGTGTTCGGTTCCTTTATTTTACGGCTTTCGGTTTTTCCTATCTCGTTATTTCCGTGTTCATCTTTACTGTTTTGGGTGCAATAATAAGGTTTACGCGGCGCGTATTACAGGTTACGCCCCCCGTAAACCCCCTTTTTCTGCCACCAATAAGGGCAGGGATTTCGGCATACGCGGAGCGCTCCTTTAGGCATGCCCCGCATATCCGAGCCGCTACCCGTAATTACCCATTTATCCACTTCTTACGCGGAGCGTCCCCTTGGGTACGCCTCGCGTAAGAACAGACCTGTAAGGTCCTTGTTTCTCTTTAATTCCATCTTTATTTTTCATTTTGTTTTTGTTTTTGTTTTCGTTTCTTTTTCGACGTCTTTGGAATACACGTCAATTTAATTACGCGGAGGGCCGTGCAACCCCGCACTTACATTTTTTTTTCACTAACAAAAACAAAAATAAAAATAAAATAAACAAAAAAATAAATGAACTAATTTATTGGCTCATAAATTACCCGACACACTGCCTTCTACGGATAATAATTAAAAGTTCCGTTATTTATCGTTAAAGGTAAATACGTCGAAACACAAAGGATCGGTTTAATTAAGAAATTTAAGTCTTGATTTCGAAGTTATGGAATTTATGCAAAGCCAAGATTCGTACTAAACAAAAAGCATTGAGTCCTAACCCATAAGTTATCTCTATAATGAAATTTAAAACGGCAATAAAAACAGGATTTTTGAAAATTTTACGAGAACTTGAAAGTACACAATTTAACCCGAAAGCCTAAAAGAGTTCATACGAGAACTCTACTTCTTTCACAACATTTCGAGAGCTTTGACTTTACTCAACTCATGGAGTTTGCACCTAATACCGGGTTAAGTACACTTATTTTGGTAAGAAGGGCAATAGATGATAAAACGGACCCACTTAGGCTAATTCCCTTCTTAAATTCTTTTTTTCTCGTTTTCATAAACCTTTAGGAAGCCCCCTCGAGCCTATTAACCCACTTCTTTGCTAACACCTTTTTAACATTTGACCCTTTTTCCTCTTGTTCAAATACCAATAAAATCAACCGCATCGGAATTACCCGAAACGGTCTTAACAAGTAAGCACAATAAATCTTCGAAATCGTTTTTATGCCGCTCTCAAATAAAAAGAAAAAAAACAGATGAAGCAGAAATAAAGAGCAAAAAGGCATTCTCAAGCTCCACCCGAGCAATTTCAAGTTATATTTTACAAGCTTGCTAAGGCCAAAATGAAAAGGCGATGCGGTCATCAAAATGGTATTTGGACTCGAGTTTCTAAAAATTAGCCGCTAAAAAAGCCACCCACATTACAACCCCCCTCCGGGTTCATTTTTAATATTGCCTAAACCATAATATAGGAGGAAAAACCCGGATGAAAATGCAAACTCAAAGTGACTTCGAGTAAGTACAAAGAAGAGCGCAAAAACACTGACCCACCGAAGCTTGAGCGTAAGAGTGAAATCCCTTGGTGAGGTACAATCGAGTTCTCAAAAGATAATCAATCCCCATTAATATTGCCTATTAAGTTTGATCATGGAGGTTTCAAATAAGTTTTGGTCACTCATTCGCTTGCGTAAGTACTTGTCGAAAACTTTTTGTAAAACCGTCGTTTCGAAATCACGCACTTGGTAAAACCAACCGGAGGTTTTTTTCTCAATTGTCTCAATCCCTTGTCTTTCGATTTTATTTACTTGAGGACAAGTAAAACTTTAAAGTCCGAGGAGGTTGATAGGGACGTTTTGTCCCTATCTTTTAGCGTGATTTACGGTTTAATTTTGGACTAAATAAGTAAGTTTAATTACAAAAATAATGTGTTTTTAATAAATTTTATGCTTTTGGTTAATTTCCTTTGTTTTTGATTAATTTCAGGAAAATAAACGTCAAGCTAACTAGGCTCTCGAGAACTGTATTTCGCAGGTATGAGTTAAGGAGTAAAAACTCACCGACACACGCGGGGCGCAGAAGCAACCACGCGGGGCATAGAACAATGCCCTCTCAATCACGGAAGTCAGACTACATGGTCCTACTAAGTCAACAGATATCACGCGGGGCATATGTGGGGCGTACAGGAGCAATTCTTCAATCTAAAGTCCCAGGAGCTCAGGTACGCGGGGCATTTTCCAAGCCACGCGGGGCGTTTTCCAAGCCATACGGGGCGTCAAAGGCATGATTCAGGCTATTGAATTCCAGGGGCTCAAACACGCGGGGCGTCTTCCTGTCCACGCGAGGCGTGGTTCAGACAACAAGTCTGAATCTGATCCACACGCCAGCAATTATCAACGGAATGGGCAAACACGCGGGGTGTCTGCCTATCCACGCGGGGCATGGTTCAGACAACAAGTCTGAATCTGACCCGTACGCCAGCAATTATCAACGGAATGGGCAAACACGCAGAGCGTCTTCTTGTCCACGCGGGGCGTGGTTGAAACAACAGGTCTGAATCTGATCCACACGCCAGAAATTATCAACGGAATGGGCAAACACGCGGGGCGTCTTCCTGTCCAAGTGGGGTGTGCCATGGGAAAACTGCAAAAATAATGTGAATTCATGCTTGTAATTTGTGTATTTACGATTCTACCCCCGAGCTTGATGTATAAATAAGACTGATTAGCACTCATTTCTTCATTCAATTTTCTATGTACTAAAGTTCCTCACACCTTGAGAGCTTGCATAATCCTCCCGTTACTCCGCCGAAGTTCCGTTCCATCCGCATTCGCCAAGCTCGAAAGTTCCACCTCCAAGTCCTAAGAGACGACTTTGAGTCCGGTTAGCTAGTCTTAAGGGCCGATTCTTCTTCCCTTTCTACTTGTTAATTAGCTTGTACTCTTTTTATGTACTAGGCTTGGTTGTATTCCGTATTATCGCATTTCATATTTATAATATATGATTTACAATTCCGTTTTCACTGTACGTGTTATTACTTACTGCTTGCTTTGATACTTATAATTGATTATTGTGTAGGTCGTTTACGAGCTCCGAAATCTATTAGGAACCACATAGGTGTCGCCTTACCGGAATTGACAATCCGGAAACCGTAGAAATTGACGAGCCACGGAACTTACGGGCCCTAGTTTCTGGTCCTAAGAATTAGAGTCGCCTTAAGGGGAAACCACGACTCTAGAACCTCACAGAATTGTTCGGTCTATAGATAGTCGTCTTTGCAAGAGTAAATTGTTAATCGTATATGTTCCGTATTATTTGTCATATGTTATAACTTATCATTATCTGTATCACTCTAAGAGGACTTGAAATACATGAAAATTGTCTCACCCATAGTTTAGGATTAGTTTATAGTCGTCACCAAACCCAAGTCAAAAGTATTCATCGCTTAGATAACGTGTAAAACCGAGTAGTTTAATACTTGTAGATATAAATCCCGTGGATTCTATACCCGGTCTTAACCGGATTATTACTTGATACGACGGGGTACACTTGCCCTTACGTAGTAGCATCTAATAGAGTTAGAGCACTTAGAAAGATCATATCACATCACACACTTATCATCATATATTTTACCGCTCTACCGGATACTCATCAAGTTTTTGGCGCCGTTGCCGGGGATTTATAATTTCTTGCAATATTAGACAAAAACGTTTTATTGTTAGTCTAAGCATTATCTTTGTATAAATTGTTTATATGCACTTTTACTAACAATATTCTTTCTTGTTCATATTTTCTTCTTTAGTTTATGCACACCCGATCTTGGAGTGGTACTCTCGTTCCTATTGATCTTGAAATTGAACGTACTCTTTGTAGGATCCGGAGAGAAAAGATGGCCAACCTCAACAACGAAGCTAACCAACCCGAGGCAAACCAAAGACCGCCCGTCCAACCCGTGAACAACATCCGAAATGGAGGGGGCAATGACACAAGAACGATGATGGAGATCTTTGCTCCGCATAGGCCCCAAAATCGCAACGGAATCGGCGCTCCCACCATTCCGGCCAACACCTATAAGATTAAGACAAGCATGATCCAATTGATTCAACAACTCGGTCAATTTGGAGGAGAACTTCATGAGAACCCCAACGAACATCTTGATAAATTTCTTATGTGTGCCGATACTTCTCGACAAAATGGTGTTCCCGTTGAAGCCGTACGTCTAAAGCTTTTTCCTTTCTCTTTGACAGGTCAAGCATTGGAATGGTTGCACTCGTTGGAGGCGGGATCAATTACATCATGGGAGGAGCTTGAGAAGGAGTTCATTTCCTACTACTTCCCGCCGTCCAAAACGGTTAAGTTGAGAAATGATATCACTTCCTTTAGGCAACTTGAATACGAGGCCCTTCACTCAGCTTGGGCTAGGTTTCGAAAGTTGCTCCGAAATTGCCCACATCATGACATCCCCAAGCACGATCTTGTAAGTACCTTCTATCATGGTTTAACTCCCACTAATCTTGCAACTGTGGATTCCGCCGCAGGTGGGGATTTGTTTAGGAAATCGGCAAGCGAGGCTTATGAACTTATCCATGAGTTAGCTAGAAAAAGCGTCCAATGGTAAGAAGATCGGCTTATCGGACCCTCGCGACATCAAACATTTGTTGTGGAAGACGAGGCTCCCAAAATCTCCATGGTTGAGATGAATAAGAAGCTAGACGCCTTAATGGCACAAATGAGCCTCAAAAATACAGCACAAGTCCTGATGTGCTCGCATTGCGGTGGTGACCATCATGGTCAAGAGTGCCACGTCGGTAGCCTTTTTGTCGGCGATGCCGAGAGCGTAAGTTATGTAGGGGGACAACCAAGGTACAATTCTAATTATAACTCCTATCATAACCCAAATACTTATCACCACCGTAATAATAATAACAACGGATGGAGGCCTCAACACCAACACCCGAATTTGTCTTATGGAAACAATCAAAATATGTTAAAGCCCCCATCCGGATTTAATAATGAATACAAGGAGCAAGGTTTGGGTCAATCCCCCAGCGCCCAAGGAGGACAAACTTCTCAACCTCCTAGCAACATGCAAGACTCTACGGTAATTAATCTCCTTAAGGAAATATCTTCCCGTCTTGCTGACAATGAGGCTTTTTGTAGGGATTTGGGGCATCAAGTGGCCCAATTGAATTGCCAACAACAAGAGAGACAACACGGGTCTCTCCCAACTAACACCGAACAAAACCCAAGGCCTAAAAATCGGGAGACCGCGCAAGCGATTACACTCCGTAGTGGTAACGATTATCCACACGCCAGCAATTATCAACGGAATGGGCAAACACGCGGGGCGTCTGCCTATCAACGCGGGGCGTGGTTCAGACAACAAGTCTGAATTTGATCCACACGCCAGTAATTATCAACGGAATGGGCAAACACGCGGGGCGTCTTCTTATCCACGCGGGGCGTGGTTGAAACAACAGGTCTGAATCTGATCCACAAGCCATAAATTATCAACGGAATGGGCAAACACGCGGGGCGTGCCATGGGAAAACTACAAAAATAATGTGAATTCATGCTTGTAACTTATGTATTTACGATTCTACCCTCGAGCTTGATGTATAAATAAGAGTGATTAACACTCATTTCTTCATTCAATTTTTTATGTACTAAAGTTCCTCACACCTTGAGAGCTTGCATAATCCTCCCGTTACTCCGTCGAAGTTCCGTTCCATCCGCATTCGCCAAGCTTGAAAGTTCCACCTCCAAGTCCTAAGAGACGACCTTGAGTCCGGTTAGCTAGTCTTTAGGGCCGATTCTTCTTCACTTTCTACTTGTTAATTAGCTTGTACTCTTTCTATGTACTAGGCTTGGTTGTATTCCGTATTATCGCATTTCATATTTATAATATATGATTTACAATTCCGTTTTCACTATACGTGTTATTACTTACTGCTTGCTTTGATACTTATAATTGATTATTGTGTAGGTCGTTTACGAGCTCCGAAATCTGTTAGGAACCACATAGGTGTTGCCTTACCGGAATTGACAATCCGTAAACCGTAGGAATTGACGAGCCACGGAACTTATGGGCCCTAGTTTCTGGTCCTAAGAATTGGAGTCGCCTTAAGGGGAAACCACGACTCTAGAACCTCACGGAGTTGTTCGATCTATAGATAGTCGTCTTTGCAAGAGTAAATTGTTAATCGTATATGTTCCGTATTGTTTGTCATATGTTATAACTTATCATTATCCGTATTACTCTAAGAGGACTTGAAATACATGAAAATTGTCTCACCCATAGTTTAGGAGTAGTTTATAGTCGTCACCAAACCCAAGTCAAAAGTATTCATCGCTTTGATAACGTGTAAAACCGAGTAGTTTAATACTTGTAGATATAAATCCCGTGGATTCGATACCCGGTCTTAATCAGATTATTACTTGATACGATGAGGTACACTTGCCCCTACGTAGTAGCATCTAGTAGAGTTAGAGCACTTAGAAAGATCATATCACATCACACACTTATCATCATATATTTTACCGCTCTACCGGATACTCATCAATCACACCTATGTTCCTGGAGGATTTCCCTTCACCACAAAATGGAATGAGGAGCCGAAGGAACCCCATAAATCATTCATTTTGGCTCATAACAAGTGGGCCCACTATGAATTATGAAACTCGGATAAAACTCGGCCCAACTTAAAGAAGAATGAGGGACCTTTAGGTAGGGTTCGAGCACGGACCAAAGCCATCCTTCGGTCATTTCAATATGGCTGAAGGTAATTAATCAAAAGGCATATTGAATGACACGTGGACCAATCAGAATGATGGACTCCAAATATACGCTCCTTATGTTCATAAATGCAGTGGCACGCAAAGATAGGGTACAATGGCCTATCAGAAGCTGCCACGTGTTTAGGATATCAGTTTTTGTTATCTCTAAATAGTCGAACTACTCCAGAGTTGAGGTAACTGATTCTAACCACTTTAAATACTTTCTTTCTAGTTTTTTATATTCTCTTAGTTTATCAACCGACTTTACCATCGGAGAGGGTTCGTCGGTCTCTAGTCCCTTTTCTGACGGTTATTGTGTTTGTAGGTGATTAGAATCTTGATCAAGAAGGCAATTTACAAAATCATGGTAACATTTTGGTTCAGTGAATATGGAGCGTTTCACGTAAAGAATAGTTTATGTTCAATCATCGGTGGTCCAACCCACAATTAAGCCTCTTTTCTAGCAAAATACTCCACCCATTGCTTAGCCAATGGTTCAATCTCCAGTTTTACCTAATCAGGGAGCAGAGATTATCCCTAGTTCTTCAGGTACATCAAATCGTGGCCTGCTGGATTCTAGGAATCAACCCATTCCTCCTCTCTTTGTTACTCTTGGTCTTGATCGCCAAATTGAGGCTTTTCTGGGATCATTGGAGCCAAAGCAATGATGCTTTATGGGTTTTGTCTAAGAATCTATGAATTTGTTAAGGGCGGAGCATGCTTCTCAAATGGAGGTTGTGCATTTGGAGTTGTTGGAGGCCAGAAAAGGGGGTAGGAATGAGGATGGAGCAAGTTATGTTGTGTGTCCTACAGGACATCACACGGTGAAAACATGTCCTAAGAAGAAGGACCGTATGGCAGAATCTCAGCCAGAAAAGAGAAGATGAAGATCGAGGGAAAGATTTGATAGTCCTCAATATAGGAGATATTCACCTCACATGTCAGGCCGCGACCTTCGGCTAGGGGGAGAACAAGATCCCCGAAGACAAGAAGATATGATCGGTATGATTCTCTAGAGGAATCTAAATCTCCTTAACCTCGTAATGTGGAGCATGTGAAGCAGAAGGATGTTTCTTTAAAGGAGGAAATGCGGAATCTTATTATGGGTGAGCTTCAGCAGGTTATGAAGGAGGAAGGTTTTCAGGCTAAAGGCTCTACGGCTATTCAAACTGAAACTCCTTTGAGTTCGGAGATCATGAGGCAAAAGATGCCAAGAGGGTTTAAGTATCTAGTATTGAAAGATTAGAATGGGATGACTGATCATACGCTTCATGTCAAGAATTTTCATAAAGCCTTGCAGACTACTATGGCCACTGATACGATCATGTGTAGATTATTTGCAACAACTTTGAAAGATTCGGTGGCATACTGGTATGATCAACTGTTTCCAGGATCTATTTGATCGTTCAGGCAAATGTCCCAGGAATTCTATGATCATTTTATAACCTCCATTCCAGAAAGTAAAACTATGCAGGATCTGAACTACTTGGTTCAAGATCCGAGTGAATCGTTAAAGAAATGAGTGGAAAGATTTCAGAGAGTGGCAATCCAGATAAAGAATTTGAATGTGGAGGCAGCTATGGAGGCTATGACAGGGAATTGCCAAAGTAAGGATCTTTCCAAGGAGGTGACTACTTGGAGGCCTCATATGTTTCCAGATTTAATGAGGAGGGCCAAGGATTTTGTAAAATAGGATAGCCATCGCCTGAATCCTTTGTTGAAGGAAAGATTTACTTTGGTGCATCAACCTAAGGAGGGGAAAGGCGACATGGGCAAGGAAGAGCATAAAAAGCTCAAAGAAAATGTAGATCGCAACTACCTTTAAATGCCCCTAAAAAGGAAGTTCTGTATTGGGTAGAGACTAATAAGTAGCATATTCAGTACCCTCTAAAGCTTAAAATCATCTGGCCGAAGACACAATGGCCTGCATTATGAATTTCATAAGAGCGAGGGGCATGACACTGAGGATTGCAAGCAATTAGCGACTGAGCTCAATAAGATGGCCGAAGCTGGAAAGTTATACAAATTTTTGAAGAAAGCTATTAAAGTCAAAGAACCAAAAGACAAGCATCGTGAGGAAAGGGGTCCGAGGGACGTTATTAATGTAATTGTCGAAGGGCCAAGAGAGGATCATTCGGCCAAGCGAAGGAGATTGGAGAAGAGTAAGGAAACAATTGCTAGTTCTTCGACAAATTTTTCCTTCGGGAATTTTAAGCAACAGGCACATAACGATGCCTTGGTAATTGAGATCAATGTGGAGGATTGTAAGGTCCGAAGAGTGTTGATTAACATAGGAAGTTTAGTAAATATAATTGCCAAAAAGGTGTATGAAGCGTTAAAATTATATCATGACAGGTTAGTTCCTACTCTGTCACCGCTGGTGGGGATCTTTGGGCATTCTGTACCTTTATTGGGGAGTGTTCATTTGCAGGTCACCATTAGAGATGGACCGATTAAGTGGGGCTCGAAGGCTGAATTTCTTGTGATAGATTCGGTGCTCCCGTATAATGTCATTATTGGATGACCACTCTTAGCTGAGTCCGCTGGTAGTCGATTCATCACTTGGCATGTAAAATACCAACAAGGGAAGGTATGGCAATGGCTCAATAAAATCAGGTTATCGCTCAAGAGACCTACTTGGCTTCGTTAAAAATGAAGCCAACATAGGACCGTCTTGAGGAGGAAAGGGAGCGAACCCAACATGTGGGAGATCTAGAAACAGTCTGGTTGGCAGAAGGGAAATCTGTTAAGGTTGCTTCAGATATTCCGGAGCATCCAAAAGCAGATATTATTTCAACCTTAAAAATGAACATCCATGCCTTTGCATGGTCTCCGACTGATATCACAGGAGTATCACCGAAAACTATGATGCACTCATTAAATGTTCAGAAGGACGCCACTCCTATTAAGCAAAAGTTGGGAAATCATGGTTTGGATAAACAAAAGGTCATTAGGGATGAAGTTAAGAAGCCGCTTGATTGCAAGCACATCAAGGAGGTGGTTTTATGCAGAGTGGATTGCTAACGTTGTGTTAGTAAAAAAAATCTAACGGAAAATGGAGAATGTGTGTAGATTTTACTGATTTAAATCGGGCATGCCCAAAGGATTCATACCCTTTACCTTGCATAGATGTCTTGATTGATTCTACTATGGGGCAGTTGTTTCCCCTACAATTATGCTGGAACTAATTGGAAGGGATCAACATAGAAAGGCGCCAAACAGAGAAAGAGCTGGAGAACACAGCTCAACAAGAACTATTCATAAGAAGTGGAGCAGGCTGACCGAAATGACCTAAAAGACAGAGTTTAAAGGAAAGCAGTAAACACACCCCCACGAACCTGGATTAGAGAAGCCTGAATACAAGAAACGCGGCAAGTGGGAACGTGGGCAGTTGATGAAGAAACAGAACTCGTCGCATGAAGGAACTAACTGAGGAACGTGGGTTTAGTGGGAACAAGGACGTGGGTGTAGCGGTTATTGGCACCAGAAACTGTAGTATTTAAAGAAGAGAAAAAGAGGGAAAGAGGATCCAACTCAAACCAATTCAACAAAATGAAATCAAATCAAACTCAATCCTAATGGAATTCAAACAATTCTCACATACGGACTTTAGCTATTCTACAGCCTTAGTGGATCTAACTTTCAACTTGTAAGTTCTAGCTCTAGTCTTCCAATTATGCCAACAATCTCATTCAATGCAATGCAAACAACTTTTTACCTTTGAATTCTCTCTTTTAACCAATGTCTCAGTGTAGTTATAATCAGTCTTCTAGATTCCGCTACGAACTTTAGGCTCTTTTATGTCCTTTATACCTTTTACACTTTCGTTTGATTAGAAGTTAGATCCAATTTACAGTTCTTTTTGTAGTTTTTAGATAAAGCTATTGGCACACTCGCAATCCGATCCAATCCGCATAAGAAAGGCACCAAAGAGGTATGCAATCTATTCCTTGCTAGATGCAGCAGCTGGATATCATCAGATTGCTATGAATCTGGAGGATATTGCAAACGTTTGTTTTAGGACGGATAAGGGCACATTCGAGTATAATGTAATGCCTTTTGGGTTGAAGAATGTCAGAGCTACTTACCAGAGGCTGGTAAATAAAATTTTTGGGGATGTTATCAGAGATAAAATGGAGGTTTATGTTGATGACATGATAGTGAAGAGCCGATCGGTACAGGAGCATGCAGGAGATCTAGCTACGGTCTTTGCTATCTTGCAAAAGCATAATCTAAAGTTAAATCCAGAGAAATGTACATTTGGTGTGTCTTCAGGAAATTTTTTGGGTTTTATGATCTCACAAAGAGGTATTGAGGCGAACCCTAACAAGATTCAGGCGATCATTGACATGGAGCCACCAAAGAAGATAAATGATGTGCAAAAGTTGAACGAGAAAGCTAATACTTTAGGGAGGTTCATTTCTTGTTCGGCTAAATGTTGCATGCCTTTTTTACAAAAGTTTAAAGGGTACCAAGAATTTCAACTGGACAGCCGAGTTCCAAACGTCCTTCGAACAGTTAAAGCAATATCTAGCTTCTCCTCCACTTCTGAGTAGGCCTCTTCCTGGTGAGATTTTGTATTTGTACATTAGTGTGGCCGTAGACTCGATTGGAGTAGTTCTGATTTGGGAAGAGGGAACGAAGCAATTTCCAGTTTATTATGCTAGTCGTGTCTTGAGGGATGTAAGATTAGGTACCCGAAGCTAGAAAAACTTGCATATGTGGTTGTTATCATGGCACAGAAGCTGCGGCACTATTTTCAAAGTCATGCCATCGTTGTTAGGATTGATATGCCACTTAGGAAAGTCCTACAAAGACCAGAAACATCAAGACGAATTACCGAGTGAGTGGGCTTTAAAGCTGACGGAGTTTGACATTCGGTATGAACCGAGAAAAGCATTCAAAGCCCAAGCTTTGGCTGATTTCTTGATAGAAATTCCTGATCAGCAAGGTTTGATACCAGCAAGTTCGGCGATGTGGGAAATTTTCGTAGATGGTAGCGCGAATAAGGATGGCTATGGTATTGGAGTTTTTATCAAAGGTCTTGGAGATTTAAAGCTTCATTACACTGCTAAGTTAGGTTTTGTGGCGTCTAACAATGTAGCCGAATATGAGGCATTGCTACAGGGGCTAAGAATTCTTAACATTATCAAACCAAATAAAGCTATTCTTAAGAGCGATTCTCAGTTGGTAGTATCCCAGCTTACCGAAAACTTTGAAGCTCGATCTGAAACTATGAAGAAATATTTGGCTTTGGTAAAAATGCTCCTCTAAGAGGGAAAGGACAAAGGTCAAAGTTTGGAGATTCAGCGGGTGCCTAGGGAGGAGAATGACGAAGCAGATTGTCTTGCGAAGATAGCTTCGGATCCAAATGGGTCCCATGTAGGTCATTGTCCTATTGAGCTAATAGCAATTCCCAGCATTCAAACACTTGAAGTCATGGTCATTGATCTCTCTAATGGGTGGTTTTATCCAATTTAATCATATATAATGATATGTGTTTTGCCTGAAGAGAAGAATGAGCAAATTCGGGTTTTGCGCAAAGTAGGAAAATACTCGGTGATAGAGGGATTTTTGTACTGAAGGTATTTTGATAGGTCGTGGCTGAAATGCGTGGGCTTTGAGGGAGGAGGTCAGATCATGTAGGAGATCTATGAAGGTTTATGTGGTGCCCATGAAGGGAGAGACACTATGGCCAAAAAAGCTCGGTTACAAGGATTTTTCTGGCAAAAAATGATCAAAGATGCAGCGGAATTTGTGAAGTGTTCGATGTGTCAATCTTATGCCCTAATTATTCAATCCCCTGCGGCGGCATTAAGGGTGATTCAACCAGCTTGGCCATTCGCAACATGGGGAATTGATATTGTGGGTGCTTTTCCAACGGCGCACGGGCAAAAGAAATTTTTTATTGTAGTTGTGGATCATTTTTCCAAGTGGGTAAAGGCCGAAGAAGTTGCCACAATTTCTTCGGCTCATATCATCACTTTCATGGAGAAAATGTTTATTTGCCATTTTGGGGTCCCACACACAATTATAACAGATAATGGCAAACAGTTTGATTGTAAAGCTTTCCGAACATTCTGTGCAAATTTGGGCATCAAGCTTCGTTTTTCTTCGGTAGCCCACCCTCAAACAAATGGGATGACCAAAGTAACAAACCAGACGATTGTTCAAGGGTTGAAGAAGAGATTGGGAAAGGAAAAAAGGTCCTGGGTGGATCAATTGCAACATGTCCTATGGGCATATAGAACCACCCCTAGAGCCTCCACTAGTGAAACTCCTTTTTCTCTTACGTATGGAGCTAAAGCCTTCGTCCGGTAGAAATGGGTTCCTCTAGACCCAGAGCAACGTATTTCTCCATTGATGGGAATGAAGAAGTAATGCGCAGAAGATTGGATTTCTTGGAGGAACGAAGAGAGGAGGCATTGATCAAATCGGCTGTATATAAGCAATATGTCAAAACTGGCTATGACAAACGAGTCAGGCCTAGACAATTCTATGCGGGAGACCTAGTCATGTGGAATGCAGATGCTCTAATTCTCTGCATATCTATATCTAAAAGTTATATATAATTTAAATTAATCCCTAAAATATCTCTAATTCCCTGCATATCTATATCTAAAAGTTCTACATAATTTAAATTAATCCCTAAAATCCCTCTAATTCTCTGCATATCTATATTCTATATAAAACAGTAACGATGGAGCTGAGGTGTCACTTCCTCCTTTTTTACTGATAAAAAATATAATATATTAACTTTAGTTATATTATTATATTTATTTATATATCTAAAAGTTCTACATAATTTAAATTAATCCCTAAAATCCCTCTAATTCTCTGCATATCTATATTCTATATAAAACAGTAACGATGGAGCTGAGGTGTCACTTCCTCCTTTTTTACTGATAAAAAATATAATAAAAAATATAATATTAACTTTAGTTATATTATTATATTTATTTATAAAAAGATTATTTTATCCGTATTATATCTAAGAGTTCTACAGAATTTAAATTAATCCCTAAAATCTCTCTAATTCTCTGCATTTCTTCACCTTACAAGTACGAGAAAACAAATTCAATCGCCTCTTTGTGAAACAATTATGTAATATACGATAAATCAAATTTCGAGAGAATGAAAATGCAACAACTTATTTTCTTTACACGACTTGAAATCTGAATCAAGTTTCTATTTCAAAATTAACACCAATAATAATAATAATAATTGTATCTTAGTTTTCTAAGATGGTATACACTTTCTTAATGACTTTCATTTCTTTTAGTTAGTTTTTGAAGTTGTGAGATTATGTTAAATTGGTGTAATTTTTTAATGTAACAATATTGATATTCGTATGTAATTTTTTTGAAACATTTTTTTGAACTTTTATTTATTTTTTTGTTCAGTTTGATATTAATTTTAGTGGATTTTATTGAATTTCATTCGATTTCATACCATTTTTTTTAGATTTCAGAACATGCAAATTTGGATGTGATTGATATGAAATTGCAATGCTAACTTTTCAAACTCATTTGGAACTTTATTAAACATTTACTACAAGTTTTATTTTTTGAAACGAGTTGTAGTAGATTTCATTCACTTTCATATAATTTTATTGATTTTGTAAATTCAAATAAATATTTTGACTATATAATTTTCATTGAATTTATAAATATTTTGAAATTAGTTTAGATTGTTTTGTAAATTCAAATAATCTTCTTAATGATTTCAAAATATACAGGACATGATTTTTTTGAATGTGCATTTCCTTGGGATAAGAATTGAGATGATGTTGTAGTTGATGAATTTGTTTTCTTCTATCGAGATACCTCTGTGATGGATCAGGATTGTGATTTCTTCACACATCTTTCTAGTTGTTTGGACTGATTTTTTTTTTGTTTGAAATTATGTTGAATATCTGTATTTGAAGTGGAATTAGGTTGGATAATGTATATTATTGTCGGAATATAAAGGTCAGAGTTTGAATGGAGATATCGTTGTTGGATTGCTTTTTCTGTGCGAGAGTTTGAATGGAGATATCGTTGTTGGATTGCTTTTTCTGTGCGATTTTTATCTAGAGTCTATATAAAAACTCGAATTATGTTTTGAAAGGAACATGAGATTGATTTGTTTAGTAAATGCTTATATAAGTGATAACAACCCAAATTATTCTTGAATAAGGAATAAGGGAAAATAAATAGAAATAATGGCAAACCATTATTCCTTCTAAAAGAGATATTTATGCATGATTAATGTGGAATTAATGATAATTAATGCAGGGGCGAATATGCAAATAATGAGGAAAAGGAAGGAGTCTCTAGCATTATGCCACGCCACGTGGACCATGGCGAGATACGCCATAACGAGATACGCCCGATAAGAGCGAGTGGCGGAGACCCGCCATAGCTCTCAAGGAGAGCGTACATACGCCTTGACGGATCAAAGAATATTATCCCAAGGACCAAAAGGGATATTCACCTTGAGAACGCCGCAAGAAGAACCGGATGGCGGATCTCCACGGTTCAGCTCAGTGAGATCCGCTGGCGAACCTATGAGACGAATCTCCTCTTTCACCTGATTCATCACAGTAACGGCTAGCCGCCGACTCGGCCATAAAGACCATTAATGAGCTATCAATTAGCTAACCGCCAGGTTAAAGGTAACCAGTAACCGCCAGCTTAAAGGTAACCAGTAACCGCCATTAATGGAGCATTAATGGAGACCTTCTAGTTGCTGAAGGTTACGACTTCCTAGCTATATATAGCCTACATCCCTAGGCTATCAAGGTACACATTCTCACAACCTTTGTCAATTCAGTTTGCTCTCTTATTCCTCTATACTGACTTTGGCATCGGAGTGTCCCCGGCCGATCCCAACGGCGCCTCACAGGGAAGGGCTCCGATCAAGGATTTTTCCACAAGTTATCAATTGGTGCGGTGAAGGTGGATCTCTAACAAACAGAAGATCACAAAATCTTGATTGTATAGAGTTTCACAAAGAACAAAATAATGGAGTCAATGGAATAGAAATCTCAATCTCAAACTTTGGCTCAATCAATACATCAAATCTATCCAAAGATAGGCTTCTCCATATATTGGTGGGAAAGAGTTTTCTACATTAAATCTGGAGTTTTATGATAAATAAGATAAGTTTCCTACCCTTTCTTATTCCATTTTTAATTAAAGAAAATTGAGATCCCTCACTCTTATAAAGTGCTATGAATATCGTTACATGTTATTATGATAAATCTAATAAACTATGAAAGATGAAGTCATGGACACAAATCTTTCATTAAATCTTGCATGCTTACCATGCCCTCATATTTTTATGCATGACAAGTGTAATATGATATTATTATTGAATTAGTACAAAACACATGTATAAGACCCGTAATCTTGGGATTTACAAAAAAAATTCATCCATTCAATGTGATTTTGTCATTTGATATTAAAATATCATAAAAGAGCTCATGTAATTACATATGATTTAGATCTGATCGGTCTTTTGGATGAACATGCATATAACTATTAGAAGAAATTACAAAAAAATCATATTTGGTTTTTCCTTGTACAATTCACCATCTATATATGGCTTTTCTCCTATATAGTACTTTTAATATCAGAAATTCATATTTTTGAATATTGTTTTGTCAAACAGTTATTTCATTCCATTTTTTACAAGGATGTGTCTATTCATATAAAAACTGTTTATTTGATATTGTTAGAATTTCTGTTACCAACACAAGAGACTTGAAAATATTGAGTCTATTTGTAATTATCTTGTAATTGTCCCTAACTATTAAGGCCATTATGGGCTGATGAATTACCAAATTGGATAAACAAAACTTTCATGTCCTGAGCTAACTACAAAATAGTGCAAGTGTCAGTTTCGGATCAGAACATTAATTTATGCAAAATTCTTAGGATATACATGAGAATTCCTTAAAGATTGGAGGAGAATCATGGTACATGTATTTTTCTTCTAAAATTACCCTTTCTCTTCTATTTTATTCGTACAAATGAAATGATATAAGAGTAATTTTATATATAACTATATTATTAAATCATCACTTACCTTTCTTTAATTACACCTCATTCAAATGAGGCTTTAATGATCTCTGAATGCCATTAATCTATGGATGCACAATATTAATTGCAAGTAAATAGCAACTATGTAAGATATCTTACCCAATATAGAATGTCATAACTTTTATGACGTTTAAAATAAATATGCTATCTTGGATATTAATGCGCATTGAAATACAAAAGGACATTATTCTTAAACCATTCTCATTATGGTTATTTATTAAGAATTCATTATGATATTCATGTGCAGTAGCAATCTTTATGGTTATGACCGTTATACGTGATATTATTATTAAAACAAGCACGATTAAAATTCTATTATGAATTTGTTTGACATATAATATTTACTCAGTTTTATCCTTTGACTAAGCTCATTCTAGAGTCAGGGACCAACGTGAAGGAATTATTAAGTTGATTCCAATATGAACTAAAAATTCCATAAAGAGACATTGCATCATACATGATATTTGCCAACAAGGCAAATGCAAACATTCTTTTGCTATGAAGTATGTTCCATGGATCAAGCCATTGATCCCCAAGGTAAGTGAATATAGCTTTTATGACTTACCACAATCTTTTAATAATGGACATAGCATGCCCCACTTCTGGAGTTCTTTCAGTGCTAACCCACAGGTACAAGGGAGTTGCTAATACTACAACCAGTGCAAACACTGATATGAAAGATAAAGCTCAATCCAAAGAAGTGTATATGCAGAGTCACTTCAGAAAAATTCCTTGACTATGTCATTGGCCAAAAAGGAGTTAGAGCAAATCCAGATAAAATAAAAACCTTGCGAGGAAAAAGGTGAAAAGAGCGCCTAAATAAAAGCCATGCGAGGAAAAAGGTGAAAAGAGCGCCTAAATGAAAGCCCCACTATGGGTGAGAAAGATCCAGAGGTTGAACGGACGGATCATCATACTAGAAAGATTGTCAACAAGCATATCAAGTTATAAAACAATTCCTAGCAGAACCACCCTTGATGAGCAGACCAATCTGAAGGGGAGACCTGCATTTGTATCAATCTGACATGGATAAAGATATGTGCACCGTGGTTATTTAAGAAGAAGAAGGTCAGCAGTTCTCCATCTATTATGTTAGCAAAATGTTGAAGGATGCGGAGACAAGATATCAGAAGTTAGATAAAATGGCTCCCACGGTTGTGACAACATCCATCCGCGTTAAACCATATCTCCAAGCATAACCTCAACATGATCGAGATCAAGATCAAGAACCGGCTTCACCATCATGATTCAACATTGAACACACGAATGATGAGATTGAAAGGCGAGTGCATACCGCTCTATATAGACAAGAGAACAATGCAGAAAGGTACGCCATCAAGTTAACATGAAATCGCCATTCACAGCACGGATCCTGGGGTACGAAGCGGACATAATGTTTAAAGCTTCCAACTTGCCACAATATAAAAGAAAAGATTCAATATAGCGGGACATTACATATCCCGAACCCAAAGGAGGGGAGCATGTAACCGTTGGAAGAAACGCCAAAGCGTACTACAGGTTGGCCACCACATTGGTTGGCCACCACACTGAAGCTTGCTGGGAGCTGGCAAACTAGATAGCTTTGTCCAGAATAACAAATAACAAGATGACAAGCAGAAGACAGATCCCAAAAATAAATTCAAAAGTGTCATTAATGTCATAGCAGATGGACCAGTGTATCAGCCACCCGTGGAAAAAGCAAAAATATCCGCTCTGGATAAAACATCCCTCCATTGCTCCTTTTGCAGAAACAGGTCCGGTAATCTCTCCACATGCAGATGCATTGGTAGTAACAATGGCGATTCAAGGATGGGAGATAAAATAAAGCGAGTAAAGACACGGGCAGTTCTCGCAATGTCATCACCAAAGGTGCATTCGCCAAACTAAAGGTTGATCCGATCCAAATAGAAACAACCATTGTTGACATAATTGGAGTGACGGGTCACACTATCCAGACCAAGGGCCAGAGGTTGCAGCCCTAATTTCCATCCGTCGTCTGACAATGTACATTCCCACCAGCAAAGGAGGAGTAATGATTAGCGGGAACCAAAAGGTGGCTAAAGAGACTTATACTCGGCGTCACTATCAATCCGCCCACAATCCAAAGAGGACGAAGGTGAGAAATATTAACTTGTCACTACAGCTTTGGGCGACACAAAAACGCTCCTTATTGCTGATGGAAAGCGGGTGCAGATCGCCAAAGGATTAAAACTTGAGATCAAAGAGGATGTTAAAAAAAGTTCTCATTGAGTTTGAAAGCGTATTTACATAGGAGAATGAGATCCCCACAGGAGTAAGCCCAGATGTGATTACTCATAAGTTAAACATCATTAAGGATGCGGTTCTAGTTGCTCAGAAAAGACGGAACCATGGGCCTAAAAATCAGTATTTTTACATATTCTTATATGTGCATTAAACTGTTATAGTATCCTATATTTTATAATTTATTCTTTCTCGCCATACTTCTTATATTCATTTGCCTAGCTTTTAGTGCTGATATACGCCCAGTGGCTGGCGAATGAAAAGTTCCACAGGTGGATCAATTACCTCAAAGATAGGACAATTGATCCCATCACGGGCGGATCCCCTTTCCACAAAGATAAGAAGCACAAACCCTCAGGAGCTTTCAAATGAGCTCAACTCTCTCCTCAAAGACAGGAAAAGGATTGACCACCATCAAAAGCGGGTTAAAATCGTCTCAAACATGAGATCATTACACCCTCAACTTTCTCCTCAAAGATAGGAGAACATTCTCATGGGCGGATCCATCTTTAGATGATCACCATTCGAGAAAGAGTTAAAACATTCCTTGGACGCAAGGACTTTACACTCTCTCACTCCCTTCCCAAAGAAGGGTTCACAAGTCCTACGGGCGAATCGCTTCACCTCAAAGATAGGTAGCAAGTTGATCCCCTAGGCAGCTTTACTTCCTCTAGAAGGAATAGAACAGCTTCTAAACCTTCACAAAGGTTCATACATTGGGGTACGGCTGGCCACCTACCCTAAACAATCGGAGAAATCCTAAACCAGATCCTAGAAAATTACTTGCTAAAAGATATAATGCATTAGTAAAAATAGTTCTGGAAAGCAAAGGGTTCATCCAACTAATGAAGCCTCGTCTTCATCTCCAAGTAATGAAGCCTCGTCTCCATCTCCAAGTAATGAAGCCTCGTCTCCATCTCCAAGTAATGAAGCCTCGTCTTCATCTCCAAACAATGAAGCCTCGTCTTCATCCAATCAATGAAGCCTCGTCTTCATCTCCAAATAATGAAGCCTCGTCTTCATCTCCAAGTAATGAAGCCTCGTCTTCATCTCCAAACAATGAAGCCTCGTCTTCATCTCCAAACAATGAAGCCTCGTCTTCATCCAATCAATGAAGCCTCGTCTTCATCTCCAAATAATGAAGTCTCGTCTTCATCTCCAAGTAATGAAGCCTCGTCTTCATCTCCAAGTAATGAAGCCTCGTCTTCATCTCCAAACAATGAAGCCTCGTCTTCATCCAATCAATGAAGCCTCGTCTTTATCTCCAAATAATGAAGCCTCGTCTTCATCTCCAAGTAATGAAGCCTCGTCTTCATCTCCAAACAATGAAGCCTCGTCTTCATCCAATCAATGAAGCCTCATCTTCATCTCCAAGTAATGAAGCCTCGTCTTCATCTCCAAACAATGAAGCCTCGTCTTCATCCAATCAATGAAGCCTCGTCTTCATCTCCAGATAATGAAGCCTCGTCTTTATCTCCAAGTAATGAAGCCTCGTCTTCATCTCCAAGTAATGAAGCCTCGTCTTCATCTCCAAACAATGAAGCCTCGTCTTCATCCAATCAATGAAGCCTCGTCTTCATCTCCAAATAATGAAGCCTCGTCTTCATCTCCAAGTAATGAAGCCTCGTCTTCATCTCCAAACAATGAAGCCTCGTCTTCATCCAATCAATGAAGCCTCGTCTTCATCCAATCAATGAAGCCTCGTTTTCATCAAAGTAATGAATCCTCATCTTCATCATAGAAATAACAAAGTCTCGCCTCCACAAAATGCACAAAAGTCCCTAAATGGCTGATCATTCTTACTGATCCCTAAGGGCGGGTCATTCTCCTCAATATGGCAGAACTGAAGAAAATAAGTCCCTAAAGGCGAATCATAATCCTAGGGGGTAGGAACAAATGGTCCCATAAAGGGCAGGTTATTCCTTTCTAAAGGAAATATAACTCTCAAGAAGCCCCTAGAGGCTAACAATGGATACGGTTGGCCACCTATCCACAAGGAAGCAAAAACCCCTAAAAGTGCATCATATCCATATATGATCTCACATAGGGCGGATCTTGTTCATAAGATCCCGCATAAGGAAGCCCCAAAAGGCGCATCATTTCCATATATGATCCCCCATCTAGGGCGGGTCCACTTTCCTCCAAGATAGAAAAATAAAACACCATTTAAACAGCCCTAAAGAGCTTTTTATACCTTTAGGGGGGGCTTCTGATAACAACCCAAATTATTCTTGAATAAGGAATAAGGGAAAATAAATAGAAATAATGGCAAACCATTATTCCTTCTAAAAGAGATATTTATGCATGATTAATGTGGAATTAATGATAATTAATGCAGGGGCGAATATGAAAATAATGAGGAAAAGGAAGGAGTCTCTAGCATTATGCCACGCCACGTGGACCATGGCGAGATACGCCATAACGAGATACGCCCGATAAGAGCGAGTGGCGGAGACCCGCCATAGCTCTCAAGGAGAGCGTACATACGCCTTGACGGATCAAAGAATATTATCCCAAGGACCAAAAGGGATATTCATCTTGAGAACGCCGCAAGAAGAACCGGATGGCGGATCTCCACGGTTCAGCTCAGTGAGATCCGCTGGCGAACCTATGAGGCGAATCTCCTCTTTCACCTGATTCATCACAGTAACAGCTAGCCACCGACTCGACCATAAAGACCATTAATGAGCTATCAATTAGCTAACCGCCAGGTTAAAGGTAACCAGTAACCGCCAGCTTAAAAGGTAACCAGTAACCGCCATTAATGGAGCATTAATGGAGACCTTCTAGTTGCTGAAGGTTACGACTTCCTAGCTATATATAGCCTACATCCCTAGGCTATCAAGGTACACATTCTCACAACCTTTGTCAATTCAGTTTGCTCTCTTGTTCCTCTATACTGACTTTGGCATCGGAGTGTCCCCGGCCGATCCCAACGACGCCTCACAGGGAAGGGCTCCGATCAAGGATTTTTCCACAAGTTATCAATAAGTGTTCGGTAATTATAAAAAATGTCGGAAAATAATATATTTTTTTTGAATAAAAAAAACAATGCATTAGGAGCCAGATCATGGCAAAATTGTAACAATAAATCAGAAACAGAACTCGGTAATAAAGTAAAAAATGAAGGGCAAGTGGATAAACGAGAAGACTGTGCTAACATATGTGCCATCCCATTCGCTTGCCGCCGTATCCATTTGACTGAGTAAAAGTCATTTGATGTTAGAATCGATCGTATTTGAATAATTCTATCCTCAAATTCAGAATCATCAACAGAACTAGAATTTATTGCATCAATCACTTGTTTAGCATCAAATTCGAAAACCACATTCCTTATTCCATCAGCTTCGAGCCATTGCATAGCCTATAATAGAGCTTCGGCCTCACATTATCGTGTTGTCGAACAACATAATAGACCCGCACATCTCTCCATTACAAACTGCCCCCGTGCATCTCGTACTGCTGCTCCCATCCTTGCACGCCCATCAGCGTTAAAACATGCGACATCAACACAACACGAGAGAAATCTTTTTACAAATAAATATAATAATATAACTAAAGTTAATATATTATATTTTATATTATATTTTTTATCAGTAAAAAAGGAGGAAGTGACACCTCAGCTCCATCGTTACTGTTTTATATTAGGCAAAAAGCATCCTGAGGCCCCTGATCTTTCATTGTTTGGTGCATTAAGCCCTCGATCTTTTATTTAGACACATTGAGCCCCTCATCTTTCACCATTTGGTGCATTAAGCCCTCGATCTTTTATTTAGACACATTGAACCCTTGATCTTTCATATATGGGTGTATTAGGTCCTTCCATAAATCAATTAATATATAGGTTTATTAAGGGCATGTTTGGTTAGGTTTATATAACTGCAGCGTTTCGCATTTTCTCTGGACACTGCAACATTTTGGAGCTTTTCATGAAAAGCTCTTTTCATGAACAGTTGTTTGTAGTTACTTGTTATTGATAAAATTACCCTTCTTATTTCGACAAAATGTGCTTTAATTTTAACATTATTTTTATTTTTAGAACATAATTATCGAAAAACAAGGTTTTATTGTGTTCAATAAATTTTTTATTTTTTATTTAAATTATTTTTATTAATTTGTATAATATATTTTTTTATTTTAGAATTTGTTATTTTTAGAACATTATTTGTTGTCACACCAAACATGCCCTTAATAAACCTATATATTAATTGATTTATGGAAGGACCTAATACACCCATATATGAAAGATCAAGAGCTCAATGTGTCTAAATGAAAGATCATGGCTTAATGCACTAAATGGTAAAAGATGAGGGGCTCAATGTATCTAAATAAAAGATCGAGAGCTTAATACACCAAACAATGAAACATCAGAGGCCTCAGAATGCTTTTTGCCTTTATATTATATATAGATAAGTTAATCCCATATCTTATACCATCATCTCTAGATATAACTTTTAATCGGCTTATCCTCCATTGTCTCTCATATCTCCTCGACAAACACTGTTAACTTGTCCCATTTTTATTTTATCACTATCCCATCTTTTATATACTTTCTAACAAACACCCGGCCAAAATGTTAAAAGGGGCGTCAGGTTTATATGGCCGTTCTTAAGCTTGGATTTGCGAGGTTAGGTATTTTTGTCTCCATCTCTTCCTTTCCTTTCCTTAGTTCTCACTCAAAATTTCCCCACATATCAGGTGGGTGAGATCCAGTGAAAATTCAACTAGGGGTTTTCACATTTCACCACATTGATTCTTTCAATAGCACTGCACCCATTTCGAAATTGAATCTTGGCTCTTTTTCTGTAAGTCTTTCCTTTTTTTCCCTTTTATTTTAATCTCTTTTTGTTTGTTCAGTTTTTCCATCCTTGCACCTATTATTCTTTTCATTTAATTTCTTTTGCTCCATCGCCACTTGTGTAATTCTCTGTAGTTTCGGTGTAGATCTCCGATATATATATATATATATATATATATATATATATATATATAGGATTCTGCTTTTGATTATATAGAGCTTTTAGGAATTTCTTTCGTCTCGCTTTCCGTAAATTGTTTAATCGTGGCCTGTAATGTCAATTGGTTGCAGGTTCTTAGGGTAGTGGTGGGAACGCCTTCGCTATCTGCCATTACATCTATGTTTGGAGGTCAAGTCATAGCACCTGGCAATAGTCCGCATTTGAGGAAGTCTGGTAGCCGACCCGTTGTCTCTGATCTTGGTAGAACAGGATTATTAGCTGTTTGTTTAGATGTACTGAGTGTTCACCGTTTGCTTTCTTTGTTTGTTTTGTTGATAAGCTAAAACAATTATATTGTACTCATAAAGAGAAAATGATGGAGTGTGACTATTACTTGTGATATTTTTCAGCTGGCGAGCAAGGGAATGGTGCAGAAGAAGGTTTTTTGCATTCAGTAGACTCAAACGATATGAAGAGTAGTTCCATTGTACCAATTAGCTCTGCTGTCATTATGCCATCTCCGATATTTTTATGGAGATTCAAGGTTTTTTTGTTAACGATGTACTGATATCTATGTTTTCTTCCGAAATATTTATTTTCATTTTGATTTATGCTCTATTTGTGAAATATGATGATCATATGCCAATAAATTGTATGTCCAATTAAAATATGAGGTGCATTTGGCTTTGAGCAAATATTGGTTTGAAAGATGTACTGATGATATTTATGTTTTCTTCTGGAGTATTAGTTTCGATTATGCTTTATTTCTTAATGTCATCATATGCCAGCAACGTGTTCATCCAAGAAAAACCTGAGATACTTTTGGCTTTCACGCCAGATACAAATTTGAAACTTAAATTTGCAATTCCATTATTTCTGTTTGTTTATGCATTGGTAACTAGTAGAACTAAAATGGTTGGAATATAATTCTAATTAGAACATCTTCCAAAATATAAATAAGTGCATGTTGGTAAATGTTGAGTGAATAATCTTTCAAAATATAAATAAGTGCATGTTGGTAAGTGTTGAGTGAATGCTGGCCATTGTTCCAATGTTACTAGGAATTTATACTGCATACATTCAAATTTATCCTTAGGTGTTGCCTTTTGGATTTTTTTATTGGCTATTTATTTGTATTTTATTATGTTGGTGATCCTAAATGAGTTCAATGTCCAGGTACTGTTGTTCTTTCTTTGGGGTTTCAGTTGCTGCAAGGTGAGTGTATAAGTATTATAATTTTCATGTCTAGTAATCCATGCTAATATTGGGAGTTTGATATTTGATGGCATGGCAGCACTGACTGCATCTGAAAAACTATGTAATTCATATATTGCTTGTATTTCTTGTCTTGATGGTTGCATGTGAAAATTACAGATTGGATGGGATTCTGTCATGAGAATGAGTGCAGATCTGCGGGATCTGTTTCTATATGAGGCATTTTTGTATTACAATCCTCTCCTTCTTGTGGTTAGTAATGGCTATGTTATAAGAATGAGGTGTTTATAATCCAATTTTACATTCCTTTTATCATATGGTGAGAATGTCTCGTTGTGATTTTCATATTGCAGACTATGATGGTTTGGCTTTGGGGAGTTAATTTATGGGTTTTTTCCCAGTCGACTGTCAGCTATGCAAAAATTTTTGATCTTGACCAAAATCATCTAACTCACAGAGAAATTTGGAAGGTTATGTATTTTTCAAATGGATGCTATAGTTTTGTGGCAGTGTAATTGTTTGTATGGTGCATCATTGTTTTTCCCACTGGTACTATTGTCTTATCGATATTTGCTACCTTTCAAGTTTTTGCGTTGTTTAGATAACATCTACAAGGCTTCCACCATATGGTCCTTTTTTATTTTTCTTTTTCCCTTTCATTAGTGTTATTTATATTTATTAATTATTATCATTATCAAAACAGTTTTTTGCCACCATATCTTGTTTGATCTGATGCTTATAAAAATTTCATCTTTGCACCATGTGTATTGGTTCAGCAGATGTTATGTAATTTCAAACATCCTAACTTTTGATTTGTCATGGAACCGTTTGAACTAAAAGATCAAGCTAATAGTTAAAGGTCCACTTCATATTAATATCTGACACACCCCCACACGCGAATGCCCACTCGGCAGCACAGGCCCATATTACCATGTCCTGCAATTAAATCAACAAATGGGGCTGCTAGGGATCGAACCCTAAACCACTTGTTCAAACTGGCTCTGATACCATGTCATGGAACCATTTGAACTAAAAGCTCGAGCGGATAGTTAAAGCAGTTCCATAACATGGTATCAGAGCTGATAGTTAAAGCGGTTCCTCTTTGGAAATAAAACATCTTTTAAACATTCTTGTGTTGAATTTTATGAACTTATATGTTTTTCAGTGTTGTTATAGCATATCATACTTGCATATTGTTGAGTGTCCATTTTGATGTCTGCAGGTTGCCACATGGATGACTATCATTGTCCCAACTAGTATGACAGCATATCTTTACCTTTATTCTCATGGAGAAGTATCATTGGCTGCATCACAACCAGTGTAATAGATGCTCTTATTACTTACATGTTCTTATTTAATTACAGACAGGTTGTTATGATCAGTTGGTTGATATACATTGATTTTGAGTCTACTCCATTTCCCTTACAATTAACAAGTTCGTTCATAGTTATTCAATGGTTTATTTAATTTTTTTTTTTGTTCACTAGTTTATGGATTTTTTATTTATGCTGTCATATCAAGGAAAGGTCAGATTGGTTTTCTGATATGGTGATGCTATTTTGCTGTTGTTGCAAAAGCACTTAACATGCTACCTGTTAAATTAGGAGACCCATAAAAGCATCAAGGCTTCAACTCTGTTGAAGAGTTATATTTGCAGGGTTATTATGGTTAAGATAAATTAGTAACGTGGCATTATTGATCATTCTATAAAAGAATTATATTTCAGCATTTTATGTCTTTAAGTTTCTTACTGAAGTGAATGCTTCTTAGCTAGATTGGGAAGGGACATGGTTTCTGAAGGTTAGACATGTGGACTTTGAAAATAATTGTCTGTTCATATAATTACTTAATTTGTACCTGACACAGCTTTGTTGAACCAGAAATTGTAGAAAATGCTTTACCTTTGGCTAAGAAAATAAAACTGCATGGCTTAATACGTCATGGAAGTATGATATTCTAATTGAAATGCCATAATAAATAAGAATATATTATCATATGTTACATTTGCGGAAGTAAACTCCATCTCTCTTGGTCCCTGTTATGATGTTGAAAATGTATTAACTTGAGCATTCCCTCCATTGCAGGTCCTCTTATACTTCGCTGTTTTGATGGTTTTGATATTTCCCTTTGATATTTTTTATTTGTCATCACGCTACTACTTATTAAGGACTCTCTGGCGGATAGTTTTTCCTCTACAGGCAAGTTTGAATCATGTTTAAGTTCAATTTTTTTTCCGTTGAGGTTAATTTAGTGGATTTTCAAGTTTCTAACCTGTTGCATGGACTTGTTTGAGTAAAATATCCAAGCCCTGAGTAGCTAACTAGGTAAATAATTGGTACAAGTGAGGTTTCATTCCCAAACATTGATGTACTCTGCAAGAATTTCCATCATCTAAGTTGTATGGATGCTTCCATTCAGTCAAAATATAAGAACTAAGTAACTTGTTATGAAATAAATATGTTGTAAGGAGCTGTATGCCATGTGGTGCATGTAGACACGCTTATGCAGCAAAAGACTGCCAAGATGTTTGGATCATATGCTATGTCCCGCAATATCTGCTGAAAATCAACTATTGATACTCAAACCTTTTGGTCTATGTGACATGTGGAACTTGGTTCCCACTGATAACATTCATGGAAGGCAGAGAAATTTTGCATGTGCTCTACTGGAGTGATAGGAATTGCTATGTTGTTGGTGGGATCAAATTATACGTATCACATGGTTGTCAAACCGAGATTCGACTCGTGAATTGAAATCCTCGTTTTGTGAATCGTGACTCGTGAATCGAATCATAAGATTCAGTTCAAATTCATAATATTATAAAAAAATAAAATATTTACCATGTTGAACTTAAAATATTATCAAATATTAGTCTAGAGTGAGTTTAATAGTTTCTGTTGTTGAAGTTTTTAATGAACGATGATGAAGATAATTTGGTTCTTATCAACTATTGTTGCACCACTGACAAAGTGAAGACGTTTTCTAAATGGGATGGGACTTGCGTATTGAAATTGGAAAATCATGTTGATATGCTTTGATTTGTTAATTAATTATAATAATCTAATTTCTTATTCTTTAAATTTCTTATTGGTTCTTTTTCCACTAATTTATCTCCTTCCTTAATCAGAGTTACAGTTTTCCTAAATAACAATCTGAAATTTGTGATAATTTAGATTGCCGCCCTATAGATCCGGCTCAAAATAGACCTGAATCGACTTGAATCATACGATTCGAATTGTGAATCGTAAGATTCTGTGATAATCTATATTCACCTATAGATTCGGCTTGAAATAAAGCTGAATCAACTTGAATCGGACCAATCGAATCGCGAATCGTAAGATTCTAATAACAGTGGCGTAACATGATTTTCTTAACAATTTTGTTTTTTTATATGGGTTATACAACATTATGTTTAATTTTCTGTCTATATTATTGTTACAGGCAATAACTTTTTCTGACTTTTTCTTGGCTGATATCTTGACTTCCATGTCTAAGGTATGTATTTTGTAATTTTCTTTTAACCACTGTTCTATGATACTGTCTCCAATTCTCTTAATTTATAATATGGTAGAAAATCTGCTCTGTAATGTAATAAGATCATATTGTTTCTTTTATTATCTTCTAGACAGTTTAGATCTCACTTCAGTGAATGGTTGCAAAATTGAAGATTTTGGTCACTATATTGTCCATTGATTGACGGTTCTCTTCGTTGAACTGTTTCATAGGCTTGAAAGCTCTCATCATTCATGGAAAATAATCCTTTAAGCTGGTTGATAAATACTTGTATATCAAATTCCAATGTGGTACATCTGATGAACACAAATTGCTTTCCATCTTTTTATTTCCCCTTAATGGAGTCAAGTGGATAGTATCCCAAGCTTCATCCTCTTCTCTGGTGCATGGTTCATCTTTCATTAGTAATGAATGATAGTTCATTCACTGAAAAGCTTTATCTATTTATGGTTCATTTTCGTGGTATAGCTGTTTATCTGAATAAAAGTATATTCAGAATTGGAGATTAGGTAATGGTTCTTGGTATTTTTGTGGAGTTTAACTGCTTCACATTTTCCATCCACTTTTTTTGGCTTAGTTCCCTTTTATTCGTTGGATTAATTCAAAGACTTATGGAAAGGTTATAAAATGACTGTCTTAAAACTGACTAACAGTGTATTAGCCTAGTAGACTGGAATTAACTTCTTATTCATGTGACTTCTGTACAGGTACTTTCAGATTTGGAGCGTTCAGTATGTCGAATGATTCATCGACAGGTTTGTAATATATTCTTATTCAAAGTTGACCATCTTTGGCAACTAATCAATACTTGAAGTGAATTTGTGGCATGTTCCGGTCATACTAGTACTTGTATATGGAATAGGGGAACAACTTTGGTAGAAAAGCTCCTTTGACATTTTGTTGTATGCGAATAATTCCCAATATGATATCATGGATGCAAACCACAGATTGTTTTATTGAAGTGCCTATGCTTTACCTGTGGTTGCTTGGTGCTCTAATCATTGACTACTAAATGCTTAACCTTATCTGTAGCATATTTTGTAGTCTTACAGTATGATTATTGACTCCCTGAATGGATGGAAATGTTTTTTAAAAAATAATTATTTATGCCAAGTCTTATTGAGAAATGTTTATTTGAATTCATGCAGGTTGCCACTATTGCATGGTTCGAAGCTGATTCTGTCTGTGGTAGTCATTCCATTGCAATTCCAATGATACTTGTTTTACCTTATATTTTCCGATTGTTCCAATGTCTTCGACTATACAAGGATACTAGGGAGAAAACAGCTCTTTTTAATGGTATTGTTGCTTTGGAACTCTCCTAAACCCCCTCCTTTTTTGTTTTATTAATGTATTGTCAAAACACCTGCTGCTTGTTTTTTCATCACGTGTTGAAATATTTCTGAAGGCATTGCTAAGTAATAGAGTTTCTATGCTAACATAATATTATGATTTGTTGCTATTCATGTTTAACTTTTGAATCTTTCAAATGACCTGTGATGGCCCAGTGCTAAAATCTAGGAATAACTCATTGATTTTCTGATAATGAATATCCCTTCATGATGGGATAATTAACCTCATTGATCATGACTACCTTTGAATGTTCACAAAATTGGAATTTGGATGCATGGTTTGAGAAGTTTAGAGTTCATATGTATTTTATGACCTTGAGCGGGCAGTAAACTGGAAGCTGATGCTAATTTCTAGAAATCTGTGTTGTTCGTTGTTGATTTTCTTGCTTGTGTGTATTCTGCATTTCAGCCAGTCCCTTAAAGTTGTTCCAAGTTGATGATGCATAATTATTACCATCTTGATGAATTTTAAACTTCCACCAATGTATCTATTATTTTTGTTTTGGAGATTTTAATTGCATTTTTCAACATTTAGTGCTGTCTTCTTTAACGTATCAATTCCTTGTTCTCTAATTATATTTAGTCTGTTTCAATTATTTTATTATTCTAATCAAAACTACAATGTCTGATTTTCCCCCCTGTAATTGGGCTTTGTATATAAAAGCTGGAATTTTGTTGCTTGAAAACTCCAGTAACTCATTTTGCTTGTGGTTTCAGCTTTAAAATATTCGACCTCGGTGCCCGTGATTTTTCTTTCAGCCCTTAAATATCATGTCTTCCCTGATAGGTGGACAAACTTTTACCGGCCTCTATGGCTTCTATCAAGTGTTTTGAACTCATTGTATTCGTTCTACTGGGATGTGACTCGAGATTGGGACATGAGGTATGTTTGCTTTTGTACTGTTTCCCAATCACGGTATGAAATTGTCACTTCCCGTGTCTAAGCACCTGTGGCTTAGTGTCCATTAAAGCAGAGCATTAATGTTTTTCGTTTAATCCATTATACACAATCTGTATCTTCAACATCCATAACTTTTTTTTTCCTTTTATCGTTTTGCCAGCTGCTTCACGCGAATCTTCAAATTCAACAAACCAAGTCTCTTTTCATACCTTTTGTATGGACAGAAATGGGTAAGGACACATATCCACTGCATCCACGCATGTATAAATCCAGGGTGAGCAGACATTGAATTGACCGTACGATTATGTTTATAAATTGGTGTGGCAGGTGTATTTTTGGGTGATAGGAAGCAATTTGATTCTGCGTTGCACATGGACATACAAGTTGTCTGCTCATCTCCGTCATAATTATCTTACTGTGTTCACGATTACTGCCTTGGAGATGGTCCGCCGATTCCAGTGGGTCTTCTTCCGTGTAGAGAATGAGTGGAATAAAATGACTGCTAAGTCTAATATTCAGCTCTCAATGAATGATATGTTAACTGAAGAAACCAAGTTACTAGCTGTTAGTGATCATAATGTATAGACCACCAATTCAACCGCCATCTTGGCCCTCCATATTTTTGTTGAAAATGTTTTATTTGTTCCATTTCTAATTCAATTCAAACCATTGAGTTGTTCATATTCAGCGTTGACAATGGTAGAGATATGATGTTTTCAGTGTGTCAACAAACGTCTATTGATATGATTCATCTTGTTTAAAACAACCTTGTTATAGTTCTTGACTATCGTTTCTTTCAATTCAAGAGAATGAAAGAGATCGAGGTTTCAGAAGTTCTTGACTTTCGTTTCTTTCAATTCAAGAGAATGAAAGAAATCGAGGTTTCAGAAGCTGTTCTGAAATCATAGGTAAAATTATAAAACTGGGTCAAATGGAAGATCCATTTACATATTTAGACCAATTATCCAATCTACTATATATCTAGACTATATATTTGTGATTTTTTCAAAATAGCTCAAGCCTTTCATCTTCCCCTTTCTTTTCTATTGGTTTCAACTTTCCATCCCCTTCTTCATGTGTATCAGTTCATCGTTCACTTTCCTTTATATTTTGTTGAATCACCGTCATTTTCTTCATCATCATCATGTCTTCTCTTTCTATCTGTTTTTGTGAACGATGGTTCTTTATCTTTCTGTTTTATGTTCGTCTTTTGGTTTATTTATTCTTGTGCGAATTGAAAGCATCGTTATTCGATGTTCTTTTGCGTTTATCATATGTTTATTGTCGATTTCAATGGAAAAAGGCGAAAATAAGATAAGTATTTACCGTTTTATCTTCACCTTTTTCCAGAAATTGCTTCACAAAATGAGTTCGCATCTCATGTTGCGAAGTCTACGAACAGAAAATCACCTAGAAAAGGATGGTTTTTCTCTTCGCATGCTTCACAGAATCGATTTTTGCGAAGCAAAATCATCATTTTCCATGTGATTTCTCTTCGCAGACTTCGCATATTCTCTCTTTGCGAAGTGTTTCCTTCATTTTTCCTTAAAATGACTTAATTTTTGTGAAGGTTGAATACAAAAGCATCAATTACAGTGATTGGTTTATTTTGAATACAAAAGCATCAATTACAGTGAAAGGTGATTGAGATGTGATGAAGATGGTGAACCTGTCGATTTTTCTTGCTTATGTAAAGAAAAGAAAAACATCATTATCATCCTAAAGGCCATTGATTATGTATGACGCTGCCGTTTTGTTTGCTTTTTAAGTCTGGAAGCACATTTCTGGGGTTTAGTGTTTAGGGTTTGAATAGTTGTTGCAATCTTGTTGTAAATTTTGATAATGTTATGATTTTAATGTTATAATTATTGTTGCAATCTTGTTGTAAATTTTGATGATTTTAATGATATACTTATTATTGCACTTTTGTTGTTATGATTTTAATATTATATACCATTTCGCATTTTGCGAAGCATGCGAAGATAATACTATTTAAGAACACGACTTTTACTTTGTATTTTGCGAAATGTGTGAAGAAAAAGTCATTCTGCGAAGTAGTATCACAAAATGTGAAAAATGCGAAGTAAATTGATTGTTCTTAAGTAGTATAGTCTTCGCAGGCTTCGCAAAATGCGAAGTAAGATCATGTACTGAACGTATTATTATGGGAAAAACGTATAAAATAATAAAAAACGGAGTGTCAAGTTCGCAAGAAGAAAGATTTTACGTATATATGAGTCGAAAATTAAAAACGGACTGCTAAATTCGCAAACAAAGAAAGAATCAAATAGAAAAACGGAAGAGAGAAAGAAGAAAGAGTAAAAAATAAAAAACGGAGTGCTATTGTAAGTTTCCCACCGTCAGAGGTTGTTGCTTAACCATTATGGTTTCCTGTCGTTGTATTTGTGGTTTAAAGTGACAAGATAAACTAGTCTATGTTGTTGATGAATTGTTATTGTCCAAGAACCATCCATTGTCATCCGGGACCCTTGATTCCTCTGTAGCTATGATCTACACCGTTCAAATTGAAATGGCTACATCCATTAACTGAACCAAACCCCCCTTTGTCTTGTAGACGTGACAAAGCAGATAAGAAAAACCTGTGGTTTTGATGGAGCAAAGTGGCATCTAAATGTTATCTCTCGGCAGGCAGGGGCAGGCGGGCGAAGAAAGCACACCAAGAGTGTTGAGCATATTATCTAAAGTTATTGAGAAGCTAGTGGGTAGAAATGAGAAGGTTGTGGATGGGATGAAATCAGGGACATTAGGGAAGAGCTTAAACTCATTTCATGGAGTGAGAGCGCCCAATATAAGCATACCAAAGTACTTGGAGAGGATATACAAGTACACAAATTGTAGCCCATCTTGTCTAGTGGTTGGATATGTGTATATAGACAGATTGGTGCATAAGCATCCTGATTCCCTCGTTTTGTCTTTCAATGTCCATAGATTGCTTCTTACTACTGTCTTGGTTGCTTCTAAGATGCTCGATGATGTGTGAGTTACTTCTCTCCTCCTTTTCACCTTTTCTTTTTCTTTTCCCTTAAAACCTTATGTTTGCATGGTGCAGGCATTATAATAATGCATTGTACGCGAGGGTTGGAGGGGTCACCAATGCAGAATTGAACAAATTGGAAATTGAACTTCTTTTTCTTCTTGATTTTGGGGTTATGGTCAGTTGTGGAATCTTTGAGAGCTATTGCTTGCATTTGGAAAAAGAGGGGGCATTCCACAATATTCACAGATCAATTCCCTCCGCTTCCCTCCATGATGTCGCTGATATTTCTCAACAATATACTCAAACTTCTTCACCACCTCAACCATTCGACTGACTTCTTAATTCACTTTTCATTTCTCATTCTTTCTTGTTTTCCACCTTATAAAATCTGTTGTATTCCACCTTATAAAATCTAAGTACTATTAAAAAAAACACTTTGTTCATTCTAGCAAATGTATGTTAGGAATCATTTTTTTACTTGAAAACTCTCCTAGTTCATCTCAGTTTGTTTGGTACAGGAATGAGATATGTTTGATGTGCAATGTTAATGGTTGAGGTTATTATATTGAGCACTTGTATTGATTTTTCCAAATAGGTGATCCTAAGAGCGCGACACCGCAATACAAGGTTTGAGCAAAGAGAAAAAATATGGTAATGTGGTAGACAAAAACTCAAATTCACATTAAAAATAGAAAAAGGTGACTATATTAATAAGATGTGTTGTTAATACATGTCAACACATTTTAAAACTAAGCCCAGAGAATCATACTTGCACCAAAGCATCAATATAAAGTGTTACAATATTAGGTAATATAACAAGGATATCTATTTGATTGAAAATGAGCACTAAATTCATAAGCCATAAGTATGGCTTGGGGATGGGTAAATTACACCAATGGTATCCAACATTTAGTTTGTTTCGCTCTTTAGTACCTAACCTTCACTTTTGCATGTGATAACTTGTGTAAATTTCTGAATAAGAAGGATCTTAAGCTTCTCTGCTATCTGGGCCGATTCCTAATAAACAGGGGAGGCAACGAGTAGTCTGGCGTAAGCACTCCAATGCTAAAATTAGTTTGAGTCTCAGATAAAGAGAAAAGAAAAAAAATAGACTATGGTTTTTCGGCATACCTAAAAGATTCTCTAAAACCCTCTATTTATAGATTGTTATGCCTTCTATTTGGGTTTTGAGGTGTCGTGTCTCCATTGAGGAAATGTGATCCTATAATAGGAGCATTTCATGTGTAAAGTACCTCTATTATTACATCCACACTAGCACTCAGAATTTTATGTTAAGTGAACTTGTATTTGCATGGTCATCAAAGGCCAGATGTTTGTTCATATATGAGACTCTCTGTCTACTATAGAACCATACGACCTTGATTCATATATCACAGTTATATGTTCCGGTCTTTGTAAGCCAGGTCTAGACTCTCGACCAAGACTTGATGACATGTTTCTAGGAGAATGCTTATTTGATTGTTATAAAAAGACCCCTTAGTAAGGCTAAAAACCCTTTTAAGTTCCTGTTGGCGATATTTTTGAGTAACAAAAATATTCCCTTTACAACATTGACTTGTGTGGGAAAATGCGGGCGTGCCAGAGAATTAGGTTCTCAACCTACGTTTAAGAAAACGGTTTTTATAGATATGCGCCCGTGTCTAATGGAAAAATGACTAATAATCAAACAATTGTACGGGAAAAGCAAGGATTGTGAAAATGCTTCCCTGGGTTCCTAGTTGCCGTTAGCACAATTTTAACTAGAATTGGACCAATAGTTTTCAGTAACTAAAAATGTAAATATAATAAAGCAAACACCAGAGTTTTGAGATTTTTCTTTTATATTTACTTTAAAATAAGAGTTTTAGGTTACAATAAACTGAATAGGAATAATTACAGTCAAGACAAATAGCAAATTTAATATCCACAATGTCAAAAGCAATAATAATAATTGTAATTGAGATTGAAATGAACAATTGAAATAAATTAACCGAAGCGGTGAGCCGTTGCGTCGAAGCGTCGCGTTGAAACGTTGTGTCTGCCTGAGGTCGTTATCCCGAGACCGATGCTTGACTTGAGTAAGATGCGTGTTTAGTGGGCTTAATTGATTGGACTTGAGTATTTGGAAATTGGAATTGTTGTGATAAGATTGATATTTTGGCTAGGAAATTGAGCTTTTGGATGTGAATTTGAGTAGGAAAACGAATCGGATTTGTGTTTGGTCGGAAAATAGCAAATTATACCGAAACAGGGACCGAGAGGGACGATTTTAGTAGCTAAAATCGGACAAAGGGGGCTGTTGTAAATTGATGTTTAAATTGATGAAGAAAAGCTTGAGATTATAGCGATTGTAGCTAAAAGTGATGATAAGAATAAAGGATTTAATGATTGGAATTGGCTCGGAAGCTTGAGAATTGCGTTTAGTGATGAATATGGACCGAATTGGCACCGAATTTGGCTAGAAGGATATGAATAGGCTGAATATATTTGAGAATTGTATTGATATGTGTTGTATTTGATTGATTATTTGTTGTTGATTTTTGTTTTTGTATTGATTGGTTGGGGGGTCTTCAATGAAGATGAAGAAAGGTTATTTATAGGAGAGATTTGCACCCACTAAGTACACACTTACCCACTACTCATGCCATGATTCCACTTTGAACAAAATGGAGTAGTGCTTCCTTGTTTTTAGGCCTCAACTTGGCTTGTGTAGTTTGACCCGAAATTGTATTGTGTTTCTGAAGCTGACTTCGTAAAATTTCCGCTCTCTCTATGTTCGTCCTATGATGCTGCTGAAGATGGATCCAGAAAGCTGGGGACGTCTATTTTCTGGATCCGAGCTCACTTCTGAAGTTCTTGAACGTTTAGCTCCCCGAATAATTTAATCAAAAGTGGCTAGTGACCTATTTCGGATTTTCCTGCACTTAGAAGTTAGTTTAGTGGCATTTTCCACTTTGTCACCCACTAACCCACATTCTTCTCTTCTTTTGACTCTTTCTTTTTTATTTTTTATTTTATATTTCTTTTCATTTGTATTCTTTTATTTTTATTTTTATTTTCTTTATTCTTTTACACCAAAATAATAAAAATGACAAACTATATGTTATAATTATAACATATGGTTTGAATGTGAATAAATGTAAAAATTGGCAAACTTTAGGTTATAATTATAACCTATGGTAAAAACGTAAATAAATGTAAAAATTACATTTACCCCCAACAATTACCCCCATTCTCTTTTTTGTAATGGAATTACGTAATAAGAGAAAGTTTTTATTCACCCCCTAGCTTCTCCTAATTCTAACTCTCATCCAATAAAATTTGATTGAATAAATGTTATGAAATTAAAGGCCTATTTTTGAAAATAATAAATCCTAATTTGTCTAAAAGGAAACTAAAATTGACCCGAACTACCCTAAACTAATTCGTCCTGTTAAAGAATTGAAATTGGGCTTTTTGAACCTAATGAAAATTACAAAGGCTTGAAGCCCTTGTTTGGGAGGAGGTTAATGGGAGTAATGGAAGGTTAAGTATTAAGTTAACCTTGTTTGAGAGTTATTTTTTGAGAGTAAATGGAGGTTAATGAGGTTAAATCTTTACTTCCTCTAACCTCCAAATTGGGGGTTAATGGGAGTAACATAAATTTTTTTAAAATTTCTTGTCTTTGCAGAGTAAATTTAACCTTCCTTCCCCTCCATATTTAAACTCTCAAACGAGGTTAAACATTTAACCTCATTTACATCCTATAAACTCCCAAACAAGGTTAATTTTTAACTTTCCATTCCATCACTTTCCTTCCCTTTCCATTACCTCCTTTAACTCTCACCTCCATTTAGGGCTGTAATCGAGCCGAGCCGAGCCGAGCTTTGGCATGTTCAAGCTCGGCTCGCTACAAAATTAACGAGCTCGAGCTCGAGCCGAGCTTACTATAAAATTAACGAGCCGAGCCCAAGCCGAGCTTTGGCTTGCTCAACGAGCTTGAGCCGAGCTTCGAGCTTGTTTCGAGCCTAAAATCCTCTTTTGGACTTGGTTCATTAAGAAAATTATCTAACAATGAATTGTTTGTGAGTAAATTGTTAATTATATTTGTAAAGTTTGCTCGCAAATAACTCTTTAATTGTGTACATAAACAACCTCACAAGCAAAGTTCGTGAATAAATAAACAAGATGCTTACAAATAGTTCGTCTATTACTCATTTATTATGTTTGTGAACGAACTCATCTAATAGAAAATGAAATAATATCAAGTTTAGATATTTGTGAACTAACACAAAACTATATAGTTTTCTACAAAACTAAAATTTGTTAATAAATGTTCTAATCGAGCCTGCTCGCGAGCTTTCGAACCGAGCTTTGGTCTGCTCAAGCTTGGCTCGTTTATGAACCGAGCCAGTAAATCGTATTCACGAGCGGCTCGTTTACAAATCGAGTCGAGCTTTTATCGAGCCGATCACCGAGCTGCTCATGAGCGGCTCTGTTCATTTACAGTCCTACCTCCATTAACCTCCAAACTCCCAAACAAAGGCTAAAACCCAATCTTAACTAAACCCAAATTTAGAAAAAAACCTCAAATTTCCTTTTCCCCCTTTTTTTCTTTTTCGATTTCTTTCTCTCCTCTTCCCCCGCACTCTCGACGTTCCTCTTCTCCAGCGATCGGTCGACGTTCTCTTCCTTTCCCGGAGTTCGTTCTGCCATTGTCGCCGTTTCTGCTGCCTTCTTCTTCGATTTCTTCCTCTTCCGCGACATCGCCGCCTTCCACTTTCCTCACGCCGGAATTCGTTCTGCCATTGCCACCTTTGTTGCTGCCACTGTGAACAATGTCGGCCTCCTCCTCCACGGGTAAGTTCTCTTCCTTTCCAATTTTATCTCCTTCTTTGATTTTGCACAATTTTATATGATTTTACAGATTTGGGTATGCCTGAAGTTTGATTTGATTTTGTGTTTCTTGCCTAATTAAGACTTAGGGCATGCTTAAAATCATATTTGGTGAAGGTTAGAATTGAAATTGGTATGATTTGTTGTGATGGAGCTTGTAAATGGTGAACAATGGATATAAATTAGGTTTAGGAGAGGTGAAATTGATGTTCGAGGATTGGAATTTGAGGTTTTAGGTGAAATTAAGGAAGTTTTAGGCGAAGGAAAGGGTCAATTTGGTATTTGTCTTCTTGGTTTTTGAGTTTGCTGTAGAATTTTGCTTTGAGCATGTTGGCAGGCTAGAAGACAGCAGGTGTAAAAATGGCTTAATTGTTTAAATTAAGGCTAAGAAACCGAAATTAAGGCTAGGGAAATACCATGGATGCATGTAATTTTGATTTTCCCGTGCAATTTCAAGCTTGTTGGCTTATTTTTGAACCTGTGAATTGCTACCTTTGTGTTTTTCTTCTATTTACAACAAATCTTATTTTCTTTTTACACCGAACATCTTTTCTTGCCTTTAGGCAGATTCGGTTTACATTTTTTGCATTCTTTTTTTTAAAAGTAAGAAACGCGTACCTGAGATTTTGCCCTCCTTGTCTGAATAAATTTGCAGTTAATACTGACTATTCTCATCTCATTGAGCCTTCCTCCTACCTCGGACAGCGGGTATGCTTGAAGAAGGTAAAAAAATGCGCCTTTGAGTCAATTTTTCCTTGAATTTGCTTGAAAAATCAATTGAATTTCTCTTAATTTCTTCTCTAGACTTCCTATTTTGGCATAAGACCTGTGGCTCTTTCTGGCGAGCCTACAACTGACTTGATTTCAGGAGATGAACCTTTGCTTCTGGACAGCTCTTTGTTTCCTCTCGACTCCAAGAAGAGCACATATCCTGTCTTTCCTAGGGATACAGTTGAGTGGAAGAAGCTTATTGACAGGTTCAGGCCGAGCTATGAAACCATACAACTTTGATTCATATATCATAGTCGTATATATGGGTCTTCGTAAGCTGGCTCTAGACTCTTGGCCAAGAGTTGATGACATGTTTCTAGGGGAATGTTTATCTGATTGTTACAAGAAGACCCGCTTAGTAAGGGTAAAAACGCTTTTAAGGATATGAGAAAACTCTTCGAGTTCCGTACTTTTTCCATTCGGGCTACACATTTAGTGAAGGGTAACATCAGTTATAAATATGTGTGATGGGTGTAAGTCATGGATGAAAGGAAAATCGAGTGTCATTCCTTAGTAACTGTTCTTTATTTTCAAAATTTCCATCTCTTATAAAGGAGGATTGTGCATTCCTATTTCCCTTTCACGCTCTTCATATTCTCATCTACACTTTGATCCATAAATTTTCTTCCCCATTGGAATTTAAGAAAAATCTTTGATCTTCTCACCGATAAGTTTTTGGATTTCTGCACATTTTTGTTTTTGCTTCTTTGTGTGCTCTTCTTTCATTAGTTTCAAACAAATCTCTTAGATGGATCATTCTGAAGAAAATTCCTTTGTGATTCACAGGGAGAACTCTGATGAGTTTTTTTTATATAATCATGGGTCGTCGATGGAATACCATGATTCCTTTAATAAGGGCTATGGGGAAGACTTTGTTCCCAAGAGGAAATTGATGTTGGGAAGACTTTGCTCCCAAGACTTTGTTCCCAAGAATAATGTGTGTACCTTTGATCATAAGACGAGATTCCAAAGTTTCAGTACAACTTTGAAGGTTGTGAATTTTTCTTCCATAATGTCTTTTGCACATGTCTTGGGATTGTGTCTATCATATCCCTAGATGATGCGCTCCATTAACTTTACTAATGCTCCTTTTGATAACATGTCTTACTTTACTTCTAGTTCTTTCACAATATATTTAGAACATATATATAATGGGTTTACTTATCCCCTTCATAGTCCCATAGCCTCTATGTTGGACGAGAATCAATTGTCTCCTAGCCAAATTAATCCCTTGTCATGCATGGATTTGATATACTTGTACTAGTTGTGCGAGAGTTTGGGATGCTCCTTAAATCCTTGCACCTTCAATTACTTATATTATCTTGATAACTTGTGAAAAAGTCCTTGATCGGAACACTTCCCTGTGAGGCGCCGTTGGGATCGGTCGGGGACACTCCGATGCCTAAGTCAGTAATATTCTTGAGAGAATAAACTGTAATTACAAAAGTAGGGTTAGAATAATGTGTGTACCTTTGATCCTAAGAAGCTGGGGTATTTATATGCAATTCTGTAACAATCGCATTAATCCCCTTTATTGTCCTTGAATGTGGGTTTCGATGTTACTTTAGTTATACTCGATGGTTTCAGTATTAATGGAGTTGTTAGTATCATCAATGTTGGAGGTTTCTCCTTGATAACGATTTAGAGACCCCTGGATTAATCTTGCATTAATTATCATTGATTCCATATTAATCATGCATAAATCTCATTTTTATAAGGAATAATGGTTTGCCATTATTTCTATTAATTTCCCTTTATTACTCATTCTAGAATAATTTGGGTTGTTATCAGAAGCCCCCCCTAAAGGTATAAAAAGCTCTTTAGGGCTATCTAAAGCGTGTTTTATATTTAATGCTTTTCTATTTAAACATATTTCCCCTGGACTAGTAGGAATGAGACACGTCATTTAATTTTTCTAAGCACCAAATAAGCCAATGAAAGTGCTCGAGAGTGTAACTCAAAGAACTCTCCTTTCTCGACTTATCAAAATATACCAATCTTTTTGGCTTGAACTTGATGATTTCTTATTTTGTCAAGCTTCCTACGTACCCCATTAATTTTTTGGGAATCAAAGCCACGTAGTTCTACCGTCATTCTAGACATTCGCCACTTTAGCTTTGTTCCCCATTTTAAGCTTTATTCGCTTTTTTAGGGTTTTGGCACTCTAGGCACTTGCCTTTTTAGCCTTTAGTTATTTTCCAAAGTGTTTTTACTTTGTTTTTATGAAGGCGAGACTTCATTATCTTTGATGAAGACGAGGCTTCATTATCTTGGATGAAGACGAGACGTCATTGCTTTTTATGAAGAAGATTCACCAATTGTAGATTTATTTGGGCGTTCTTTGAGCCATTCGCCATTCGATAGGTTTTACTTTTTCCATTTGGGCATTCTCCTCGTGGGGCTGTTTTGTTCGCCATATTTTGCATTCGCCACATCGGGCTTCTTCTTAGGTGTTCTTTGCGCCATTCGCCATTTGATAGGCTTTACTTTTGCCATCTAGGCATTCGCCTCGTGGGGCTTTTTTGTTTGCCATATTTTGCATTCGCCACATCGGGCTTCTTATTAGGCGTGTTTGCCATATTTTGCATTCGCCTCGTGGGGCTTTTTCCTTCGTTCGCCATATTTTGCATTTTGTGAAGAGTTTCGTTGTTTCTTCTTTTATTGCATGTTGAACTTGAGAATATTTTTTAAGTGTTTAAACTTATTCCACCAAATCGCATGTTTGAACTTGAGAATATATTTTTTAAGTGTTTAAACTTATTCCACCGAATCACTTGTTTGATCTTTTTAGAAGATATTTTTAAGTGTTTAAACTTATTCCACCGAATCACATGTTTGATCTTTTGAGAAGATATTTTTAAGTGTTTAAACTTATTCATCGAACCCGGGGTAGGTGGCCAGCCGTCCCCCATTAAGCTTGCGATAAGCTTTTAAGGATTTCTTTCTTTGAGAAAGATGTATCCGCCCTTGATAGGATTTTTAATGACCACTTCTCAGGGAAGTGAATCTATCTGTAATGGGAGTTTTGATTGGATCCTCCCTTTGGGAGGGACTTTGTGTATGATTTCTTCACGGGGAAGAGAATCTTCCCTTTGGAATGACTTTGTGTAAGATTTCTTCACGGTGAAGAGAATCTGAATCCATGCCCCCCTTTTTTGGTAAGAAGACATTTATGTATGCTAGCATGCCAAAAATAGATGTCACACAAAAACTAATAATCAAGAGTAATTTATTTAATGAGCAAGAAATGGCTTGCCTTTATTACAACGGAGGATGACCTTTTTGTGAGCCTCATTAAAACCTTAGCCATTTGAAGGGACTTCGTGTAAGATTCCTTCACGAGGAAGAAAATCTGCCCTTTGAAGGGACTTTGTATTTTTAAGCTTTCAGAGAAGCTGTCCGTGGTGGGACTTTGTGTTCTCTTATGAAAAGAGTTTTGAGCTTCCAGGGAAGTTTCCCGCGATGGGACTTTTATGTAGGATCTTATGGATAAGACCCGCACTATATGGGATCATATATGGATATGATACACTTTCAATTCACCTTAGATTTTCTCCGAATTACTAGGGTAGGTGGCCAGCCATCCCTTAGAAGCTTATGATAAGCTTTATGGATTTCTTTTCACTGGGAAGAGAATCTGCCCTTGATGGGACTTCTACTTTGTTGTTTCCCCTCCTTATATATGGAGACATTTATGTTGTCTGTGAACTCTACAAACAAAATGATAAACACGTTTGATAACAAAGATTAGTTTATTTAATGGGGCAATGTCATTGCCTTTATTACAATGGATATCGGTCTTTATGAGAGCCTTGTTAAAACCCACCCTTGATGGGGGATCACTTTGTCCTATATTTGAGGTAAGTGGACCCACCCTAGATGGGGGATCACTTTGTCCTATTTTTGAGGTAGCTGATCCGCCTGTGGGATTTTTCATTCGCCAGCCATTGGGCCTATATCACCTCTTTGATTGCATCCGCCTTCTTTAGCTTTGCTATTTCTTCTTCTATAGAATTTGGAAAGAAATAGAACAAAACTAGGAAAATGAATATAAGAAATATGGCGAGAAAGAATAAATTATAAAATATAGGATACTATAACAGTTTAATGCACATATAAGAATACGTAAAAATACTGATTTTTAGGCCCATGGTTCCGTCTTTTCTGAGCAACTGCAGTTGCATCTTCCCACAATCTTAGCTTATGTGTCAATAATGACTTGCTTCATCTCCCATCCTTCAATCGCTATTGTTACTACCAATGCATCTACATGTGGAGGGATTATTGGATCTGTTTCTGCAAAAAGGGTGATTGAGGGATGTTTTATCCAAGGCAGATATTTTGACTTCTTTTTTCACGGGTGGCTGATACCCTGGTCCATGCTATGACATTAATGACACTTTTGGATGTCTTTCTAGGCTCTATCTTTTGCTTGTCGTTGTCTTGTTATTTGTTATTAGACAAATCTATCTTCTACTTTTCCAGCTCCCAACAAGCTTCTGTGTCATGGCCATTTCTTCTACAGAACCTGCAATTCGCCTTGGCGTACATGCTCCCCTCCTTTGGTTTCGGGATATGTAATGTCCTGTTTATACTGACCCTTCTTCTTTATATTGTGGCAAGTTGGGAGCTTTAAACCATTTGTCCGCCTCGTACCCCAGGATGCGTGTTGTGGATGGCGAATTCCTGTTACCAAGGTATGAACCTTCCTAGTATGATGATCCGCCTGTTCAACCTTTGGATTTTTCCTTTTTGGCCAATGACATAACCAATGAATTTTTTCTGAAGTGGCTCCGAATGTACACTTCTCTAGATTGAGCTTTATTTTTCATGCCAGTGTTTGGCACTGCTTGTAGTATTAGCGATTCCCCTGTACTTGTGGGTTGGTACTGAAAGAACTCCAGAAGTGGGGCATACCATGTACATTATTAAAAAATTGTGGTAAGGCATAAAAGCTATATTCAATTACTTTAAGGATCAATGACTTGATCCATGGAACCGACTTCATAGCGAAAGACTATTTGCATTGGCCTCGTTGGCAAATATCATGTATGATGCAATGTCTCCTTATGAAATTTTTAGTTCATCTTGGAATCTATTCAGTAATTCCTTCACGTTATTCCCTGACTCTAGAATGAACTTAGTCAAAGGATAAAAAGAAGTAAATATTATATGCCAAACAAATTCATAATAGAATTTTAATCGTGTTTGCTTTAATAATACCATATATAACGTTCATAACCATAAAGGTTACTATTGCACATAAATATCATAATGAATTTTTAATAATAAATAACCATAATGACAAAGGTTAAATACAATGCCTTTTGCATTTTAATGCATATTATCACCCAAGATAATAAATTATTTTAAATATCATAAACATTATAACCTTCAATATTGGGTAAGATATAGTTACTTTTTACTTGTAACTAATATTATGTTATCATGCATTAATGACATTCAGAGATCATTAAGACCTCGTTTGGATGAAATATAATTAAAGTAAGGGAACCGGTGATTTAATAATATAGTTATATATAAAATTAATCTTATATCCTTTCATTTGTATAAATAAAATAAAAGACAAAGGGTAATTTTGGAAGAAAAAGACATGTACCATGATTCTCCTTCAATTCAGGATGTAAGGAAAATTACCCAAAATTCACCCTCACATACCTTCAACTGCCATCATCCAAACAATCTTTAAAGAACACCCATGTATAGCGGGTAAATTACACCAATGGTACTTGAAATATACCTCAACTCACACTTTGGTATCTGGATTACATTTCGTCCCAAAAATATACCTTATCTATGGGTGGCTGGACAATTAAGTGCGTGTGACCGGGAAGTGACCGGTCAACGCTTCTTTGACCCATGTGACAATTATAAATGGGTCCCAAGCCACACAAAAAGACAAAAATACCCTTAAACTAATCCATCCCCAAAAAACACGCTTATAAATATAGCTTATTTTACTCTCTTTCTCTCTCTCTCTCCTTAAACTAATGGCTTTCTCTCACTAACTGTTCGTTGCTCTCTCTCTCGCTCGCTCTTTCTATCTCTCTATCTCCTTCGCCACAGAACACAAGATCAAGGAACCCTAATTTTTCTCAGACTATTAAACATGGCGGCCTCGTATAGCACTGGAAGTATGATTTGCCACTGCGGAACACAAGCCCCTTGTACAACTTCCTGGAGTAATACGAATCCTGGTAGGAGGTATTTCAATTGTAGAAATTTCGGGGTAAGTGTATAGCTACATATTTTGAACCATTTTGATTTTGAACTATTTAGAACTTTGATTTTGATTTTGAACTATTTTTAAGAAACCGAACGCCTGTAATTTCTTTGAGTGGCGTGACCCTCCAATGAACGAGAGAGAAAAATCAATTATACTCGGGCTTCTGAGAAAGCTGGATCGAATTGAGAGAGAGTGTGAAATATTGAAAGCTCAGATGGTACGTGACAGGGAAATGGGGCGAGAAAGAGAAGGTGAATTGCAGGACATGTTGGTGAATGAAAGAACAAGGGTTAATGAGAGAAGATGCAACTGGGTTTTCAAGTATATTGTTTGCTTTGGGTTGTTTTTATGGTTTGTGTATGTGTTGGCTTAATTTTCGTGTATTTGGTAGTGACAAAGGATAGTTTATTATGTCTGATGTTAGGTATGTAGTTAATTTTATGTTATGGATGTATTTGGATTTGGTTAATTGCAAGAAATGAAGATCTGATTTATGCAAATTGTGTACCTAGAGTTGGTTAATTTAAGTAATTTGAGTTTTGCATTTGGTTAAGTTAAGGAAAATTATGGAAAATTGAACACATTTACACCACAATTCAGGGCACAAACTTGCAAAACAAGTGTTCAAAATTGAACAAGACAACACAGGGCACATATAACCAACAAATTGCCCATAAATATAACAAAATAGGTGACAATAAAATCTGCTTGAACTATAACCAGCAAAAACCAAACCATAATCTGCATATATCAAGTGTATTGTACAGATTAGCAAAATCTTCAAAAAAGGGACCAAAATATGCATGTTTGTGCAATCTACAAATTCACAAAAGAGAGCACAGATTCACAGACATTCCAAAAAACCAGCCTACAAAACGTGCATATTCCACATGGGAAGTCCCCAGAAAACAAAAACAAACACATGTAAATTCATCTCCATGGTTGGCTCTGACTTGTTGCAGCACTCCTAGTATAAGGTCTTCTATTTACAGTTGATGCAGAACTCCTAGTCTGAGGCCTGCTGGGTGCATTCTGTCTTGGTGCAACAAATGGTGTAGAACTACTAGCTTGACTAGGATGGTCTGATCGCGCGGCAACGTTCATGGGTGCATTCTGTGTTTGTGCACCAGATTGGCTTGAACCCTGTATGCATACAGCATGTTACATTTTGCATATCCAATTAAAGCCATCATCCAACATAAGTTATTAGTGTAAGAATAACTTACATCCATCATCCAACGCACGGTTTGGGGGGGGGGAGTAGGTGGTCTAGATGCATTTGTGGTTGTAGTTTGAGTAGTTTCTGTTTGTGCAGTCCTCTGCCTCTTTGACTACATATGTAATAAAACGTCATAAGCAATTGTTAGAACGCAAAAAAACTGAAGCAATACAAGTGAAATAACATACCTGTGGAGCAGATGCAGCCTTACACGTCCTCCTATTATGAGAAGTACTCCCACATTTGCCACAACTCATGGTAATTAGGCCTCTACGACTTAACTTTCCCCTAGCTTTAGCCACTTCCAATTCTTCAGGATCTTTTCTTCTCGCTTTCTTTCTTCTCCCTCTTTTTGTTTTAACTGGGGATGGAGGCACAATAGGAACAAGTTCCTCAACTTCAGGCCATTGATCCATACCATTTGTAGGCTCAATAAAATGGCTATAAACCTTCAGATATGTATCCACAGAATATCAATCAGCAAGATAATCTTCAGCACACTGATTTTGCCCAATAATGGCTGAAATTGCATGACAGCATGGGATACCAGTCAATTGCCACCTTCTATATGTACATTCATTAACTTCCAAGTTGACAACATATTGATCCCCTAAACCTTTAACCTGTACCCTTGGACCCCCAGAAAAGACAGCATCAAAATGTTTGGCAAAATCTTTGTTTACCTCAAGCTTCTTGAGTATTTTAGGACACCATTTCTTCTTATACATCTTCATTTTATCTGATTTTGCTTTCAGCCTTCTCATCAGCCTTAACTTGATCATTTCATACATTGTAATGAGCCCTTTGTCCCTTGCATCCAATATGTACTTGTTAAAACATTCACATAGATTGTTCAACAACATGTCACATTGACTTCTGTCACTGAAACAAGCCCTTGCCCAATGCTCACTAGGTCTTTGTCTCAACCACTCTCTAGCTTCAGGGGATCTTTCTTCAATTCTGTTAAGCCATTCTTGTAATTTTGCCATATACGGAGCTCTTGCTGCATTCCACAACAGATCCTTCAATTCTTTCCCTTTAAACTTGGTTCTGAAGTTCGTGTACATGTGTCTCACACATAGTCGATGTTCAGCCTCAGGGAAGAGCAATTCGACAGATCCTTGCATCATTAACTCCTTCAACTAAATCTTCATCGTCATCCTCCATCACATAATCTGGATCTACAAAGTCCTCTTCATTATCCTCATTGGTAGGAGCTGCATTAACATCCCTTGAATTCACATCCCTTGCACTAACATCATTTTCATTAATACTTGCATCATTAATATCCCCTTCGTAGGGGTTGTCATTGAATTCAACTCCAGCAACATTAGCAGTTTCACAAAATGCATGAAACTTGTGCACACCAGCCCCAATTCCATCCTGACCCCCAACACCCACAACATCTTCACCTCCATCCCCAACCACAGCTTCACCTCCAGACCCCATAACATCTTCACCTCCAGCCCCAACCACATCTTCACCTCCAGACCCCATAACATCTTCACCTCCAGCCCCAACCACATCTTCACATCCAGCCCCCACAGCATCTTCACCTCCAGCCCCCACCACATCTTCACCTCCAGGCCCCATAACATCTTCACCTCCAGCACCAATTCCATCCTGACCTCCAGCCCCCACCACATCTTCACCTCCAGCCCCCACAACATCGTCACCTCCAGCAACACCAACACCCTCAACCTCAGCCTGAACTCCAGCCTCAAACTTAAACTTGCCCTTTGCCTTCGTCTTCTTGAACTCTACAAGTTCGTTCCCTTCCCCAATCTCTTCTATCACTACACAACTTCTGCCAACATCCAATGCTTCTTCTACATCTTCCATTGTCAGTGTCTTCACATATACATCAATTTCTGCACATTCAACTCCAGCCAATGCCATATGGTAGACATCCACGTCACTTCCCAAGGGCTTCAAGTACTCATCAGTGAATGGATCCGTATAACACTTCCAGAAATACCGGAGAGTTCCTTCACATCCCAAGCTCATCAATTTCGCATCTATTGCCACCAGGGACAGCCTATCCCAATGGCAATCTGGCCATATGAAGATGTCTTCATCCACATATTCATATCCCTTCAGCCTTCCATTATAATGGAGCATTATATCAAAGTAGCCGTGTTCTGGGTCTACAACCAAAATAACCAAAATAAAGCTCACATAAATCAAATAACCAAAATAATAGAGCTCCATGAATCAAAACGAACAAAACAGAGCATCCATAAATAATAACCAAAATAACAGAGCATCGATAACCAAAAACAGAGCATACAATAACCAACTTAACAGAGCATCGATAACCAAAAAACAGAGCATACCATAACCAAAATAACTATAACCATACAAAAAACCAAAAACAAAGCTTGAAGCCATAATAAATAATCACAATAACAGAGCATACAAAAACCAAAAACAAAGCTTGATGTCATACATAATAACCATAAAAACAAGGCTCCCATGAATGAAAACCACAAAAACAGAGCATCAATGAACAATAACAAAAAAATAAGAGCCCCCTTGTCAAAATACCCAACAAAACGAAGACTTTCAAGCCATACAGTACGATAAAACTGTTTACTTACATGGGAAGTCCATATTTTCTTCAACCTTCACGATATATATGATTCTGCATTTTATATCACGAAACGAATGAAAATCGCAACATGAGCGAACAAACAATACAGCAAAAATGAATAGCTGGAAAAATACAACCGATGAATGCAAATCGACCAAATAAACAGAAGAAAAGCAAGTTAGGTCAGAAACTAAACTAAAATCGCAACTCGATCAGACATGCATACCTATATCAATACGATCTTCCAGACGTGTGTTCCTTCGTCATGCGCTTCAGACCGCCTCTTCAATGGCTTATTTATGCTATTCAGTACAAATTTTCATTAGGTTCCATGGTGTTTGCGTTGGCCATGTCAAATGGGTTTCAAATGGAAAAGAGAAAGAGATGAAATGGAGTTCGAATGGAAGAGAGAAAGAGATGACTTGAATGACGTTTCGAGTGTACGGGGAGAGAGAATGTACTCGAAATATGTGGGCAATTATGGAGGGAAATAAATAGGGGTGTTTTTGTCTTTCTATATTCAACAAGTTAAGTGGGTCCCACTCTTTTTAAGTTAGTAATTGTCAAACAGACGTTGACCAGCGAAAACTGGCTAAACGCACTTAATTGTCCAGTCACCCATAAATAGGGTATATTTTTGAGACGAAATGTAATCCAGGTACCAAAGTGTGAGTTGAGGTATATTTCAGGTACCATTGGTGTAATTTACTCCATGTATAGCCTAAGAACTTTGTATAAATTAATGTTCTCATTCGAAACTGACACTTGCACTCTTTTGTAGTTAGCTCAAGACATGAAAGTTTTGTTTATCCAATTTGATAATCCATCATCCCCTAATGGCCCTAATGGTTACGGACGATCACGGGATAATCACAAATAGACTCAATATTTTCAAGTCTTTTTTTTTAAAATTGCGCACAATGCGCTTACATTAAAGAAGAAAGAAAAATACCCACCCCACCCGGATGTGATTCGAACCCATGACCTCCCTAGTCATAGGTAAGCTCCCAATATTTTCAAGTCTCTTATGTTGGTAAAAGAAATTCTAACAATGTCAAATAAACAGTTTCTGTATGAATAGACACATCTCTGTAAAAAAAAAGATGAAATAACTGTTTGACAAAACAATAATTAAAAATATGAATTTCTAATATTTTAAATTAAAAATACTATATATGAGAAAAGCCATATATAGATGATGGTGAACTGTACAAGAAAAAACCAAATATGATTTTCTTTGTAATTTCTTCTAATAATTATATGCATGTTCATCCAAAAGACTGATCAGACCTAAATCATCTGTAATTATACGAGCCTTTTTATGATATTTTAATATCAAATGACAAAATCACATTGAATGGATGAGATTTTTTTTATAAAATCCCAAGATTTTGGGTCTTATACATGCATTTTGTACCAATTCAATGATAATAGCCTATTATACCTGTCATGCATAAAAATATGAGTCATATTAAGCATGCAAGATTTAATGAAAGATCTATCTCTATGACTTCATCTTTCACAGTTTATTAGATTTATCTAATAACATATATGATATTCATAACATTTCATAAGGGTAAGGAATTTCAAATTTCTTTAATTAAAAATGGAACAAGAAAGGGGAAGAAACTTATATTGATTATCATAAAATTCCAGATTTATTGTAGAAAACTCTTTCCCACCAATATATAGATAACCTTATCTTTGGATAGATTTGTTTGTACTGATTAAGCCAAGGTTTGAGATTTAACTCCATTGTTTTGTTCTTTGTGAAACTCGATACAATCAAGATTTTGTGATCTTCTGCTTGTTAGAGATCCCTTCAGTAGATGGTGTTTGACTGCTGATATAGAGGTTCCTCCAATGGGAGGGTTGAGCCTTTCTGAAGACATTTTATGCTCGTCGTGTAAATTCTATTAATCTTAGAATTCCACGCTCACCGCACCAATTGATAACTTGTGAAAAAATCCTTGATCGGAGCCTTTCCCTGTGAGGCGCCGTTGGGATCGGCCGAGGACACTCCGATGCCTAAGTCAGTAATATTCTTGAGAGAATAAACTGTAATCACAAAAGTAAGGTTAGAATAATGTGTGTACCTTTGATCCCAGGAAGCTGGGGTATTTATATGCAATTATGTAACAATCACATTAATCCCCTTTATTGTCCTTGAATATAGGTTTCGGTCTTACTTTAGTTATACTCGATGGTTTCAGTATTAATGGAGTTGTTAGTATCATCAATGTCGGAGGTTTCTCCTTGATAACGGTTTAGAGACCCCTGGATTAATCCTGCATTAATTATTGTTAATTCCATATTAATCATGCATAAATCCCATTTTTATAAGGAATAATAGTTTGCCATTATTTCTATTAATTTCCCTTTATTCCTCATTCTAGAATAATTTGGGTTGTTATCATATCCTTTTCTTTATTACCACAATCAACATACTGCCTTATTTCATATTTCCTACTATCGTCTTTGTTAGGGATTATATCAAGTTAATCAACTGTAGCGTAGAGGAATTGCGGTTTAAAATTTATTTATAATTCCTTATTGTTTGATCTTTTTCCATTAACCATTGACTGAAATAAAATCGTTTTGATCTGTTAAAGGATATAAACATACACAGTCTATCTCTTTTAAAGATAGTTGAAGAATCCCCAAGGTAGTCAATCTCTGTAGTCAGGTGCACGAACAACTATCGAGCTAGAACCGGTGCAAGCCAAAGAATGGAATAAAAAAAGAAACAAAACGGGAGAGATTGTGTACTTTGCAAAAAAAATCCTTTTTTCAAAAAGGTGGTGGCCGAATAAATAATAGTGGTGGTAAGGTTAGATTTAGGTTATATATATATATATTCCTAATAGTATTAGAGCTCATTAGTTTATTACAAATCCAATCATACTCCTAATCTAATTATATAAATAAGTACCAATAGTATTTATACTATGCAATTAATTACATTTAATTATTCCAATAAAATAAATTATACTAATTAATAAATTGACATATTAATTTAATTAATTACTTACGGAATGTAATTCCATTAATTAATGAATTCTGGACAGGCTTCTTACTAATTCGGATAGGCACAGAAGGCACTTGGCTGATTCTGGAGCTTGCAGTAGATGCAGAGGCCATGTTGAGATTTTGTGCCATGCTCTTAGAGATTGCTCTAATAGTAAAGAGGTTTGGAGGAAAATTCTCCCACACCATATTTTCTCTTCCTTCATGGCACATTCTGAGGTCGACTGGTTCTCTGATGGTGTTAGAGGAAAGTTGCTTCCATACATGGAGCATGGTGACATTTTCTTTGCTATTATCTGTCACCAAGTTTGGAAATGGAGAAACGAGGAGATTTTTGGAGATAAAACTGTTTTTATGACAAACTTAGCTGATTTCTTCTCGAAAAAACTTTTCTCTATTATCGATAGTTTCAAAGGAGAGTCCCTTGCCAGAGCCTCTCAGTGTTGTGATGTCCATCTCGTGGGATGGAGCAGGCCAAGAGAGGGGGTTGTGAAGCTGAATACTGATGGTTCCTGCCTCAGTAACGGTAAGATTGCGGCTGGAGGTGTGCTTAGAGATGCAGGGGGCGCCTGGCTTTCTGGGTTCTCCCAGAATTTAGGGTTGGGTTCTTCCTTTTCTGCGAAGCTCTGGGCTATTCTTACTGGAATCAATCTTGCTAAAAGGCTGGGTGTTAAGAGGCTCTCTGTGGAGTCTGATAATTTGGAAGCAATCAAAATGATTTTTGAGAATCATTCTATGGGTCTTAACAGTCGCAACCTCATCAAAGCTATTATAAGGATTTGCTCCTCCTTTGAGTTCGTAGAGTTCAGACACATTTTTAGAGAGCAGAATCGTGTTGCTGATCGCTTGGCGGCGGCGGGCCATGAAGGGACGTTAGGCGTTACTACCCTTCCTGTTTCCCCTAGTTTCATCTCTCATCTTCTCTTAGAAGATAGGATTGGGGTTAGCTTCCCTAGGCTAATTCCTGGGTAGTTTGTTGTTGTTCATTTTTCTTTTCCTTTTCTACCAAAAAAAAAATAAATTCTGCAAACTAATTAATCCATTAAATAATCAACTCCTAATTCTATTAATTGATTACCTTAATACAAAGTAACAATTAACCAATTAATTAACCACTAATTAATTACCTTGATATTTTGCTGTCAATCAATCAATTAATTTCATCTCTCCAATGTACCATTCTATAAGTTCCAACTCAGATTTTCTATATGCACGATTCTATGAGTCTTTCCTTAGTTAGCAGTGGGCTCACGGTCTATAAATAGTAAGTGGGTTCTAGCAAACCATTACTGCCAACTCCTCTTGACCACCTAACACTAAAAAAAGATCCTTGGTACGGTTAAGGTACTTCAGGATTTCCTTGGATGACTTCTAGTGCTCCTCATTGGGATTTGACTGGTACCGGCTAGTCTGCTTAGTGCAAATGCAATATCTGGCCTTGTACACAGCATAGAGTACATGATAGATCCAATAACTGATGCATATGGGACCTTTTCCATGTTCTCCCTATCCTACTTTGTTTGAGGATAATCTTTCTTACTAAGTTTCAACCCATGGTGCATAGGCACCAATCCTTTCTTAGCCTTGTCCATGTTGAACCTTTTAAGAACCTTCTCTATGTACGTTGCCTGACTCAAGCTTAGAAGCTAGTTGGATTTATCTTTGTAGATCCTGATCCCTAAGATCGTTTCAGCTTCTCCTAAGTCTTTCATTGCGAAGCATTTACTCAACCACTGGTTTACACCTTGCAGTGTTGGTATATCGCCTCCAATGAGTAGTATGTCATCGATATACAATATTAGGAAAATGAATATGCTCCCACTAAATTTCATATACACACAGTGTTCATCAGGATTCTGCACGAAACCATATTCGGTTATGGCTTCATTGAATCTCTTATTGCAAGACCTAGATGCTTGCTTTGATCCATAAATGGATCTTTGAAGCTTGCAATACTCAGTTAGGATAGATCGGATTGATAAAACCCTTTAGCTGTGTCATGTAGACATCATTGGGTAACTTTCTGTTCAGGAAAGCGATTTTAACATCCATCTGCCATATCTCATAGTTATACCATGCACCTATGGCTAGTACTATCCTGATGGATTTGAACATAACAACTGGTGAAAAGGTTTCATCATAGTCAATTCCTTGGATTTGTCTATAACCTTTTGCCACCAGTCGCCCCTTGAAGGTATTATGAGCCTTTAACTTGAAACACCACCTAGAGCCAATCGTTTTAACACTCGGAGGTGGATCCACTAAGTTCCTGTAGGAAAATAGACAAGCCTAGACACATTGGAATAATAAAATTTTATCTATTTTATCTATTTCCCTTTTCCAAGATCTGTTAATTATTATTTCATATAAAGAGGGATAGAATGAAATACCTTGTCTGTCGAACTATCTACAGTTGCAAACGAAATGCCCACAACTCTTAGATTTAATCCGTGAGCCACGAACAATTGATTAACACAGAAAAGAATAATTGTTAGTAATCAACCTTAATAATAGCAATCACATTGACTTCCTCTAAAGGAATCGACATGAGATCAAAGAGAGAGTAAGAAAGATAGTAATTAAGCCGGGATGATTTCGGAACGGTTCCTCTAGCCACCTTTTTTGTGTTGACCGAAATTTGCAAGGGAAATGGTCTATTTATAGACTTCTCAAACCCTAACCCTAGTTGTATTAGTTAATTAATTAATCAGAATCCTATTCAGAATAGAATTTCTAATTAGATAATTAAATAAATACTTATTATTATCTAAATAATAACTAATTATATTTAGACAATAATACTAATCTAATTAGTTATTTAATTTATGTTAGGGATAATTAATTAGAGTTATAATCACATTAAAACCTCTAATTAATATTATCAGATAATCTTTTAATTTAATTCATAACTATAATCTAATTATAATTATTAATCAAATTCATTATCCCTAATTAAACACTAAATTTCGGCCCATATATACACAGTCCCACTAAATTACTCTTCCGTCCTCTGGTTCCAAGTCCCATGTGCGATCCATTAGGTCCTTATTGCTACTAACCGTATATAGCCTTTGAAATTTAATTCATCCTGATTAATTTCAACATGTATATAACGAAATATCGTCGCGAGCTGTTACTAGCAGAACCTATGGTATTCCCCCGGTGCAAATAAGAAGTCAGGTTGAAAATTGACGTTAACCTTTCCGCATTAGGTGTAGTATAATACGATCCTTCATCAACTATATCTTTTTGGTCAATTCCTTATAACCATGGAATGTGTCAAGGTTACATATAATGAAGAGTCTGTTTTTACTTGTACAAGTTGAATTTACTCTGAAAGATAAGTTAAGTGAAATTTCTGTTTCTACTCTTAACTGTATCACCTTGCAAGGATTTCAGCCAATTCACCACAAGCGGCCATATGGATATATCTCCCATTTATCAGGAGTGACGAATGCTCAATCTAACATTAACTATTCTGCAATTACTTTATGTGATACCCAACCCTGCTCTCACACACCCCAGGGCCTCCCCTGTAGTGGATCGTGCTCACACAGAATCAAAGTATCACACTCCATAATCCAGAATCACTAATTAATGAATGTTTGAGTCCGAGGATTAGTTATACCTACTAATACCAATGAGATGAACAGTTGACACTTAGATAAATCAATCCATACTGTTATCTCAAGTCGGGTCCCAATCCTAATGAACTCCTTCATCGGATCCATGTAACTGTCTAGATATCTCTATATCTAAAGCTTGTGAGATCAGCTCTCTATCTCGAAAGAAAACACTGTTACATGCAAGTCTCAACAGTAATATGCCAACCCGTATAACACATTACTTGACTTGGGTTGATTTTAAGTTTAGTGGTCTATTATAAAGTATAGTCTCACTTCATGCTTCTATGAACATTTTATAACTGCTTAAATAAACTTAGGATTACTTTCTTTATGAAAGATTAATGCCTTTTATATATAGTTTTAGTTATACTATATCTTATTATAACAAATGACTAAATAAACAATTTATTCATTAATAGTTATATCCTAAAACAATTGTCAATATCACATAAACCCCAACAGTTCCACACCTGGTTTACACGCATACACCGCATTTCAGCCTCCATAGCTTCACTCCATTGATCTGATTACGGGCTTTCAATAGCCTCTTGATAATCTTGGGCTCATCTTGGTCATCGACTATTATATCCCCATCATCAGTCACGATGAAGCCATATCCCTCAGGCTGATAACATGTCCTATCAGACCTTCTAGGTTCCTATGTAACTGGTTTAGCCTCCTTAATTTCTTGAGGACCTAAATCAGTTACTAGAGCATCCTTAGCATCTGATGTAGGATTCCATGAGTCTTGAATCTCAGCGAGATCATTATTGCTCCCACTATCTACCTTGGAAAGGAATTCCTTTTCTAAAAAGACTGTTGTTAGACGAGGTGCCGCGGCCTAATCTCCCGGGCGGACCGGGGGGTGGACAACCTCATGGCGACGTAAGCGGTGATTGGCGCCGAAAGCAACCAATCGTGGAATCAAGCTGCTCGGCAGGACCGGAGCTCGGAGATAAAGAAGAGTCGCCACCCACGAATGGGAAAATGAACACCGATCCCTTGCGGGAGACCGGTGTGGGTTCGGGAAACTTAGGTATGAGCCGAGAAGGCTAGCTCCTTTCCGAAGAAAGGCTACTAGGCACCCCGACATCGCCCGGTTGTGAACCACCGGCCTCCTACTCAGCATGTTAGGCGATAACGGACTAATCGTATACTTCTTTAAGTTTAAAATTCATTTGAAACCCTTTTCTTTTCTTTTTTCAGAAACCGTTTTGAGCATATATTATTGGAAAGCCATACTAGTAAAGAATCACCCATTTATGTTATACATACACAGAGAAGGGGGAGAAAGAAGTGATTTATTTACGACTTCATTTACATGTCACGCTGTGTGTTTATTCTACACTAACTTATTTTCCCCAAAACGAGTTTATTTACATGGTTCGCACCTTAATCACCGTTGGAACGATTTAGGTGCGTTTTAAAACCCCGTTTGATGAAGTTTTACCCAAATCGCCGTTGGAACGACTCGAGTGTTTGAAAACGTTAGGATAAAAACCTTTTAATGAGAAAACGTGGTTAAACATACAAGTTTTGAGAAATGATTTGAAATGTTAACAAAAACAACTCTATTTACTTACATTAGGAAACTCTAAAAATTCATTAGTTTAAATAATCATGTTGAAAGCTCTCTTTTTATGATTTATTTTCCTCTCTTATTTAATGGACTCTCTACCTATTATACTTGCAATAATAAACCCATTTAAACCAAGACTCATACTCAAATAAAGCCCATTTGAAACATGGACCCATGAATGGTCCAAAGGAATAAAGAAAGTAATTCTAGCATATATATATACATTTAAATCAAAAAAATAGAATAAGAAAATAAAAGTTTATACAAAAGAAACTATATGTATATAAAAATAGTAGGTACAATATATCTATACTTTAAAAATGTGAAAATAGTAAGTAAATCCTATAACTAAGAAAATAATATTCATCCAAAAATAATTTCCTTCAATAACCACTAAAATAATCCAAATATCCCAAAACTACATATATACATATCTATTATAGTTTTAAATATCAAAAATAACATATACTAATATATATTAATTATTTCCTAAAATACCCAAGTAAATAATCTTCAAAATAGAATCTAATAGAGCCCAAATGAATAAAAAGAAAGACATATATATACATATACTTATATTGTAAAATAGAATAATAATAAAAAAAGCATACAAATATTCTAAAATAATTGCATATACTAAAGGTCTAAAATAATTTGAAAAACATATATTACATAACTATACATATATATATTAAGGATTAAAAGCTTAAAAGTTAAGAAAAAGGGACTGAAATGGCATCTTTTACATTTTGGCAGATTTACTGACGGGAAATCCGTCGGTAAACAGCATTTAGTGACAGAAATGACAAATTACAGCAGCACTCCAATATTTTCCAGATTTATTCGAAAGTTTTAAATTAAATCTAATTCAATCGTTTTGGATTTCCGAACTACCAAAAATGGATCATAGTCGAAAACGGAAGTTCCTAAACGACGTTTTTCATTTCAAATCATTATTTGGAAATTTCTTTTAAATTAAAAACTTGTAATTACAACGTTTTCGATACCCGAACTACCTTTTTATCGGATCACGGTTCGTATTGGGATATCAAAACGAGGTTTTTTATTTTAAAACAAAACCGAATTTTATTCAACACGAAATGGAAATTAAATAAATACGCTAATTAAATAAAATTTGACAACATAAATAAATAACTAAATAAATAAAAACTATAACATAAAAATAAAAAGGAGAAGAAGATAAATAAAATAAAATAAAAGAGAGTCTAGTCCTCGGATAATACCTTAAATTCGGTATCTGACAGTCGAAGCCGATTGATTCCACGAACCACGATCTTCCGTTTTTAATGAAAATTTAGTAAAAATTGAACTTTAGGAAATTTGGAATTTTTGAGAAAAAAAATATTTTTCTCAAAAAAATTCACTCTCTCTCTCTAAAAATGTTTAGAGTGAGAAAGCTCTCTCCAAAAATCCCCCCCTTGCATTGGGATCCGTGCCCCTTTTTATAGGGAAACGGGTCCCGGAACAATGGGCGACGCCCGAGTAAAATCGGGCGTCGCCCAAAGCCGTTGGGCGGCCGCCCAAGGCTTGTTGGGCGGCCGCCCAACACTACGTTGGGCTACCGCCCAACATTGTTGGGCGGCCGCCCAACAATAGTTGGGCGGTCGCCCAACAGCGTTGGGCGAGCGCCCAACGCGCGGTTGGGCGCGCGCGCCCAACTGCCGTTGGACGTCCGCCCGACGCGGTTGGGCGCTCGCGCCCGCCTACCGTTGGGCTTCCGCCCGACGCGGTCGGGCACTCGGTCAACGGCCGCCGGGGCGCACTCACGTCGTCGGGCGTGCACGCCCCGCGGCCGTCGAGCTCGCGCTCCGCGCCGTCGGGCGTTCACGCGTCGTGACCGCCGAACGCGTGTTCCGCACTGCCGGGCACACACGCCTCGTGGCCGACGAGCGCACGTCCCGTGCCGCCAAGCTCGTGTCTTGCTCGGACACCGAGCGCGTACCATGCATGGTTGGATGCGTGTGTCCAACAAACGTCGAGAGCGCACCTTGCGTCGTCGAGCGGGCGTCCGACTGTCGTCGAACGCGCGATGGCCGCCGCTAAACACTCGCACCGTGCCGTTAAGCATTCGCGAGCTATCCGATCGACAACAGCGACCGAATGTAACTTATTTATTTTATTATTTTTGAAACTTTCGGAATCAATCGCTTTAACCGTCTTGTTTTCAGGTTTTCGTCACAGGTCCTCCGACTCGGTGTCTACAGTTGCCCCTACTTTTCTATTTTGACAGTGATGTGTGTGTTTCGAAAACGTTTTTTGCTAACATAACACATGCAATGTAAAACATATAAAAGTAAAAGACACGTATAGAGTAGGAGGGAGCATACCTGACCTTCGCGCTGCGCGCTCCGGTGTCGTTCTCTGATTCCTTCCATCGTCACCTTTGGAGTGGCCGTCGATGAATGTTCTTTTCTCGGAATCTAGCGTACGTTGGTTATGGGTAAGAATGGCTCAAAAGCAATTTCGGTCTACGACCGTTAATGGGATGGCTCAAAAGCAACTCAGGTCTGCGAGCGCGAGTAAGATGGCTCAAAAGCGACCCTGGTCTGCGACTGCGAGGATGATGGCTCAAAAGCAACTCCGGTCTGCGACCGTGAGTCAGATGGCTCAAAAGCAACTCAGGTCTGCGACCTTGAGTAAGATGGCTCAAAAGCAACTCTGGTCTACGCCCGAGAGTAAGATGGCTCAAAAGCGACCCTGGTCCACGACCGCGGGTAAAATGGCTCAAAAGCAACTCAGGTCTGCGATCTTGAGTAAGATGGCTCAAAAGCAACTCTGGTCAACGACCGAGAGTAAGATGGCTCAAAAGCAACTCTGGTCTACGACCGAGAGTAAGATGGCTCAAAAGCGACCCTGGTCCACGACCGCGGGTAAAATGGCTCAAAAGCAACTCAGGTCTGCGACCTTGAGTCAGATGGCTCAAAAGCAACTCCGGTCTGCGACCGTGAGTCAGATGGCTCAAAAGCAACTCTGGTCTATGACCGAGAGTAAGATGGCTCAAAAGCGACCCTGGTCCACGACCGCGGGTAAAATGGCTCAAAAGCAACTCAGGTCTGCGACCTTGAGTCAGATGGCTCAAAAGCAACTCCGGTCTGCGACCGTGAGTCAGATGGCTCAAAAGCAACTCCGGTCTACGACCGTGAGTCAGATGGCTCAAAAGCAACTCCGGTCTGCGACCGTGAGTCGGATGGCTCAAAAGCAACTCCGGTCTACGACCGTGAGTCAGATGGCTCAAAAGCAACTCCGGTCTGCGACCGTGAGTAAGATGGCTCAAAAGCGGGGATTGTCTCTGGATTCTTCTAGAACACTGTTGTCTGTATTTTCTTACTGGTGCTAGCATCTCGGAGGTTTAATGGGGACGTATTTTAGTCTGGAATGATATAGACTAACGATTATTTTTCTGTTGACTGTTGTCTGTATTTTGACTGGTGTCACTGTTCCGTAAAAATTGACTGTTGTCTGGAGTTCATATCTTGACAATGCAGGCTGAAACGGACTGCCAATCGGAGATCTGTGCATCTAGTAATTAATTATTTACTTTTTACCTTTATGTCAAATCGTACCTTTTTCACTATTTACGGGAATGCCATTCCCTCTTCCTATATAAGGTGGTGGGGTTTCATTTCAACCCCACCCCTTCTCTCTCTTCTTTCTCTCTCTAGACTTCGATTTGGATTATTCTCGGGATGGATTTGGATGAATGGGATGGCACTAGAGGCATGGACGAGGTTTACGTAAACCTGGATAGAGTGGATACCTTCCACGACCCTACGACGCATTTGAGCAGGACACGCTGCAACGAGGTAAGTAATTTCTCACTTTTATTTGATTCGAACTCTAGGCTTTAACATTCCTATTCGAACAGGATTTGCATGCTAACCCTTAGACTGCCTTAGAGGACTTTAGCTAGAAAACATGAATTCCTTTATTTACAAGTAGCACTTGTTTATTTTTGTAAGAACGCGCGCTATATGCATGTGAATAGTGACACTGCGAATTTATGCATGCTAACAGTAAAAAACAACGTGAATAGTGAAGACGTGAATAGTGAACGTGAATAGTAAAACGTGAATAGTAAAAACTTAACTAATGCACGTGAATAGTAAAAATTGTGAATAGTAAAAACGTGAATAGTGCACGTGAATAGTAAAAAAACGTGAATAGTGCAAACTTAACTAATGCATGTGAGTGTAAACCTAATCTATGTCCCTCGTCTATGCAGACGAGAGTGGGTTAAAGAATTGACTAAACCTTACATAGACGACCCTAAAGGAGAGGTTTTTACAGAAAATTGGTCCTAACTGACCGGATGTCTCTAGGTTAGATAATGAAAGAATACCTAGACTTAACGCGTTCTCATCAATTGCATGCTTTAGGAGCTGTATTTAAATTTTCTTGTCTTGTCCCTTTTTAGTTTATTGAGATTTCGGGGACCACCGTCGAGATTCACTCGTGGTATGCCAGACTGGGTGCCGCGGCGAGGGCCCGTGTGCGTGAGTTGGGCTTCGAGCCTTTTATTGCAGCGTTGCCCCGCACCAACGGGGTATGCGATCGTTTTGGCCTACGGGCCTTATGTGAGCGGTGGGTTGACTCGACCCACACCTTCCACCTTTCTTTTGGGGAGATGACCATCTTGCCCAGAGATTTCTCACTGCTGACAGGGTTGCGAGGGAGCAACACTTCCGTTCCTTTCCATTTCGATATGATGCGACCACGGGTCGACCTTGCTAGGTTCGCTGCCTTGATTGGACCGGGAGTTCATCTTTGCGCCAAATCTACTCCAGCGAAGTTTATTTCCACCGCGAGCCTCTTGAGTCGGCGAGATTTCTGCGAGACAGACGATACCGACTTGGCGGTTCGCAGCTTCTTAGTGTATACTCTGAGTGAGACGATTTTCCGCACGAAGGGTGGAAAGGTACATGCGGGTCTCATTCAGGCACTCAGCGATTTGGATGCAGCGGCTTCCTACGATTGGGCAGGGGCAGGCTTAGCCTTTCTCTACAAGTTTTTGGATCTGACTTGCCGGAAGCGCAAGGATTTCGGTGGTTACACCTTTGCTCTGCTGGTACGTGACGCCTTCTTGACTTGCCCGTCTTATCTTCTTCGCGTTTTTCACACTCCTAGTCCTTGTTTTTACCGCAGGTGTGGGCGTATGAGAGGCACATCCTTCCCAGCCGGTCTCGATCTCGACCGAGAGTACCGAGGCCGCCTTTCATGACTCGATGGAAGGATTTTGACTTGAGCGCCGAAAGGAGTCGGACGGTGCCACGGCTCCTAGATTGGATCGACTCGCTGGCCCTCACACAGGTAGATTTTGCCTAATCATGCTCGGTTTTTGTTTGAGTCTTTCTGACTTTCTCTTTGTGCATTTTTTAGATTAAGTTCAGGTGGGACGACCTCGACTTCGGCCCCGATTATACATATGTATCGATGATCCAGGAGCAGCAGTGTGTGCTCACCGGCCTCTGCGTGCGGGCATGGTATTTAGGGGATCGAGGCATCACTGGAGTTAGGGACGCTCACTGGACACCGGGTGAGATCCCCATCTCTATGTTCGCGGTGCGGACCATGCCTTTATCGACCGTTCGTCGGGACTTGACCCGTCGGTTTGTTGGTAGAGCGGTGTGGATTCACGCCGGGGGCCGTGAGCCTTACTTATCTACTCTGCTGAGCGCGAGGGATGCCCCGGCGGCAGCGATGGAGGTGGATCCGGTGGCAGATGTATTTTCGAGGGAGGCTGTCGTGGCAGTCTTCGGTCAGGAGGAGGTCCCGGTAAGTGGTTCCACCCCCTTCTTATTTTACCTTTCATTCATGAGATGTTTAGGGGTTTTTATTGTGTTTTTTTTTTGCAGGAGGGGTCCTGGAGGAGTGCCCATTTATCTGATTTCTTTGACGGTACTCAAGCTCAGACGCCTGTGTGCGAGCAGCCCTACTACGTCGGCGAGTCCTCCAGCGCTGCTCGACCGGAGGGGTCTTCCCTAGGCGTGCCCCTACCAGACTACGGGAGAGATTATGCCACGATTTGCTATGACGAGTCCGGGGCAGCTTATGCGGGATTCGAGGCGGCTCCTCCTATCTTCTCCTCGAGGGTCCCATTTGATCCCTCAGACGCTTCTCTAACCACGAGGGAGACTTGTACGGATTACGTGGGGCTGTCTGGTTACCTACGAGATCGCCTCAGCTTGCGCTGCACCGATCACCTGGTATGTATCATTACTTTACTTTAGTGTAGTGGAATGTATGCATGTATGTATGATTTATGTTTTTGCCTATGCTGCTTTTTATCTGTTCTTTTTTTTTTTCTTCTTTTTCTGTAGAGTGATCTGCATGCCCACGAGCGGAGGCAGAGTGAGTTGGTGCGGGAGGCCGACGCCCGAGTTGGTCAGGTGTATCAGGAGAGAAATGACCACTGGTTAGGGATGATGCGACGGGAGACTGAGGGTCGCCTTGCCGTCGAGGAGAGGGCGCGTGATGAGTCGATCAGGCGCCTTGCTACAGAGGAGAGAGCACGAGCTGCTGATGAGAGAGCACGCGCCTCTGATGAGAGAGCGCGAGTTTCTGATGAGAGAGCGCGTGCTGCCGAGGAGGCACTATCTGCGGAGCGGGCATCACACCTGAGAGATTTTGAGGACTATTGGGACTTCCCTCCGTATTAGGCTCGTTATGTATTGCTTTGTAGCTCTCATTATTGCTTTGTAGCTTTCATTATTGCTTTGTAGCTTTTATTAGAGTTTCCCCGATGTATAGCTGATGTATAGGGAGTGGGGTGGATAGTAGGTAGGCTTTTTATGAAAAGTAGGATAGGAAATGTATAACTCGTGATTCATATTACCATGCATTCAGTAGATTATGATGATTCCAATCATTCTCGTCAAATATATTCATGCCTTTATTTATTTACAAACAACAGAAATATTTAGTCTCTTATACATTGTTTTTGTAATTGCTCAAGTCATAACTATTGTTACCAGGACCCGCCTTTCGGTTTTCGGATCCCAACGATTTTTCTCCTCTCCTTTTACTATCCCGGAATTTTTAAATGAGTGCCCTTTCGGGTTTTCACCCATTGGGATTTTCCTTATTGTTGCATAGGTCGCCCTTTGCGGGTTTTCAACCTATCGGGAATTTTTCTTTATTTTTCTTTATTTTTTTTTTTTTACGAAAAGTATTTCTTAAGCCTATCCAGGTTGGTAGGTTCGGAGAATTCCATGCCGTCCATTGTGGTTAACTTCACCGCTCCTTTGCTTAGTATCTTCTTCACGACGAATGGTCCTTCCCAGTTAGGCCTGAACTTCCCCCTCGGGTCGGTGTGCGTCACACGGATCTGTTTCAGCACCAAATCTCTTTCTTTGATAGGGCTGGTCTTGACTTTTTTATTGAAAGCCCGAGCCATCCTTCTTTGATATAATTGTACATGGTAAAGTGCTTCCATCCTTTTCTCGTCAACTAGAGCCAACTGCTCACATCGCATCTTCACCCATTCCGCCTCGGGAATTTCTGCCTCCACTGCGATTCTCAACGATCGCTTTTCGATCTCAATCGGCAGGACTGCTTCTGTTCCGTATACCAAGGAGAATGGCGTTGCCCCAGTCGAGGTTCTAATTGTCGTGCGATAAGCCCACAACGCGAGTGGGAGATGCTCATGCCAGTTCCGATGTGATTCCACCGTCTTTACGAGAATCCTTTTAAGGTTCTTATTAGCTGCTTCTACTGCCCCATTAGCTTGTGGACGGTACGGAGAAGATCTGTGATGTTCAATGCCATATTCTCGGAAAAGATTCCTTACTTCCCCCTGAAACTGGACCCCGTTATCCGTAATCATGTGATGAGGCACTCCGAACCTGGTGATCAAGTGTTTTTCAATGAACTTTCTCATTTGCTTGGATCCCAGTTTGCTAAACGACTCTGCTTCTACCCACTTGGTGAAATAATCGATGGCGACTGCAATAAACTTATGTCCATTTGAAGCGTTAGGCCTTACTTCGCCGATGATGTCAATGCCCCAGGCAGCGAATGGCCAAATAGGTGCTAACACATGTAATTCCATGGCCGGAAGATGACTGCAATCGCCGTGGATTTGACAATCGTGACATTTCTTCGCATACTCGTTACAATCTCTTTCCATGGTGAGCCAATAGAAGCCTTGCCTAATAATTTTCTTAGCTAGTACTGCTCCCCCCATATGGGCTCCACAAATTCCTGAATGTACTGATTCCATTGCCTCGCGGGCTTCTCCCGCATCCAAGCATCTTAGTTGTAATCCATCAATGTGCCTTTTGTAAAGCAAGTCGTTGTGAATGACGAACTGACGAGCTAGCCTTCTAATCACAGCTTGATCCCTAGGTTCTGACTCTGCCGGATATGTCCCATCTTTCATGAAGTTCACGATATCGAAATACCACGGTTTTTCATCTGTCCCTAACAGCATTACGTCTTCGTAGCACGGTTTGTGAGATCTTCTCAATACCAACGGCTTCGAAGCAAGGTTCCGGGGGTTGTCCCAAACTGACACCAAAGTGGCCAAAGCATCCGCCGCCTGGTTCTGTGCTCGAGGAATATGATAGAAACGACATTCCTTGAATCTTTGTGCCAACCCTTCTAGCTGGTCTAGATATGGACGTAGCCTTTCTTCCCTTACTTCCCAGTTTCCTTGTGCCTGTTCGATGATCAACTTGGAGTCACCCCAAATTTCGACATATGATGCTCCCAGTGCTGCTAATGACTCTAGACCATAAATGCACGCTTCATACTCGGCCATATTATTGGTAAGAGGGAACGACAACTTCTTGGCCATCGGGATCCTTTCTCCCTCTGGTGAGGTGAGTAGTACTCCTACTCCAGCTCCATTCGAATTAACTGCTCCGTCGAAGAACATTTTCCACGGTATGACTTCGATTGCGTTCAAGTGCTCATCGGGGAAATCATAACTTATCTCTTCTTCCTCTGCATTCAGGGGTTGGTTGGCCAGAAATTCTGCCACGGCCCTCCCTTTGATAACCTTCTTCGTCACATATTCAATGTCAAACTCGGATAAAAGCAACAACCATCTGGCTAACTTCCCCGTCAAGGATGGAGTTCGGTATAGATACTTCACGGGGTCCATCCGAGAAATAATGATCACTTTGTACGATTGGAAATAGTGCCGCAGTTTCTTTGTCAACCATACTACTGCCACACATGTCTTTTCGATCATGTTGTACTTGAGCTCGTACTCTAGGAATTTCTTACTCAAATAATACACCGCGTGCTCCACACCGGTGTCTCCCTCTTGAGCCAACATTGCCCCAATAGATCGCTCCTCAATTGCTACGTAGAGGAGAAGCGGCTTTCCCAGTTTAGGCGGTCTCAGCACTGGCGGATTAGACAAATAGCTCCGGACGCTCTCCAAAGCTTGCTGACACTTATCATTCCAAATAGCGGGTTGGTCTTTCCTTAGCAACTTAAAGATTGGCTCGTAGATTGCGGTGAGTCTTGCTATGAACCGACTGATATACTGAACCTGCCCCAGAAACCCTCTCACTTCCTTCTCATTTCTCGGCGCCGGCATCTCCTGTATAGCACTTTGTCAGGATCCACCTCGATTCCCTTATTTCCGATTACATAGCCTAAGATTTTCCCCGACGAAACGCCGAAAAATCACTTCTTCAGGTTTAACCTTAGCTTGAATTCTGCAATTCGGGCCAAAAACTTCTCGAGCGCGGCAAAATGCCCTTCTCTTGTCTCTGATTTGACCATCATATCGTCCACATAGACTTCTACCTCCTTGTGTATCATATCATGGAACAGTGCTGTGGCCATTCGCTAGTAAGTTGCCCCGGCATTTTTCAAACCAAACGGCATTACTCTGTAACAGTATGTCCCCCACTCAGTTATGAACGAGGTTTTTGCTTTGTGCTTTTCGGCCATCTGAACTTGCATGTAGCCCATGAAACCATCCACATTCGTGTGTAATACACTTGACGATGCACTGTCGATCAACACGTCAATATGAGGCAATGCGAACTCATCTTTCGGGCACGCTCTGTTAAGATCTCTGTAATCAACGTACATCCTCACTTTGCCGTCCTTTTTTGCGATTGGCACCACATTTGCGACCCAAGGGGGATAATCGATCACTTCGATGAATCATGCTTCTAACTGCTTCTTCACCTCCTCTCTGATCTTATCTGCCCATTCTGGTCTCATACGTCGGAGCTTCTGCTTTACGGGCTTTGCTTCGGGGTAAGTTGGAATGCGGTGATTTACGATAGATTGATCAATTCCCGGCATGTCTTCGTATGTCCATGCGAATACAATTTCGTATTTTTTAATTATTCTCTCGAATTCTTTTCTCTCTTCAATAGTTAATGCTTGAGCAATTTGTATAAGTTTAGGATTTTCATCCGTACCAAGATTGAAAGTTGACATTTCTATCGTATTGATTTCAAATGTAGGCATGTTATATGAATGAGAATGCATGGAATGATCATGATCAACATCAAGCAAGTAAGCAAAATCAGAATTCATTTCATTGATAGCATGGGTGATTACATCATCTGATTCAAACAAAGCAGTAATACAATTTTCATCATCAGGGTTCTCGGGCTCCTCATGAACCTTGGAGGTACTGGGCTCATCCACCGCTCCCGCAGTTGCTTCAATGGTGATGACTTGCTCCTCGGCATTCAAGTCTAGCACCATAATCTCCTCGACAAAGCAGCTCGCCTTTCCTTTGCCCCAGTCGGCAACATCATTGAAGATTTCGAACCCCGGCAAAATCTTCCCTTCTGTGCTAGTCCATGCCTCGGGGGTCCCTGAATACGCCTTTCCATGCCCCTCGTTCACGAAGTACTTCCTTAGGCCCATTTTTCCTTCACCACTCACATTGGACGGACCTCCCTGCTCATATCCCAAACCCCTCCGGGTTTTCTGACTCTTAAAATCCGGAAATTCTGGCAACCCCTGATGGTGTGCTCCTAAACCCATTCCTGGGATGAAACCTCCCTTCATCATCTTCACCACATCGGTGGTCATGCTGGACTCATAAATCCCGGAGACTTGGAATCCGGAGAAAAGTTGAGGCTCAATTCCCAATGCTGCCACCGAGCTCAATTTCTCAGCTCTGATTGTCACTATCTCCTCCCCGAAGGGGAATTTAATCATTTGGTGGAGCGTGGAGGGCACACCTCCCAGCTTATGGAACCAAGGGCGTCCCAACAGTACAGCAAAGGTTACCGGTATATCCAGCACGGTGAACTCAGTTTCTTCTTCATGTGGCCCTACTTTCAACTTGGCCTTGAAGACTCCCTCAATGTGCCTACGGCTGTCATCATACGCTCTAATCACAGTTTCAGAGGCTGTCAGGTCTCCTCTCTCCACTCCCAACTTCGACAAGAGTTTCAAAGGACAAACATTAATGGCTGATCCATCATCGACCATCACGCAACTAGTCTTCTTTCCGTTAATTTCTGCTCGGATATATAAAGGCTTGTTGTGAGCCTTCCCCTCTTCTGGGAGATCCTCGTCAGTAAATGTGATCTCAGTCTTCTTTCGGGCCATAATTGCCCCTACTAGCGCTGCCGGCTCAGTATCGGTGGAAATAACCAGATTCTGCAATTCTTTCATCAAGTTCTCACGATGGTACTTAGAATGGCATAGAACTTCCCAGATTGTAGACTTAGCTTGTGTCTTCTTCAACTGCTCAAGAACTTGGTCATCGGGCTTAGGAGCCGACCCTTCCCCTATCTCAGTCTCTACTATAGGGGCCTTTCCCTCGGCCACACGACCTGATCTCGTCATTACCGCAATTTCCGGCTCATCATCCGATTCATCCCAAATGTTGATAGGGATCCTTCGATTGGCATCTTCCTCGTCCGAGGAACTCTCCCAAATGTCCACAACCATTAAATCCATGACGTGAGGGACATTCGGATTCAAGAAGAAGGGATCCGCCGATCCATACAAAGCCCAACCTATCAACTCATCATAGTTATGGAGAGACACTCTACTCATCCTTCTCGCGGCCAATGGAATAGCACCTCGTTGTATGCACATAAGCTGCACCTTATCACTCATTGTCTCATTACACTGCTCATAACGGTGCCTCCACCTTCTAACATAATCCACAAACGGTTCCTCGGGGAATTGCCTAATCCTGTCCAGATTGTCCACGGATCCCATCCACGGAATGTACATTTCATATCTTGACACAAAGGCACTTCTGAGCGGTATCCAATGACCCATCTCCTCCTCTGATAGACCCTGATACCACAATAAGGCTTCACCCATCAAGGTTTCCGGAAAATGTTCATGCAACTCACATTGCGGAAATCCGGCGTCATACATATGATTGCGGAATAACCTCGCGTGCTCCACAGGATCCTGGTATCCACCATACCTAGTCATTGCTAACACCGCATTAGGTGTTTGGTAAGACGGAGAATCAGGGGTTTGCTCTGCTAGCATCCATACTGTATACTCCTTGATAAATCTCTTCGTCATTGCTGCCCAATCGGTCTTAACATACATTGGCAACGACATGTACCACATTAACGGTTCACCCATCAACGAATTGCAAAACAAGCTAGTGATCTCTTCCTCTTTAAAACCCAAGGGCGCCATAGCCGATAAGTAGAAGTGAAGGTGCTCCATTGGGTCCTTATTGCCGTTATACTTGCTAACCCTAGGCAACGGACGCTTGATAGGTCCAATCTGCATTGCGAAGCACTCCGCAGTCCGACAACCGATCCCAATCATGCTTGCAAGAGCCTGGTAATGAATGGAACCATTCCAGAGGCTCGCCTACCAGCGAATGGTGGAACCACTGGGCAATTTCATCTACTCCGAAGGATTCAATAAACATGTCGTGCATATATTCACGCAAGTGCACCTCGGGATTTCCCCCTCCACTAAACAGACCCAATTCCGGCACAATAGTTCGAGACGACCCTTCTCTTGTCTCTTCGGCGCTATCCTCGTCATATAGTGCTCCACCATCCGATCCTTCTCCCATTGGTTCATCCTCTTGTTCTTCACCAAGGAAGGACACATACAGACCATTTCCCACATTATTCTTTTCGTTGGAGTCCAACAACTCCTCTACATCTTCCTCAAAGGATTCCATCACTACAGTTTCTGTAAAACCAGCTCCGATCGCGCTCACCCTATGATTAGGCAATGGATTGCGCCTAACGGAAGGGTTCGCTGACGAAGGATCAGCTATCTTCTTCTCTTCGATTAAATCTTGGATTTCGTGTTTCAGCCTCTCACAATTCTCTATTGTATGCCCATAACTGCTATGGAATTCACAATACCCTCTAGCCTGTATCTGCGGAGTAGGTTGAGCTTTGTTATACGGGGTAAGGGCTTTCAACAATCCCTTTTTCTGCAGACGCTCAAAAACTTTTGCGTAGGTCTGATCGAACTTGGCGAACCGCCTCTTTTCAATAGCATTAAGATCAACCACTTTCACTGCTGCGGATTCCGTACTCGCACTAGGCCCTCCGGCACTATATCCAGACTTCGTCCACTTGGTATAAGCTTTCTTTGGCTCCCCATCCCCTTCAACGGTCAAGGCACAACTATACATCTGATTGAAATCGGTAAACGGCATATATCGCAACTCATTCTTAATATACGGCAGAGTGTTGCCAACCACCATTCGGATCTGATCCTGCTCGAGCGGCTTTTGTTTCATCACTGCGGCCTTAGCCCTCCATCTTTTCACAAAATCGGAAAAAGATTCCCCAGCCTGTTGCTTAGTGCTCTCTAGCTCCTTCAAGGTGACCTCAAGCATGGTGTTGAAGCTATACTGAGCGATGAATGACTTCGCTAATTCCTTCCAATCCCTCTTTGTTACCATCGGCAATGCATGAAACCATGTGAGGGCAGCCCCCTCTAGGTAGGTGTTAAACAGCCCTAGGACCTGATCCTCAGTCAAGATCGTGTGCTTCATGACAGCAACATACTGATTCACGTGAGCGGTGGGATCTCCAGTTCCATCGAACTTTTTCATGTCAGGGAGATGAAATTTCAGAGGCAAAGCTGTTGCCGACAAACAATTCTTCAAATTATAGAAGTCCTGACTTCCGGAACTTCCTCCACGCAAGTCCTGCACTTCCTGTGTGATGTGTTGCTTCCACTCCTCTTCCTTAGCTTTCTCCTTTTCCAACTGTTTTCGGATATAATCCTGATAATCCTCCTCATTCCCAAAGCGAGGGCCATCGTTCACCTCATTCTCAGCACGCTTACTACCACTCTTGTTGTCCTTCAGTGCTAGCTCAGCCAGCTGGGCCAAAATTGCAGCCAGCTGATCATTGATATTGTTGACAGAGTTTTCCAATTCAGCCACTTTCTCGTCGGTCGCAGACATATTGACGGAAGACTGAGTATACCCGGATGAAGATGATTCAGAAGCCACAACTACTGATTCGGAACTGTCTACTCGTAGCTGATCAAACTGTTTGACAAGCCGATTACTCTCGCGAAACCACAACCGCTTAATGATGACGTCTGCGCGAACGGTATCCATTAGTATGTATGCATGATTTTATATGCATGATTCGTGGTGTGTGCGTTTATTTATTTACGATTATAAGATAAGAAGAACAAACGTTAGTTCTATTTACACGTATCACAACATCTCTCTTCCACCCTTATTCCTCCACACACTCGTTGGTCCAGGTCTCTTTCCTAGGATTTTGGTTTTGGGCTCACATTGCGGTCCAGGGGACGCGTGATGCCGTCGATTATTGCGGAAAAGTAAATCACCCATTAGACAATACAGTTCGTTTTGACGTATCAACGTTCAGTGACTAAGAAATCGACCAAGTTGGATTGTCCTTTTGGAATAACTCGTCTTTTGTCCTTTCGCGAGACGCATTAATTCGGGTTTTGACTCTCTTTGAGCGCATCTCAATTTTTAGACGTGGTACGAGTTATTCTTCTAGTCCAATCGTTTGTTATTGTCAATGACTCGTTCCCTTTTGTTCGCGTGGGTTCGTGTCTCGATTTTGGATTACAACGGGATCTTTTGGATCTATCGAGAGACTTAACCACGTGTTTATTTAGTGATGGAATCACTTTTGGATTTTATTTTAGGGAACGGACTCATCGCGTAACGCGTTTGTTCTTGGCGTCGAGGATCTGTTTGCTCATTTTAGCTACGTGAAAAAGACGGCGAGTCTTATTTGAGCGCACGGTAATCTTTCGGCTAACAACAATCTCTTATTCTTTCCGATCTACGGGATATATCACCTTAGTGTGGTTATAGAAAATCAACGTTTCGTTGAATCGCATGTTTATTCGAGGCGAGGATATCACCGTTCTCTTTCCTTTAGGCACGAATTAAGCAAACACGTATATCGGGCCATATTTCTTTCAGTTTTGGTAACGGTCGAAATGATCGAGTCGTTAGTCAAAACCTGCAGTCTCGTCCATATGGCGCAATTATATGGTTTGGCTTAATTCGGCTTCAAAGTTTTAAACGGGGTATATACTTGTTCGAGACACGTATTCAACGGCATTGGTTTATTTTCTTTAACTACTCTCGGGATTGAAATATATCGTAGACTCGGAATGATTTTGGTCGTTTAGTTTTTTCTTTTCTTTTATTTTCTTAGTCACCTTTGCGGACACATCCATTTCTCTTAAGCACGACACGAGGCATAACGTAAAAAAGCTCGTCTTTTATTCGGAAGGGACGGGCTACTTGTGCGAAACCTTTCACGTTACGACAGGGTCATTCAAGACAGAAATGTTCTTCGTTTTCGTTTCGTCATGATCTCGTTTTATCCTAATTTATCTAAAGAATGTGAATAACGGCTACTGTTAATATAGTCTTTTGTATCGAAATGTAACTATCCTTAACACCGAACCGATTCATACTAATACGTGCTTACGTCATAACGCATTTCCTGAACACGTGCCTTCGTCGGGACACCGAAAGGGACAAGGCGGGTCGCACATGTTCATTCATACGAGATAACTAAGTCATCTTTAGTTCAAATCGTTTCGATGTTTTAGGGTAATTAGTATGTCGATTCATAAGTATATATTAACGCATCGTCTCATTTTCTTTACATACTTTAGGATTAGACACGTATCATGGCGGTTTGAAAACACGAACTGATTCATTTATCACATCAAAAATAGTAACGGGTGATCCTATGGAAACTTCTAAGGCTACTATATGCTGACACGGCTGACCGCGGGACCTCACAGGACCGCACAAATTCGCCCCTAACGAATGGATGGGGACCCTTTGGCGCCTTACTGTAAGGGGGAACTTACACTAGCCTCTTTCGAGCGACGAATGGACTCTCGCTAGAGGTTTCGCGGAAATTACCCAAAGGGTTTGCAATAATGCACATGAATGCATACGAAAAGAAGTAAAACGACCCGTCCCCGTTGAGGGCTTAATACACGCCTTCCGGAATCAAATTTCTCGCTTCCCCAGCAGAGTCGCCACTTGTTAGACGAGGTGCCGCGGCCTAATCTCCCGGGCGGACCGGGGGGTGGACAACCTCATGGCGACGTAAGTAGTGATTGGCGCCGAAAGCAACCAATCGTGGAATCAAGCTGCTCGGCAGGACCGGAGCTCGGAGATATGGAAGAGTCGCCACCCACGAATGGGAAAATGAACACCGATCCCTTGCGGGAGACCGGTGTGGGTTCGGGAAACTTAGGTACGAGCCGAGAAGGCTAGCTCCTTTCCGGAGAAAGGCTACTAGGCACCCCGACATCGCCCGGTTGTGAACCACCGGCCTCCTACTCAGCATGTTAGGCGATAACGGACTAATCGTATACTTCTTTAAGTTTAAAATTCATTTGAAACCCTTTTCTTTTCTTTTTTCAGAAACCGTTTTGAGCATATATTATTGGAAAGCCATACTAGTAAAGAATCACCCATTTATGTTATACATACACAGAGAAGGGGGAGAAAGAAGTGATTTATTTACGACTTCATTTACATGTCACGCTGTGTGTTTATTCTACACTAACTTATTTTCCCCAAAACGAGTTTATTTACATGGTTCGCACCTTAATCACCGTTGGAACGATTTAGGTGCGTTTTAAAACCCCGTTTGATGAAGTTTTACCCGAATCGCCGTTGGAACGACTCGAATGTTTGAAAACGTTAGGATAAAAACCTTTTAATGAGAAAACGTGGTTAAACATACAAGTCAATTTCATGTTGTACAAATCCTTTAAGAAAATGATTCTAAAACTCTATTATTCACAAAGAAAGCGATTTTAATTACAATGTTCCCTTAATCCGCCGTTGGAACGGTCTAAGGTTTTAAGACGTGGTGTTTTGAGAAATGATTTGAAATGTTAACAAAAACAACTCTATTTACTTACATTAGGAAACTCTAAAAATTCATTAGTTTAAATAATCATGTTGAAAGCTCTCTTTTTGTGATTTATTTTCCTCTCTTATTTAATGGACTCTCTACCTATTATACTTGCAATAATAAACCCATTTAAACCAAGACTCATACTCAAATAAAGCCTATTTGAAACATGGACCCATGAATGGTCCAAAGGAATAAAGAAAGTAATTCTAGCATATATATATACATTTAAATCAAAAAAATAGAATAAGAAAATAAAAGTTTATACAAAAGAAACTATATGTATATAAAAATAGTAGGTACAATATATCTATACTTTAAAAATGTGAAAATAGTAAGTAAATCCTATAACTAAGAAAATAATATTCATCCAAAAATAATTTCCTTCAATAACCACTAAAATAATCCAAATATCCCAAAACTACATATATACATATCTATTATAGTTTTAAATATCAAAAATAACATATACTAATATATATTAATTATTTCCTAAAATACCCAAGTAAATAATCTTCAAAATAGAATCTAATAGAGCCCAAATGAATAAAAAGAAAGACATATATATACTTATATTGTAAAATAGAATAATAATAAAAAAAAGCATACAAATATTCTAAAATAATTGCATATACTAAAGGTCTAAAATAATTTGAAAAACATATATTACATAACTATACATATATATATTAAAGATTAAAAGCTTAAAAGTTAAGAAAAAGGGACTGAAATGGCATCTTTTACGTTTTGGCAGATTTACCGACGGGAAATCCGTCGGTAAACAGCATTTAGTGACAGAAATGGCAAATTACAGCAGCACTCCAATATTTTCCAGATTTATTCGAAAGCTTTAAATTAAATCTAATTCAATCGTTTTGGATTTCCGAACTACCAAAAATGGATCATAGTCGAAAACGGAAGTTCCTAAACGACGTTTTTCATTTCAAATCATTATTTGAAAATTTCTTTTAAATTAAAAACTTGTAATTACAACGTTTTCGATACCCGAACTACCTTTTTATCGGATCACGGTTCGTATTGGGATATCAAAACGAGGTTTTTTATTTTAAAACAAAACCGAATTTTATTCAACACGAAATGGAAATTAAATAAATACGCTAATTAAATAAAATGTGACAACATAAATAAATAACTAAATAAATAAAAACTATAACATAAAAATAAATAGGAGAAGAAGATAAATAAAATAAAATAAAAGAGAGTCTAGTCCTCGGATAATACCTTAAATTCGGTATCTGATAGTCGAAGCCGATTGATTCCACGAACCACGATCTTCCGTTTTTAATGAAAATTTAGTAAAAATTGAACTTTAGGAAATTTGGAATTTTTGAGAAAAAAAATATTTTTCTCAAAAAAATTCACTCTCTCTCTCTAAAAATGTTTAGAGTGAGAAAGCTCTCTCCAAAAATCCCCCCCTTGCATTGGGATCCGTGCCCCTTTTTATAGTGAAACGGGTCCCGGAACAATGGGCGACGCCCGAGTAAAATCGGGCGTCGCCCAAAGCCGTTGGGCGGCCGCCCAAGGCTTGTTGGGCGGCCGCCCAACACTACGTTGGGCGCACGCGCCCAACTGCCGTTGGGCGTCCGCCCGACGCGGTTGGGCGCTCGCGCCCGCCTACCGTTGGGCTTCCGCCCGACGCGGTCGGGCACTCGCTCAACGGCCGCCGGGACGCGTCTCACATCGTCGGGCGTGCACGCCCCGCGGTCGTCGAGCTCGCGCTCCGCGCCGTCGGGCGTTCACGCGTCGTGACCGCCGAACGCGTGTTCCACACTGCCGGGCGCACACGCCTCGTGGCCGACGAGCGCGCGTCCCGTGCCGCTAAGCTCGTGTCTTGCTCGGACACCGAGCGCGTACCATGCATGGTTGGATGCGTGCGTCCAACAAACGTCGAGAGCGCGCCTTGTGTCGTCGAGCGGGCGTCCGACTATCGTCGAACGCGCGCTGGCCGCCGCTAAACACTCGCACCGTGCCGTTAAGCATTCGCGAGCTATCCGATCGACAACAGCGACCGAATGTAACTTATTTATTTTATTATTTTTGAAACTTTCGGAATCAATCACTTTAACCGTCTTGTTTTCAGGTTTTCGTCACAGGTCCTCCGACTCGGTGTCTACAACTGCAAACCTAGCCACACATACTTTATTCTCAGTTGGGTTGTAGAAGTAATAAACCTTTGTTTCCTTAGGGTAACCCACGAACTGACACTTGACAAAACTGGACTCGATTTTGCCACTTGTCAATGTCTTGACATGTGCATCACAACCCCAAATCTTCATGAAATAAATATTGGGCTTTCGACCCATCCATAATTCATATGGTGTTCCTTCAACTGCCCTACTCGGTGTATTATTGATTAGGTGAGCAGCAGTTTCTAAAGCAAATCTCCAAAAGGAGATAGGGATAGAAGCTTGACTCATCATTGAGCGGACCATATTAAGCATGGTCCTATTCCTTCTTTCGACACTCCGTTCCATTGGGGTGTAACAAGAGGAGTGAGTTTGGATACAATCCCACACTCTCTCAAGAATGAGGCAAACTCTTCGCTCAAGTATTCACCCCCTTTATCAAACTAGAGCCCTTTCACTTTCTAGCCAAGTTCATTTTCTACTTTGTTTTCAGAATCTTTGAATCTCATAAGAGTTTCAGATTTATGTTTCATCAGATACACATACCCGTATCGGCTATAGTCATCTGTGAAGGTAACGAAGTATAGAAAACCAGATCTAGCACTAGTGCTCATTGGACCTCATACATTTGAGTGTATCAGCTCTAATAGCTCAGTGGCCCTCACACCAATTTTGGTGAAAGGCGCCTTTGTCATCTTCCCTCTTAAACAAGATTCACATGTGTCATAAGACTGCATGTCAAATGACCCTAGCGCTCCACTAGAGTGAAGCCTAGTTATGCGTTTCTCATTTATATGGCCAAGACGACAGTGCCAAATATATGTAGGATTTAGTTCATTAGTCTTAATTCTTTTAGTGTTTATGTTATAGATTGATTCACTACGTTTTAGATCAAGGATATACAAACCATTTTCTAAAAATGTGGTTCCATACATAATATTGCCACAATGTATACAAATTCTACCATGTCCAATATTAAAATTAAACTAGAAATATCCAACATAGAACTAAGATAATATTCCTGCGCATTGCATGTATAAAACAACAATCTCTAAGTTCTAAAACTAAACTAGTAGGCATCTCTAAAGAATAATCTTCGATCTCTAATGTTCCAACTCTGTCGCCACTGGTAAGAATATCGGGACATTCAGTACCCCTTATAGGCAGTGCATAGATGGTTGTTTCTATAATGGACAGTACGGTTACATGGCATTCAAAGGATGAATTTTTGGTGATTGATTATGTACTACCATACAATGTGATAATTGAACGTCCTCTGTTGGCCAAATCGGCAGGTGCTTTATCAATTCATCATTTGGCATGGAAGATTCCAACAAAAGCAGGCATGTCGGTTACCCAAGGAAACCAAGTAGTAGCTCAGGAAACCTATCTGGCTTCTTTGAACATGAAGCCAACATAGAATCCTATAGAGGAGGAAAGGGAGGGAGCTGAACCAGTTGGGGCGCTAGAGACCGTATGGTTAGTTGAAGGAAAGTCTGTCCAAATTGCTTAAAAAATACCAGAGCAACCAAAGACAGACATTGTTTCAACCCTGAAGGTAACTGTTCAGGCCTTCGCTTAGACCCACATGGATATCACAGGAATATCTCCAGATCTTATGATGAACCCTCTGAACATTCAAAAGGATGCTCCTCTTATTAAACAGAAGCTCATAAATCATGGTTTGGAGAAGCAAAAAATCATTAAGGCCGAAGTCAAAAAGTTGTTAGACTGTAATCATACCAAGGAAGTAATCTATGCGAAGTGGAACGCCAATGTGGTCTTGGTGAAAAAGGCTAATGATAAATGGCGCATGTGTGTGGACTTTACTAATCTCAACAAAGCATGCCTCAAGGATCCTTATCCACTGCCATGCATTGCTATGCTAATTGATTCAACAGCTGGCTTTGCCATTTATTCCCTTTTGGACACAACGCAGCAACCGGATATCATAAGATCCCAATGGACCCTAAAGATCTTTCAAATACATGTTTTAGAACGGACGAAGGAATGTAAGGATACAATGCTATGCCCTTTGGCCTAAAAATGCGGGAGCAACTTACCAAAGACTAGTAAGCAAGATTTTTGAAGACATCATTAGAGATAAAGTTGAAGTATATATTGATGACATGATTGTCAAGAGCAAATCAGTAGAAGAGCATGAAGCAGACTTAGCCACAATCTTCGCTACATTACAAGAGTACAATCTCAAGTTGAATCTAGAGAAATATACGTTCGGTGTTTCATCGGGAAAAATTTTAGGATTCAAGATTTCCTAGAGGGGCATAGAGGTTAATCCTGATAAAATTCAGGCCTTAATCAACATAGAACCTCTAAAGAAAATCAATGATATGCAGAAGCTTAATGGAAAGATTAATGCTTCATGGCGTTTCATTTCTTGTTCGGCTAAATGTTGTATGCCTTTCTACAAAAACTTAAAAGGAGTAAAAAAATTGATGGGACGGCTGAATGCCAAACGTCCTTTGAGTAGTTAAAGAATTTTCTTGCTTCACCTTCATTATTAAGTCGACCTCTGCCTGATGAAACATTGTATTTGTTTATTAGTGTAGCCGAAGATTCAATTGGCATGGTTTTCATTTGGGAGGAGGTAATTGAGCAATTCTATGTGTACTATATTAGTAGAGTTTTAAGGGATGCAGAGGTCAGATATCCGAAGCTTGAGAAGTTGGCTTTTGGTATAGTTGTTGCTGCGCAGAAATTGAGACACTATTTCCAGAGCCACTCTATTATAGTCAGAACTGATATGCTTCTTAGAAAGATTCTGCAAAGACTTGAAACATCGAGAAGAATTGCCAAATGGGCTTTGAAATTAATGGAATTCGATATTTGATTCGAGCCTCAGAAGGCATTTAAATCGCAAGCCTTGGCTTATTTTTTAAATTGAAATTCCTGAAGAGAAAGGTCTTGTCCCAAAGATTCCGAAAATCTAGGAAATTTTTGTGGATGGCAGTTCAAACAAGGATGGGGCAGGCATTGGACTTTTTGTGCAAGGATCCAATGGAATCAAGCTTCAGTATGCGGCGACTTTAGACTTTGTTGCATCAAATAATGTTGTCGAATATGAAGCATTGTTACAAGGACTCTGAATCCTTAACATCATAAAGTTGGACAAAGCTATTCTCAAAAGTGACTCTCAACTTGTGGTTTGTCAATTAACTAAGAATTTTGAAGCTCGCACTAAAGTAATGAAAAAATATTTGGCCATGGTCAAAATATTTTTGCAAGAAAGGAAAGCTGAAGGTCGAAGCCTTAAAGTTCAGCGAATCCCAATGGAGGAGAATAAGGAAGCTTATTACTTGGCGAAGCTAGCTTCGACTCCAAATGGGGTCTTGTTTATGTTCATGCCACATCGAGCGAATTTCCTTCACTAGTATCAATCAAGAGGAGGTCTTAGTAATTGACTTAATGAAGGAATGGTTTTTTTCCATTTTTTCTTATCTTACTACAGGTACTCTTCCTGAAGAGAAAAATGAACAAACAAAAGTCTTGCGAAAGGCCGTAAGGTATTCAGTAATCGAAGGCAATTTATACTGAAGCTCTTTTAATAGGACTTGGTTGAAATGCATTGGTTTCGAAGAAGGGAAGCTGATTTTGCAAGAAATTCATGAGGGTCTATATGGAGCTCATAAGGGTAGAGGTGCTTTAGCTAAAAAAAGTCCAGCTACAGGGATTCTACTGGCCGAAAATGGCCAATGACACAGCTGAATATGTGCAAAAATGTTCAGTTTGCCAATCTTTTACCCCCTATTGTTCAGTCACCAACAACGGCCATGAGGGAAGTCTAGCCAACTTGGCCATTTGCAACATGGGGGAATTGACATCGTGGGTGACTTTCCAATGGCCAAGGGCCAGAATTTTTTTTTAATCATAGATGTGGATCATTTTTCGAAGTGGTAGAGGCTGAAGCAGTTGCTACTATCACTTCGGCACAAATCATCTCTTTCATGGATAAAATGATCATTTGCCGATTCGGAATTCCACATACAATTATCACTAACAATGGCAAATAGTTTGACAGTAATGCCTTTCAGTCGTATTGTGAGAATCTCCATATCAAGCTTCGTTTTACTTCGGTTGTGCATCCACAAACTAATGGGATGACCGAAGTCACAAACTGAACAATTGTTTATGGACTAAAGAAGAGGTTGGGAAAAGCCAAAGGCTCTTGGGTGGACCAACTCCAACATGTCTTATAGGCATATAGAACCACCCCAAGAGATTCCACATGAGAAACACCTTTTTCTTTAACATACGGAGATGAAGCCTTCATCCCTGTTGAAATTGGAATGTCTAGCCCTAGAGCAACTTACTATTCTATTGATGGGAATGGGCCGAAAGCTTAACTTTCTAAAAGAGCGAAGAGAGCAAGCTTCGATCAAAATGGGTGCTTACAAACATAGATTCAAAGGCTACTCATGATAAACGAGTTGAACCCCGTTAATTCTTCCAAGGAGATTTCGTAATGAGAAATGTTGAAGCTTCCCAGTCTAGAGTAGACAAAGGGAAACTTGACAGGAATTGGGAAGGACCGGTTCAAGTTGATGAATGTGTCGGACCATATACATATCGACTTCGGGAGTTGAGTGGCAGATCAATTCCTAGAACTTGGAATGCAATATCATTATGAAAGTTTTACCAATAAATCTACCCTTTAGTAGTATATAATTTTTTCATTCAGAAACCTAACTTTCAGTAGTCCAACTTTTGTAAATCCTTCTTTTTTAAGCAGTTGAAAGCAATCAAGTACAATTCCTATATTTTGACATCTTATTTATAATCCTTTCTGATTATATTGAAGACTAATCCTACGAATGCTGAAAGGATTCTAGTCACAATCATTAAGTCGAAACATTCTAAAAAGACATCACATCTTATCTAAACATCCACATGATCGAATAAAACAAGTAAATTTTTCATAAACTGAAAAGTGCTTACACATTTATCTTGTGGAAATAAAAAAGATAAATTACAAATAAAGGAAAGAGCTTAGAATGGATCGGGAAATTCTCCGTCTTCGGGAATTTTGGGACAATCTTCCTCTTTGGGTGGAAAAAGTATCATCCAAAAGTCAAAGTCAGTGTCAGGATACTTTTGCATCAAGGTCCGAAGAAACAAAACTCTAAACTTCAGTGATCTCCTAGTGCTTATTTGTTTTGCTTCTTCGGTAACCTGACCAATAGTAGTAACCATTTTCTATTTCAAATCATTTATTGACTTCGTAAAATAGCTTCATTAGAAGATTTTCTGCTTCTAAAGAGGCAATCTGTTGGCGAAGTACAACATTCGAAGATTGAGCCATTAACATTCCTTTCTCTGCTCCTTCAGATCTCTTTTTCTCTTCAAGCACTTTAGTTTTGGAGATGGTAAAAGCAGTTTCCATTTCAGCCATTTTGTCTTTTAAGGCACCAAGGTAAGCCTCAAATTTGTTTCTTTCCCTCAAGTACTTATCAACATCTGTGGTCAATGTATCATGCTAAGCTTAAAATTTTTTGATGCCCTGGGCCGCTTGAAGAGCAAGCTTCTCTTGCCGTTTTGCTTTGGTCACAAAATTATGTGACTTAGCAACTTCATATTGAGCTGTTATCAGTTGGCTCCTCAACTTTTCCAATTCTTTCAGAGCTTCGACGGTTATCGAATTTTGGTTGGCAATCTTCTCTTGTTGCTCGTGATATTTGGCAGCTAAATTTTTGTATTTCTCAACCAACAGAGAAGTCAAAGTTAAGTCCTGAAAAGCATAAAATTTCGGTTAAAGGAAAAGCGAATAAAGGGAAAGAATTAACATAAGGAGTCAAACATACCGAAAATTTTCTTTCGAGAGTTTCTTGGGCGGCTTCGTGGGCATTCAAGTGGTCGAAATATTCGAAATGATAAACAATCCTCGAAGATAACTGTCCATAACTACACAATCAAAGGAAAAAGTCAGAAAGATGGAATATGTATATAAAGTACTAAGATAAATAGGGCAGATGGTTATACCTCTGGCCTGTCGTATTTGGCAAAATTTTCCAGTGTTTCCGAGTCAATGACATTGGTAACCTGGTTACAATTTCTGGATTCACTCCGGGAGGCAAGGAATATCTCTGATTGGCTCTCATCTGGGCTCTTTCTCTGTATTCTTTCAGCTTTTTCATAACATGTTCTTGAAGGTCGGTCACTTCAATTAACTTAGGATGTTTCCCCGTAAAGTAAGAATCCTTCGAAATAGGAATTTTGATTCTCCTCAGACGGGAGTTCTTGGAGAGCTGTTGGTTCATTTCTTCTCGGTGCATTTCCTGTTCGATATCAGATATATCAGAATCCGAGTAGGAGGTTCATTCTATTATGCTGGAAGCCTTCTCTTTGGTTTAACCTGCTCCTACTCTAGACCCTTTGAGCTTTCACCAGTGTTTATTTTTGTATCTTGAGCAAAGAGTGAGGCTTCAGGCAAAGAAAGGACTGTATAAACTATATTGTCCATCATTTTTTCGCTTTGTAGGTTAGGATCATCAACAAACCCTCTAGGGAAAGGAGGCATACCTTCGGTAGAGACAGCCATCATCTCTACTAGTGGGGTGGTTGAGCAGAAGGGCAGCACTTCGTTCCCCTTAGTTGGGACTGATGGAGGAGTGGCTGCGTGAGGAACCGAAATGGAAGCATCTGTTGAAACACAATTTCCACATTAATTTTGATTTGACAAAAATGTAAATTGGAATTAATATCCCTAAATAAAATTGTCAACACATTAAATTTAAAGCATTAATTTATGTTATACTAATGTGTTTGTTGAGTGTATGGATAAATTAAATTATAAGTATAAAGAAAGTAAAATCAAAGCAAAAAGTCTAAGAGTTAAAGTTAAAGCCCAAGATATAAAGGGAAAGGCCCAAAAGATCCAAGGCTTGTGGATTGACTTAGCCCAGCAAGAAGAATGATTCAGAAGAAAGCCTTGCCTTCATAAATGAAGTTGTTGATTTCGGAAGGCTAAAGAAACAAGCAGACAAAGCAAAGTTGACTTGGTAACTTGAAGACAAATCCTAACCATTTGCGGAAAGATTCAGACGCAACATATAAGTTGTCGCTATGTTGACCTGAAGACTTTGCCAAAAATGGAGAGATAATCTGACGCTTCTGTATAAAGCACTGAAGCGCTGTTGACCAAAAGACAAAACGACGGAGAAGACATTCTTATGATTAGTTGTGGCACTAGATGTTGAGGACGAAAGGGACAGCAGAGCCGTTTCCCTCCAGCAGTTATTTCGAAATTCGAAATGACTGATGCCTTGAAGTGTCACTATAAAAGGCATGTCATTCGCTTCATTGGAACTTGATCTTCACATGCAAAAGCTCTAAGCAATTTATTCTTGAAGTTCCAACAAAAGCAAAGAAAAGCAATATTACACAAACTCCCATCTTCTGTGTAAACAATAGATTATATCAATCAAAGAGTTCTTAGTTTAGAACAAAAATTTATCTACTATAGTTAGTTCGGAGGCTCTAAGTTGCTCGATATTCAGCAATCAGAGTTAGATAGTTCTGAGTGTAGGTATTTAGAGGACGGTACTCTGCAATTGCTCATTGACTATTGTAATGGTTTGTGCTCTACCAGAAAGAGCTCAGTAGTGAATTAAAGCTCGGAAGAGGAATTCCGAGGACTGGATGTAGGCAGGAGACTGAACCAGGATAAATCTGCTGAGTAGTATCTTCTAACCCTTATCTCTTATACTTGCTTATTTTTATCTTTGATGTATGACTACCTAACTTAGCCTGCTGAGTTGCTGGATAAAGTGATGTGTTCAAAAATAGACCTTTAGGTGCTATCTTCTGAACCAACATCAGAAACAACTTTAGTTGTTGATCAACTAAAGTTGCCTCTGACCACATATAGTGTTTTATGCTATTGAACTTTGTGAGAAATTTTTTTTTACTAACTCAAAATCTATATAAAAAAAAATTTTAAATAGTCCCTTAACCCCCCCCCCCCCCACCCCCACCCTAGGAACTTATTCTCACAACGCAAGGGACCAACAAGTGGTATCAGGGCCATAAAAGATAACACTATCTTGAGCTGATCCCTATAAAATGGCTGTCAATAGCCCTCGTTTCCTTACAGGAAATGAAACAACTCAAATCTTGCCTGAGGGCTTATCCATCACTAGACCACCTCTGTTCTTTGGGTCTAACTATACCTTCTAGAAGAACAGAATGAGAAACTTCATTTAGGCAACGAACATGACTGACTGGCTAGCAATAGTCAAAGGCCCGTTCATTCCCTATGAAACGGTTGATGATGTAAAAGTCATCAAAGATGAGGCTAAATGGACAGAAGATGATCTTAAGAAATTACAAAATAATGCCTCGGATATAAATATGTTTCACTGTGCTTTAGATGCTGCAGAGTACAATAAAATCTCAGGATGTGAGTCAACATAGGAAATCTGGAAGAAGCTGGAAGTTACCTATGAAGGTACCAGTAAGGTGAGTCCAAGATGAACCAGCACATGAGACTTTTGAGCTATTTGAAATGAATGATGGTGAAGGCATCTCGGAGATGAATGCCAGATTCACTAACATCATCAATGAGCTCAAAAGGCTTGGAAAGATCTTCTCAAAAGAAGAACAAGTTAAGAAGATACTCAGAAGTCTTCCAAAGAGTTGGCAAGCTAAGAAGACTGTTGTCGAAGAAGCTCAGGATCTGAAAACTTACAAATATGATGAGCTTATTGGATCTCTTCTGACTCATGAGATCTCAATGAAAAGTTTTAAGGTCAAAGAAAAGCTAGAGGATAAGAAGCAAAAGTCGATGGTCATGAAGGCAGACTCTACTGACAACAGTTCCTCAGATGATGAGGAAATGGCTATGTTCACTCGGAAGATGAAAAGAATGTTCCGCAAAAATGAAAAATATGCAAAGAAGCCCATTCGAAAGCATGATAAGGCCAAAGCTGAGTATGGTGATAACAAGGTTAGAAAAGAGACTTCAAAGCCTATTACTTGCTTTGAATGTCATCAACCTAGTCACATCAAGTCAAGTTGTCCCACTCTGAAGAAATAAAAAAGGAATAAAAAGAAAGCAATGGTGGCAATATGGAGTGATAGTGATGAGTCATCATCCTCAAAAGTCGATTCTGCTGAAACAGCAAACATCTGTTTCATGGCCGATGAGATAGGAGAGCCATGTGCTTCTGAAGTTCCAGAACCCTCGTATGCCTCCGAGAATGATGAGCAAGCTGCTGAGGTAATATCTCTTCCTATCCTTAGAAATGAGATGATTAATGATCTATGTGATGTGTACTCTCTTGTTAAAAAATGTAACAAGAAAGTGAGAGCACTCAATAGAAGATGTGATGAGATTGAGGAAGTCAAACTCAGCAACCTCCAACATCTACTCCAAGACAATACTAGACAAGATGAAAACCTTAAGATTATGCATAGGTTTGTCTCGGAAGTCCAAGAGGATTCAAAGAACCTCAAAAAGGACATCACATCAATTCAGAACCAGCTTAAGGTTCCGAATAAAAACAACCATTACCATCAGAATGCTCGAAATCAAACTCTCAGTAAGAATAGATGGTACCCACAGCAAAATGTCCAATGTGATTTCTATGGGAAGAAAGGCCACATGACCAAAGTGTGCTGGCACAAAATTGAATATAATGTTTTGCCCGCTAAGTCTAACAAGAAAGGACCCAAAAAGACTTGGGTACCTAAAAATAAATAATTGCAATGCAGGTTGGCCTGAGATATGCCGAGAAGTCAAAACTGTGGTATATTGACAGCGCATGCTCTAGGGATATGACGGGTGATGAAACTCAGTTCATCACACTTGTGTATAAACGAGGTGGAAACGTAAGTTTTGGAGACAACAAGAAAAGTAAAATAGTGGGCTCTGGAACCATCGGAGGTAACCCATCTATTGAAAATGTCTCCCTAGTCAGAGGACTGAAATATAACCTTCTGAGTGTAGCTCAGCTATGTGACAATGGAAGAAAGGTTATATTTGATGCCTCTAGATGTCAAATCCTCGAGAGTAAGACTAACACTGTAATTCTTACTGCTCCGACAATTGATAATGTTTTTATGCAGAATTTAGAAAAGAAATTTTCAAAAAAAATATGCTTGGTCTCTAAGGAAGAAAATTCCTGGCTATGGAACACAAGACTTGGTCATGTAAGCATGGACCTTCTGGCCAAATTAGCAAGAAAGCAACTAGTTGAAGGACTGCCTAAATTAAAGTTTGAAAAATATCATTTATGCAATGCTTGTCAATATGGGAAACAAACAATAAAATCTTTTCAAAATAAAAATATTGTCACAACTAAGCGTCCTCTGGAATTACTACATTTGGATCTCTTTGGTCCAGTCCAGCCTCTAAGCTTGGGTGGTAGAAGATTTTCCTTAGTTATTGTAGATGATTTTTCTCGCTATAGTTGGGTCATCTTGCTCAGTAGCAAAGATGAAACTTTTGAGATGTTTTCAACCCTTTGTAGGAAAATTGAAAACGAGAAGGACTTAAAAATCGCTCATATCAAAAGTGATAATAGTGGAGAATTCAAAAATCAATTATTTGATGAGTTCTTCGAAACCAATGGCATTGACCATAATTTTTTTGCTCCTAGAACTCCCCAACAAAATGGGGTTGTTGAAAGGAAGAACAGAACCCTGGTAGAAATAGCCAGAACATTGCTGAGTGAAAATAGGCTTCTGAAGTACTTTTGGGGAGAAGATGTTAACACAACTCGCTACATTCTCAATAGTGCTCTAGTCAGACCCATACTGAGAAAGACCCTATATGAACTTTGGAAAGGATGGAACCCTAACATTGGTTACTTCTGAGCCTTTGGTTGTAAATGTTTTATCTTAAACACTAAGGACAATCTTGCTAAATTTGATTGGAAGGCTGATGAAACCATTTTTCTAGGCTATTCAACTAATAGCAAAGCATATAGAATTTTCAACAAAAGAACTCAAATTCTAGAAGAGTCAGTCCATATTGAGTTTGATGAGACTAACCCTGCAGAGAAGGCAAATCATATTTCAGAAGACGATCCTAGCCCAGCACTTGCTGAGCTAAGCATTAATCTAGAGCCAAGCCCACTTGGTCTCTCCGAAGGTAAAAACGAAACTGAAATTATCTTTGCTGACAATCCCACTGCTGCAGATATTGATGAAACACCCACCATTAAAGACATTACTCTTCCAAGAGAAGTTAGAATCCCCAAAGGACACTCCGAGAGTAATATCCTTGACGCTGCTAGAAACCACCTAATAACCAGAAACCAACTAAGAAGGTTTCTCAGCAACGTGGCGTTTGTATCAGTTTTGGAACCAAAGATTCTCTAGAAGCTGAAAATGATGAGTTTTGGATGATTTCCATGCAAGAAGAACTTGACCAATTCCGAAGAAATGAAGTTTGGGACTTAGTGCCACATCCAAAGAATCAGAAGACAATCGAAACTAGATGGGTCTTCCGAAACAAGCTGGATGAACAAGGAAACGTCATCAGAAATAAAGCCAGACTTGTTGCATAAGGATATAGTCAGCATGAAGGTATTGACTATGGTGAAACCTTTGCATCAGTAGCAAGGTTAGAAGCAGTCATCAGTAGCCTTGTCAACCACAGAAGCCGAGTATATTGCTGCTGGAAGTTGTATTGCTCAAGTCCTTTAGATTAAGCAGCAGCTGGATGATTATGGAGTAAAGACAAGACTATTGAGGTCATGTGTGACAACAAGAGCACTATTGACCTATCTAAAAATCTAATCCAACACAGTAGAATGAAGCATGTCAGCATAAAACATCACTTCATCAGAGACCACGTACTTAAAGATGAAATCAAGCTGATCTATGTTCCAATAGAGGAGCAGCTTGCTGACATATTCACAAAGCCTCTAGCACGAGAACAGTTCTGTGCATTGAGAGAAGCAATAGGTATGTTTAACCCTCTTCAATAGTATTCAGTATATAACGCTTCTGAATGAAATATTGGTTTGTATGCTATGTATCTTTTCTGAGTAAATGCCTCGTCTCCTAGGTTTAGCACGCTTAACCAGTTTAGTGACTAGGATGACATTATCATCATCGTTACTTAGTAAAAAATTGAATGTGTCGTCACTGCATTAATGTCAGAACTAGGGTTCTTAGTGGCTCAAACTTCTGATCGTTAAGCCAACCTTTCACATCACCCATTTTCGGCTATAAAAGGAGAACAAATCTCCTTCTCCATTTCTTACGCCTGAAATTTCTTCATCTTTCTCTCTCTGTTTTCTTCTCTTCTCTTGAATTTCTGGAAATCTGTTCATCAATCCTTTTCAAGAACACCATGTCTTCTCAAGACGATCGAACATCCTCCAGCGGCTCTGACCAATTTAAGGATAAATCCTCTAATATCAACCCATCTTCTCCTAAGGAACATATGGTTGACTACGAAGAATCACCAGAACATCAACAAGAACAACGCCATGAACAAGAAGGGGATAACAAACAAAATGATTCCCAGATCTCAAATGACCAAACTACAACTGCTTTTGAGACAGAAGCTGAACAAAATCTGCCAAAGACAAAGACACACAGTAAACGGCAAGATTCGGCAAAACGAACCTACAACGTAGTATACGCTAGACTAGAAAAACTAAAATGTCCAGTAGTGCACGAGTCACGATGCTTCTCGGAAGAATTTCTACAGACTACTGAGCCATTTTACACATGGATCTCTCAGTAGAACTGGGACAAGCTCTTTTCCCTTCCTAGCACGATATATCCCGATCTCGTCAGACAATTCTATGTCAACTTGAAGTTTGTTGATGATGACAGTGACTACCTGATCGACACTGTTAAGGAAAATGAGATAATAGTAACTCCTAAGGTTCTGTCAGAACTGCTGACATTAAAAAATTAAGGAACTGAGCTCCGAAGAATTAAGGATGAGAAGGACGTTAATGACTTCCCCAAAAACTACTGCAAGCCTAAAGGCTATGTAGGTGAGCCCTCTACTACCCACCTCACTCAACCTCTGAGACAAGCCCACTACATGATTACCAAGTTCCACTTTCCAAAGATGGGCTCCGTAAATTCCGTCTCTATCTTTGAGCAGTGCATTATCTGGCACATGTTGGAAAAGAAGCCACTCAACCTGCCTGTCTTCCTCATCGGAGCATTCCAAAGATGGTTAGTATAGCTGAGTTTGGGCTCACTCATCACTGCCATCCTTCAACACTATGAGGTTGACTTTGATGGTGAGGAAGTCCTTCATGGCAAAGAGATTACTGTTGAATCTCTCATGACCCTGGCACACAGCAAAGTGCAAGACCCATCCAAGGCTGTTGGCAAAGGAAAAGGTGCAAAGAAAGAAGCGGTCTCTGAGCCATAAAAGCATAACAAGGGAAGGAAAAAAGGCTGATGAGCCTAAATCCCCCCAGCCTTCCAAATCTCCCAAGAGAGATGTGACGAAAAAGGTCAGAGTTTCAAAGTCTGACTCTGAACCTGAACATGCTGAGGAGCACAGCAAAAGAACTGGCTCTGAGCTTCCGGAGGAACATCAGCCTCTGAAGAAGAAGCCAACAATAAAACTGAAACCACTAACTGCTGCCCCTCTTGTAATTGTCATTCCTGAGGATGCTCACTTCCTCAAACAGTAAGGTAAAGCTGCTGAGGTTACACCTCTCACCTCATCTGCCCCATCTGCTGCTGCTCTTGTTGTTTTCTCAATCCCAAAAACATCTGAGAAACCACAAGGACAACACGATGACACTGTCAATACTGAGGAAGATAAAAATCATTCTATCACCTCTCCTCATAGATCACCAGCTCATGTGCCTGCTTCTTCTCCTCAACACAAGTCCCCACCTACTGAGAAGCAAAAACGGTACAAAAAGAAAAGTGGGAAGCTGAAAGTCAGCTTTGCTAATGGTAAAACTTCTGATCCAAAATTAGATGTTGATCCAGCATCAATCGAAGTCCCATTCCCTCTCTTCAATAGCGAAACAATCCTGGATGCTGACTCAGCCAAGGAAAAACAAGCATATGTTCCTACCTTAGAGGGACATGCCTTATTTGAACCCAACTTGGGAATCTCTAGTGCCTCTGCTCCAAAATCTCCATCATCTGAGCATACAACGATCAATACAACAGCTCCTACTTCTGCCGAAATACCAAACTTAAATCCACCTCCAGAACAGGTAAAGGAGACGGTTGATGAGACTGACTCTGGCCCAGATCAGACTCCTCCCACCTCCAGCAATGATCAACCGCCAGCTTCTTCTCCATCTTTCATTCAAGCTAACGCTGAAGGAAAGAAGTTGCTGCAAGCTGCGTTTGATCTTATAGCTGATATGGCAAAGTCTCATGCTTCTGCCTCCTCTTCAAGTGCTCCCTCTACCGAGCAAACCCCTCTCAGCGAGACTATGCAGCTGCTGAATGTACTAACTAGCATCAAAAAACTTCTCAACTCTATTGCTGCATTGATCTCTCAGCAACACTACTCCGCGTTTACTAATCGAATGGCGGCACTACAACTCATGATGGTTCAGCACATAGACCTCCTAGAGGCCAAAATTCGAGCTATTCCAACTCACATGACATCTCCTGACACAACTTCTGAATGCCTAACCTTTCACTTCCAACAGATGAATGATGAGCTTATCAAGGTCCAGCAAACAATTGCTTCTTCCACAACTTTTGCTGTTGACCAAATCTCCGAATCAATCCGGCTTCTGAACATCAACAGAACTACCATGGAAACGTTGGACCAGAAGACCTCTGCCATTTACCAAAATACCAAAGACACATATTGGCACGTCCAAACTCTATCTCAATAAAACTGTGTTATGGATCATGCTCTTTTGAGCATCCACCAACGATACACCTCTACACTAGCTGACTCTATTTCTTAGCATTCAAAACCTTTCCAATTTCTGTCAGCTGCATGAGTGCTTCTAGTGGTGTACCTTCAGCAAAGGTTCAAACCGGCAAATCAATCTTCACTAGCTTTGACAATAGCTCTCAAAAGCTAAAGGCATTGATAACATCTGCCCTGAAACATGAAGGACTAAACAAGAGATATTCCCTAGCAAATAGGGCTTAAGAGGAATAAAGGCCTGCCTCCAAGATATATATGGCGTACAGATAGGAGTACAATGTCGTCTTGAGTATTCCCTCTTACGATCCGCCACACGGCACATAACAGGAATACGATGTCGTCTCATAAGAGCTCCACTTATGATCCACCATAGTTGAAGATACGGTGTCGTGCCAGGGATTCTTATAGAGACCCGCCCAAGAGGGGATTCGCCTCATATGGCAATCCGCCTCTAGAAGAAATAGATGATTATACGGCGTAACTCACTATCATTTAACTAGCATTAATGATAGCTCAAAACCTGCCAAAGCTTGGAGGTTAGATGATGGAGTTAAACTACATTGAAAGAGCATTACTCTTCATTAAAAGGATATTAAAGAGGAGCTTATTACAGTTCTCACTCAAACCTGTATAAATACCCTTGTAACATGACAAGGAAGGTACGCTTACACACTCATCTTAGCTTTGCTTTGTCATTACAGTTTATTCTCTTAAGAAGTTTACTGACTTAGGCATCAGAGTGCCCCCGGCCGATCCCAACGGTGCCTCACAGGGATGCTTTGCGGTATTGCTAAATCTACACAATATCAATTGGTGCGGTGAACGTGGAATCCTAATATTAATAGGGTTACACGACGAACATTCAAACATGTCTTCAAACAATCCCACTGGGAATGTCCCTACCAACGAAGACCACAATGACAGTCCCCTTGAACAAATTGTACCACATCCTGACGGTACGGTGCAATCTTCACATGAATGGTCTCCCGAGTCATTTTTAGACCAGATGGTGGAATCTGTTCGGAGGGAACTAGGCAACGAATCGACTGATAGGGCGCATGATATCCTCAATAGAAACGATGTAACAGAGCGGGCTAGAAGGGTGCTCACGCAATAACAACCCCAAGGAGGCACTACTAGTGCAGGTCCAGCGATGAATAATTCTGAACCAAGGGATAGATCGAGATCACGTCACAGACGTTCGCCCAGATCAAGTAAATAGGCATTCTCCTTTCACCGCCTATATTATGGGATTCAAAACATATGGACGCTACAAAACCTCCAACTTGCCACAGTACAAAAAAGCAGAAAACCCTGAAGCACATGTAAGAAAATACAGGGAACTGATGGACCTAGGAGGAGCAAATGAAGGGATCTTTTGTAGAATGTTTTCTACAACATTGAGCGGATCAGCCTATGGATGGTTCGAATCCCTAGCGGCTGGATCCATAAATAGTTGGGAAGAATTAAGCCGAGAATTCTGTGCAAATTTTGCAGGTAGCATCCTCTGCGAGGTGTCTAGCAGAACACTATATGATCTAAAGCATAAGGAGGGCGAACCATTGAGAACCTACATCAATCAATTCAATGACTTGTGTACGGATATAATAGACGTTGATGTAAATACGGCGGTAGAGGCCATAATAAAAAACACGAGGTGTAAAAGATTGCAGGAAAAATTGGTTATCCATAAACCAAAGACGATAGTGGAATTAGTTGAACGCTGCAAAAGATTTATGGAGATTGATGACATCAACGAATCGTCAGGCCATAATTCACCAGAAAGGAGAGACTATGGCGGATCTAGTAGGCGCGAGAATATATGGGCGGATGCCAGGCCCAGTAGACGTGAGAATAGATGGACTAATAGCAAATGGATGGATCAAAGAACCAAGCGTCCCTCCAAAGGCGGATCTCATTTCACGCCTCTTAACACTCCTAAGAATAAGGTCCTATTATGGCTAGAGAAGAGTAGATTCAAAAGAGACGTCACATACCCTGATTTCAAAGGCGAACAGCACATCCCGATGGGAAAAAATACAAAGGCATATTGCAAGTTCCATAGAAGGCAGGGCCATGACACTAATAGGTGCCTCGCTGGATAAAGAGATTGAAAAATTAATTGAACGAGGAGTGCTAGACAGGTTCGTTCAAAATGAACAAAGTGAGGGAAAAGAAAAAGAAGGTGGCAAAGGCAAAGGCAAGGGAGTGATCAACATTATTGCAAGGGGACCCGGATATCAACCACTCGCTAAAAAGGCAAGGATGCAGGATTCTAATAAGGCGGCTCTCAATAAACCTTTTGTCAAAGTTGGATCCCCTAATGGTCCTCACGCCGATGCGCTAGTAATCATGATGAACATTGAAGGATGGGATATGAAGCGTGTCATGATTGATACTGGGAGCTCGTGCAATGTAATCACAAGAAGCGCATTCGCCAAGTTGAAAATAGATCTAATGCAGGTTGAAGCTACTATTGTGGACATCCTAGGGGTGACTGGGCATACTGTCCAAACCAAGGGACAGGTAATGCTGGAATGTGAGATCACGGACGGAAACCAGAATTGAAGGGGAGAGCAAGAATTTACCATCCTGGATGGCCAGTTGGCGTATAATGTTATCTTAGGAAGACCTTTCCTCTCAGAAGTTGTTGCCCTAATATCGGTACGCCATTTAACTATGTACGTGCCAACTGAAAAAGGCGGAATAATGGTCAAAGGGAGCCCAAAAAATGGCTCAAGAAACTTATACGGCGTCTTTAACCATACGCCCACAAGAAGATAATGATGAGCAAGAAGAGGAGGAGAATATGAACACAGCCGCTCTAGGAGAGACCGAGGCATGCCTTATCTCCGAAGGAAAAAGAGTGAAAATTGCAAAAGGGCTGCACCCAGAGATCAAGGAGGCAATTATACAAACACTTGTTGAATGCCAGGAGGTTTTTGCCGGTGATAGTGAAATACTAAGAGGAGTAAGCCCGGATCTCATTACTCACAAACTCAATACAATGGATGAAGTTACACCGGTCACACAAAAAAGAAGAAATCATGGGCCAAAGAGATAGAAGGCAATAGAGGAGGAGATCGCAAAACTCAAAAAGGCGGATGCGATAGAAGAAGTCATTTATACTGAATGGCTAGCGAATGTGGTCTAGTTAAGAAAGCTAGCGGAGCATACAGAATGTGTGTTGACTTCACGGACTTAAACAAGGCGTGCCCAAATGACAATTATCCTCTACCATGTATTAACATTTTGGTGGATGGAACGGCAGGGCACGAGGTCTACTCTTTCACAGATGTGAAATCCAGCTATCACCAAATACCTATGCATCCTGAGGACAGAATCAAGACATCATTTATCACACATCAGGTGACATATTGTTTTAAAGTGATGCCTTTTGGCTTAAAAAATGCAGGGGCCATATATCAGCGCATGATGAACAAGATCTTCGAGGATAAGAAGGGTGATAACTTCTCCATATACGTTGATGACATGATCATCAAAAGCAAAACCATGAAGGAACATGTGGCGGACATCAAAAAGGTACTCGATGTATTAAAAATTCATCATATTAAGCTTAACCCGGAAAAATGTACGTTTGGTGCCACATCTGGCAAATTTCTGGGCTATATCATTAATCGCCAAAGAGTCACGGCCAACCCTGAAAAAGTAAAGACGGTGTTAGAAATGAAGCCACCAAAGAACCTTCGAGAGGTGCAGCGCCTGAACGGGCGGATCATTGCTCTGGGAAGATTCATATCTTGCTCCGCTAGACGATGCCTCCCCTTCTATGAAGTGATTAAGAAGCAAAAATCTTTCGATTGGAATGATGATTGCCAACAAGCCTTCGAAGGAATAAAAGAGTTCTTGTCTAAACCACCGCTGATGAGTAGACCAACTAAAGGTGAGGACCTTTATTTATACGTCTCAGTTACAGAGAAAGCAATATGTACGGTCATAATCGGGGAGGAAGAAGGACAGCAATATCATATATATTATGTGAGCAAGGTGTTGAAAGATGTTGAGACAAGATATTCAAAACTAGACAAAATGGCGTTGGCGGTAGTAGTCAATTCCATCCGCCTGCGTCCATATTTTCAAGCACACACCATCATAGTGCGAACGAGTATACCAATGAGGAAGGTGTTGCAGCGGCCAGAAACATTCGACAGGTTGATGGAGTGGTCCATACGGATAGGCGAGTTTGACATTCGGTACGAGGGAAGGGTAGCGTTGAAAAGCCAGGTTTTGGCGGACTTTGTTAAAGAATTCACAGAAGAATTCACAAGCTCGACAAAAGTTAGAAAAGAGGAATGGACAATCCATACAGATGGACCCTCTTCAAAAGAAGGAGCAGGAGCAGGAGTAGTAATAAAGGGGCCAGAGTATGTCCGAATCTGCTATGCAGCCAAATTAGATTTCACCACAACTAACAATGCGACAGAGTACGAAGCCCTAATCCTCGATTACAACTGTTGAAGGAAGTTGTACCAGAACATATACTGATATACAGCGATTCAAAGCTGATGGTGAACCGGGTAACGAAGAATTTCCATGTCAAAGATGAAACCTTGGTAAAATATGTGGAAGAACCAAAGCGGATCCTATCTATACTGGAGGGCAAAGACGTGAAGTGGGAAATAGTACACATCCCGCGAGAATCAAATACGGAGGCGGATCACCTAGCCAAAGCAGCCTCCACCAAAAGTCAATGGCAAGACCTCACATGTCCGTTTTCAATCAAAACGAAACCGGCATTTGATAAAGAAGAAGTGGCGATCGTCCAGTTGGCTTAGAATGATTGGAGAACCGCCATAGTGAAGTACCTGGAGGAAGGAATTTTGCCTAAAGACAAGAATCAAGCCAGGAAGGTGGTCAAGAAGGCCGCTCATCATGCTATTATGGAGGATCAGTTATACAAAAAATCCTTTAGCCAGCCTTGGTTAAAATGTATAACTACAGAAGAGGGACAAGATGTTCTCTGGGAATTGCACGAAGGAATATGTGGAGCACACGAGGCGCATGCTACGATCTTTAGAAAAACAAGGTTAGCATGGTATTATTGGCCCACAGCGGAGAAAGATGCTAAGAAAATGGAGAAAGAATGCCACAATTGTCAAATTCACGCAAATGAGACACATGTACACAAGGCGCTTCAAAGACCAACCGTAGAAGGCTGGCCATTCGCCACCTGGGGCATTGATATAGTAGGACCCTTCCCGCCTACCAAGAGACAATACAAGTTCGTGATAGTAGCGGTAGATCATTTCACCAAATGGGAGGAGGCCGAACCTGTTTCAATTATCACTGCCAAGCGAATGATAGATTTCCTCCATGACAACATTATTGGAAGATTTGGCGTACCTCATACAATTGTCATAGATAATGGGACGCAATTCAATTGTGAAGAATTCAAGAAATACTGCTCAGATTGGGGAATCACCAACAACTTCACCTCCATTTATTATCGCAATCAAACGGGATGACCGAGGTTACAAATCGTACGCTTGTCAAGGGGATTAAGAAAAGATTAGGAGAGAAGAAGAAATGCTGGGCGGATGAGTTCAAGTTAGTCTTATGGGCGTACCGTACAACCCCCAGGGTGGCAACCGGAGAAACTCTGTTCTCCCTCACTTATGAAGTCGAGGTAGTTCTCCCCATTGAAATCAAGAATCCTAGTGGGAGAATCTCCTTTTATTGCGAGCAACAGAATGAAGAGAGGCTTAGACAAAGCCTGGATGATCTTGAAACAAAGAGGGATAGAGCTTCTACTAGAATCGCCGCCTATAAACAGCGAGTCGCCTCATATCACAACAAAAATGCTCGCCTAATGGAGCTAAATAAAGGGGATTTAGTCCTGAAGAAGGCGGATAAAATCCAGTTGGCAGATGGAAAAGGCAAGTTAGGCATAACCTAGACGGGACCATACCGCGTAGCGGTTAAAATTGGAGCCGCCACCTTCAAGCTTGAGGAGATGGATAGAACAGAAATACCAAGAACCTTGGAACATCCAGAATCTCCGCAAATACTTTCAGAAGTAGAAGGAAAAGGGCCTTGAGTACTCTTTTTCCTTAGAATAAGATTTTTTCCCAATGGGTTTTTTCTTGTTATAAGGTTTTAATGAGGCTCATAAGAGAGGCTATTCACAAACGTAATAAGAGGCAAGCCATTTCTTCCTCAATAAATGAATTGTTATTGAAATTAATTTTTGCTTGCATGTTTCTCTTTAGCACATAATACATAAATGTCTTCTAACTAAGAGGGAAGGCATATATTCTCCATTTATGATCACCATCTTGTAAAGAGATTTTTAGGCAAAGCCCCTCCATAGGGAAAATTCTCCTTCCACAACAGGACAGATTCTCCATTTGTGTTCTCCATTGTTTCTCCCGTGTGGAGATTTCATACGAAGTCCCTCCATATCATGGCATATTCTCTTCCCCGTGAAAGAATCTTTTAAAAGTCCCTTCATAGGGCGGATCCAAAATTATAAATGTCCCGCAACGGATAGACACTTTTTTGTAAAGTGGTCATTTAGATATCCTATTAATGGGCGGATTCATCCTGCGAAAAGGAAATCCTTAAAAGCTTATCGCAAGCTTACCGGGGGACGGCTGGCCACCTATCCCGGAATATGGTGGAAAAGTTTAAGTACTTGAAAAAGTGATATGAAGAAACAAGTCTGAAATACTTAAAGAAGCAGCTCAGAGAATAAGTCTAGACACTTATGTCTCTCCCAAAAAGCATATAATTAAGTGAATGCTTAAAAGTAAAAAGGCATGCATCCAAAGGCAAAAAACGTCTTGAAGAGAAGCAAAAGAAATATTAAATGTGCAAAAAGATATTGTAGCATTTTTACATCAAAAAGACCCTAAGCAGTGAGGTCATTAATATTATCATCAAGAGGAGAAGAGCTTGGGTTAGCCTCAACGGGCTTCGGCGTAGGCTCAGGAGCAAGATCATGTTGGCCTCTTATTTGCTCATCCGCCTTAGGGAGATCCTCACCAGGCGCAGCATCTCCATCCTCCAAAGCATCCTCCGTGTCCTGAATGACGTCCTCTAGGTCAATGATCTCTCCACGCTTATTTGGTATGGTAGGAGGGGCAAAAGCTTCTTTGAAAATGACCGCCCTAGCATCCTCCAAAGAAGCATAGTAAACTGCCTCATTCTCGGAAGGCACCTCCACTTAGGGATCGTCGATGCCAGCATCCGAAAAGTCTTTCAAAAGAGCCGCCAGGATGCGTTCGCCATAATAGTAGGCACGGAGTCCACAAGCTCCCTCTAAACGCTCCCAATCCTTCTCTCGCCCCTCTTCCTCCGCCCTCAGCTCCTCAGACAACTTGGCAGCTTCCGAAGTCCTCTCCTCCAGCTTCTTCTCCAGATCATCAAGCTTCTCCTTTAAACCATTCGCCAAAGCACTTGCCGCCTGTGCATTGGATCTAGCGAGGGAGGCTTCATCCTCTAGCTCCTTGAGGCGAGCTTCATTCACTGCATTCACAGCAAGGTCCGCCTACACAACATTACAATGATCAATGGTCTGAGACAGATAATAAAAGAAAGAGTAAGTTAGAGAAGGAAATTATAAAAATATGTCAAGATCAAAAATAGCACTTACCGCCAAAGCCCGACGCTTGATCATTTTAAGGTGAGTTAGGGTCTTGTACTTGTCCCTCGTCTCCAGAACAACATGGAGCTTGCCGATAGCTTCTTCAATGTCATGCATTATATGCTCCGAAGCTAGAACCAACCCCGAGCCATAAGTAGACAACCAATAACCCCCAAGATCAGGCTTCGAGGACTGAAAGTTTGAAGAACAGATTAAAGACAAAGGTAAATTCCGATATTCCCTATAAAAAGCACATAGAAAGAAAAGGCATACCTGAGAAAAGGAAGAGGAGAATAAGGAGACCTTAGGAGTCTTTGCCGGAATCATTTATTGATCCAACTCACCAGCTTGTGAAACTCGCTCTTGAGGACCGGCCGCCCTAGCCTTTTTCGAAGAAGGAGGAGATTGAGCACCTGAGGTCGCGAGGCGCTTCCCATCCTTTTTGCTAAGCATAGCGTTCGCCTTCTCCTGGGCGGTCAGAGCCGCCTGAAGCTTTTGCCTCTCTGCAATAACATCCTTGGCGTTAATTCTCCCCCTACAAGAAGGGGCGAAGGACAAAAACATGTCAATAAAGCAGATAAAAAAAAGGCGGAAGATACCTTCAAAAGCGTAGAAATTATTATAGCGGATCTTTCCGTCCCGTATTGTCGCTAGAGGTTCGCCGGACTTCATAATAGCCAAAGCTTGGTCATACGTCCAATAGTCATGCTTAAGAGACCGAAGAATCCGCAGAATGTCCTTCTCCTCCTGGGTAAGGTAAAACTTTTGATTTGCCTTCTCTTTTGGTTTATAGTTCCATCCGGTAGGAAACTCGAGAGGTACGCCTTCCACTATCTTCACAAAGAAAAATTTTTGTTCCCAACGATGGACGTTTGACATTTTACTATGAAAAGGCGAATACCATTTCAATTTGGAAAAGGTAATGTGACTTTCCACTCCACGCTTGGACATGGTGTGAAGAGTTCGAAAAATACGAGGGCTCAGAATTAAACCCAGATTCGCCGCCAAGTAAGTATCCAATATCAAGTCTAGCCAACCGTTTGGATGTAGTTGGCAAATGCGGATATAGAAAAATTCAAGAATGTCCCCAACCATCTTGGGGACCGGATAACTAAAGCCCCTCTCAACGTGGCTTTGGTAAACTGCAAAATAACCCTAAGGAGGGGACGCAGGTCTTTGATAAGGCGTAGGAACCAAGCAAGAAGTCGCTCGAAGCCAAGGGTATAGAGATTGAAGAGTTATCAGGAGGGTGAAGCTAAAGCTGGAGGAGGTCACCTCCATTTTAGGGGATTTTGCCCCTTTCTTTTAGGAGCAGAAGAACTGGCTTCTTTTCCAGAAGTAAGGTATTGATCCTTCATAGTCGCAATAGGAATACGAGATAAAGAAGGCACCAGGGAAGAGTTTGAGTTCAAGCTCAAGGTTCTCTCAGAAGAAGAAGTAGAAGATGAAAGAAGCATTCAATAAACAAAAATTCAAGGATGAATGGAGAAATTACAGAAGAAAGATAAACTTACATGAAAAATCGAAAGGTAGAGAGAGGAATTAAGCTTCTGCAGATGATTGAAGAGAACCGTAGAGAGCAAAAGTGAAGATGAAATGAGTTGAAAAGAAAACCTCATCTATTTAGTGAAATGATTAAATAGTTTCGAAATCCATGTCGAGAACTGACACTTGTAAAAACGTCATCGGCCTAGATAATGGTGTCTGTCAGGTGCAATAAATGTTAAATAGCATGCGAAGAAGCTGAGAAGTCCTAAAGAACTTAAAAGACCATTTAGGGGAGGTTTCTGATAACATCCGCCCTGAAACATGAAGGACTAAACAAGAGATATTCCCTAGCAAAGAGGGCTTAAGAGGAATAAAGGCCCGCCTCCAAGATATATATGGCGTACAGATAGGAGTACGGTGTCGTCTTGAGTATTCCCTCTTACGATCCGCCACACGACACATAATAGGAATACGATGTCGTCTCGTAAGAGCTCCACTTATGATCCGCCATAGTTGAAGATACGGTGTCGTGCCAGGAATTCTTACAGAGACCCGCCCAAGAGGGGATTCGCCTCATATGGCAATCCGCCTCTAGAAGAAATAGATGATTATACGGCATAACTCACTATCATTTAACTAGCATTAATGATCGCTCAGAACCTGACAAAGCTTGGAGGTTAGAGGATGGAGTTAAACTACATTGAAAGAGCATTACTCTTCATTAAAAGGATATTAAAGAGGAGGTTATTACAGTTCTCACTCAAACCTGTATAAATACCCTTGTAACATGATAAGGAAGGTACGCTTACACACTCATCTTAGCTTTGCTTTGTCATTACAGTTTATTCTCTTAAGAAGTTTACTGACTTAGGCATCGGAGTGCCCTCGGTCGATCCCAACGGCACCTCACAGGGATGCTTTGCGGTGTTGCTAAATCTACACAATATCAGGCATATACTGAGCAGCTTCAATCCAGAAGCGTAGGTGGTTATGGAACGCCTTCTCCTTCTACCTCTCAACCCGCTTCTGATGCTGACAAAAAGGGGGATAAAGCTAAGGAAGAACACAAATCCAAACATCATAAGACAACCACTTTTGGATCACAAGCTCCAGTAAATCCTGCTCAGCAACAACATAAGCAACAACAACATCAATCTAGAAAGTCTAATGTAGTTCAAATGAACCTTAAGAAATAGATAGCTTTCTTAGATATCACTTATAGACTGCTTAGTCTAAGTATTTGACTGCTGATGTGTTTAATAGTATTTGCTGAGCTGTTTATCAAAATGCATATCTTCTCCATATCACGCATGTCGTTTTCCTTTATCTACTAGCTATTGTCTGATCATTTCAATTCTCAAACACTTATACACTTAAAAGCTAAATGACTAATTGATCAACACTCAACTTAAGAACAATTGAAAATATTCCAAGTATGATCCTCTAAGACATAACTCAGCAATCCCGAAAACTCAGAACTGCTGAAAAACAATATGTTCTAAACTTGACTTGCTTCTGACCTCGAACTCAATTCTACTATTGTACCTTAAACAGTCTAAAAACAAAGTTAAGTCAGTAGATCAACCCTTATGGGGGGGGGGGAGAACTCAAAAGCAAAGTAAGATAAAAAATTATGGGGGAGTTCAATATTGTGTTCTAAATTTAATATTTTTGCCAACATCAAAATGAGGGAGTTTGTTGAAATACAATTTCCACATTAATTTTGATTGGACAAAAATGTAAATTGGAATTAATATCTCTAAATAAAATTGTCAACACATTAAATTTCAAGCATTGATTTATGCTATACTAATGTGTTTGTTGAGTGGGTGTCCGCTATGGTTACTTCGTTTTTTACAAAGTACCGTTACTTGGTGTGGTTTTCACCATTGGATTAATTTTCTGCTCCATCATTCGATGGTGAAAACCACACCAAATAACGGTACTTTGTAAAAAACAAAGTAACCATAGCGGGCACCTTGTTGAGTGTATGGATAAATTAAATTATAAGTGTAAAGAAAGTAAAATTAAAGCCAAAAGTCCAAGAGTTAAAGTCAGTCCAAGATATAAAGGGAAAGGCCCAATTGATCCAAGGATTGTGGATTGACTCAGCCCAACAAGAAGAATGATCCAGAAGAAAGCCTTGCCTTCTCCATGAAGCTGTTGATTTTAGAAGGCTAAAAAACAAGCAGACAAAGCAAAGTTGACTTGGTAACTTGAAGACAAAGCCTAACCATTTGCGGAAAGATTCAGAAGCGACAGACAAGCTATCGTTGTGTTGACCTGAGGACTTTGCAAAAAATGGAGAGAAAATCTGATGCTTCTATATAAAGCACCGAAGCGCTACTGACCAAGAGACAGAACGACAGAGAATACATTCTTGTGATTGGCTGTGGCACTGGATGCTGAGGACGAAAGGGACAGCAGAGCCGTTTCCCTCCAACAGTTATTTTGAAATTCAAAATGACTGATGCCTTGAAGTGTCACTATAAAAGGTCTGTCATTCGCTTCATTGGAACTTGATCTTCACATGCAAAATCTCTGAGCAACTTATTCTTGAGGCTCCAGCAAAAGCAAAGAAAAGCAATATTACACAAACTCCCATCTTCTGTGTAAACTATAGATTAGATCAATCAAAGAGTTCTTAGTTTAGAACAAAAATTTATCAATTATTGTAGTTAGTTCGGAGGATCTGAGTTGCTCGGCATTCAACAATCAGAGTTAGATAGTTCTGAGTGTAGGTATATAGAGGACGGTACTCTGTAACTGCTCATTAGCTACTGTAAGGGTTTGTGCTCTACCAGAAAAAGCTCAGTAGTGAATTAAAGCTCGGAAGAGAAATTCCGAGGACTGAATGTAGGCAGGAGGCTGAAACAGGATAAATCTGCTGAGTAGTATCTTTTAACTCGTATCTCTTATACTTGCTTGCTTTTATCTTTATTGTATGACTACTTAAGTTAGCCTGCTGAGTTGCTGGATAAAGTGTTGTGTTCAGAAATAGACCCTTAGGTGCTATCTTCTGAACCAACATCAGAAACAACTTTAGTTGCTGATCAACTAAAGATGCCTCTGACCGCATATAGTGTTTTGTGCTATTGAACTTTGTGAGAAAGTTTTTTTACTAACTCAAAATCTATAAACAGAAATTCAAATAGTTCCTTTAACCCCCCCCCCCCCCCCTAGGAACTTATTCTCACAACACAAGGGACCAACAACATCGATAGACAAGTTCATCTGTGCTTCTAGAGTTTCTTGAGTTTGAGCTTGGGGAGTAGTTCATGGTTGTTTGTCTGATATGATAGAAGGTTGGCTTTCGGTAGAAGCATTAGGCAAGTCCAAAGAGGAGCTTTCAACTTCAACTACTTTCTTACTCACTGAGCCTTTGGTGGAGTGTTTTTTTTTTGCTACGCCTTTATCTTTTTTTTAGCTTCTTTATGTGAGCTATCATTTCATCACGAATAGAGTACATGATCAGAATTACCTGCATTAAGAAAAAGAAAAAGTATAAATTCAAAGAACGAACGTAAATATACCTTTTACAGCTTTAAATTGTTTAGAACCCGGATATGAAATTCCTTTAGTTTTGCTAAAGAATCTCGTGTATCCTTTAGTTCAGATAACTTTTATCATATCCTGATATTCTCATTTAAGGTTGTAGACGCTGATACGTTCGACATTAACCATTTCTTCAGGGCTTAACGCTCTAGCAGGCTTCCATGAGAACTATTCCTTCGGGTTTTCGTTCCATTTGGTAATGAAGGGAAATCCCAAACATATGGATTGTTCGTCAAAAACCATTTGGCTCTATCTAAAACCATTTTGGCTTGAAATCTTTAATACTTTGGACCTTCTTCGTCAAAAAGGGTCGTCTTCGGCCACTAATAGTCTAGTAAACCATATCTTCATCTATTTTCTTCGTCAGGAGCCAAAAATTACGAAATAAGGGTCCAGTCAGCTCAATACCAAGATCACTACAAACCTTGTCAAAACTGAGAAGTTCTAATCAGGCGTTGGGGGTAATTTGGTAGGGGCAAAGATTGAATTCGGTTAACACAGCCACTACGCCTATGGGTAGTAGAAATCTCATCTCCCACTCCAGGTATTAGGTGAATAATCATAATTTGGCGGAGGAGGGAGGAAGATTGGCCCTTTCACTACTTTCTAGAAGTGAAATGATCATTTGTCGAAGCCAAGCGTGTTGTTCTTCAAGGGCACTTAGGCAAAAACAGTAAAGGTGGAGGGTAGTTCAGGAACCCTAAGGTTGATTTTTCAAGGTTTAGCCACTTTCTCAATATCGTCAACATCACTTGTGGCTAGTTGTTTGCCAACACGAGCCTTCTTGGTTCCGTTTTTAGATGACAAATGAGCCATTTGAGTACAAGAAATGAAGGAACTTAACGAAAAAGAAGAAAGCACAAAAACTTACAGTTTTCGACAATGGTGGAAAACATAAAAGCAATAAGCGGAGAAGATGAGGATTTGGCATTTTTCTTCAATTTATAGAAGGCTGAGGAAAGAGGAAGCATTTTCAACTTTATTATTCTCGGGGCAAACGAAGCATGTTACTAATAATTATTGATCCAAAGAAAGCGGCTAATTAATGATTTCGAGATGACATAATGGGTGTTAGACGTGTTTACTCAGCGTTCTGACCGATGAAACCCTAAAGGATTTCATTATGAGACTAGGGGGGACATCTGATATAGTATCGTTTGAATGGACCTTAAGTCAATGAGTTTCAGTTGTATTCCGAAGCTATCATTTGGGCCCAATCTCATTAAGGCCCATGGACATATCTTCTCTTTGGCCAAAGCTAACCTTCGGTTACTGGGCATCTCTTCGTGAGCTGTCTAGGATGGCATGTGGACCAATGATCACCCTATATTCCAAAGGCACGCTCCCTAAGTTCACATGTATTTTGAAACGAAAATATAGGGTCCAAAGACTAATTAAACATTGCCACCAGGGCCGGTCCTGATAATTCATAGCCCTATGCGGAATAATAAATAATGACCCCTTTAATAAAAAAATATTTTACGTAAAAAATATTCAGTACATGATAACTAAAAAGTATTTCATTAATTCCTTATTTATCTACATATTAAATCTATTTGGTTAAAAATTAAATCAATTGCCAAGTGTATATATCATATGTCAAAAATTGTGTTATTTGGCAAAAAAAATTAACAAAATCGATTAATTTTTCATCCAAGTTAAATGTCACTTATAGAAATACTTTAAGGGGAAAATGTTACAAAATGGTATGACAAAATTTTGCATACCACATAAGCTAAATATGAGTTTAATTATTAAATTAACCTCCAATCTATATTCAAAATATCAATTGGACCTCTTTTAAGTTTAAAATATTAATTATTTGACCATTTAAAACCTAAATCATTTTTAGGTTGTTATTCATTTTTCTTTTCCTTTTCTACCAAAAAAAAAAACCTAAATCATTTTTAGGACTTTTTACATGAATATCACAATTGGTTACAAAATTACAATTAAATCATATCATCAAAATTACGTTTCAATATATTATTATTTTTCATATATAAGAAATAAAGTATGATTTTATACTCAAATTAAAAAGTTTAGACTCCAATTCATAAATTCTAAACCTTAGTAAATATATTCTTTTTTTTTGTAGATTAGTAAATATATTCTAGACCCTTAATTTATAAGTTCTAATCTTTAAAATATATTAAAAATAATGTTTTATTAGTTTTAAAAAGTGAATTTCTATATAAATTTCTTAATATATATATATATATATAAGAGATCCAATGTGACACATTTCTTGTGGTGTGACAAGCCTTATTGTGTGACAACTGTGGCAATTTTGTAATTTTTTAAAAACGGGCGGGGTATATTGGTATTTTTGCGCGCTTGTATAAATACTCTCTTTAACTGGCAGCTTTTCATTTCTCTTTCGGTTTTTCTCACTTCCTCTGATTTCCGATCGTTCTCTCATTTTCGATCGTTCTCCCCGTACTTTCATTTCTGATCGGAAGTTCCTCATTTCCGATCGTTCTCTCCATACTTTCATTTTCGATTGTTCTCTCATTTCCGTTCGTTCTCCTTCGGTAAGTTCCTCCATACTTTCATGTATTTTTTTTTAAGTTTCTGTAGTTATTTTCCATGGAGAAGGTTGTGTTTGAGTAAGCTTTTTGTTTTCCTTTGTTCATGTTAGATATTGCATTGTTCATGTTCTTAGTTTATTTGTTTAGATTTTCTGTTTAGGTTATGTATTTTGTTTTTGTTTTGTTACTTATTTTCTAGGGTTTCAACGGCTTTGCATTTTCATTTCTCATTTTTTCCGGCTCTCATTTGTTAGTTTTCTGACTTGTATATGTTTTTTTTTTGTTTTTCAGAATATATCATAATGTCTAAAGCTACTTCCAGTAGAAATGATCGTTTGCCTGAGAATGTTATTCATCCTTCATTGCTTGATGCAATAAACTCTGAATATATACAAGAGGATGAAGACATGTACTATTTGTTTATATATGTTTTCATGGAACAATATATGTATTCGTTTGGAACAATATATGTATTTTGTTGAACTTAGTATTGTTGTTAATTTTGTTATTTGTTTTGTTTCAAGGGTCTCTAAAAAGAAAAGTAATGATGGAAGTAAGAAGAGATTTGTTAAGATATCTGCTTTTAGAAAAAAATCATCAAATTATATGGATATGCCTGTTGATGAAAGTTCTTCTGATGGTTTGAAGGATGTAGAAAGTGGTTCTGATGCAGATGAAAGTTCTTCTGATGCTCGGGATAATATGAATGATCCTTATTTTGTGATCAATGCGAGTACACCATCTGAAGAACAAGGAGAAGATGAATATGTTGTTTCTCGCAGAGATCAAAAGAAAAGAAATGTTAGAGTGAATGTGAAGGGAGATGGTGCTTCTAGATTGAAGAGGCAGAAGGTTGAGGTTGTGAAGGGAGATGGTGGTTCTAGATCTGGTTCTAAGGCTGTGAACCATAGTTTTAAAAGAAGGATGGTGAAGAAGGACAATCATGATTCTGTTATGGAGGAAGATTTTTCTGCTGCAGGATTGAATCAAAGGGTTCATCCAACAGCTTTTATTAACTTTGTTAAAAGTATGCCAGAGACACACAAAGCAGTTATTAGGAATATAGGCTTTGGTGGTTTTTTGTCTCTAGATCTTGGGAAGCACAATTCATCTTTTTGTGCCAAGGTTGTGGCTGTTGTGGATCCGGACAGATGCTGTTTTGTCCTTCCTAGTAATGAGCGTATTGATCTGAGTGAAGAAGATTTCCATTCAGTTTATGGCATGCATTATGGAGGAATGGAAATTCAGGAAGGCAATAATAATAGTGGGGAGAGTTGGGCTAAGTTTTTAGAGACATGGAGGGAGACATTTGATCTCAAGAGTGGCAGTCATGTGGATAAAGTTGTGCTTGATATGTTGTCAAATCTGTTGATGGTGGATGTTTGTAATGAGTTCATTTGGAACTTTATCATTGTTGCTATCAACTGTTGCATTCGATCAACGAAGAATAGGTCGTTGCACCATAAGTTTTTATTCAGTTGCATGAATGTGACTGAAATTTCAAAGCTGGATTGGTGCCGCTTTGGTTTTAGGCATCTTATGGATTTTATTCGTGCTTATAAGTCCGATCCTAATCCAAATTATTTCACAAGCCCACTTCCATTTATTATGGTAATTGTTTTAATGTGTTGGAACAATTTATGTTTTTATTTGGAACAATTTATGTATTTGTTTATAACTTTTTTTTCTCCTTTGTTTTCTTGTAGATATGTATTTTGATCGTTTGCAACGTGGCGTTGATTTGAAGCCAAGGATCTGTCCACTAACCTCTGTGTGGAACAAGGATTTAATCTCTGATAGAATTAAGTTGGAAAATGGCAGTGGATTTGGCAATGGGATTATTTTGAAGAGATTAGTGGAATCTAAGGCGGAGGTAGAATGTGAAGGCCCGAAGGTAGAAGGTAAGAAGAAAAAGAAAGAAGAAGAAAAGAAGAAGCAGGTAGAAGAAGAAGAAGAACAGCAAAATATTCCAGCCAAACAAGAAGAAAAAAATAGTCAAGAAGAAGGAGTTTCTGGCTGTCCCAGTAACTTCATGGTAGGCGGCTTTGTTTTTCTTTGATATAGAAGATATTGTTTCTTTTTTATAAATTAGTAAATAGTGTTTCTATAAATGCAGGAATTCATGAGCAAGTTTAAATCTGTGGCTAAGAGATTAGCTACCGATGTTACTGAGATGTATATTTTGCTGCATAAAGCAGAAAGTATGTTTGAGGAGAATGACTTACCTGTGCGAATGAATACATTGTTTGAGAACATTTTTACGAAGTACCGAGTGAGTAAGGAAGAGAGGATGAGCCTGCGTTCAGAGCGAATGGCAGCAAGTCAGCATTCGGGAAAAGTATTTAAAGAATCTGATGAGGAAAATGATTTTTTTAATCTTCTTGGTTTTTGGGAAGAATATAATGCAGTGGATGAAGAATACAACAAACAGGTAGAGCGAAAGAAAGTAGAAGCATTAGAGAAAGAGAGAGAGAGAGAAAGGAGGAGCAGAGAAGGGGAAGAAGAAGAAGAAGAAAGGAGGAGGGAAGAAAGTGAGAGGGAAAGTAGAGACAGAGGAAGGACTGAAGTTGAAAAAAAGAAGAAATTCTTCTCCTCATTTTGAGTTGTTGAGCCAGTCCTTGCCTGATGAAGCTATTTCAGATAAAATGTAATTTATTTTGTTGGAATAATTTGTGTTTGTTTGTTTTGGAACAATTCAATCAATGTTTGTGGATTAATTAATGTTTTATGTTGTTTGTAGGCTTGGTGATATAGTTTGTGTAAATGAAGATCGAGGCGATGCAGTTGTTGATTGAGTGGAACAAATGATTCAGTTGCTTGGAACATTTCTTATATATGTGTGGAACAATGTATCTTTTTGTTATGTATTTGAGTTGTTTTATATTTTGAACAAGGATGTTGATGCTTTGTCAAATAATGGAAGTGATACAGACAGGTCTAATGATGCTGATGATGATGATATAGACCTAGAGTCTTTGCCTGATAATGTGCCAGATGAATTTGCAAAACTGTGCAGATGGGCTGACAAGCATTTATGTTCTGGGAGGACAGTTTTCACCACTTTTGAAACTTACATTTTTGGTCATGAGGTGAATGCATGTATTTTGAGGATGGATCTTCGTGATTCGGCTGATATAGGTGCGATAGGGTGTGGCCCAATTGTTTATTACATGAGGTTTTTTTTAATCTATCATTCCATGTTTGTATTAGTGATTATCTTTTTATTTTTTAATTGCATGTTTACTGTATATGTTTTGTGTGTGTTTTGTACAGGCACCTCTATGATGTGATTCAGAATAATGAAAGATTGAATACGAACTTCTCCCTTATTGATCCAAACAGGAGTAATAGAATTGAAAGATTTAAAACGGTAGAGGAGAAGATCATGTTTTTGTCAAAGAGATATGAACAGTCTGGTAACCAATGTTTGTATCTGATATTATCTTTTTATTTTTTAATTGCATGTTTACTGTATATGTTTTGTGTGTGTTTTGTACAGGCACCTCTATGATGTGATTCAGAATAATGAAAGATTGAATACGAACTTCTCCCTTATTGATCCAAACAGGAGTAATAGAATTGAAAGATTTAAAACGGTAGAGGAGAAGATCATGTTTTTGTCAAAGAGATATGAACAGTCTGGTAACCAATGTTTGTATCTGATACTGCGAAACAAAGAGTATGCATTATTTACCTATACTGATGATCTATTTTAGTTGGTTAATAATGTAGTTTAGTTGTACTAATGTGATTGTTTTGTTCAGTTATCATTGGACTTTGACTGTTGTTGATCTTGAGATGAAACGTGTTTTTATGTTGGATCCATTGAAGGCTCGTTTGGGCGTGAAAAATGATGAATGGAGATTTGTTGTTGATGAGTATGTTTAATAATCAAATGTCTTTTCATAATTTGTTATATTTTTTGAATGCAATAGTTTGACATATATATGAATTTGATTTTGTAGATCTATTAATTCTTTCTATGGTGAGAAGTTTGTAGTAAAATGGATTTGCCCTAGGGTACGTCTTTATTTTGTATTTGCGTTTTTTTTTGTATGTATATTTGTGTTTTTTTTTGTTTTTAAGTTGTTTGTATTTTGTTTTTGCAGAAGTTTCCAACTCAGGCAGATACCATAAATGTTATCTCTGGCAAGATTTTCCATCTGTTTAGAACATACTAGTGAGGAATTCTGTCCAGCATTCTATCCTTCCATACGAACACCATATGTCTACAGGGAATTCCTCCTCTATTGAACATCTCACCGTTATCTGTATTATAAACAACCTGATATGTTGTTGTTTTACTTTTTTCCTTGACAGTGATTCTGCATATTTCATTGTATTTCTGTATATCATCAACTTCACAATTAAAGGAAGCATCATGCACTTGTTTTTGAAATTCATAAAAAATTGTTGTTGTAAATACTTCTGATCCATGGTTTTCAATAGGAATTGGTGTTTTACACACAGGTTTTGAGTGTTTGAAATCACTGTCATTTTTACCTTGTGCATGTCTTTGTGCTTCCATTGCACCCTCAAACCGGAGAAGGAACTCAACAAGAGTTAAATGACTTTTTGTGAAAGAAGTGAAGAAGTGATTTTCACTTTCTGACCTTGAGGTTGTTCTCATTAAGCTCGCTAGGAATGAGTCTCTGAAATAAGCAGGTATCCATGTTGATCTGATATCATACATGTGTTTCAGTCATCCATGTTCTTCTAAATTGAATCCCAACATAATTTCCATCCATTTTTGCTCAAACTCTTCTGGTTCCAATTCGACACTCCACACATATGAATTTATCTTTGTGATAAAATCTGTTTCTTGCATTATTTGTCGTCCTGTATTAGTAACAAAAGAGTTTAGAAGAAATTGAACTTATGGAACAATTTATGTATGCATATGGAACAACACATGTACTCTGTTGGTACATTTTAAGTATTGAATGGTATAATAGAAAATAAAGGGCATAGAATGATTTTTCGTACCTATTTTGTCTGACATCCTCTTCATAATGTGCCACATGCAAAATCTATGTTCTGTTTTTTGGAAAACATTTTTTATTGCAACTATCATTGCTGGATCTTGGGCTGTTATCAAGCATGTTGGCTCATTGTTGTCCATGGCTTTGAGAAACGTTTTAAACACCCACTCAAATGATGCAATATCTTAGCCACAAAACAAGTCGCAAATGTAATACATTATTTATGGTTGTTAACCCCAATAAATGGCCCAAATATCATATTATACATGTTCAGTGTAGTATAAAAATAAGTTTTCTGCTGGAACAACATAAGTTTTTTTTTGGAACGACGGTATATGAAGGGCAGAAAACAATAATTTTATGTCAAAGATTATTATGTAGTACCTGTTTGTGCTATATGTGGTGTCAAATGAGACCATATCACCATAAAGAGTGTAGTTTTTGATACATACAGGGTCTGCCCATAAAGCTCTACATAGTCTGTCGTCTTCATCTACTTCAAATTTGAAAAATAAGGCACTCCATAGCTCCTTTTTTTCTCAAAATTATCTAGGAACATTTGTGCATCTGAATCCTTAATATAGGCTTTCAGGTCTCTCTAAAAGTTCTTAAAATCTATCTTTGATGCACCAATATTTTCATATCCTCCATAAAGTTCCTTTGCTTGTCTATAAGTTTTCAGAGGACCAACATTCATCTATTTAATCAAATCAGAACACTTTTTTTAGATGAAATGAACAATATTCTATAACTAAACATTTTAGTATTTATAATGCAGTAACTATTATGAAGAAGATGGTTTACCTTTGCATTATTAACTACCATCTTTTATAGTAGAATGTTCATCTTCCTGCCCTCTCTTTGATATTGTATACATCCTGGAGTATATAGAATATGATTATGTTCTTCTTTAAACTGTGTCACTTTATAGATTCCCTTGTCAGAAAGTTTGATAATCATTCTAGCACTGCATCCTACACGACTGAGTGTCCTTTTTCTGGTTTTTTATCACTGGATGTCGCTGTTTGTCTTTGATATTTGTAACCTTCTTTATTGCATACAAAAAATTGTTCTTTTATAACACCCTGTTTCTTTCTTGATGATACCCTACTATTAAATCCAGCAGCACATGCATATAACTTGTAGAATTCATGAGCTTTATCATAATTCTCAAATGTCATTCCAAGAGCAGGTTGTAACTCATTTGAACAAGTAGGCAACCATAATTTTGATCTATTAAGATTGAATCTTGTAATTACTTCTGGTGTGTAAGTTATAATTGCAATACAAGAGTGACTAGGCGAAAGCAAATCTACAAAACAGGTAAGAAAATTGAAATTAGGGCAAACATGTTCTTGAAACAAATGGTACATTCGCTCGGAACAAATGGTACATTCACTCAGAACAAATGGTACATTTAGTTGGAACAAACAATACATTTAGTTGGAACAAATAATATAATTACATGGAACAAGTGGTACAATTTGTTAGAATTCAGACTACAGTCTTTTTGAATAATTAGTGTAAAAAGATTTCAATATTTCCAAGAATTAAAAACGGAATATTAAGAACAAAATCAATAATTATTGTAAACAGAATTAAGAACAACTATTATTAATAATGGTGAGGACAAGAGAATCGATCGATAATTTAGAGGAGAAGAAAATCGATCAAAATACCTGAAGATGATTGTGTCGTATTGGACTGATTCTGGTCTTCAGATTTCATGTCTTAGTGTTCGGATTCCATATTTAATGTGAATACAGATCAGAAATCGATCAATAATGGTGAGGACAAGAGAATCGATCAATAATGGTGAGGAGAAAAAAAATCGATCGCTAATTCAGATGAGAAGAAAATCGATCAATAACGGTGAGGAGAAGAAAATCGTTCGATAATGGTGAGAAGGAAACCGGAGATAAATATGTAGAAATCGATCAATAACGGTGAGGAGAAGAAAATCGTTCGATAATGGTGAGGAGAAGGAAACTGGAGATAAATATGTAGAAATCGATCGAAGTTTCCGATGAGGAGAAGGAAATCGGTCGAGAATGGTGAAGTATAATATTTGATTCGTGCATTTTTTGTCTGAAGGAGGGAGGAAGGACGCGTGTTTTTTTATTGGATTTTCTGGCCAAAACTACATAGTTTTGTTATGTCACACAATAAGCTCATTGCCACACCTAGACTCATTATCGCACTAGATCTCACCCCATATATATATTTTTAAAAGCCAAATATTTGAATATATTCTTTTTGGGAAATTTTTTTTGCAATCAGAGGGGGTCAAACCTAGGCCCCTTTCAATAGGGATTGTGACCTTAACAACTAGGATACTTATTAGTTTTAGTATAAGTTTTTTACAGCTTAAATATATATGCATCTAATAAAAAAAATTTGGGTCCCCTTACAGCCATAGGTCATAGGTCAATGCACTCCTAGCCCAGGCCCAGGACCGACCCTGATTGCCACGTGTCCAGGTACACATTAGTTTGCCTATAAATAGCTTGATAATCAGCAGTTACAGGTACATAACTTCACAACTCAATTCCTTAGTTCATTGCTTTAAGTTTCTCTAATATTTCCTCAAATATTCACTGACTTTAGCATCAGAGAGTATTTGCCAGAACTCCGGCCCCCTTTTCTGACAACTGTTTTTATCTCAGGTCACCAGAGTATAGTTGGAAGAGAATATTTCCGAAACATAGACATTAGAAGGTATTAATTGGAAGATGTTCTGGCAAAACGTTACAGAGAAGTTGGAGAAAAAAAAATTCTGAAATCTAATTTAATTAAAGGTATTATTGTAATTTGAAATATTTGATTTAAGTAACTCGTAGCAAATAGCATTACTCTTAATGCCTTGTTCGGATGAAGTGTAATTAAAGTAAGGTAATGTCAGGTGAAATAAGTGACGTTTATGAAATAACTTATTGTGCTTGGATATAAGGTAATATAAGTGGTGGTTTAATAATGTAACTATATATAAAATTACTTTTGTATCATTTTTTTGTATAAATAAAATAAAAGATAAAAAATAATTTTGGAAGAAAAAAATCTGTATGATTCCTTTCCAATTTAGGCTGTAAGGAAAACTACCTAAAATTTACCTTCATCTACCCTCTTTTCCTATATTTTTTAATTATACCTCAAAACAAATAAAATAAAGCGTTAATACACATATTTTTCCCTATATTATTACGGAAAAACAGATATGCCCTTATATCAAATAAATCCACAAAACTATCTCTAAATTTTTCACAAACCTACAATTATATCATAATCTAACAGATATATGATGTGACATAAATGGTAGAGTTCTAAATGAATAATTTAATTTTTATTTATTTTTTTATCCAATCAATGCATTACACCTCACTCTTTCACTATTCTCCATCTCTACCTCTCTCTCTCTCTCTCACATTGCTGTCTCTTCTCTCTCATACGCTCTTGTCTTCTCCTTCTGCTACTTCTCCTAGTTCTTAAAGAAACAAAGAAAGAAGAGAAGAAGCCCGACATTTTCAAACAAACCAAACCAAACATTAAACAACAGATGTTTTCAATTAGATCAATCCTTCCTCCTCAACAACTTAGACCCTCTTCTCTATATTCATTGCATTCTTTGTATTCATCATCAACTGCTTCAATTCAGGCTGAGAAAACATAAATCAAGGTCCACGAACTAATTTGACCCATGAAGAAATCAAAGATGTTTATGATTCTCCACTTCTCGATCTCTTTTTTCACAGAGTTAGTATACTTCCCATTTCTCCTCCATTTAATTTTCCTAATTGTTTGAATTGGATTTTGAAATATGGTGGATAAAGTTAGCATTTTGATTATGGGTTATTTATTCTGTTAGGCTTTAGTTCATAGGCATGCTCAGAATTTCAGAGAAGTGCAGCAATGCAAACTTCTTTCAATTAAGACTGGTGGGTGTAGTGAGGATTGTTCATATTGTCCTCAATCTCCAAGGTATAAAATGGTGGTAAAGAACGTATGGGAGAGAAGAGAGGGAGAAAATACAACAATATTAAAAAACGTATGAGAGAAGTAGAGAGTAAGGATGTTGAAAGAGTGAGGTGTAATGTATTGATTGGATAAAAAAATAAATAAAAAATAAATTATTCATTTAGAACTCTACCGTTTATGCCACATCATAGATCTGTTAGATTAGGGTATAATTATAGGTTTGTGAAAAATTTATGGATAGTTTTATAGATTTATTTGATATAAAGGCATATCTGTTTTTCCGTAATAATACAGAGCCAAATATGTGTATTAACCCTAAAATAAAATACCATATCCAAACATATCTCTAAAAGTTACTCATGTTATTGGCTTAAGAAAAAGGAAATAAAATCAGGCATAGACAATCACATCTCTCCTCTTACAATTACCTTACCTTCTACCATAAATCCTCGTTGAGGTTTGTGGTTTGCCCCGATCTTGGAAGTGGGTAGACATACATTACCTAAACTTTTATAGGTAAAAAAAAACTACTACGAACATTAATTCATTAATTAAAGGGTTAAGGTGCAAAAATACCCCTAACGTGGGTCAGGAACAATTTTACCCCTAACGTCTAAAATGGTGCAATTTTACCCCTAACGTTTGTAGCCAAGAGCAATTTTACCCCTAACATTGATAAATTGGGTCAATTTCAGAAATAATTCATCAAGCTGTCTTCTCGATCATGAATCTTATCATCTACACTTCACATGTGCGTCATTTTATCAGTAACAAATCATAAACATACGTTGGGATGTGGAAAAAATAAAAAAAATATACTTTTTGTACGAATTAGACAAAAAAAATCAAAAAATTCACCGAATTTATAAATATTAATCTCCAATTCTATTATTAAATTACAAAAAACATGAAATTCTTTTTTTAGAATGAATTGATATGCAATTGGTGCAAAATAATGAATAAAAATATAATTGACCCAAATTACCAACGTTAGGGGTAAAATTGCTCTTGGCTACAAACGTTAGGGTCAAAATTGCACAATTTTAAATATTAGGGGTAAAATTATTCCTGACCCAAAACGTTAGGGGTATTTTTGCACCTTAACCCTTAATTAAACAAAAGGTGAAAAACAAAGAAACAGACACTTCATTATTTTATTTTGGGTTAATACACATATTTGCCCTTGTGTTTTCTCGGAAAAACAGATTTGCCCTTAAATCAAATAAACCCACAAAACTATCCCTGAATTTTCCATAAACCTGCAATTATACCCTAATCTGACGGAGCTGCTAAACGGCAATGACATCAAACCTTCTTATCTCCAGAAAAACTTCAGAAAAGAACAACCAATCACAAACAGAAAAGAATATGCACATTCAATTTCGATTAAAAGCAAGTTAGAAGAACAGATTGGTCAAAATTCATTTTCATAAAAGCTCAATCAACCTAATAAAATGGCGTCTAAACCTCCTAATTAATCCAAAAGCAATAGCAATAGAAAACAATATGAAACCAAATGAATTTTGATTGTCGTCATCCAATTTTTTTGGAGACAAGAAGGTTTGATGTCATCGCCGTTTAGCAGCTCCGCCAGATTATGGTATAATTGTAGGTTTATGGAAAATTCAGGGATAGTTTTGTGAGTTTATTTGATTTAAGGGTAAATATGTTTTTCAGCGAAAACACAGAGCAAATATGTGTATTAACCCTTTTATTTTTTATTTTTTATTTTTACAGAAAAGAGAACACATTTTATAAGCAGTCTCTATCTCTCTCTACATGTCATTTTCTCAAGAATTTGAGGCAGGACTCTTAAATTAATGGAAGACCTGAGATTCTGAGCATTGCTTCCAGCCGGCGCTTTCCTTTTCTGCTTTTATGTTCTTTTTCAATACGAAAACTACGCTTTGGATCGTTTTACTTTTTTCATAGGATTGGGGGATTAGGGCATATGGCCGAGTCATCCAAGGAAGAGCTGCTTCAGCTGATCAAGCGATTCGGTGCTTACATAACCGTCAAAATGTCCAATCTCTTCTCGATCTCTTTCCATAATCTGGTTCTTGCCTTCCTCTCCTCTTACTTACTTTCTTCTCAATCTCGCTTTTTTAGTTCAATTTTGCAGCTCGATCTGATAGCTTTCTCTCTCTCTCTCTTTTTATTTATTATTTATTTATTTTTTTTATTTGCTGATCTTGTTGCCTGTATACCTTCATTCTATGTATTCAGATTTTTTTAGTAAGTAATTGTGCAAGTGCAAATTAGGCGTACGATGTATCATATTTTTATGAGTATTCTATGTCACTAATTGTACTAATTGAAGATTATTGTGCATTGTCTTTGTTGGTTTCCTTTTAAAGGAGGTTGATGATTCTGGATAGAAAAACATCTCTTGATAAATAAGTACATGGTTTGTAATAAGCAATATTCAGCTAGCTGAGTTGCTGCAGTTGAGAGTGTCTCTTTCTTTGAGTGGAAGGCTTTCAGAAGTGTATCCCTGACTGGGTTGGCTTATCAATCATACCTCCTCCTACGTAATTTTACTAGTTGTTTTTGCTGTGGTTGTGGCTTTGTAGCTATGTCGCTGCAAAACTAGATGATTTGGCTCTAGCTCATGATGCTCTTCGTGATGAACTATCTAGTTGAACAATACCTTACCTGTTAGACTTAGCCTTTTATTGAACTATAAAAGAGAGAAAAGAACAATGAGATGCATGATCCAGGAACAGAAAGAAATTTGGCCTTTTGTAGAGTCTTATATAATTTGAGTTAAGTTTATCTTAATTACTCTAGCCGTCCCAAAAAGATAGACCAATTTTAGCCCTTTTGTAGTTAAAAGAAAATATTGTTAAGATAGTTGAAGGACGTTTTTTACTCAATTTTTCTAATTTACCCCTTATTTAATTTATTAATATATGTGGTTGATTATTAAATTATCACAATTCTCAATAACATTTGTGTTGGATTGGTAGAATATTAATAATTTCAAGTTAATTTGATGTACTATGTTGATTACTATGCTAACTAATTTTTCTAAAAGGAAACTTTGCCTATTATTTGGGACATAGGAAATAACATTTTGAGGCATTGCAACTGTCTAATCTCTAGATAAATAATCATTATTCTTTGGGTGAAGTACACCAGTTATGCTACCCATATTTTCTGATTGCAAATGAGAACTTGCCTCATTAGTTACATTTCTCATTCTGTGCATATATTGCTCCTTGTTCTAGAAATCTTGTGGTTATGAAAGACTGCACTTTGATCTGTTGAGTGCTCTTTTACTGTTGGCTGCCTATAGACTGTTTAAAATTCTGTTTTGATCATTATTTATTTTCTCAATTTTTGAAGCTTAAAATCCTGAATCTAGCAAAGACGATTCTGTAGGTTATGAGAAATGATTTTGTGTCTAGACTTAGAGAACAGTTCTTGTACTTTGGTTGAATAGCAAAATTCATTTTTGCTTTCATAAGTTTTGTTATTGACCGAGGCAAGCAGTGTGCCAATCCAGTCCCAGATTATTGTAATCTCTCTGGGTTTATTTAATTTCCATACAGAAGGTTTTAATATATTTCTTAAATGATCTTTGATCTTGTTTCTTTTTGAGAAATGTGTATTAGTTTTTTGATTGAACCAAAGATTTATATTGTGTGATGGATGAATTATACAAGTAGTGATTATGACTTGTGAAACCATGCAGTAAACTGCAAAGACATCCCATTATTATTTTCAAATTTGATCAGTCTTTGGTATCGCGGAAATTTGATATACAAGGGTCTGGGTGCAATTCAAGTGGAAACTTATAATTATATCGAAAAGATAATGGGTTTTTCATGTTTGATGTGTGGGAGTTCTTACCACATTAAAATTTGCGTCAGGATTCTAGATCTGTTGGTGCCATTGCTGGGCTGGCCATTGCAATAGTCTTTACCTGGAGGCATTTCAGGTCACCTAGTGGAACCCAAAGAAGGCAACCCAAAAGACAAGCTTCTACAACTAGTAGTTCTGTTGTCAGTAGTCAATCAAATTCAGCACTCATACCTTCGGGAGTTTGTTCATCTTCTTCTTCTGAGGATTTGAGAGCCCAAAACGCTGTGGATGAGTTTTTCCAGCCAGTGAAAGTAAGCATTATTATTTTATCAAACCACGTAATTTTTTCTTTAGTTTTTCTCATTCTGATTAGATTATTTTTTTTCAGCCGACTTTGGGACAGATAGTTAGGCAGAAATTGAGTGAAGGGAGAAAGGTAAATACGTTCTTACTTCTTAGTGTCCTGGGCATTATGTATGTGTTTCTGTACTTTGAATTTTCTTTTATATGGATTGTAGTCAGTCTCCCTTTTTTAACATGACCATATATGATTTGAACTTAGATTTCTTGGGAAGTTATAGTTTGTACACCAATGTGCCTTGACACTTGAGCTATTTCTTAGTTTGTTCGAAATCAAATTAGCCCTTTTATCAAGTGTCAGTTATCTGCTACTTAAGAATGGAGAGAATCATAGAGTCCAGAAAAATTTCTATTGTTCTTTCTTTTTTTTAAAGAAAGAAAAAAAGAAGGTAACTCAGTCACAGGTTATTTTTGTCTCGTCTAAGCATCAAATGAGTGAAAGGAGAAACTGCTATGTGTATTCTAAGAGCTATGAGCAGTAGCTGAATTTGGTGTTGCAAATGTATAACTGAAGCCTTAGTATGGCAATAGATTTAGCTGCACTAGTATCAGACTGATTTTGAAATATACATTACTTAAAATTTTGGATATAATCAGACAATTGTAACTTGGAAGTGCCCATCTGTAATTATCCTATAATTACAGATACCTTTATTTCTTCAATATTTGCCAATGCTGCTAGATTGAGTTAAAAACTCATTAACAATTTAATATCGTCTTCGCAATTAGCCCGTTGTAATATGACAAATCTCTTGCATCCAGAATCCATTTGGATCAAATTCCTCTTTTGCTATCTGCAACTGATAATTTATCATGCTTCTGGATTTTCAGAGAAAGTTCTGCGATATTAAAATATTTGCTATAGCCTGTAAGACATAACTTTTCTTTAAATTTCTGTTAATTGTTCTAATGGAATTTCTTAGCTCAGGAATTAATCCAGTATTTGCGAACTTCTTAAAAAAGAATCAAGCCAGTTAATTTTTCCATAAAGTCATGCTTACTAAAGATTTTGAACCTCATAAGTTTTTCTATCCAGGTCACTTGTCGTTTGCTTGGAGTAATCCTTGAGGAAAGTAGTCCAGAGGAGATTCAGGTGGTGAGATGTGTTTGTAATCAAATTTATTGGTTTGGACCACAGTCTGGAGGCCTAATTTGATTTCTTCTGTTATGGGCAGAAACAAGCAACTGTGCGGTCCTCTGTGCTGGAAGTACTGTTGGAGATAACAAAGTTTTGTGATCTTTATCTCATGGAAAGAGTAATTGACGACGAAAGTGAAGTGCGTGCAAACTCTGTTTACAATCTATCTTGTCAAACAAGTGAAGATTGCTATTTTTTCTGTTTTGTACAATCTATCTTGTCAAACAAGTGAAGATTGCTATTTTTCTCAAAATATCTTATGTAATACTCTTCAGTTCTTTTTTATATGTCGTTTAAGGTTTTTCATCAGGACCAATGCAACATTAATTACACTATTAAAACGACTAATTTACCCTTTATACCTCTCTCCTAAATTTCTACTTTTATGCAAAAATTCTCTCTTCTTGGTTTTTATGGCTTAATTATGATTTTTTGCATTAATACTAAACTTCTCTCTCTTACTATAAATAGGAGGAAAACTTGAGAAAATATAAAAATTAAAAAACGACGTATAAAAAAGAATAAAATTAAAAAACCTAAAACGACATATAATAAAAAATGGAGGGAGTATGTGATTGTGGTTTATGATTCTACTGTTTTGCGATTGTGGTTTATGATTCTACTCTAGTGTGCATGTCTTTATGCCTATGGTGCCTGCATATGATCTTGCACAACTCATAACACCATGAATATTTTTCTGCAGAAAAAGGTGCTTTCAGCTTTGGAGAATGCAGGAGTTTTCACTTCTGGCGGTTTGGTCAAAGATAAGGTAATCAACATGCCTTCAAAAGTTCATGGTTTCTTAGGTGTATCACAACCAGAACTTGTTTTGAATTTTTATGTGGTTGGAAGTTTTACTTGGGCTATTACTCCATCTAGATGATACATAAGTATCCATTGTGTGTAGTAGATGTGAATATTCATCTTATATTTAGTGGTCACTGCTCATCATAGGTATAATTAATTTCTTTCCTGGGACATGCTACTGCAAAATTGTCAAGGTATATTTACAAGGTCTAGGTCACAGATGTTGCCCACGTGTGGGGAATTATATTCCTACTTACTGTTTCCATAATGGCCTAGCCTAAGTAGTTCTGAAGGTTTTTTTTTTGCGGCTTAACTGCTTGACTAAATTTGTTTTAGCTAGGTTTGGGCCAGGTATGTTTAATATATTAACTTCCCCACTTTTCCTTTTCCTATTAATGTGGGGTTCTTTGTGCTAAAGTGTTGCACATTGAGCATATTCATTTAGTTCATGTGGAGGTGAAAAGTCATGCAAATTATCCAATGTTGCTTCTTGAAATCTGTGGTAAGTATTTTTTTACTCCTCTAGATAGCCTAAGCAAGACGGTGGAAACATGAGTTATAAGCATATGTTCTTGTATCAGTCTTTGCCATTTAATTACATATGCTTAGAATATGAATTTGAGCATTCCTTAACTTTTATGATAATGCAATTCATTACATGACAATTTTGATTTTTTCAGTTGCATATCAAAATAAAACAAATGAAGGGGATGTTCACAAACCTAATGATCATTACACCTGCAGGCCCAATTAGGTGATATGAATAGAAAAACATAATGACAGTGGTTCTAAACAAGTATGTATTGAGGATATTACCCAAGCATAAATATAAAATGTCTCTAACAGTCCAGATACATAACAACAACAAAGCCTTAGTCCTGAAATGATTTGGCGTCAGCTAACATGAACCGTCATACAAAACCGTGAAATCAAGTCGTGTCAACGACATAAATTCTCTCCCTCTACTCCGCCCTATCCACTACCATATTTTTCTCCATCCCCAATAAACTCATATCACTCTCAATCACCAGCTTCCAAGTTTGCTTAGGTCTTTCCCTACCCCTCACCATTGCATCCCTTTGCCACTCTTCAGTCCTCCTAATCGGCGCATCAAGCGCTCTTCGTCTCCAAACCACCTTAGTTGGTTTTCCCTCATTTTATTCTCAATAGATGTAACCCTCTGTTTTTGTCCTAATTATTTCATTACTCACCCGATCCTTTCTCGTATGACTACACATCCATCTCAACATACGCATCTCCGCCACGACATCTTATGAATGTGACAGTGTTTCACTGTCCAACACTCCGTACCATATAACAATGCATGTCTAATTATCGTGCGGTAGAATTGTCCCTTCAATTTATTAGGCATGCCGGGATCACAAAGGAAACCCGTAGCACTCTTCCACTTCGACCAACCAGATTTAATCCTATGAGCAATATCTCCACCCACTTCTCCATCTGTTTGAATAATAGACCCTAAATAACGGAAGCAATCCGAGCCCTGGACAACCCTCCCATCCAGGGTGACTATCCCTGCCTCCCTAATCTTATCGTTGCTAAACTTACACTCCAAATATTTCGTCTTACTTCGGCTCAACTTAAAATCTCTAGATTTCGAAATTTGTCTCCATAGTTCCAACTCCACGACTTCTTTCGTCTCATAACCAACATAATATCATCTGCAAACAACATGCACCATGGTATACCATCTTGAAGTGAACTCGTTAATTCATCCATAACGATGACAAAGAAATGGGCTAAGTGCGGAACCTTGATGCACTCCAATCGTAATAGGGAACTCTTCAATGTTTCCAACATTGCTACATACACTCGTGCACGTTCCCTCGTACATGTCGTTTATGATGTCAATATATTTCCGCGAAATGCCTTTCCTTATTAAGGCCCACCAAAGTACTTCCCTTGGTACCTTATCATATGCCTTCTCCAAGTCAATGAAAATCATATGCAAGTCTTTCTTCTTATTTCGATAGTGCTCCATTAATTGTCTCATTAGATGGATGGCCTCCATAGTTGATCTTCCCGGCATAAAGTCAAACTGGTTTTTCGAGATCTTCACCGTCCTCCTTAGCCTTTGTTCGATCACTCGCTCCCAAAGTTTCATAGTGTGACTCATTAATTTGATTCCTCGATAGTTGGCACAATCTTGGACATCGCCTTTTGTCAAAGGATTAGGATACTTTTCCTCCATACTCATGGCATTTTATTGTTTCTCCAAATCTTGTTGAAGAACGTCGTCAACCATTCGATTCCTCTCTCTCCCAAACATCTCCAAATCTCAACAGGGATGCCATCAGGTCCTACTGCTTTCTTCAATCTCATCTTGTTTAATGTCATTTTGACTTCACCCTTTTGACTTCTCCGCATGCAGTCACGATTTATCATTTCGTGAGGGATACTTACATCTCCAACATCTTATCCGCGATCTCCATTAAATGAGTCATCAAAATAGGACCTCCATCGTTCCTTGATATCCTTATCTCCAACTAGGACTTTTTGGTCCACATCCTTCACACATTTAACTTTTCCGAGATCTCACGTCTTCCTATCTCTCATCCGGGCAATTCTATATATGTCTCTGTCCGCTTCCTTCGTATCCAATCTTGTATACAGATCCCGATTCACCTTTGTTCTAGCATCTCGTATGACCTTCTTTGCTTCCCTTTTAGCCTCTTTGCACTTTTTGTAGTTCTCATCACTCCTGCATTTCTCCAATATTTTATAGGATTCTCGCTTATTCTTTATTGCTTGTCGTACTTCTTCTGTCCACCAAGATCAGTCCAGATACATAAGAATTAAAATGTCAATATGCCTTTATGATAGTACTATTTTCTTCTCTCCCCTTCCTTCTTTTTAGCTAACTTCGTAGAGTGGGGCAACTCTAAAAACAAAAGTTGAAAATATTATTTCATCAATTCAGTTTTCATTCTTTTTGAACAATTATATTTATATGAAATCTTAAAAATTAGCATTTTAGTTTCGTCCAAACGAAGTTGGTTACATGGGTTGTCATGATTTGTTTCATTGATTTATCTACTGAATTTTTGTTAAATAAGACCAGTATGCATGACACGAGGTCACGGTAAAACGTTAAAACGTTGTTGCCGTGTGACCAGAGGTCACGGGTTCGAGTCTTAGGAGCGGCCTCTTGCCAATTAAATTGGCAAGGGAAGGCTTGCCCCCAATACACCCTTGTGGTGGGACCCCTCCCCGGACCCTCGCTCAGCGGGGACGCGTAATGCGACCGGGCCGCCCTTAAGACCAGTATGCATGACACGGCATGTTTGGAGCTTGGTCTGAGCAGCAGTATAAATCTTGATTTGCAAAAATTCACTAAATGTTATAAATAGTTGAGCCTTGGCTGTATGTGATGTGCTATTGTAATTGCTAAACAATGGGCTGGGTAAAAGGAATGAGAATATGTTGATGCTTAAATGGCTGTTAGCATTGACAGTAGCAAATGCTAAGTTGTGATTCTCGTAAATATCATGTTGGTGAAGCCAAATGCGCAATAGGATGGTCTCATGATGAAGAAATTGAAATGTGAAGTTGCAGTTGCAGTTGGGGTAATTGCTGAATGCTTACGCCATAATTGAAAGATTCCATATAGAGTATCAGAGATTCAATGAGGACTTGTCATGTGCTTGAAGTAGTTTGGAACGAAATGCTATCATGCTATTTTCCACTTAAAAGGGGAAAAAAAAGGACAAGTGTGATAGATTTCCATGCCCATTGATGTTACTCGAAGAAATTAAATTTCAGAGGAACTATATGAGGTGCACGATTGTGAGTTTGAAGGAAAGCACGCTATATATGAAAGGTTATGGAGGACCCATTGTCATCCTAAGACTTGTAATAATGATTGATATGTCAAAATGAACTGTGCTTTTGTGTAGCCCTTTAGAGTTTTTCTTTAACATATATGTGAATTCACCTGCAGGTTCTCTTCTGTAGCACAGAAAACGGACGAGCATCTTTTGTCCGGCAACTAGAACCAGATTGGCACATCGACACCAATCATGAAATTGTTTCTCAATTATCTGTATGTAATCCTTATTTGCCAATATCCATTGATCCTTGTGCATTCATTCATGTTTGCTGCATACCAAATTAGCTTGTCTACACATTTACCAGAGTTACTTTTATTGCTTACAGAGGTTTATCAAATATCAGCTTCACATTTCTGCTATTAGACCTGAAAGGACCGCTGCAAACGTGCTCAGCTCTCCCATGTTGGAACAGTTTTTTGGATGCATTTGATGGTTGGAAGTATAAATTCTTGTTCATGTTCATGTTCAAACTGATTACAGGTCAATGTTCTGTATAAACTGAAGTCAAAGTGTAGTTAATTTTGCAGTGAGAATGGCTGCAATTCTGTTATTTTGTTTCAAGTTTGTGAAATATGTTCTCACTTTTTTCGTGGAAGGTTTCACTCAACTATGATTATATGTAATTTGTATGAGCTACATTGACATTTTTTATTTGTGTTTCAAGTGATACAAGTCCCATGGTGCTTGAGAATTTTTCTGGGAATTGAGAGTGATATGAGTTTAATGGGAATTGAGGAAAATATGGTAGTGGATAGGACGGAGTGGAGGGAGCGAATTTGTGTCGCTGACACGACTTGATTTCACGGTTTTATATGATGGTTCATGTTAGCCGACCCCGAATCATTTCGGGACTAAGGCTTTGTTGTTGTATGGTGATACCAAAACAGATTTACAACCACATGAACTGTGTTGGAAAATAAATGTTAGCACAAAGACGAATCTTTGTGTATCTGAGCAATTTTATAGCGGAGACATTGATGATTTCCGAAAAGGAGATGTTGTATGGATAGAGGGAGTATTCGGGATTTCACCTAATCCAATTATTTTTAATATTAACTATCTGGTTTTTGTTATCTTTAATTCTCTTCCTTCAAAATTGCTTCCTCATTCCTTGGAAGTCTGAACGGTTTCTGACCTTTCTATTTTTCTTTCTCGTCTACTTTGCTCCTTACACGCTCGTATTCACTATTTCAATCTTTCACCATTGTTTCTCTCCACGCTAAGACGAGGTTCATGTATTTCTTAACTGCTCATTAAGACTTTTCATCGTTTGGCCAGCCATTGCAGACTTTGTGAAGAGGTGAAATGCTCATCTTTTATCTTTTTTACTGGGTTATTTTATTAGGGTTTCTTTTACACACACTGATTTCTGTTATCTCGCTGTTGAGACTATTTCCTTGTGTTTGATTGGCATTGGCGTTGGTCTCTTTGTCGAATTTCTCTCCAGTTAGATCGTTTTCCTTTTTTGTTATGAATTTGTTGTTGATTCCTCTGCTTTCAAATTGTGAATTCGGTTTTCCATTTTGGGATGAACTCTGTTCTCTGAATTAGAATTTCAGAAATTGTACCGTGTTTGAGAAAGGCTTTGGTGCTAATTTTAAATTTGATCACTTTTAGTTTCATCTAATTTATCCTTCCTCTTTCTGCTGCGTTATTACGGAAAACTGCCATGGTTCCAGCAAGTATTTTCATCCACATCAAACCCCTAAAATTAATTCAAATTATTTAGAGACTAACTAGATTCAATGCATTGATAATTAATAGTTTTGATTGATTTATTTCACATCAAACCCCGCAGCTAGCGTTGTTGTATAATGTGACGCTGAAGATTAGTGTTCATTTTCCTTTCCTCCCTTTATTGGGAGTGAAATAATCCAAATTTCTTTTCCTTTTGTGGTTTTGTGAATTTGATAAAACATTAATTTTGTCTTGATGGAATAACGTGCTTGCTTTGCTCTTTTAAATTGTCAAAATGCAGAATTCTTTAATCACTTGCCGCTGTAGTTCCCAAAAGTTGTTTAATGTATGTTTAAAGCCATTCCAACATGTATTTACGAGTTGCAGATTCTGAGAGAGAGAGAGGAACCTAAAAAAAAGGAGAGTAGGTGGGTCTTAAGTTTCTGTTTTTTATTTTTTAATTCAGTTTTTTCTCCATTTAAGTCTTCCCTAATTAATAACTTTTTTTTTACCCCTTAAAATTAAAGAGTTACAACAACTCTAATAGATTGTTATTTTTAAAACCTAACATTGTGTAAGCGGCATCAATGGTTTGTTACCATTCATTAGACATCTGATATATGGATGTTGCATTACTTTGCACTTTTTTTTTTTTTTTTTTTGAAGTAAGCATTACTTTGCACTTTTAGCTTTATTCTTCTTAATTTTCAACTCTCCAACAACTTTTTTTAGCCTCAATTTACTCTTTTGCAACCCATTTTCAAGTTCCCAATCATTCAAGTATCAATGCTTCCAAAAGTTCATCTTCTCATAGTTTAAATTTCACTAAAATCACTTTCCGTCTAGTTTTATACATTCTCTCTAATAAGTTGAGCCGAAGTTAGAACTATGGAGACAAACTCTAAAATCTAGAGGCTTTAAGTTGAGTCGAAGTAAGACAGAATATTTGGAGTGTAAGTTTAGCGGCCATAGGAGTAGGGAGGCAGGGACAATCACCCTAGATGGGAGAGTTGTTCAGGCCTTGGATTGCTTTCGGTATTTAGGATCTATTATCCAAACGGATGGAGAAGTAGATGGAGATGTTGCTCATAGGATTAAAGCTGGTTGGTCGAAGTGGAAGAGTGCTACGGGTTTCCTCTGTGACCCCGACATGCCTAATAGATTGAAGGGAAATTCTACCGGACGGCAATTAGACCATCATTGTTATATGGTACGGAATGTTGGCAGTGAAACACTGCCACATCCATAAGATGTCGGTGGCGGAAATGCGTATGTTGAGATGGATGTGTGGTCATACGAGAAAGGATTGGGTGAGTAATGAAATAATTAGGACAAAAGTAGGGGTCATATCTATTGAGAATAAAATGAGAGAAAACCGACTAAGGTGGTTTGGCCATGTGAGACGTAGAGCGCTTGATGCGCCGGTTAGGAGAACCGAAGAGTGGCGAAGGGATGTAGTGGTGAGGGGTAGGGGAAGACCTAAGCAAACTTGGAGGAGGGTGATCGAGAGTGATATGAGTTTACTGGGAATTGAGGAAAATATGGTAGTGGATAGGACGGAGTGGAGGGAGCGAATTTGTGTCGCTGACACGACTTGATTTCACGGTTTTATATGATGGTTCATGTTAGCCGATCCCGAATCATTTCGGGACTAAGGCTTTGTTGTTGTTGTTGTTGTTTATGACCTTTTACCCATTTATGTCTTCAAATCTTATACAAACTTGTTCCTAACATCTTGAATTTGATTTTAGCTTTCATTTCGTCTCATTTCGTGTTTGGAAACTCGTTTTATAAGCTATTTTTTGCACCTCAATTCATTTTACACATTTTGCCCGGTTCTATTATTTCTACCCAACAACTTCGTTTTCACATTTCCGACCACCTACGTCCCATTTCTGTCCTCAATGTTTTCATATATTTGTTCCTAACATCTTGAATTTGACTTTAGGCTTTCGTTTTGCCTCATTTCGTGTCTGGACACTCGTTTTATAATCCCTTTGAAGTCCAAATCATTTTACACAATCTGCCCTGACGATCTTAGTTTTACGTTTTCATCCCTTTAAAGTCTGATTCTGATCCCGATTCTTACCCACACTCGTTCCTAACATCCTAAATTTTATTTTAGACTTTCGTTTCGCTTTATTTCGTGTTCGAAAACTTATTTACGAGCCATCCAAAATCAGATCCAAATTCTAATCCAACTTTGTTCAAATTAAGTTACGTGCTTCGTGCTCGATCTATTCACACAAGAAGTCGTCGATGGACAAAGTCAGACCCGCTCTTTGTCGATTGATCGAGGTGCTTGTAGTGTTCGTAGATCAGACGCCAATCGTATCTCAAAGCCTCGTTGAAATAGCGAATTGTTGGCTCCAAGTTTGTCGTTTCAATTATTGATTCTGATTTCATTACTTTTATTGCAATTATGCATTTCAATTTCAGCTTATGTTATTGATTTGTTTATATTTTACAATGGGTTCAATTTATGCTTGTAAGTATCTGTATTCAGACCATTTTTCACATCAAATCGATTGTCAATTTTACATTTACATTTTCTTTTATTTATTTGCAATAGCTTAATCTGAATAGTTTTAAATAATCTAGCACAGTTCTATAACGGCGTTAGGAACCTAATATGAACTTTTTTAATCCTTGCGTTCCTCGTCAATCACTACGATTAGATTTCAGTTTTGGCGCACAAATCCATAACCTTAACTGTCCACATTAATTGAGAATTAATTTCTCTGGCACGCCCGCACCCAAACCACACGTGACAAGATTGAAATTAACATTATTCCCAAAATATCGCTAACAATTTTTGGCACACCTAGTGCGACCTATTTCTCAAGCTTTGCCAAAAAATTTAATACCCTCTTTTCTATACCACATTCCGCCTTCCACACCCATTATCCCACTTTCACTTTACCAAAATTTATTAGTCTATTGCTAACAATTTTTGACACGTGCAGTGGACCAATTTTCACACCTTGTATCACACTTGCCCGATTTTTGCTATCACCAAAATTTATTAGTCTAACGGTAACAAATTTTGGCACTCCCAATGGGACATTTTTTTTTAGGTTTTGTCAAAAAATTTCGTGCTAGTTTTAGCAACATCACTAGAACGTATTTTGTCTTTAGACTACCGAGAATTACATCTAGATCGTGTTTACTGTTTTTCATATCTTTCATTTGTCAAAAATTTGTCACTAGCAAACTATACTTTGACACCTCTTTTATTTGGATATACTATCGAAAATTATCCTTTTTGGGAACGTGTATTTAAATCGTCATTTTTCTTTAATCCATTCAAGTGCTTGGTAGCATTTTCTATTCGTGTTTCACATCTTGATTTGCGTGAATGGTTACCAAAATTGTGCCCAACCTTTTTTTTTTCCTTTTTACAACGCTTTACTTAGTTTTTTTTTCCTTTTGAATTTGGTTACTTGAATCTCGTTTAATATGATATACACTTAAACTTCGATAAATAAATGTTCGATAAAGTAATAATCTCGTTTATATAATAAATTCTTTCGGTCCCGATTTGGACCAATGGAATAAAGTAATAACATCGCTAAATGCATTAAGTAATAAAAATATTTAAATCCTTAAGGCCCAATAAAAATATAAATTAATAATTATTGAATTACATACAATATATATATAGAGACCAAAATCTTTCAATCAATAAACTAGAAGTCATTTCTTCTGAAAAAATGCATCTATAGTTGATTGTTTTTTCTTTCCACCTAAACCAAAATGAACATCATCCTTAACTTTTTGTATTGCAAACACAACCTCTGATATATTTTGCTCATGTTGTAGCAAGTAGTTGTTTAAGGTGGCCATTGCTTGAAATGCCTCTTTTCACGATACGTTTGCGACAACGCAACTATCATCTATAAAATAATAAATATTGATTAATCGATAAATAAATAATTTATTCATTTATCGATAAATAAATAACCTCGCTTAATGAATATTTTTTTCCAATCCCAAGGATATGCATTTATCGAGGTTTTACTGTATGTTTTGGTTGCTTTTATTGCTTATTTTGGTTATCATTGTTTACTTATCACGATTTCTACTCGTTTATATGCATTATTTTTGTGCCATTTTACTTGCTAGCAAAATAGGAGTATTTATTGGTTTATTTGCTTTATTTGCATAATAAATTTAGTCTAACCATTTCTACTCATCACTATTCACGGAGAATGCCTGTAAAAAAAGATTACATGACCATTTCAATGCCAATAGATACAAAGCAATAAATTATGATGAGGACAACATACTAAGATGCAAGGGATATTACGATTAACATACTGTTCTGCTTTGGATTTAGTTCAAAAGTCGGTAATGTTAGATTCTAATATTGATATATTTCTGTCACAATAGTAGCTGCTGCTAAAGGTGATATATTTTTCTTTTTTGGTTTCTTCTGAGTTTAATAAATAGATGTTAATAATGTTGGTATATTTAGTATATTAGTTATTTTGAGTTTTAGTTAGGAATATTTATTATGTTTTTTTAGGAGAGTTCTACTGTGAGAACCATTTTTTAGGTGAGGACACATTGTTATGTGAGAACACTCAAAACTACGTCGTTTTGAGTATAAAAATTAAATAAAACATAGAATGCTGCTGGGATTTGAACCCAAACATTTCCAACTACACTCCATGCTACTTACCACTAAGCCAATTATTTTTCTTGTACATTATGTCGCGCGCTGCTTAATATACTACTATCCTTGTATCTTCTATTGTTTAATATTTGACGCATACACTTATTAATATCGATTAAATGTGCATAATAATGAATTATTAATAGAAAAAAATGTGCATAATAATGAATTATTAATAGAAAAATAAATCCAAGAACATGCTCCAATTTCTTATTTATTTAATTCATTTATTTACACTCCACACTGCTTACCACTGAGACAATTGCTTTTCTTGTACATTATGTCGCGCGCTGCTTAATATACTACTATCCTTGTATCTTCTATTGTTTAATATTTGACGCATACACTTATTAATATCGATTAAATGAGCATAATAATGAATTATTAATAGAAAAAAAAAGAAATGTGCATAATAATGAATTATTAATAGAAAAATAAATCCAAGAACATGCTCCAATTTCTTATTTATTTAATTCCTCTATATTTTGTAATTTATGTTTTAAAATGTTAAGAACGATGTTCTAAATATTGTTACATATGTTCTAAACTTTATAATTTGTGTTCTAAAAATTAAGTATAATGTTTTAAAAAAATCAGTAAATATATGGACCATTTTTGCATTTGTTCTATAATATAATTTATAACTCATATTCTAAATGACATAACGTATGTTCTAAAAAACATAACGTATGTTCTAAAGTTTATAATTTGTGTTCTAAAAATTAAGTATAATGTTCTAAAAAAATCAGTAGATATCTGGATCATTTTTGCATTTGTTCTATAATATAATTTAGGGTTAATTACAAATAACTATCCCGTGGTTTGGCCGATTTGCGATGTGGTACCTGTGGTATTTTTTTTTTGCAAACACAACCCTATGGTTACAAAATTTTACATGTTTTTTTTTACTTTGCCAAATTTGGCCGATAACGACTTCGAAATGAAAATTTTCAAGAATTAAACTTGTTTGGTATCATATTTACTATGGAACCATATTCTTAATTTTTCAAAATCATCATTTTTAGAGTTTTTTTTTAAAAAGTTGCGCAATGCAAACATTAAAGAAGAAAGAAAAATTCCCACCAGACCCGGATGTGATTCGAACCCATGACCTCCCAAGGCATAGGTAAGCTCTCAACCACTAGGCTAAGAGCTTCACCACCATCATTTTTAGAGTTTTCTCTCTCTAAGCATTATCTTTCCCTCTCATAAAAAACAACACCTAAATGACCTTAAACCTAAAAAGTTGAAGAATTAAAGTTGCTTAAAATATCATTTAGCTCTTGAATTTTTTTATTTTGAAGTCGTTATCGACCAAATTTGGCAAAGTAAAAAAAACATGTAAAATTTTGCAACCATAGGGTTGTGTTTGCAAAAAAAAAAAAATACCACATGTACCACATCGCAAACCGTCCAAACCACATGGTAGTTATTTGTAATTAACCCTATAATTTATAACTCATGTTCGAAAAAACATAACGCGTATTCTAAAAAACATAACGTATGTTCTAAAAAATATGTCGTATGTTCTAAACTTCATAGTTCGTATTTTAAAAGTTAAAATATATGTTCTAACATATGTTTAAAAAATATATTTTCTTATATAAATAAAATATTAATATAAAATTTTATTAAAATATATAATATATTTTTATTTAAAAAATATTATATGGACCATTTTTGCATTTGTTCTATAATATAATTTATAACTCATATTCTAAATAACATAACATATGTTCTAAAAAACATAACGTATGTTCTAAAGTTTATAGTTTGTGTTCTAAAAAAATCAGTAGATATCTGGATCATTTTTGCATTTGTTCTATAATATAATTTATAACTCATGGTCGAAAAAACATAACGCATGTTCTAAAAATCATAACGTATGTTCTAAAAAATATGTCGTATGTTCTAAACTTCATAGTTCGTGTTTTAAAAGTTAAAATATATGTTCTAACGTATGTTTTAAAAATATATTTTTTTATATAAATAAAATATTAATATGAAATTTTATTAAAATATATAATATATTTTTATTTAAAAAATATAGTATTGGATTTTTTTAGCATCAGATGCACTTAATAATATATAAATAAGAATTGTATAATGAACAAACTAAAGCAAGCGTGTTTTTATTTAAAAAATATAGTATTAGATTTTTTTTAGCATCAGAGGCACTTAATAATATATAAATAAAAGAATTGTATAATGAACAAACTAAAGCAAATGTATTTTTATTTAAAAAAATATAGTATTGGATTTTTTTTAGCATCAGATGCACTTAATAATATATAAATAAAAGAATTATATAATAAACAAATTAAAGTAAGTGGTCCAGCTGTAGATGGTGTGCATGTTTTACTCCTTCTATGCCTTAGTTCCAGGTTTGAATCCCTTCACCCTCATTTTCTTATTTAATCTTTAATTAAAGGTACCAAAACTACGTCGTTTCACGGTTAGACATAGGCTTATTAAATCTAAGCCGTGAAAATTCCTGTTTTCAAGGTTCTAGTTTCCGGTCACTGCGGAAAAATGAATAAAAATTTAATAAATGCAATAAGAAAACGTGTTCTTCATGGACATAAAAACAAGAAACTGAAGAGTCACTTCTACAAATACTACTTAGGAAATTATTAGTCGTTTATGTGATTTTTTGAGATTCATGACATTAATTGTGCTGCCTTTAGATTTTCCAAATTAATGCTAAGGATAAACATCTTCATTTGTTGTGATCAAGTTTATGCATTTGGAAAATTAATTTTTTTGGATTACAATAGAATCATTATGTTTTCAAATCGTATCGTAATTTATAGTCGTTTATGTGATTTTTTGAGATTCATGACATTAATTATGCTACTTTTAGATTTTCAAAATTAATGCTAAGGATAAACATCTTCATTTGTTGTGATCAAGTTTATGCATTTGGAAAATGATTTTTTTGGATTATAATAGAATGCTTTCATTATGTTTTTAAATCGTATCGTAATTTATTTTCGAATAATTACAATGCACTTTTAGTAAAATGTTTATTGTAATTGAAATAGATAGTCCCGTTCAATTGGACCCTAAGGGCCAAATTGAATTTACACCTTCACCATTAGATTAAACTATAACATAATTAGACGGTGTTGAAATTAGCCAATTAAATATTATTTAACTGGTTATTTTGCTTTTTAATAATTAATCTAATAAAGCATTCCAAAAAAAATAAGCATTTTCCCTTGAGCCAAAAAAAAAAAAAAAAAAAAAAAATCTAGGGAGAGGAAGAATGTTTCAGAGAGAAACCCACCATTTTTCATTGGTGATATAATTATTTTAGGCATTTTTTTTTCTGAATCAATTTTCATTATTCCCGCTTGTCTCAAAATAAGTTAATATTAAGAAATTCCATAGCTTTTCCAAAATAGCTTTTATAATAGTAAGGACTTATAAATTGAACTTATAATCTTAAGGATTTATGGATTGACCTTACAATCCTAAGGATTTATAAATTGAGCTTATATTTATTATGTTACATTATGTTACATCACATTAAGTTGCATTAGGCAACATTAAGTTACGTTATGTTATGTTACGTTATATTATGTTACATTGCATTACGTTACGTGATGTTACGTCACGTTATGTCATGTCACGTTACGTCACATCACGTCACGTTTTTTTGTACGTTAGAGATTGTAAGCATAATAAGTGTTTATAAACAAATGAAAGCTTAAAGAAATAAAATAAATCCTAAGGCTTTTTAATTTGAGCTTATAATCCTAAGGATTTATAAATTGAGCTTACAACCCTAATGATTTATATTAAGCTTACAATCCTAAGGACTTATAAATTAAGCTAATATTTATTATGTTATATTACATTACATTACGTTACATCACGTTAAGTCACATAAGATTAAGTTACGTTTGATAACATGACGTTACGTTACGTTACGTTACGTTACGTTACGTTACGTTACGTTACGTTATGTTACGTTATGCTATGCTACATTACGTTACGTTACAGTAAGTTACGTTATGTTCAGTTGGGGATTGTAAGCTCAATGACTGTTTATAAATAAATGAAAGCTTAAAGAAATAAAAAAAGCTAAAGATTTTAAATTGAACTTACAATCCTGAGAATTTATAGATTGAGCTTACCATCCTAAGGATTTATAAATTGAGATTATAATTATTACATTACATTACGTTACGTTACATTACGTTACGTTAACTTACACCACGACATGTTACGTTACATTAGGAATTGTAAGCTCAATGCCTATTTATAAATAAATAAAAGATTAAAGAAATAAAAAGACCTAAGGATTTATAGATCGAGCTTACAATTCTATTATAAAATGACTTTATATTTATTACGTCACATTATGTTACATTATGTCACGTTAAGTTACGTACATTAAGTTACGGTGGGTTTTGTCACGTTAGTCACGTCACGCTATGTTACATTACGTTCAATTACGTTACACTAAGTTACATTATATTAGGTTAAAGATTGTAAGCTCAATGAATGGTTGTAAATAAATTAAGGATTTTTAAATTGAGCTTACAATCCTAAGGATTTATAGATTAATCTTGCAATCCTATGGATTTATAAATTGAGCTTATATGTTATGTTATGTTACGTCATGTTAAGTGGTGAAGCTCTTAGCCTGTTGGTTGAGAGCTTACCTATGACCCTTGAGGTTATGGGTTCAAATCACATGGGGTGGTGTGGGTTGATGGTTTTTCTTTGTCTTTAATGTAATTTTCATTTGTTTAATGTAAGTGCATTGCACACAACTTTTAAAAAAAAATGTTACGTCATGTTAAGTTACGTTAGATAATGTTACGTTACATTATGTGATGTTAAGTTGCATCATGTCACGTACGTTACGTTAGTGATTGTAAGCTCAACGACTATTTGTAAATAAAAACCTAAGGACTTTTTAAATTTAGCTTGTAATTCTAAGGATTTATAAATTGAGCTTATATTTATTACGTTATGTTAGGGATGATAAGCTAAATGATTGTTTAAAAATAAATTTAAGCTTAAAGAAATAACAAAAATCTAAGGATTTACAAATTGAGCTTACAATCCTAAGAATTTATAAATTGGGCTTACAATCCTAAAGATTTATAGATTGAACTTGCAATCTTAATAATTTATAAATTGAGCTTATATTAATTACGTTTGTTACTTTACGCCACGTTAGGTTATGTTATGTTAGACCGCATTTCGTTACGTGGCGTTACGTTATGTTAGGTTACTTTATGTTACATTAGTTTACACTAAGTTGTGTTACGTTAGGTTACTTTAATTTATGCTACGGTAAGTTAAGTTTATGCTCAGCTACATTATGCCATGTTACGTTACGCTATGCTACGTTACACTAAGTTATATTACATTACGTTAAGTTACGCTAACTTATATTATGTTAAGTTTGGTTAAGTTACAGTACGTTACGTTAAGTTAAATTAGGATAAATTCCAGTAATTTAGGTTATGTTACGTTAATTTAAGTTACGTTAGAAAAATTATAAAAAGAAATCCAAATCAGTCATTTGAAATAAACGTCGAGTCGAAAAAATAACAAACCAAATTTCGTTCGTCTGAACCGTTATATTCGTCTTGATTAAATTCTAAAAAAAATTAAATCGAGACGTCAATTAAAATGGTTCCGCAAATGAAAACAAAAATCCTATGTTCGGGATTGAGTATCACATCCTATTTAAATTACTTTTTATATCAAAATTTTAATTGATATTTAAACCATTAGAAATTTCGTTGAAAAAGGTCTTAAAAAATAAAGTCGAGCTAACCGTATTTTCACTCTCGTCAAATAAAAAAAAAATTTATTTAGTTCTCTTCTCTTTATATTTTTTATTATATATTTCATCTTTTGTATTTAAATTAAAAATATAATGTTTTCTTTTAAAAAAAAAGGAATTTAAAAAAAAAAAAAAAGGGCCACAGGCCTGTTGCCGAATAGGGCCGGGGCTGGACCGCTAGGGGGGCGGCCCAGCACTCCAGCTATGGCTGGAGTGCCAAAGGGGCCTATTTAGCACTCCGAGTCGCGGCTCCAGAGTGCCCAACCCAAGGGTTTGGCACTCGAAACGCGGCTCCGGAGTGCCAAACCCTCTTTGGGCTTCGTGCCTATAAATAACACGGAGCCCAATGCTCAAAGGATGAGAGATTTTTTTTGACCCGAAACTCTAAAAAAAAATTAAGAAAATACCCGAACTTGGAAAAAACACAAAAAATGACTCTAAACGCTAATTAATCGGCTTGATTTGGACTCCGTTACCGATTAAAAGGTAATAATCCGAGGACTAGACCCATTTATTTATTTTAGGGCAAAGTACGAAAAAAATGCTCGTGGTTTACCTTATTTGCAAATAGAGGTCCGTGGTTTAAAAGTTTGTAAATAGAGGTATGAGGTATGTTTATTTTACAAAACAAAGTATTTAAAATTAAACTTTTAAGTCATTGATGACAATAAGCACGTTTTTAATTTTTTTTTCAATTATATTTATATATTGACAAAACGCAGATCTCAAAATCAAATTGAAACGGTGTAAAATGATTTTTTTTTTGATAAGCAGCACTTGTATTAAGCATAAACATAATCAGTACAATTACAAGTTGAGATAAAATTAGGACAGCAATCCATAAAAAGTTGAGGCGAGCTAAGGCTAAGACCCCATTGGGCAAGCTCGTGTGCAGCCCCATTAAGAGTGCGACTCTCATGAATAAAATTACAGTTCAAAAAAAGAGATGCTATAGTCTTTATTCGGCGAACGATAATATCAATGTAACTCACATCGTTGTCCCTTAATATAACGTCCACCGCTAGTTTGCAGTCCGAAGAAATAATGATATTTTCCGCACCACATTCCTTTGCAAAAGTGACTCCGTTGAGGATTGCGAGCAGCTCAGAATAAACCACCGACCAACACTTCCCAATCGGGCACGCGCCGCTCATTACCACTTTGCCTGTCTCACTTCTCATAATAAATCCAGCAGCGCTTCCCGTAGCTTGAGGAGAGTAAGTTGCATCACAATTCAATTTAACGAACCCTTTGGGAGGCGGTTTCCATTGACGAGGTGAAGGTGTAGACTCTCGAGTTGTTAGTCGTACTTCCATACTATACTCCATCACATTTTTAACTCCTCGTTGAACCGACTCATCTGTAAGCTCTTTCTCCCCGTGTAGTATGCGATTATGGTCGTACCAAACCATCCACATTAAAGCACAAAAGCTCCTGAACTCATTTTGAGTTAAAGCTTGCCATGCCATTACTACCCATTCCATGATTGAGGAAGCTTTTAATTTGTACACCTTTACACCTAGGTTCATCATTTTCCATCTTATTCTCCTACATGCTGCAAAAATGTTAATTAATGTTTCATTGCTAGCTCCACAAAAAAGACAAAAATTAGTGGCCCTGAGATTTCTTTTAGTAAAAGTATCCAAGCATGGTACAACTCCTTTACACAAAGCCCACATAAAATGGATGATCTTTGGGGCCACATTAACTTTCCATAGCCATTTCCATATATCACATGGTCCCTTAGAAGTCCGTGCCACTCCATTTAAAATTCCATTTATTTGCAGTGCTGTTCGAAAACCCTCCTTTACTGTGTATCTTCCGAATCGGTCGGCTGGCCAAAAAAGGTTATCATTAATACTGTTTGACCTCAAAGGAATTTTTAGAATCCACTCTGCATCTTCTGGAAAGCATACCTCACGAACCAACTCCTCATTCCATGACATGTTTTCTTCATTAATGAGAGAAGAAACAAACTCAGTTGGGGTATCGGCTTGGAGACACAGAGGCCTGAAACACGGGATCCCCGGTACCCATCGAGAGGAGAGTATTTTAACCGTAGACCCATTTCCTATCCGCCAAACTCCCCCCTCCAACAAAATCTTTCTAACACTTAATATGCTCCTCCATACATAACTGTCTTGTGCCTTTCCTGTTACTTCAAAAATAGATGCAGATCTCAAGTATTTGCCCCAAAAAATAGTTGTACATAGAGAGTTTGGCCTATCAATCACCCTCCAGACTTGTTTCGCAAGCATTGCTTGGTTGAAAGGGAACATGTGTCGAAATCCCAAGCCCCCATCTGACTTGGGGGCGCATAATTTATTCTAACTGATCCAGTGGATGCGATTTCTTGTATCATGTATTCCCCACCAAAATTTTGCCATTAAGACCTGCAATTCATCACAAAACGTTTTTGGCAATAAAAAACAGCTCATGATGTATTGGGGGATCGCCTGTGCCACTGCCTTAATTAGGACCTCTTTACCCGCCCTAGAAAGCATACACTCGCTCCATCCCCTAATTCTCTTATTGAGCCTATCCCTTAGGAAGCTAAAGATTATTTTCTTCGATCTCCCGATCACAGTTGGTAATCCTAGATATTTTGGGAAGGCTTGTACTTCTTTAACTCCGAGAAAGTCACGCAGTCCATTTTTTGTGTTAACCTCCAGATTAGAACTGAAACTCACCTCAGATTTGTCAAAGTTAATTCTTTGCCCCGAAGCCTGTTCATATTGGTGCAGAATACTTTTGATCATAGAACACTCCTCATAACTAGCTTGAAAAAACATGATTGAGTCATCTGCAAAAAATAGATGGGTTATCATTGGGCTATTCCGGTGCACTTTGATTCCGTGTATGCATCTACTGGTTTCAGTCTTCCTTATCAATGCTGATAACGCTTCCGCACAGAAAAGAAACAAATAAGGTGAAATAGGATCCCCCTGACGAAGACCCCGACTTGGTTTGACATGACCTTTAGGCACCCCATTTATAAGAAAAGAAAAGGAAGCTGAAGTAATGCAATTAAGAATCACCTGAATAAAATGCCCCGGGAAGCACATTTTCCTCATAACCCTTTCAATGAATGACCACTCAACCCGATCGTAAGCTTTGCTCATATCTATATGATATGTAGGTGTATATTATATATAGGTATTTGGGGTTTGTTTTTTTGTTTAATAAAGCAGTGACTGATTAGGATTTTTACATCTTTTTGGTTATTAATTGTTTTGTGTGGGTTCCTTTTTAGTAGATTAAGATGTTTTAGATGTAAATATAGGGTATATTAGGATAGCGTGGGACACTTTTTATTCTAATGTGGTTGTTTTAGTATATAAGTATATTTTTGATAGTCTAGTTATTATACATATACATAGTATTTCATTTTAATTTATACATATATCAATTTTCTTCAAATAGTTTTAATCCATATATTAGCCCATATAGGTATTTGGATTTAGGGTAAATTTTATCAATGGTGTACAACGTTTGCCAAATTTCACACTTTGGTGTACAACCTTTAATTTGTCTCACTAATATATACGAACTTATAGGTGACCTCCTAATATGGTGTACATCAGGTAAAAATGACCGGTCAACGCGCCACCTCAGCAGTTTGACCGGTCAAAAAGTCAAAAATTGACTTACCACATTTACAATTACTAAAATACCCTCATTTGGTTTTCTTCCTAAAATTACCTTTCACTCCCTCTCCAAATTATTTCTTTCTTTCTCTCTTAAAAAAAAAAACCAAATTATTTCTTTCTTTCTCTAGATACCAGCCAAATCCAACGAAAAACTAACATCAAATTCAAAACCAATAATATTTTATGAATTAAAAACAAAAAGAATTATCATCAACCTTTTGATTATTCTGATCATCAGAAGAAAAATTTGTGTTTCATTTTCCACTTTCCCTTTGATTTTCACTTGCAATCTCTTCCTTAACCTCTTTTTCTTCTTCGACTTTCACTTTGATTTTCACCTGCAATCTCTTCCTTAACTTCTTCTTCTTCCACTTTCACTTGATTTTCACCTGCAATCTCTTCCTTAACTTCTTCTTCTTCCACTTTCACTTGATTTTCACCTCCACTCTCATTATTATCATCAACCATTGGTTATATCTAAATTACTCATCAGATGATTCCTTTTCTGAGTGTTTTAATACATTTAAATTAGGACTGGTTACTTATATATCCCACTATTACTTCTAGTGACTGCCCATTAAAAGCAAATATAAAAAGGAAAAAAACTCGTCCAGCTAAAATTTCGGCCTTGCTTCTTATATTGAACCAAAAAGGTTTACACTGTAAATCTGAACTATGGATCCGGCGAGAACAGACGATAATGGCCGAAGAGTTCCACTGGAAAGAACTGTCTCTATCGCGTGCCAATTTCCACTCCAGAAAAGGCCTGGGTCTTTAAGTTTGCACTTGAAAGGGGTCCATTCTAGTTGGGTTTTGGTTCTTCATAAGGAGGAAGAAGAAGAAGATGATATTTTTTATTAAATACAGATCTCAATCATTTTGGATTTCCATGGCGTATCCCCTACATCTTTTACTAGTCATACCTTAAGTATCACGATGGGTCTCGTGCGTCTTTATAGTGTCGTTTGTATGCTAGCCAAGAGGCATATCCATTATGTCGTGACATATCCTATATGTGTTCGCCTTAACGTACTTTACATATGGTAGCGTACCTCGTACATCTCTCTAATATCCTAGGCACTAGTCAGAAGCTACAACCCTTATGTCATGGCGTATCCCCTACGCCTTTGCTTTGTCATACCCCATATGTCGCGGCATATCCAATATGTCTTTACCTTGTCAAGAGGCATACTTTTCTCCCGTGATGTATCCCCTACGTCCTTGCCTCGTCATATCATCACATGTCCACCCGTCAGGAGTCCTAACCGTCATGCTGTGACGTATTCCTTGCGTTTTTACTGTGTCGTACCCCATAGGACATGATGCACCTTACACGTCTTCCACTAATCATTTAGACACCGACTAGGAGGCATACCCGTTATGTCGTGATGTATACCATACGTCTTTTCCCTGTCGTGCCTTGTATGTTGTGACCCATCCCTTATGTTTCTACCATGTCCTCATGAACCGGTCAGGAGGCATGCTACGTGTATCGTAACGTATCTTGTACATCGTTGCCTCATCACGTATGACAAACGATGGGCATAACCTCTGTGCCCTGCGACTTTGCCTCGTCATACCTTATATATCGCGACGTGCCCTGCGCGTCCTCGTCATATCATTTATGCACTAATTAGGAGGTGTACTCGATATACCGCGATGCATCTCATACATCACAATCTTATCAAGCGTCATACGTTGTAACAGGTCACATACATACGCACTAGTCTAGAGTCATACCACGTATGTCATCCCATAAATCTTCTGTTGGGGTTTAGTGTCCTATAGACAATTGTTCTAGGATACAAACTTAATGTAAATGAAGTGTTCTTTATATCATTTGTTTTAATGAGATATATGTTTTATAACTATATAAAGGCAATCCCTTTTAAGCACTACATAAAGTCTAATAAAAGGAAATCCGTAAGTTCGTTTAAAGTGATTATAAAGTGTTCATACAAGCATGAAGTGAGACGAAACTTTATAATAAACTAATAAACTTAAAACCACCCCAAGTCAAGCAATATGTTTAGGATTGACATATTGCGGTTGAGACTTGCATGTAACAATGTCTTCTGTCCGACAGAAAGCTGATCTCACAAGCTTCATATATATAGATATCTGGACAGTTACATGGATCCGATGAAAAGTAGTTCATTAGGATTGGGGACCCGACTTGAGATAAAAGGATGGGTAGATTCTTCCTTGTCACCTGTTCATCTCATTGGTATTAATAGGTATAAATAATCCTCAGACTCAAAGGAATGTTAATTGGTATTCTGGATTGCGGAATGTGATGCTTTGACTCTGTTGTAACACGATCCTTAACAGAGATGACTCTAGGGTGTGAACAGCAGACGTTGGGTATCACAAGAAGTGATTGCGGGATCGTTATACATTGGATTGAGCATTTATCACTCCCAATAAATGGGAGATATGTCCATGGATCGCTTGTGGAAGTCTTGACTCTAAATCCTTGCAAGGTGATAGCTTAAGAATGAAATGAGATTTCTCTTAACCTATCTAATTGGAGTTGACTCGACCAGAACAAGTAAAACGAACGTCTCGCTATATGTGACTTGACATTACCCATAGTCATAAGATTCAGTTCAAGGACGTAGTTGATAAAGGATCGAATTATACCGTAACTAATACGGAAAGGTCAACGACAGAATCAACCTGTCTTCTTATAGCTCTAGGGGAATGATTACGGACTTGCTAATCACATACTTTGTACATCATTCCGTTATGCAAAGATTAAATATAATTCTTTGAAAATTAATTTAATAAAGTTGCATACGGCTAGTAGCAATAAGAACCTAATGGGTCACACATAAGACTTGGAACCCAAAAGAGAGACAGATGCTAATTAATTGACGGAAGCCCACCCAATAAGGCCCAATTACCAAAGGGGGGGTCGAAATTTATGTATATTAGATACATAAATAATTAATTTGATTTTATCAATTCTAATTAGATTGGGATTGTGAATTAAATTAATTAAAGGATAAATAAGTTAGGAGTTTTAATTAGATTAAATTACTCCCATTATTATCCAATAAGGTTATTACTATTATCTTTTATATTTAGATATATTAATAGATAATAATTAAGAATTCTATTCCGAATTGAATTCTTATTTCAATAACCTAATTCTATCTAACTAAGGATTAGATACAAGAAAGTTTATAAATACCCCTATAGGGATTTTCGAAATCCCCCCTGAGTCATTAAGCTAGAGAATTTCGAATCCCACCCTAGCAACAAGAGAGAGAATTTCGACCCCTAGCTCGAGGACGAGATTTTCCACCGCTTCCTTCCGTTCAATTGACTTTCATCTCTTTATCTTTGATCTTGTGTTGATTAATTAGAGACAATCTACTTTGGTTGTTAATAAACGGTTGATTCTAACTTGATCTTCTGTTGTTTTGTTTTGTGCTCGGGAACTCGAAGTAAGAGTTGTGGGCACTTCGTTTACAACGGTAGATAGAACATCTAAAAGGTATTTCTTCTTATCCCCCTTTGTATGAAATAACGGTTAACGGATCTTGGGGTTAATGGAAATAGGTTAAATTTTTTATATTTCCGCTGCTATACGTTAGCCTATTTTCCTTTAGTGGTATCAGAGGCTGCGTTAAATCCGTTATTTCATATATGAAAATTTAGAAGTTTTTCAATCAGATTGAATAAATATTTATAGTTAGGTTAATTAACAAAACTGTTTTGATTAATTAGTTCTAAAAGATAAATAAGTTTTAATTAATTGTTAATTAAAATAAGTTATGCACATGTTCCTAATAATTTTGGTTGATAATCATTATAACAAAATCTATTAGTTTTATGGTTAGATTGATAAAATCAGTTTTATTTTTTCTAAAAGATAAAACGGAAAATCTATGATAGTTTTTCCTATTTTCTGAAAATCGTTTTAAAACCGATATATATATATATATATATATATATATATATATATATGTTTTATATAAAAAAAATTACAGCAGTTCGGGTCGCGCCTTACGGCGCGACCCGACTACTGTCGCGGTTGCTGCCGCGCGGCGCCTGGCCGCCGCTGCCGCAAGGCAGCGGAGGGTCAGACGCTTAGGGCTGCTGCCAAATGGCAGCAGCCCAACCTCGGGCCCGGCCCGAGACCCACTTAATTTTAAATCGTTTAAAATTAGTTATATATATATGTATATGTTTCAGAAATTAATAGTTTTCTATTATGATTATCGAATGAAAATTTATTTAAAAGTTTGTTTTACCTATTTGTAAATCAAAAAGGTTTTAAATGAATTCAAATCAAAATAATTGGGACGTGCATAATTAAAGTTTTGTATAGTTATATTAATCTAAAATTTTAATATAAAAGGATACGAAACTGTTAGAAGTAAAATTGGATGAAAGTTAATTTGATGAGTTAATGTGATTAACCTAAATATTACATAAAATACTTATGTAATCAACCAATTAAATTTATTTAATTGAGTCTATGCATGTTTGGAGTTATGGACATATTTGGACCCTCTTTTAGTCTTTTGGTATTTTTGAAATAGAGCCTGTGAGTCATGCCTATCTACTATCTATTGTAATTTCTCCTCTCATCTAATTCCCTTCAATTCAATTGAAGTTTTCTTTAGTAGAATAGAAATTAATATGTAATTTCAAGGCGCCATGGAGAAGACGGAGGACCTAGAGAGAAATATGTAATAGTTAGTATTTCCCTAGGTTTGGCCTTTTATTCCGTCTCTGGCTCGACGGAATAATTTAGGTAATATGTCCATAACACTAATGTATGTGTCTGATGTATGCTAAAGCAAATCAAGACTAAGTTAGATTATGAGACCTAAAATAAAATCCCTCATTAAAAGTTAAGTAAATAAACAAGTTATTATAATCGGTTGTCCCTCCCTAATATTATAATTCAGCCGGCAGTACTGGGGGCCTTTGGGTTGTTGAGCAAACTCAAGCTCGGGGTCTTACGGTAACACCTGAATTATCGAAAATTACTTTTCATAATATGGGGTAATACTTAAATTAGATTATGATAATTGGATGAGCAAACTCATGTTGTCATAAACTAATGGGCAATATGGTTGGCATTAATGTGAATAGCATATTAGTTACTAATGTGGTTAGTAACCCAATAACCTAGGAATCACATTAAAGATGTGATTGATTACATGAATCTACCTAACGAATGAGACTAGCTTGTTGAGCAAACTCAAGGCGAAATCTCAGGAGTTAGGATCCTAGCTCACTAAAGGATTTGTGAAATTCTTCGAATTAATATGGAGGGCTATTAATTTGGCAAAATAGTGGGAGCAATCTAAAATAAACTAAAAGGCCTATAATTTTAGATTGATATACTTTAAAGCAAATGAATAACATACGTTTACTCTTTCTCACTCTCAGGTTTAATTAAACACTCTTAAAATCATGACTAACACCAATCTGCAAAACATACTTACCGATAACAAGTTGAATGGTTCAAACTTCACCGACTGGTTTCGTAACCTCAAAATTGTTTTGAAGTTCGAATGGAAAGGGTATGTACTTGATACACGGATACCCCCTTACCCAACGGATGATGCTCCCTACCAAGAATTTTATGCTTACTTGAAGCATAAGGCTGATGACGATCAAGCGGGAGACATCATACTTGCATTTATGACACCGGAAGTAAAAAGGCAACTACATACAGATATGGATGCCTATTCCATGGTCAAGCACCTAAAAGAGTTATTTGTGAATCAAACTCGGTGCAAACGCTTCGAAATAACAAAGCAGTTATATAGATGGAAGATGCAGGTGGGCACATCTATAATGGCACATTGTGCCAAGATGATCAGCCTCATCACCAAGTTTTCTAGTATTGGAGATGCGATGGACCGTGAACTAAGTGAGAACTTACTTCTTCAGTCCCTCCCCGAGAGTTACTCGGAGTTCATCATGAACTACCAAACGAGTGGCTTGCAAACCTCTCTTGAAGAGCTTGCAAATATGCTCGAGACAGTCGAGCCCAATATAATAGAAAACGAGGAGATACCAAGCCTTGAAGGATCAAAGAAAAGGAAAGGGATATCTCCCGATCCGAACCATCCTAAGAAAGGCAAGGAGGCAATGCTCACCGAAACGAGGGGAAAGGAATTAAAGAAGCCCAAAGGCAAGTGCCACTATTGTGGTGAAGTGGGGCATTGGAGGAGAAATTGTTTGTTGTACCTAGCTACCCTCAAGAAGGGAGAAGCCGGGACTTCAACATCTAGTATGTTTTATATTGAAATAAATACAATTTCATAGTCTGAATCTTGGGTACTTGATACCGGATGCGGATCTCATATTTGTACAAATATGCAGGAACTAAATCAGACTAAGGAATTAAAGAAAGGAAGCATAAACTTGCGAGTAGGAAATGGAGCAAGAGTTGCCGCCCTCGCAATTGGAGATTATGTTTAAAATTTGCCCTCTGGGCTTGTAATAGAATTAAGGAACTGTTTATACGTTCTACAAATGTCTCGTAACATTATTTCTATTAGCCGTCTTGTTGACGACGATTTTCATATTTCAATAAAAGACAAACGTTGCGATTTTTATAGAGATTCGATCTTCTATTTTTCAGGAATATCACAAAATGGGATTTATGTGTTAGATGACAAAATTTCTGTTTTCGCAATTGATACCAAAAGACATAAGCTAGATAATTCAACTTACTTATGGCATTGTCGTTTAGGCCATATAAACAAAAGACATATGCTTAAGCTACATCAAGATGGGCTTATAAATTCAATTGATCCTGAATCATTGGAAATGTGCGAAGCATGTTTAAAAGGTAAAATGACAAAGACACCCTTTAGCAATAGAGGTGAGCGTGTATCAAACACTCTAGGACTCATTCATTCAGATGTATGCGGTCCTATGTCAGTCCAAGCAAGAGGAGGATTCAGATACTTCATAAGCTTCATAGACGACCATACCCGATATGGTTATATCTACTTGACGAAGCACAAATCTGAAGCTTTTGAGAAATTCAAATGCTTCAATAATGAAGTAGAAAATCAATTAGGAAAGAAAATAAAGACACTTCGATCTGATCGAGGTGGCGAATATCTTTCAGATGATTTTCTGAATTATCTAACTGAATGTGGGATATGCTCACAATGGACACCTCCCTATACACCACAACACAATGGTGTATCCGAGAGGAGAAACCGTACCTTACTAGATATGGTACGATCCATGATGAGCATAGCATTACTTCCAAAGACATTCTGGGGCTACGCCTTAGAAACCGCCCTCTTCACCCTAAATCGAGTACCAACTAAATCCGATAGTTCCACACCATATGAATTGTTCGTTGGTAGGAAACCCGTGTTCTCATTCATGAGAGTATGGGGTTGTTCAGCATATGTCAAACGCATTGCGTCCGACAAACTAGATTCTAAATCTGATAAATGTTTCTTCGTTGGATACCCAAAGGAAACTGTGGGATATTACTTCTATCATCCAGATGATCAGAAAGTAATAGTATCCAAGCACGCAACCTTCTTAGAGAAAGAGTTTCTCGAAGACACAGAAAAGGGAAGCATGATTGAACTTGATGAAGTTCAAGAACAAGAAACACCAACTAAAAAAATAGAAGCAGTTGAGGAACCTGATACAGTCCCATTAGATGAAACTCAAGTGCCACCCCTTCGTAGATCACAAAGAGTTCGTGAACTCCCTATTAGATATGGTTTTCTAGTGGGAGATGATAATGAGGTTCCCGTGTTAGACGACGAACCCGAAAACTACGAAGAGGCTATTAACAGTCCAGATTCTAAAGCATGGCTTGAAGCCATGGATTCTAAAATGGATTCCATGTATACAAACCAAGTGTGGACTTTGGTTGATCCACCCGAAGGGATAAAACCCATTGGGTGCAGATGGATCTTCAAAAAGAAGACTGACATGGATGGAAAGGTTAGCACCTACAAAGCTAGGTTAGTAGCGAAAGGATATCGTCAGAAGCAAGGAATTGATTATGACGAAACTTTCTCTCCTGTGGCTATGTCCAAATCAATCAGAATAATGCTTGCTATTGCCGCTCACTACGATTACGAGATTTGGCAAATGGATGTGAAAACAGCTTTCCTAAACGGAAACCTGCTTGAGGATGTATACATGATGCAACCTGAAGGTTTCATATCAAAGGATGCAAACAAGGTTTGCAAACTTCAGAGATCCATTTATGGACTCAAGCAAGCATCTAGAAGCTGGAACAAGCGTTTTGACGAAACCATAAAACAATTTGGTTTCGAACAAAATTGCGAAGAAGCTTGCATTTATAAGAAAGCAAGTGGGAGTTCTATAGCATTCCTGATATTATATGTGGACGATGTATTATTAGTGGGAAATGACGTAGCTCTACTACAGTCGGTCAAAGTTTGGTTATCTGGTAACTTCTCAATGAAAGACCTCGGTGAAGCAGCTTACATACTTGGTATAAAGATCTACAGAGATAGATCACGAAGACTGCTTGGTCTTTCACAGGCTACATACATTGAAAAGGTGCTAAAGAGGTTTAGCATGCTTGAATCGAAACGAGGTAACTTACCCATGCTACATGGAGTAAAGTTAAACAATCATCAATGTCCTAAAACCGATGATGATAAAAAGCGCATGGTTGTAGTCCCGTACGCCAGCGCAATCGGTTCGATTATGTATACTATGCTATGCACTAGACCTGACGTAGCATTCACGTTAAGTATAATGAGTCGTTACTAAGGAAATCCGGGAGACGAGCACTGGATTGCCGTCAAAAACATTCTTAAGTACTTGAGAAGAACTAAAGATATGTTCCTAGTGTACGGAGAAGGGGATCTGAAAATAGAAGGATTTTCAGATGCAAGTCATCTCACAGATGAGAATGATTTTAAATCCCAATCAGGATACCTGTTTATCTTGAATGGGGGCGCGGTCAGCTGGAAGAGTTCCAAGCAAGGAAGCGTAGCTTTCTCTACGACCGAGTCAGAGTATATCGCTGCTGCGGAAGCAGCAAAGGAAGCAGTTTGGATTAGAAAGTTCATTACTGAACTTGGTGTGGTGCCTGACATTGTAAATCCCATTACATTGTACTGTGATAACAATGGAGCCATTGCGCAAGCAAAGGAACCACGGTCTCATAATGCATCCAAGCATTACCTAAAGCGATACCACATTATAAGAGAAATTGTGGCAAGAGGAGATGTGAGAATAGAAAGAGTACCTACAGAGGACAACGTTGCAGATCCGTTGACAAAGCCCTTAACCCAGAAAGTACAAGATCGTCATCTAACTTCAACTGGGATAAGTTATAGAAATAATTGGCTTTAGTCCAAGTGGGAGTATGTTGGGGTTTAGTGTCCTATAGACAATTCTTCTAGGATACAAACTTAATGTAAATGAAGTGTTCTTTATATCATTTGTTTTAATGAGATATATGTTTTATAACTATATAAAGGCAATCCCTTTTAAGCACTAAATAAAGTCTAATAAAAGGAAATCCGTAAGTTCGTTTAAAGTGATTATAAAGTGTTCATACAAGCATGAAGTGAGATGAAACTTTATAATAAACTAATAAACTTAAAACCACCCCAAGTCAAGCAATATGTTTAGGATTGACATATCGTGGTTCATGTAACAATGTCTTCTGTCCGACAGAAAGCTGATCTCACAAGCTTCATATATATAGATATCTGGACAGTTACATGGATCCGATGAAAAGTAGTTCATTAGGATTGGGGACCCGACTTGAGATAACAGGATGGGTAGATTCTTCCTTGTCACCTGTTCATCTCGTTGGTATTAATAGGTATAAATAATCCTCAGACTCAAAGGAATGTTAATTGGTATTCTGGATTGCGGAATGTGACGCTTTGACTCTGTTGTAACATGATCCTTAACAGAGATGACTCTAGGGTGTGAACAGCAGACGTTGGGTATCATAGGAAGTGATTGCGGGATCGTTATACATTGGATTGAGCATTTATCACTCCCGATAAATGGGAGATATGTCCATGGATCGCTTGTGGAAGTCTTGACTCTAAATCCTTGCAAGGTGATAGCTTAAGAATGAAATGAGATTTCTCTTAACCTATCTAATTGGAGTTGACTCGGCCAGAACAAGTAAAACGAACGTCTCGCTATATGTGACTTGACATTACCCATAGTCATAAGATTCAGTTCAAGGACGTAGTTGATAAAGGATCGAATTATACCGTAACTAATACGGAAAGGTCAACGACAGAATCAACCTGTCTTCTTATAGCTCTAGGGGAATGATTACGGACTTGCTAATCACATACTTTGTACATCATTCCGTTATGCAAAGATTAAATATAATTCTTTGAAAATTAATTTAATAAAGTTGCATACGGCTAGTAGCAATAAGAACCTAATGGGTCACACATAAGACTTGGAACCCAAAAGAGAGACAGATGCTAGTTAATTGACGGAAGCCCAATTGAGCCCAATAAGGCCCAATTACAAAAGGGGGGGTCGAAATTTATGTATATTAGATACATAAATAATTAATTTGATTTTATCAATTCTAATTAGATTGGGATTGTGAATTAAATTAATTAAAGGATAAATAAGTTAGGAGTTTTAATTAGATTAAATTACTCTCATTATTATCCAATAAGGTTATTATTATTATCTTTTATATTTAGATATATTAATAGATAATAATTAAGAATTCTATTCCGAATTGAATTCTTATTTCAATAACCTAATTCTATCTAACTAAGGATTAGATACAAGAAAGTTTATAAATACCCCTATAGGGATTTTTGAAATCCCCCCTGAGTCATTAAGCTAGAGAATTTCGAATCCCACCCTAGCAACAAGAGAGAGAATTTCGACCCCTAGCTCGAGGACGAGATTTTCCACCGCTTCCTTCCGTTCAATTGACTTTCATCTCTTCTCTTTATCCTTGATCTTGTGTTGATTAATTAGAGACAATCTACTTTGGTTGTTAATAAACGATTGATTCTAACTTGATCTTCTGTTGTTTTGTTTTGTGCTCGGGAACTCGAAGTAAGAGTTGTGGGCACTTCGTTTGCAACGGTAGATAGAACATCTAAAAGGTATTTCTTCTTATCCCTCTTTGTATGAAATAACGGTTAACGGATCTTGGGGTTAATGGAAATAGGTTAAAATTTTTATATTTCCGCTGCTATACGTTAGCCTATTTTCCTTCATCTTTGCCTTGTCATGCGCCCATTAGGAGGCATACCATGCGTGTCATGAGGAATCTCGTACGTCTTTACCATATCCTATGTGCCGGTCGTGAGGTCTACCTCATGCGTCAAGACGTATCTCGTTCATCTCTATCATGTTATATACGCTAGTCAAGAGGTTTACCCTCTATGTTGAAATAGGCCCCGTACGTCTTCACCTTGTCGTTTACACCAATCAAGAGGCATATCATGTACGTCTTTACCGTATCATACATCCTAGTCCCGAGATGTACCACATATTTGTGACGGGCCCCATGCATCTTTATTGCATCATTCGATAGATATGCAACCTAGGTCGTAAGGTACCTCATGTGTCCTTGCCTTGTCTAAACCGTGGGTCGGTCCTACTTCACTTATCGTGATATTCACGCTCGAGGCACTCCTCCTATATTTTCCCCATGGTCAAGTCAGACATCACCGTGTCGCCAGTAATATATCAGTAGTTCGAAAAGTCATTGTCGTAGCGTCGGTGCCTCGAGATTTGAATTGACCATTCGTCACATATCTCATATATGGTCACCATGTCTTGTTCACACCTAAAGATGTACCACATGTATCATCACACCCAATACATCCATATTTCGAGATTGTGACCAGTACTCCGAACTCAAGTAAACACTTATCTCATAAGTCATCATCACATCCCGCTCATGTCCTAAGACATACCCACGTATGTCACTACACCACACACAAGGCCCCTAGGGTTCCAAATTACATCGTTATACTATCCACGCCCCGAGTTCAAGTTGTCATTAGGACCTTCGTACTTCAAGACATGTCATGTATGTCGTCGCATTGTGCACTTATGCTAAAAAGCTACGTTATCTTACGATCAGTGCCTTATGGTTCGAGTCAACTGTTTCACACGAATCTCGCCTACCATCATCATTCGTACCTAGGGATGTACCAGATATGTCACCCCGTGATACATAGTACCTCTGTATTTTAGAGTTATGGGCAATACTCTGAGCTCCGAACCGAACTCTTAACTCGTGTGTTGTCATCACCTCCCATTTGTACCTTTAGGTGTGCCATGCAGGTCGTCACAGTGCCCTTTTGTATTTATATCATTCCACTGTCCAAACCCCAAGTTCAGATTTGAAGGAACATAGGCAATCATAGGGCAGCGGAAATACAAATTTTTTTACCTATTTCCTTGAACCAGGATCCGTTAATCGTTATTTCATACAAAGAAGGATAGAAGGAAATACCTTTTATGATGAACTATCTACCGTTGCTAACGAAGTGCCCTCAACTCTAGTTCCGAGTTCACGAGCACAAACAAAACACAAGATCAAAGTAAGTTAGAATCTCAACCAGGAAAACAATCAATAGAGATTGTCTCTAATAAATCAACACAAGATCAAAGAGAAAGATGAAGAGATAATATTAATCAAATGGAAGCAAAGCGGAGCGATTTCATCGTCTACCGTGGACTTGGCCGAATTCTCTCTCTCTCTAATTAGGGTTGGCCGAAATCTTAATTAGAGGGGGTATAATTAACCTTCTTGTATCTAAACCCTAGTTAGATAGAATTAGGTTACTTATTAAGAGTTTTATTCTAAATAATACTCTATAATTATTATTATCTATAATTATATCTAAATATAAAGATAATAATAAGTTATTTGATAAGATAATAATTAGAAGCAATTTAATCACATTAAACCTTCTAACTTAATTATCTTATAATTAATTTAATTCACAATTATAACCTAATTACAATTGTCTAAGATTAAATTAATTGCCACACGTGTGTTTACCACATGGATTTCGCCCCCCTCCCTTATTGGGCCTTAGTGGACTAAGTTGGGCTTCCATCTATTAATTATTATCCATTCCTCTTTTGGTTCTAAGTCTTATGTGTGACCCATTAGGTTCTTATTGCTACTAGTCATATACAACCATTAAATTGATTTTCCAAAATTACATTTAATCTTTGTATAACGGAACGAGTGCGCGGACTGTGAATAGTAGAACCGTAAACATTCCCCCAGAGCTATAAGAAGACAGGTTGATTCCGTCGTTGACCTTTCCGTATTAGTTGCAGTATAATTCGATCCTTTATCAACTACATCCTTGAACATAATCTTATGACTATGGATTATGTCAAGTCACATATAGCGAGACATTCGTTTTACTTGTACATGCCGTGTTAACTCCGAATAGATAGGTTAAGTGAAATCTCTATTTCAATTCTTAAGCTATCACCTTGCAAGGATTTAGAGTTAAGACTTCCACAAGCGATCCTTGGACATATCTCCTATTTATCAGGAGTGATAAATGCTCAATCCAATGTTAACTATTCTGCAATTACTTCCTGTGATACCCAACGCTTGCCCGCACACACCCCAGAGTCATCTCTATTATGGATCGTGTTTGAATAGAGTCAAAGTATCACATTCCATAATCTAGAATCACTAATTAACATTCCTTTGAGTCTGGGGATTACTTATACCTGAACAGGTGACATAGGATAAATACATCCATCCTGTCATCTCAAGTCGAGTCCCCAATCCTAGTGAACTCCTTTATCGGAATCATGTAACTGTCCAGATATCCTGATATCTGAAGCTTGTGAGATCAGCTCTCTGTCTCGATAGAAAACATTGTTACATGCAAGTCTCTATAGTATTATGTCAATCCCTATTCAAAACACATTACTTGACTTAGGGTGGTTTTAAGTTTAATTAGTTTATTATAATGTTTTGTCTCACTTCATGCTTGTATGAACACTTTATAATCACTTTAAATAAACTTAGGGATTTCCTTTTATTAGACTTGTTTAGTTCTTAAAAGTAATTGCCTTTATACAGTTTGAAAACCATATCTTATTAAAACAAATGATATAAAGAACAATTCATTTACAGCTGGTTTATATCCTAGAACAATTGACTATAGGACACTATACCCCAACATAGTAGAACTCAGATGACGATCATGTACTTTTTGGGTTAAGGGCGTTGTCAACGGATCTGCTACGTTGTCCTTTGTAGGTACTCTTTCTATTCTCACATCTCCTCTTGCAACAATCTCCCTTAGAAGGTGGTATCGCTTAAGGTAATGCTTGGATGCATTATGAGACCGTGGTTCCTTTGCTTGTGCAATGGCTCCATTGTTATCACAGTACAAAGTAATGGGATTCACAATGTCAGGCACCACACCTAGTTCAGTGATGAACTTCTTAATCCAAACCGCTTCCTTTGCTACCTCCGCAGTTGCGATGTACTCAGACTCGGTCGTAGAGAAAGCCACGCTTCCCTGCTTGGAACTCTTCCAACTAACCGCGCCCCCATTCAAGATAAACAGGTATCCTGATTGGGATCTAAAATCGTTCTCATCCGTGAGATGACTGGCATCTGAAAATCCCTCTATTTTCAGTTCCCCTTCTCCATACACTAGGAACATGTCTTTAGTCCTTCTCAAGTACTTAAGAATGTTCTTGACAAAATTCCAGTGTTCATCACCTGGATTTCCTTGAGAGCGACTCATTATGCTTAACACGAACGCTACATCAGGCCTAGTGCAAAGCATAGCATACATAATCGAACCAATTGCACTGACGTACGGAATTACAGCCATGCGTTTCTTATCATCTTCCGTTTTGGGACACTGATGATTATTTAACTTCAACCCATGTCGCATGGGTAAGTTACCTCTTTTCGATTCAAGCATGTTAAACCGCTTTAACACCTTATCAATGTATGTAGCTTGTGAAAGACCAAGCAGTCTTCTTAATCTATCCCTATAGATCTTTATCCCTAATATATAAGCTACCTCACCAAGGTCTTTCATGGAGAAGTTACCTGATAACCACACTTTCACCGACTGTAGTAGAGCTATGTCATTTCCCATCAGTAATATGTCATCCACATATAGTATGAGAAATGCAACTAAGCTCCCACTAACTTTCTTGTAAATACAAGCTTCTTCGCAGTTTTGCTCGAAACCAAATTGTTTTATGGTTTCATCAAAACATTTGTTCCTGCTCCTTGATGCTTGCTTGAGTCCACAAATGGATCTCTGAAGTTTGCAAACCTTAGTTGCATTCTTCGATGTAAAACCTTCAGGTTGCATCATATATACATCCTCAAGCAGGTTTCCATTTAGGAAAGCTGTTTTCACATCCATTTGCCAAATCTCATAATCGAAGTGAGCGGCAATGGCGAGCATAATTATGATTGATTTGGACATGGCTACTGGAGAGAAAGTTTCGTCATAATCAACCCCTTGTTTCTGACGATATCCTTTCGCTACTAACCTAGCGTTGTAGGTGTTAACCTTTCCATCCATGTCGGTCTTCTTCTTGAAGATCCACCTGCACCCAATGGATTTTATCTCTTTGGGTGGATCAACCAAAGTCCACACTTGGTTGGTATACATGGAATCCATCTCAGAATTCATGGCCTCAAGCCATGCTTTGGAATTTGGACTTGTAAGAGCCTCTTCGTAGTTTTTGGGTTCGTCGTCTAATACGGGAACCTCTTCATCATCTCCCACTAGAAAACCATATCTAATTGGGAGTTCACGAATTCTTTGTGATCTACGAGTAGGTAGTGGCACTTGAGTCTCATCCAATGGGACTGCTTCGGGTTCCATAATCGCCTCTGTTGTTTCAGCTGGTGTTTCTTCTTGAACTTCCTCAAGTTCAATTATGCTTCCTGTTTGTGTTTCTTTAAGAAACTCTTTCTCTAGAAATACAACATGCTTAGATACTATTACTTTCTGATCATCTGGATGATAGAAGTAATACCCCAAAGGTTCCTTAGGGTATCCTATAAAGAAACACTTATCAGATTTAGCATCCAATTTATCTGATGCTACACGTTTGACAAATGCTAAACAACCCCATATTCTCATAAAAGAGAAGACAAGTTTCCTACCAATGAACAATTCATATGGTGTGGAACTGGCGGATTTAGTTGGTACTCGATTTAGGGTAAATAAGGCAGTTTCTAAGGCATAGCCCCAGAACGTATTTGGAAGTAATGATGTGCTCGTCATGGACCGTACCATATCCAATAAGGTATGGTTTCTCCTTTCAGATACACCATTGTGTTGTGGTGTGTAAGGAGGTGTCCATTGTGAGCAAATCCCACATTCAACTAGATAATTTAGAAAATCATCTGAAAGATATTCTCCACCTCGACCTGATCGAAGTATTTTAATTTTCTTTCATGTTTGATTTTCTACTTCATTCTTAAAGCATTTGAATTTCTCAAAAGCTTCTGACTTGTGCTTCATTAAGTAAATGTATCCATATCTGGTATGGTCATCTATGAAGCTAATGAAGTAGCTGAATCCTCCTCTTGCTTGGACTGACATATGACCATATACATCTGAAAGTATTAATCCTAGAGTGTCTGATACACGCTCGCCTTTATTGCTAAAAGGGTGTCTTTGTCATTTTTCCTTTTAAACTCGCTTCGCATGTTTCCATTGATTCACAAACAATTGAATCTATATGCCCATCTTGATGTAGCTTAACCATGCGTCTTTTGTTTATATGGCCTAAACGATAATGCCACAAGTAAGTTGAATTATCTAGCTTATGTCTTTTGGTATCAATTGTGAATACATAAATTTTATCATCTAAAACATCAATCCCATTTAATGATATTCCTGAAAAATAGAAAATCTCATTTCTATAGAACTCACAAACTTTGTTCTTAATTGAAATGTTAAAACCATCATCAACAAGACAGCTAATAGAAATAATGTTACGAGACATCTCTGGAATATACAAACAGTTCCTTAATTCTATTACAAGTCCCGATGGTAAACTTAAACATAATCTCCAATTGCGAGCGCTGCAACTCTTGCTCCATTCCCTACTCGCAAATTTATGTCTCCCTTCTTCAAATCCCTAGTCTACCTTAGTTCCTGCATATTTGTACAAATATGAGATCCTCATCCGGTATCCAATACCCAAGATTCAGACTGTGAAATTGTATTGATTTTAGTATACAACATACCAAAAGTAGAAGCGCCGTCTTTTCCCTTCTTGAGGGAAGCTATGTACTCCTTGCAGTTCCTTCTCCAATGCCCGTCTTTACCACAGAAGTGGCACTCTCCTTTGGGCTTCTTCACTTGCTTCCTCTTAGGTTGAGCATGCTTGGCCCCCTTGTTCTTCTTGGGATATCTAGGATTAGGATGATTCCCTTTCCTCTTCTTTGATCCCTCAATTACAAGAGCAGGTATTGCCTTGTCTTTCCACAAACATTAGAGATATTTTTACACTTTATATCTAAATTATTTATTCAAAAAATCTATATTATTTTTTCCTTTTTATACTATATGTTTCAAAGGAATAAATTAATATTCAATTTTTTATTTTTTAATTTTTTTTAAGGTTCTGTCGTTCACTTAGTAGCTAATACTTCATTTGTTCCCTTATATAGGTCATTCTAGGGTATTTCACACAAATTAAGAAATATATTGGTTAACTAAAAAAAATTCACTTTCATGTCACTATTGGGGAATAAGAATTGGAATATTAAAAAAATATATGTATCAATACAAAAAAATTTAATATTTGGACTAAAAAACTACACTAAAAGTTCTTGGAATCCTAGAATGTCTTATATTTGAGGAAAAAACTAATTTGCTAGAATGACTTATATAAGGGAATGGAGGAAGTACTAGGTATAGATTAAAAAAAACTAGGTACATATATTTATTTTAAGTGATTTAAAAAAATAAGTGATTTTAAATGCCTTTGACACTGGTGTGACACTGGTATCAACAATGTCAAACTTATCTGCGCATCATTAAATGCTGCAACATTTCTTTTACATGAAAACCGGTGAAGGAGCATTATTTTAAGGGATTGTCCCGAAAAGGGTGGGTTAGAGATAGCAGAAATTTGACATTTACGTGTTATTATTATTTGAGTGAGAGAAAGACACAATTTTCAAGAGTGAAATGGATGAACGGGCGGATCATCGTACTAGAAAGATTGTCAACAAGCATATCAAGGTATAAAACAATTCCTAGCAAAACCACCCTTGATGAGCAGGCCAATCTGAAGGGGAGACCTGCATTTGTATCTATTTGTCATGGATAAAGCTATGCGCACCGTGATTATTTGAGAAGAAGAAGGTCAACCATTCCTCATCTATTATGTTAGCAAAATACTAAAGGATGCGGAGACAAGATATTCGAAGCTAGATAAAATGGCTTTTGCGGTTGTGACAACATCCATCCGCGCCAAACCATAGTTCCAAGCATAACCTCAACATGATCGAGATCAAGATCAAGAGTCGGCTTCACCACCATAATTCAATATTAAACACACGGATGATGAGATTGAAAGGCGAGTGCATACCACTCTAGATAGATGAGAGAACAATGCAGAAAGGTACGCCCATCCAGTTAACAGGAATTCGCCATTCACAACATGGATCCTGGGGTACAAGGGCGGACAGAAGTTTTAAAACTTCCAACTTGCCACAATATAAAAGAGGAGAGTCAATATAAGCGGGACATTACATATCCTGAACCCAAAGGAGGGGAGCATATAACCATTGGAAGAAACGTCAAGGCGTATTACAGGTTCCATAGAAGAAATGGCCACCATATTGAAGCTTGCTGGGAGTTGGAAAACTAGATAGATTTGTCCAGAATAACAAATAACAAGACGACAAGCAGAAGACAGATCCCAGAAAGAAATTCAAAAGTGTCATTAATGTCATAGCAAATGGACTAGTGTATCAGGCACCCGTGAAAAAAGCAAAAATATCCGCTCTGGATAAAACATCCCTCAATTGCCCCTTTTATAGAAACAGGTCCAGTAATCCCTCCACATGCAGATGCTCTAGTTATTATTATGGTGGTGGAAGGATTGGAAATGAAGCGAGTAATGTTAGATACGGGCAGTTCTTGCAATGTCATCACCAGAGGTGCATTCACCAAGCTAAAGGTTGATCCGATCCAAATAGAAACAACCATTGTTGACATCATGGGAGTGACGGGTCACACTATCCAGGGCCAGGTAAATTTGGAATGCAAGCTGGCGGATGATGATCAAGCGTGGATTGGTGATCTGGAGTTCTCTATTATGGGTGGACAATTAGCTTATAACATCATTCTTGGGCGACCGTTCATCTCAGAGGTTGCAGCCCTAATTTCCATCCACCGTCTGGCAATGTACATTCTCACCAGCAAAGGAGGAGTAATGATTAGTGAAAACCAAAAGGTGGCTCAAGAGACCTACTCGGCGTCACTATCGATCCACCCACAATCCAAAGATGACGAAGGTGAGGAAGCTGAACTTGTCACTACAGCTTTGGGCGACACAGAAATGTTCCTTATTGCTGATGGAAAACGGGTGCGGATCGCCAAAGGATTAAAGCCTGAGATCAAGGAGGATGTTACGAAAGTTCTCATTGAGTTTGAAAGCATGTTTGAATTGGGAGAATGAGATCCTCGCAAGAATAAGCCCAGATGTGATTACTCATAAGTTAAACATCGCTGAAGGATGCGGTTCTAGTGGCTCAGAAATGATGGAACCATGGGCCTGAAAGGCGGAGAGCTATAGAAGAAGGAATAGCAAAGCTAAAGAAGGCGGATGCAATCAAAGAGGTGATATACACCCAGTGGCTGGAGAATGAAAAGTCCCACCGGCGGATCAATTTACCTCAAAGATAGGAAAAAGATTGATCGCCATCAAGGGTAGTTTAATTTCCTTAGGGAAATAAAACCCAGAACCTTCTAAAGGTTCACACATTGGGGTACGGCTGGCCACCTGCCCCAAACAATCGCATAAATCCCAAGTAAACGAGGTTCTAAAAAGTTACTTGCTAAAAGATATATGCTAAGTAAAAATAGTTCTGGAAAGAAAAGGGTTCATCCAAAATAATGAAGCCTCGTCTTCATCCAAAATAATGAAGCCTCATCTTCATCCAAGCAATGAAGCATCGTCTTCATCCAAAATAATGAAGCCTCGTCTTCATCCAAAATAATGAAGCCTCGTCTTCATCCAAGCAATGAAGCATCGTCTTCATCCAAGCAATGAAGCCTCGTCTTCATCAAAAATAACGAAGCCTCATCTTCATTAAAGATAACGAAGCCTCGTCTTCATCAAAGCAATGAAGCCTTGTCTTCATCAAACCAATGAAGCCTCGTCTTCATCAAAACAATGAAGCCTCGTCTTCACCATAAAAATAATGAAGTCTTGCCTTCACAAAAATAAAGTAAAGACACTTTGGAAAATGAGTAAAGGCCAAAAAGGCAAGTGCCTAGAGTGCCAAAACCCCCCACAAGACGCGCAAAAAGTCCCTAAATGGCAGATCATTTTTACTAATCACTAAGGGCGGTTCATTTTCCTCAATATGACGGAAAAGGCGCATCATATCCATATATGATCCCACATAAGGCGGATCTTGTTCATAAGATCCCACATAAGGAAGCCCCTACAAGCGCATCATATCCATATGTGATCCCCCATCTAGGGAGGGTCCACTTTCCTCAAAGATAGAAAAATAAAACCCTAAAAAGCGAACAAAGCTTAAAATGGGGAACAAAGCCTAGAGTGACTAATGTCTAAAACGAGGTAGAACTACGTGGCTTTGATTCCCAAAAATTGACAGGGTACGTAGGAAGCTTGACAAATAAGAAATTATTAAGTCCAAGCCAAAAAGATTGGTATATTTTGATAAATCGAGGCATGAGAGTTCTTTAAGTTACACTCCCGAGCACTTTCATTGGTTTATTTGATGCTTAGAAAATTTAAATGACGTGTTCCATTCCCACTGGTCTGGGGAAATATGTTTAATGGAAAATCATTAAATATAAAACACCCTTTAGACAGCCCTAAAGAGCTTTTTATACCTTTAGGGGGGCTTCTGATAACAACCCAAATTATTCTAGAATCATGAATAAGGGAAAATTAATAGAAATAATGGCAAACCATTATTCCTTCTAAAAGAGAGATTTATGCATGATTAATATGGAATTAATGACAATTATTGCAGGATTAATATAGGGGTGAATATGCAAATAATGAAGAAAAGGAAGGAGTTTCTAGCATTATGCCACACCACGTGGACCATGGCGAGATACGCCATAACGAGATACGCCCGATGAGAGCGAGTAGTGGAGACCTGTCATAGCTCTCAAGGAGAGCGTACATACGCCTTGACGGATCTAAGAATACCAAAAGGCGCCTTTATTACCATCCATGAATCGGAATAAATACAATTAAATGGCAATTAATAGCCATTAAAGGGGAATAAAGACTTGACTGTTCGAATACCCCAACTCTGAGGTTTTCAAGGATAAATGCTGGGATTAATGGAGAATTAATAAAAATTAAAGATGAGTAATGACACGACTCTTCACCTGCTTCCCCATTAATGCTGAAGGTTACAGAAACCTATATAAATACCTCAGCTTCCTAGGATCAAAGGTACACTTATTGATTCTCTACTTTTGTTCTTACAGTTTATTCTCAGAAATATTACTGACTTTAGCATCGGAGTGTCCCCGGCCGATCCCAACAGCACCTCACAGGGAAGTGCTCCGATCAAGGATTTTTCACAAGTTATCACTCTTCAATCTCTGTTGCCTTTGACTAAACTGTAAGTTTTCTTCTCTTTTGATTTCTATGGCACCTAGAACTAGAACTAAGAAAGTTCTTCAAGCCAAAAGCTTCTATTCCATTCCTGAATCCTCCCTTGGACGAGGAAGAGGAAGAGGTTAAGAAACCTAAGAAAATAAATCTCAGGGTTCCTAAACAACCTTCTACCCTTACCGAGAAAGATTTGGTAAATTTGATGAAACAACATAAATGGATAAAAAGTAAAAACTATGACCATATCCCTTCCCACATCTGATGAAAGGGCTCATCTTCCCCCTTCCGTGCTAAAATTAGGGATCTTTTCCCAATTTTTGGAATGGGAGATGTTTTTCCCTCTACCCGAAGGTGTGGTTTTAGTTTTGCAGGAGTTCAACATTAGTCCTTGTCAAATCACTCTAAATGCCTGGCTGGAACTTGGGTTTGGACCTCACTGGCTCCCTTTTTCGACATTACTGGAGACCTGTTAAGAAAGAAAATGATGATATGATATACTGGAGATATCATACTAAATGCGGAGGCTTTATTAAAGACAAGGTTCTGAGTCATAAAGACTTCAAACCAAAATGGTTCTGGATTGAACCAAATGGCCTGGATCTTAACAACAATCCTTATGCCTTGCATGGATATCCTTTTCCCACCAGATGGAATGCTAATCCCACCTCTTCTGCCACATGGAAACCAGAACATGCTTTGACTCTAGTTGAGAAAGCTTCTTGCTCTCGATTGAAGCTTATCAATATGATTGGAACTATAAAGATATTCTGATAGTGCTTCAAAGTCGCGGCCAAACCTACTTTTTCTCTCGTGATTATGGGATTATCTACCCCAAAACTCCCATGTTTGTTGATGCGTTCCTTAATTTAATTTTTGATTTTGCTTTCAATTTTCATTTTGCAGGTCAATCTGACCATGTCTGTTCGTGAAACCATGTTAGCTCGCTTGAGAAGAGCGCAGATGGAACAGGAGGCAACAATGAAGAATATCGCACCGAACTCAGAACATCAACCTTTGGATGTTGATGAGCACAACTCTTCTGAACCGAACCCGAAGCAACTTCCTCCAGCTACAACAAAGCAACGATCAAAGGCACCTCCTCAAATGTTGCAAAAATGAAGCCAACTATTGCTGCCGAAACCATTCCTACTTCAAAAACGAAGAAACCTTTGCTTCAAAGACAAACTGTTTCATCAACACCGAAGACAACTACTCCCGAAAGTATCATTCCTCTGGAATATTTTTCAACACCCCCTTCAAGGGACAAAATCCAAGTAAACACTCCTCCTTCCCTTGGTCCTTTTGGCGAGACTCTAGTGATTCCTGAAATTAAGGTGATTCCCGAGATTGGGGTGATTCCTTCAATGCCTCAAACTAAGATGAACCCTTCCTCAACTTCCCAAACTCTAAGAGAAAATCTTCCTCCAGTGAAGCCTTTGAAGGAAAATTAGCAAACACAGGCACAACGGAAATATAAATTTTTTGCCTATTTCCCTTAACCAAGATCTGTTAAACGTTATTTCATATAAAGAGGGATAGAATGAAATACCTTTATTGACGATCTATCTACAGTTGCAAACGAAGTGCCCACAACTCTTAATCCCGAGTTTCACGAGCACAAACAAAACAAACAAGTAAACGATTAGAATACAACAGATGAATAGCAATCAAAGGAGATTGCCTCTAATAAATCAACACAAGATCAAGGATAGAGAAAGCGGAGATAGAACTTAATCGAATGGAGACAGGATGAACTTTTTTTCCTATTTTCTTATGTTGGTCGAATTCCACACTAGACAATTAGTGTTGGCCGAAATTCTGAGCATAGGTTTATTTATAGTCTCTTAATTCCAATCCCTAGTTAGATTGAATTAAAACACTTAATTAGAGTCCTATTCCAAATAGCACCTCTTATTTAGATAATATTAATATTATCTATAATTATATATAAATATAATACAAATAATATTTATATTATTTATTTGTGATAGGATAATAGTTAGGGATATAATCAAATTAAATAATTTTATCCTATAATTAATTTAACCATAATTATGTATAATAGTTTTATAATATATATATATATATATATATGTATATAAAAGAATTAAAGTTATAATTAAGTTTTTAATTTGTAAAACTAAAATAAAATAAATAAATAAATAAAAAAGAAAGAAATTGTGTTCGACCACAGCTTATTCCTTTTAAAGGAATAAGTTGTGCGTAGGGATGGTAACGGGTAGGATATCCGCAGGTAATGTCAACCCCAAACCCTTACCCTTTTATTTTTTAATTACCCGTACTCGTCTCATTACCTTAACGGGTATAAATTTTGCATCCCATACCCGTCCCATTTAATTCATGGGTACCTGCGGGTATCCTTACCCGTTCAGAATCAATAAATAAAACAAAAAATATTACAAATTTAACAAATTGAAGTTTAATTAATACTCTCTTTATTCCCTTATATAAGTCATTCTAGGGTATTTCACACAAATGAAGAAATATATTGATTTAACAAAAAAATTCTCTCATGTCATACTGGAGAATAAGCATTGGAATATGAAAAACACATGTATTAATGCAAAAAATTTAATATTTGGACCAAAAAACTAAACTAAAAGTTCTTGGAATCCTAGAATGACTTATATTTGGGGAAAACAAACTAATTTGCTAGAATGACCTATATAAAGGAATGGAGGGAGTAAGAATAAAGTAGTTTAGTGGTATCACTCAATGGTTGAAAAACAAAAGGTTGAGTTCAAATCTCATATCTTACATCTAAAAAACAATAATATTTATTAATATATAAAAAAGTTATGACGGGTAACGGGTACCAGGTACCCAAGGGGGTATTCTCATACCCGTCCCATTATCTTAACGGGTAACGGTTTTGATCCCATACTCGTTTCGTACCTTTTATACATGGTAAGGGTAGGCCCATTAGGGTCGGGTAGTACCGGATACCCGCGGGTACAGTACTCGTTGCCATCCCTAGTTGTGCAGCGATACTCTGCCAATTTTGGCAGAAATACTGCCACGGTTTGCGGATCAAATCAACGACGGGGATGAACCTAGTTTTCGTTCCCGTCACGTTTATTTTTCAGCTTTGAATTTTTCCTAAATAATTTTGGTTTTTTAGAAAACTAAAATTAATATATGCAGAATTAATTGATCCACATGATTTTGATTGTTGTTTGTTTTAAAATGTATAGAATGAATTGAGTTGTCTAATTAAAATTATTTGACACGGTTAGTTAGATGAACTATTTAATTGATATAAAATTAAAATTTTGGAACAACGAATCAGCCCATATAAGTTTATTTATATATAATTGTTATAATTAATAAAAGGATTATGTGTGTTTTAATTTGATTTTGCAAACCGTTTTTGTGCTTAATAAATATATTTTATATATTGGTTAAACACGTTAAACAGTTTTGATAAAATAATTAAACACAATAATTTATAATTTCTCGTCTTAAAGGTTTTGTGTTTTGGAATTGATTTTGCAAAGTTATTTGATGTTTAATTATTTGTATATAATATGGTAGAATTAAACACTTTAAAGTTTTGGTAAACTAATTGAACACAAATAATCAATATTTTGTATAGTTATATTTTGAGTGTCTAATTAAGTCTACATTTGATATATTTTAATTCGAATAAAATATAAATGATACAAAGTTAATTTAAGGTTAATTTGATGTTAAAATTAGTTAAAGGTCTAAATTAAGATTAAAATTAATTCAAGGGTTAATTTGATTAACTAAAAATATTACATAAACCGTTTATGTAATCAACCAATTAAATTTATTTAATTGAGTATGGACATGTTTGGTGTTATGAACATTATTAGACCTCTCTATAATTGTTATTTAGTCTTTTGGTATTTTTAAAAAATAGGGTATGCGAGTCCTGCCTTATCTACTATCTATTATATTTCTCTTCTCATATAAATCCCTTCAAATTAGTTGAAGTATTCTAAAGTAGTATAGAAATTAATATTGTTGTAAATCAAGACGCTAAGGAAAAGACGGAGGACCAGAAGGATAAATATGTAATAGTTAGTATTTACCTAAGGGTTGGCATTTTATTCCGTTTCTGGCTCGATGAAATTATTTAGATAATATATCCATAGCCGCCAATGTTGAATGTATGGTCTGATATATGCTAAAGCAAATCAAAACTAGGTTAGATTATGAGATTTAAAATAAATCCCCCACAAAACAAAAGTTAAGTCAATAAGCAAGTTATAAAATTGGTTACCCCTAATATTATAATTCAACCGGCAGTATCTGGGCGCCTTTGGGTGACTGAGAGTCTCAGGGCTCGGGGTCTTATGGATACACCTGAATTATCCAAAAATGTTTTCACGAATATATAAGGTTAATGACTTAAAGTAACTGAAAGTAATTGGGCGAGTCGTCTGGATTATTTAAAGCTATTAGGCAATATAGTTGGGATTAATATTAAAATGTATTAGTTACTAATGTGGTTAGTAACCCAACAACCTAGGAATCACATAGTTGATGTAATGATTGCATGAATCTACCTATTAAGGGGAGTGAACTTGTTTGAGCCATTCAAGGTAAGCTTCACGAGATAGGATCCTAGCTCACTAAAGAGTTTGTGAAATTCTTCGAATTAATATAGAGGGTTATTAATTTGGCAAAATAGTGGGAGCAATTTAAAAAACTAAAGTCCTATATTTAAATTGAATATGTTAAAGCAAATGAATAACATTCGTCACTCTATCTCACTCTCAATTTAAAGTAAATACTCTAAATCATCATATCTAAAATGGATCTACACAATATTTTAACCGATAACAAATTGAATAGTTCAAATTTCACCGACTAGTTTTACAACCGTCAAAATTGTTTTGAAGATTCAAAATGGTTGGATATGTATTAGATACACCGATACCCACCATCAAAATTGTTTTGAAGTTTTAAAAGATTGGGTATGTATTAAGATATCGATACCCAATGTCCCTGTTGATTATGCTCATGTCAAGAAGATTGATACCGAAAGCACCAATCAGATGACGAACGTACAAGATGTATCATACTTGCAGTTATGACAATAGAGCTACAAAGGCAACATGAGAACACGGATGCGTATTCCATGGTTATGCAGTTGAAGGAGGTGTTTTGAGAAACAGACTAAAATGCAAAAGCTATGAGACAGCAAAGTTGTTTCACTCCAAGATGCAAGAAGGTTCTTCTGCTGTGGCACTTTATGTCAAGACGATTGGCTACATCAACATAGCTTTCTAGTATTGGATTTGTGATGGATAATGAATTAAGTGTCGACTTAGTTCTACAATCCCTCTTGGATATTTATTCATAAATTCTCAGATGAATAACTCAGAGAAGAGCTCTTGGATATGCTCAAGTCAGTTGAGCCCAATCTTAAGAAAGAGAAAGTGATGTCAGCACTTGTTATTGAGGGATCTCAAGAGAGAAAATGGAAGTTTCCCAATTCTAAATATTCCAAGAAGAACAAATGCATCAAACCCAAGTCAATAAAAGCAAGAAGCCGAAAGGGAATGCCACCAATGTGGTAAAGAAGGGAATTGGAAGAGGAACTGTAAGAAGTACTTAGACTCTCTTAAGAAGAAGGGTCAGGATAGTGCTTTTACATTTGAAACTAAAGGATAGAACCTATGCCATGTAAGCAAGAAACGCATGTCTAAGCTGCATCAAGATGGGCTTATAGACTCGGTTGATTTTGAATCAATGGGCACATGTAAGTCTTGATTAAAGGTGATAACATCCAGATATTATCCAGGGACCAAAAGGAAAATTAACCAAACGACAACACCCAGGAGGTACGCCAGAATGATGGTGTACGAAGCAAGCTGTAGACATGGTGGATCGATAAAGTCCTTGATACGCCTCAGATAGTCAAACATCATAAAAAGGCTCGTAACCACCGCATCTCGGGAGATCCGCCATCAGGTATTGATACGCCCGTGGGATGTCTGCGCCGTCTTTCCATAAGAAACCCGACATCATTAAAGGCAAAGTAATAACCCATTAATGAACTAACGGTCATACTTGAATGAACTCAATAACCACCATTAATGAGGCATTAATGGAGATTTTCTGGTTACCAAATCGAGGGTTACAACTAACCTAGTATAAATAGACTTGCATCTCAAGCTATTGAGGTACACATTCCAATACCATTCTTCGTGCTTTCGTTTTATCATTTTCTATACTTTACTGACTTTAGCATCGGAGTCCCCCCGACCGAACCCAACGGTGCCCCCTCATAGGTGGAGCTCCGATGAGGATTCAGCCTGGTAACATCAAAAGGAAAGATGACAAAGGAACCTTTTAGCAATAAAGGAGAATGTGTATCAGACGCTCTAGGACTAATACATTTAGATGTATGTAGTCATATGTCAACACAAGCAAGAGAAAGGTTCAGTTACTTCATTAGCTTCATTAGATGGTCATTAATGGATTTAGGAGTTGAGTATTTAATTGATTAATTAGTTTACGGGATGTAATTAATTAATTTGTAAATTAATAAGATTGCATTCGGTAAGTGATTAATTAAAGGGATAAGTACAAAAAAATGCTTGTGGTTTGACTGATTTGCAAACACAAACCTGTGGTTTTTTTTTACAAACAGAGGTATGTGTTAAACGTCGTTACCAAAAAACGGATTTTTTGCTTACAACGTTACTTTGGGATGACGTGGCACTTTGACTAGGATTTTGACCAGGGGTAAAAACGGTAAGGATTTTGACCAGGCAAACCATAAGTACAAAAAAAAGCATGTGATTTGCCTGATTTGCAAGCGCGCACGTGTGGATTTTTATTTTACAAATAGAGGTATGTGTTAAACGGCGTTACCAAAAAACGGAATTAAAAATAAAATACCCCTAAACAATTATAAAGAAAATAAAATTAAAAGCTCTTTTCTTTCTCTCTTCTTCCTATTCGTTTTTCATCTCTCTGTAAACAATAAAAACCTTTTCTCCATTAAAGCACCGAACCAATACTCACCAACCTTAAACTTCCTCCTTTAAATGATTTGGTAAAATTGCTTCTGCACAAAAATGGCTTTTCAAGATCATTTTTCACATGAAATGGATTCAATCACCACTTTCCGCTTCTGCATCTTCATTCGTCTCTGTTGGCCCCGCTTGGCTAAGCAAAGCAGTGCTCCGTCAGGCCGATAAATTTTTAGGCATGAGAGGTTAGTTTCTTCTTTCTTTTTTAATTTCAATTTCCACCATTGATGTGATTAGTAAGTAGTTTTGTGTAAGTTTGTTTCGATTTCCACCATTGTTGCAGGTTTATCAGCTTTCTATTGGAGCTGCTTGTCGATCAGGTTTATCATCTCCTTTTTCATGTCTGATTCTCTGTCTTTTCCATCTTGGTGCTGAAAATAAATTGGTTTCAGGTTGTTGGATTTAAGAAGAAGAAGAAGATGATCAAGCTGATTTGATACCTTCCTCTGAACCATCTTGCATGGAAGAGCAAAAATTCCGTTTTTTGGTAACGACGTTTGACACATACCTCTGTTTGTAAAAAAAAAATCCACAGGTTCGCGTTTGCAAATTAAGCAAACCACATGCTTTTTTTGTACTTGTGGTTTGCCTGGTCAAAATCCTTACCGTTTTACCCCTGGTCAAAATCCTAGTCAAAGTGTCACGTCATCCCAAAGTAACGGTGTAAGCAAAAAATCCGTTTTTTGGTAACAGCGTTTAACACATACCTCTGTTTGTAAAAAAAACCATAGATTTGCGTTTGCAAATCAGTCAAACTACAAGCATTTTTTTTGTACTTATCCTTTAATTAAACTAATACGTAAATTTATTAATTAGTGTTGTTTGTTTAATTGGAGTAATTAAATTTAATCTAATTACAACTAATTGCATAAAATAAATACTATTGGTATTTATTCAAGTAATCAGATTAGGATTGGATTAATTCTATAATTAATCAATTAACCCTAAACCAACTAGGTTTAAGAATACACTATATATATAAATTAAAACACCCTAAACCTAATTCAATCCATAAGAATTTCGGCCAACCTATTGCTTTGTAAGCAATATGAATTTCCGCCACTATCAATCCAATTGATAAGGAATTTTGGTAAAACTGCCTAATCTCTCCAGTTCTTCGTTCGTTCTTCAGCTAGCACCGGTTCTAGCTCGATAGCTATTCATGCACCTGACTACGGAGATCTTACTACTTTGTGGATTCTTCAGTCGTCTCTAGAAGAGAGTCCGGGTAAGTTTTTATCCCTAAACGGATCCAAAAGGTTTTATTCAATCAATGGTTAACCAACAAACATCAAACTAAAAAGGGATTAGAAATAAATTTAAATGGCAATTCTGCTGCACTATAGTTGATTAACTGGCAATAATCCCTAATATATCTTAGTATGCCTTGTGATATAGATTAGAATTATTTTGGGTGTGTGAATGTATTTTTATCGTAATTTTGTGCCTTCCAAATCAAGACTAGCTGCTAAACCGAGAACAACTCTGATAGATGCCATTTTCACAACTGGAGAAAATATCTCATCAAAGTCAATACCTTTCTTTTGACTGAATCCCTTGACCACCAATCTAGCTTTGTATCGTGGCTGTGAAGAGTTCTCTTCTTGCTTCTTTCTGAACACCCACCTGTATGATGCAGCCTGAAGGTTTCATATCAAAGGATGCAAATAAAGTTTGCAAACTTCAGATATCCATTTATGGACACAAGCAAGCATCTAGAAGCTGGAATAAGCGTTTTGACGAAAAATTAATTAGGTCAAAGGGTAAAATTAATTAGGTCAAAAAAATAAAAAAGAATAATTAATGGGAAATTAGGTTAAAACCGAGAGAAAATCACAAAATCGCATTTTCGAGGCCCTAGACGAAGGATTTAGACCGAAATAGGGTGGGGCCCATATCTAAAGATGTGGGTTTCACCCGTCGGCCAATCCTATCCGGAGGTGGGTGAGCTCGAGAAGAGGGCCAAGTTGCGACATTTACTATTTTTTTTTTCTCAATTCTCCGGCGGCCTGCCGGGGCTCGAGCCCCCAACCCCCTAGTTTCGCCCCTATACCCTGTGGTGTATTTCTATATCCCATATCTGTTCCACATCCTTTTATACATGGTACGAATAGTTTTATTATAGTTGGGTGCCCCTTTCAAGGTCAACGGGCAGCGTCTGAAAATTTATGAAGATAACTTGGGCGCATTGGAGACACTGCGTTACATAGACGCCCCCTGAGGGAGTTTTCCTATCCTATCTCTTTTCTTTCACTTATGGTTCACTCTTATAAATATGCATCTGTTGGAATTTAATGCATGATTTAGTGTGGGGGAGGAGACAATAGGATAGGGCATTATGTACATGTACAAGTATGCAATTGAAAAAATTAATAATAATAATATTATTATAATTTTAATTTCGGTAACCTTTTTTATTTAATTATTTACATTCTGAATTAGTCTTTTCTGAACGTTTTTTAACGTCTCTTTTTAGAACGTGTCTCTCTCACAAACCCAGTCTTTCCCCACCTTCCTGATTTTCCTCCCACCTCCTTCTCCACTGAATCAGAGCTCAAACAGCTCTTTTTCTTAGTATAAATAGGGGAGAGATTGATTAAAATCAAATTAATCATTCATGTATTACACATGAATTTCGACCCCCCTATGGTCCATGGGCCTCATTGGGCTCAATTGGGCTTCCATCAATTAATTAACATCTATCTCTCTTTTAGGTTCCAAGTCTTATGTGTGACCCATTAGGTTCCTATTACTTCTGGCCGTATGCAACTATTAAATTAATTTTCAAAGAATTATATTTAATCTTTGCATAACGGAATGATGTACAGAGTATGTGATTAGCAACTAAAATAATATATATAGAATTAATTGATCCACTTGATTTTGATCGTTGTCTATTTTAAATTGTATAGATTGAATTCAGTTGTCTAATTAAGATGTTTTAATACGGTTAATTAGATAAACTATTTCATTGATACAAAATTAAAATTTAGAAACAACAAATCAGCCCATATAAATTTATTAATCTTTATAATTAATAAAAGGATATGGTAATGGTATGTGTTTTAATTTGATTTTGCAAACCGTAAATGACTTCTTGATTAGAACATCATTCACCTGAGAACACAACAACCGTCAGAAAATGGACCGGAGACCGGTGAACCCTCTCTGATGATAAAGTCAGTTGATAGACTAAGAGAATATCCAAGACTAGAAAGAAAGTATTTTCAATGATTAGAAATGCATTACCTCGATTCTCGGAGCAACTCTACTATTTATACATAATAAAAGTGATATCTTAGACACATGGCAGCTTATGATAAGTTAGTGAACCCTATCTTTACGTGCCACTATGTTTATGAGAATGAGAAGTGTGTATTTGGAATCCAATGCCTTGATTAGTCCACGTGTCTTCCAAAATACCCTTTTCAATAGATTGCCTTCGGCAATCATAAAGACGGTCGAATGATTGTCTTCGGTTCATACTTAAATCATGACCGAACCTCTCCACATTTCTTTGTATTGGTCAGAACTTATATGAGTTTCTTAAATCATAGTGGGCCCACTTATCATAAGCCCAAATGATTTAATACTATAACAGATGTCCCCCCAGTAAAGAATAGAAAACGTCTTTAGGCTTTTCCCATATGACACGTGTAAAATGTAGTGCTCTTCATCATAATTACTACGTCGTCATACCAAAAGTGTCGTAATGATGACAAACGGTTTTGCTTATATTCCTAAGGTAAACCCTTGAGCTACTCCTCCTTTCACCTTCCCTTAAATCATCATTTTCAAAGAAGAGTTGTCCTCCCCTAAACTTCTTCTGCCATCTCCAATTTTTCTGCAAACTGTAAGTTCCTTATCCTTTCTCTTTGTTTTAATTATTTCATATAAAAAATGGCCTCCTCTTCTAAAAACGGAACCAAAAAGATCCGTAGATCCCTTCAGCAAGAACCTCAACTTTTCCCTGAAAACTTAGAAAATATTGTCGAAGAATCTGAATCTTCCCCTCCTCAAGACCTAAACGTTGAAAACCCTGAGAGTGAAAATTCCTCAGAGGGAAAGAAAGCTAAACCCAAGAAATCAAACCCCAAGGCCTTTGATCAACCTTCCACCATTACAAAAACTCGCCTAAAAGCTCTCCCCGATATTTATCCATGGCTGAAAGAGTTTTCGCTATCTATGCCCAAAGGCAATGATAGGGTACATCTTCCCCATTCCTCCACTAAAATGGGCATGTTCACCCTATTCTTTGAATGGGAAATGGAATTTCTCCTCCCTCTAGGCATATTAGTCGCGGTAAACGAATTTAATCTTTGCCCCTGCCAAATTTCTCCTAATGCCAGGCTAGAGTTCCTTGCATTCCATAAGATCTGTAACGATTTGGGCATCGAACTCTCTAGACCTCTCTTTCGGCATTTCTAGCGACCTACCAAAAAACCGAAGGAAGACTTTGTGTATTGGGTTTGCCCGAAGAGGCGGTTGAACTTCCTGACAAAAAAGGTCCAAAGTTTAAAAAACTTCAAATCTAAGTGGTTCTGGATCGAACCGAATGGTGTAGATCCAAATCACACCTACATTCACGGAGGCTTCCCATTCGCCCGAAAATGGAATGAAGACCCAAAAGAAGCCCATACTTGGAAGCCTGCCCAGATTTTATCTCCGAAAGAAGAAGTGTGGGCACATCGAATACCCTCCTTTAACATTAAATGGAAATATCCCATATTTATGAGGATTCTTCGAGGGAATGGCCGAACCTGCTTCTTCAGTGAAACCCATGGGATTATTTATCCCAATACTGAACCTTTTGCAGGTATTAATCTTGTTTTTTGCGTTTATACTCCTTTCTTTTTTGTTGCAGGATTTTCTGATCATGTCTACTCGTACCCAAAAAATGCTACCTCAACTGGCGAAGCTGAAACAAAAAAGAAGTAAACAAAAGCCATAACTAGAAACAACAAATGCTTCTGATGCTGAAAACGCCATTCCAACTCAAGCTATTGCTACATCAATTCAACCCTCGGCAACAGACTTACCACCAAAAGATCTAGCTCCCCTTGAACCGAATGAAACTTCCATGGAGCAGGACAACCGAGTGATTATTGCACTTCCTGCTTCTTCTTCAGACCGAAGTCCATATGCAGTCTTAAACACCGAAGACATCCCCTTCTGCTCTACAATGTCTGCTGTGGACATCAATTTGACAAAGGATGATGGTCTTCCTTCTCCCAACAGATTTGGTGTGAATGTTGATGACTAGTTTGAAAATGATCCCCACCATTCTCCCGAAGTCCCTCTGACAAAGCAAACCAAGAAGGAGAAGAACGGTGAAGGCTCTCCAGCGATTAACGTCAATGCTCCCAAAAGAAAATTAAAGAAGATAATTATTGATCCTGAAGAAGATTACAGCACAGACTCGGACATCTCCGATACTGAAAGGGAGATGATGCTGGAGGAAGCAGGGCCGTCTCCAGCATTTTGGAGGCCCTAGGCGTATTGTGCATTTTTTTCCATATCTAAATCTAATAAAATCAATAAATTATTAACTACAATTCAAGTCATCTAATAATAACATAAAGCTAAGAAATTATTATTCTTCTTGCTTTTGTACATGTAAAATCGAGTTTTCTTTTATATATTTAAAATAAAGTTTCTTCTCACCAGTCATGCGAGAAACAAGCAGACGACAAAATATTAATTTCTGGAAATTAATCTTGGACGGCTGAACTTGAACCTAATCGCAAGATTCTATGGAAAGAAAGAGAAGAATTTATCTTCGAGATTAAAAATTGGGGGAGTCGCGTATTTATTATGAATTACAGGCTTAAATCACTACTTGGATATCGATTGATCCAAGGAATCTTGTCATTTTGATCTATCCAAAATTTTATCATTTGGCCAATGAACTATCCCAATTGGTGAAATTTCAATCCAATTTGGATGGAAACTTAATAGAATTATTGACATATGATGATATTTTGATAACTAGACTTGATAAATTTTAGTTTATAGATTTGTTTTCTTGTTTTAATCTCATTAATTATTTGGGTAAATCAACTTTAAAACGTACGGCATATCAAGCCCATATGTTAAAATATCATCACATATCATAAGGAAACAATTTTATCAAGACTTCATCAAAATTAAGTAGAATTTCATCAATTTGAATAGTATATGGTCCAAATGTGACCAAATGATAAATTAGTGGTCAAATATTAAAATTTTAAATAAATCAGAGTCTAAATAATATTTTATATCAAATTACAAATTGTAATTTATAAGTGCATTTCGTCTTGTAATTAAAAAAATAAAAAATTTAAAAATCACTACAATAACAAAATAATAGTTTATACATTGTTTCCAAATATGAAAAAAAGTTCAGAAAAAATAAGTATAGGTGTTGTCAAAAGAAAGAAAAAAAAATAAGAGAAAAAATGAACTAATAAATGTTGATCCAAAGAATCATCAAAATTGAATGAAATTTCATCAATTTAAATAGTTTATGGTCTAAATGTGATCAAATAATAAATTAGTGGTCAAATATTAAAATTTTAAATAAATCAGAGTCTAAATAACATTTTGCACCAAATTACAATTTATAAGTGAATTTCATCTTGTAATTTATTAAAAAATAAAAAATTAAAAAATAACTAAAATAACAAAACAATAATTTATATATTCGTGTTGTCAAAGAAAGAAAGAAAAAAATAAGAGAAAATGTGAGAAAAAAATGCTAATCCAAATGTGACCAAATGATAAATTAGTGGTCAAATATTAAAATTTTAAATAAATCAGAGTCTAAATAACATTTTATATCAAATTACAAATTGTAATTTATAAGTGCATTTCGTCTTGTAATTAAAAAAATAAAAAATTTAAAAATCACTACAATAACAAAATAATAGTTTATACATTGTTTCCAAATATGAAAAAAAGTTCAGAAAAAATAAGTATAGGTGTTGTCAAAAGAAAGAAAAAAAATAAGAGAAAAAATGAACTAATAAATGTTGATCCAAAGAATCATCAAAATTGAGTGAAATTTCATCAATTTAAATAGTTTATGGTCTAAATGTGATCAAATAATAAATTAGTGGTCAAATATTAAAATTTTAAATAAATCAGAGTCTAAATAACATTTTGCACCAAATTACAATTTATAAGTGAATTTCATCTTGTAATTTATTAAAAAATAAAAAAATAAAAAATAACTAAAATAACAAAATAATAATTTATATATTCGTGTTGTCAAAGAAAGAAAGAAAAAAATAAGAGAAAATGTGAGAAAAAATGCTAATCCAAATGTGACCAAATGATAAATTAGTGGTCAAATATTAAAATTTTAAATAAATCAGAGTCTAAATAACATTTTATATCAAATTACAAATTGTAATTTATAAGTGCATTTCGTCTTGTAATTAAAAAAATAAAAAATTTAAAAATCACTACAATAACAAAATAATAGTTTATACATTGTTTCCAAATATGAAAAAAAGTTCAGAAAAAATAAGTATAGGTGTTGTCAAAAGAAAGAAAAAAAAATAAGAGAAAAAATGAACTAATAAATGTTGATCCAAAGAATCATCAAAATTGAGTGAAATTTCATCAATTTAAATAGTTTATGGTCTAAATGTGATCAAATAATAAATTAGTGGTCAAATATTAAAATTTTAAATAAATCGGAGTCTAAATAACATTTTGCACCAAATTACAATTTATAAGTGAATTTCATCTTGTAATTTATTAAAAAATTAAAAATTAAAAAATAACTAAAATAACAAAATAATAATTTATATATTCGTGTTGTCAAAGAAAGAAAGAAAAAAATAAGAGAAAATGTGAGAAAAAAATGCTAATCCAAGGAATTGATCCCTCAGCCTTATAAACATCTCTATTATGTCTTTACCATTCAGCCTAGCAATCTCATTTGTTATATTTTTAAATCTATATACCTTTTAACTATAATTTTTTTTTAATAATTATCAAATTTTAAAAAAATTTCGATCGGAGGCCCCCGTAAGTCGGAGGCCCTAGGCGGCCGCCAACGTGGCCTCCCCCTGGAGCCGGCCCTGGGAGGAAGCTAACGAGAAGTTATCCAAGAACTCTCGTCTTTGAAGGATTCAAATTCCCCTGGCCGAAGACACGTACTTCTCAAGAAAACAGGGCTGGCAAACAGAAGTAATTGATCTAAGTGAGCATGTTCCGAAGAAAAGAAAAGAATACAAAGAAATGAGAGCTCAAATGAAGGCCAATGGCAAGCTTCCCATTCCTCATGGGGTTAAATTGGAAACCGTCCAGCAAATCACTGATACAGTTACCCTCAAAGGAATAGCAAAGTATTCCCAGTATGACCGATTCAAAGTAAGTCTCCTTTTTTCCCAAATTTGAAATTTGTTAACTTTTATCCTTCTTACTTTCTGACTCCTCTTTTTACACCTATGGTCTGGTATTTTTTGGGATCGTTTAACCCTTCGGATCCCCAGTATTGCTGAAGACGTTGCACGTCTTTCGGTTATGTCGGATGATGCTGAATTTTTTGAGCACTTGAATGCCTTCGAGGTATCGCGTGAAGCTTTGGAGAGGAAAGTTGTTGTAAGTTTTACTTTTCCCTTTGCTTTCTTATTGTTTTTATTTTATTCTGCTATTTACTCTCTTTGCTCTTCACCTTATAGGACTTATCTTCTACAACTTACTCATTAAACAATTTCGCAACTTAGCTGCAAAATATCATGAGTTAAAGTCGAAGATGGATGACCAGCATCTTTCTACAGTCGAAGCTTTGAAGGAGATTGATAATGTCCGAAATGAGCTATTCATAGCCTGGGAAGAGCTTGACAAATCGCAGCAAAAAGCCTCAGCTTCGGAGAAAGCCGAAAATTGGACCTTCAAAAAGCAGCTCGAATTGACGAACTTGAGGAGCTTATTTCTTTGAAGGATGATCTTGTCAAGAAACACCTTCATACTCTGAAGGATCTGCAAGAAAATCATAACACTGTGAAGGCGGGCTCAGATAAATATCTCAAGGCACGAAACCAATTTGAGAACGAGCTTGATGCCTTGAAGTATAAAATGACCAAAACCATTATATTACTGGATTCGGCCAGAACTGAAGCCGACGCAACGAGAGAAAGCAGAAAAAGATAAGAAAACGATGTCATTTGTTCAAGTCAACAACGATGAACTCCGAGGAAGAATAACCCTCCTAAATCAAGAAAAAGCTAATTTCGAAGCTCATTTTGCCAAGACAATTGAAGATCTAAAGGCTCAAACTGTTGATACGATTGCTAAAAAAAAGGAGGCAGAAGAGCTTGGAAATAAAAAAAAATCTCTGCAATAACGTGTCTTCTTCCTTCGAACTTTGAAGGATAAGATTCCCGAAGTTGACTTTGACTTCTGGGTTAATCTTTTTTCTCCGGAAGATCCGGATTATCCCCAAATTCCGGATGAAGGAGAATTTCCAAAACCACGCCTCCCGAACTGAATTTTTTCCTTCTAATTTATTTTACTTATTTTGCTAAATGTTAGACAAATTTTATAAAAATGTTATCTGTTTATTCATTTGCCCAAGTGTGTAGATAAATTTTCTTATCTTTTTAGAATTTTTTTTTTGACTTGATGATTGTGACTAGAATCCTTTAAGCATGCATAGGTTTAGTCTTTAATATAATAAAAAAGGATAAAATGTTGTTTGACATCATTGGAAGGAAAAAAATGTTGTTTGACATCTATGTGCTTTATTCGACAGCCAAAAAAGCAGGAGTCTACAGCCTTAAGAACTCATACCGCTCTAAAAAAATACAAACTACCGATGAGGTAGGTTTACTGATAAAATTTTCTTAGAGATACAACATTCCATGTCCTTGGGATAGATCTGCCATCTAGATCCTGAAGCTTATATACATATGTGCCGACACATTCGACGATCTGAAAAGGCCCTTCCCAAGTTCTTCCTAGCTTTCCTCTATCCACTCTAGATTGCGAAGGATTGGCATTTCGCATGACTAAGTTCCCAACATAAAATTGCCTAAGTCTAACTCGTTTGTCATAGCCAGCTTTGACGTGTTGTCTATATGCAGCTGTTTTGATCAATGCTTCCTCCCTTCGCTCTTCCAAAAAATCCAGCCTTCAGCGCATTACTTCTTCATTCCCATCAGTGGAGAAATATGTTGCTCTAGGGCTAGAGGAACCTATTTCCACCGGGACGAAGGCTTCGGCACCATAAGTGAGGGAAAAGGGAGTTTCTCTGGTGGCAGCCATGGGGGTAGTTCTATATGCCCACAGGACATGTTGCAATTGATCAACCCATTATCATTTTGCCTTCCCCAATCTTTTCTTTAGGCCTTGAACAATTGTTCGGTTTATTACCTCGGTCATCCCATTAGTTTGAGGATGGGCTACCGAAGAAAAATGAAGCTTGATGCCCAAATTTGCACAGAATGCTCAGAAAGCTTTACAATCAAATTGCTTGTCATTATCAGTTATGATTGTGTGTGGAACTCTGAAACGACATAAACCATTTTCTCTATGAAAGTGATGATGTGAGCCGAAGAGATTGTGGCCACTGCCTCGGCCTCTACCCATTTGGAAAAATGCTCCACAACAACAATAAAAATTTCTTTTGTCCTCGTGCAGTTGGAAAAGCACCTACAATATTAATTCCCCATGTTGCAAATGGCCAAGCTGGTTGAATTGCTCTTAATGCCGTCGCAGGGGATTGAATAATCGGAGCAAAAGATTGGCATACAAAAACACTTCTTCATAAATTCTACCACATCTCTAACCATTTTTTGCCAGAAAAAACCATGTAATTGAGCTTTTTTGGCCAAAGCATCTCTCCCTTCATGGGCACCACACAGACCTTCATGAATCTCGTGCAAAATTTGATTTTCTTCCTCAAAGCCAACACACTTCAACCACAGTCTATCAAAAGATCTTCAGTATAAAACTCCTTCTATCACCGAATATCTTCCTAACTTACGTAAGATCTGAATTTGCTCATTCTTCTCTTCAGGCAAAACACATGTTGTTAGATATGAGTAGATTGGATAAAACCATTCTTCGGAAAGATCAATAACCATGACTTTGGTTTTTTGAATGTTGGGAACTGCAATTAGCTCAATGGAACATTGACATGTCAGAGACCCGCTTGGAGTCGAAGCCAACTTCGTAAGATATCAGTCTCATCATTTTCTTCTCTCGACACTCGTTGTATCTCCAAGCTTTGGCCTTCGTCTTTCCCCTCCTGAAGAAGAGCTTTTACCATTGCCAAATATTTCTTCATTGTCTCAGATCGAGTTTCAAAATTTTCTGTAAGTTGGCATACTACCAACTGAGAATCACTCTTGAGGATGGCCTTATCTGGCTTGATAATGTTAAGAATTCTTAGCCCCTGCAATAATGCCTCATATTCGGCCACATTGTTGGATGCCGCGAAACCTAAGTGAGCGGCATAACAAAGCTTTAAATCACCGGGACCCTTGATAAAAACTCAAATACCATAACCATCGTTATTCGCACTGCCATCTGCAAAGATTTCCCAAACCTCGGAACTTGCTGGTATTAAACCTTGTTGATTATGGATTTCTATCAAGAAATCAGCTCCTGGGCTTTAAATGCTCTTCTCGGTTCGTATTGAATATCAAACTCTGTTAGCTTTAAAGCCTATTCAGCGATTCATCCTGATGTCTCCAGCCTCTGCAGAATCTTCCTGAGTGGCATATTAGTCCTGACCACAATGGCATGACTTTGGAAATAGTGCCGCAACTTCTGCGCCGCAATAACAACCCCATATGCCAGTTTTTCTAGCTTCGGATATCTAGTTTCTGCATCCTTTAAGAACGACTAACATAGTAAACTGGAAACTGCTTTGTTCCCTCCTCCCGAACCAAAACTACTCCAATTGAGTCTTCGGCCACACTTATATATAAGTACAATATTTCACCAGGAATAGGCCTACTCAGAAGTGGAGGAGAAGCTGCTCGAAGGACGTTTGGCACTGGGCTGTCTGGTCAAAATTCTTTGGTACTTTTTAAACTTTTATAAAAAGGCATGCAACGCTTGGCAAAGCAAGAAATGACCTCCCTAGAGCATTAATCTTACCGTTTAATTTTTGCACATCATTTATCCTCTTTGGTGGCTCCATGTCAATGATTGCCTGAATTTTTTCAGGATTTGCCTCAATACCCCTTTGGGATATCATAAAACCCAAAAAATTTCCGGATGACACACCGAATATACACTTCTTCGGGTTTAATTTTAGATTATGTTCTTGCAAAGTCGCAAAGACCGTAGCCAGGTCTGTTTCATGCTCCTCTATCGAACGACTATTCACTATCATGTCATCAACATAAACCTCTACCTTATCTCCGATGACATCTCCAAAGATTTTGTTTACCAGCCGCTGGTAAGTAGCTCCTGTGTTTTTCAACCCAAAAGGCATCATTATACCCGAATGTGCCTTCATCCGTTCTAAAACAAACGTTTGCAATATCCTCTGGATTCATAGGATTACCCGGTGGCATGCTACCTTTAGATTCCTCTAGAACTTCCTTCGCTACTTCGTTCATACTATGCTCCATCTTAGTCCACACTGAATCTATATTTAATTCATGTTACAAGACCAAATATCTTCTGTGGTCATTTTATCCACAAACTTTTGTTGGTTCTCCTCTTGCAGTTTCCGCCACTTAATCTTAGTCTCCACTTGTGGTATTCATTTTCTTACACATCTCCTACTTCGAAAATCAAGCATCATTACTCTATATTGAGTTGTCATACTCTCATCGGGGATCACCTTACAATCAATATAACTCTTTCTCCAAGCACTCCTTACTAAAAAGAAGTCAATTTGGCTCGCATTAGCGTCACTTCGATAAGTCACTAAGTTGTTATATTGCAAAAAAAGAACTTTATGAAAAATCGAGTTTCACGTAAAAACTTTGAACTTTACATAAATCCTCTATTTTTAGACATAATTTGCGTAAATTTATTAGGGGAAAGTACAAAAATAAATCTTGTGGTTTTGGCTATTTTCAAACATAGACTATGTGGTTTAAAAGTTGGCAAACAGATACCTTGAGGTTGATTCCGTTAGCAAACACAGTCAAAGTTAACTAACGGCGTTAAAAAAAAGTCAAAAGTCAAAGGGAAAACGGAAAAGAGTTAATTTTGTCCTTATATTTATTTATTTTATAAATTAACCCCTTTATTATCTAATTATCACAAACAAACACCAAAATCAAATATACTATCTTCTCCATCTCTTTTTAATTTCTTATTTTTCTTCTTCTTTCTCTCTTCTCTCTCATTTTTGTTAATTTCTCTCTAAAATCATTGAGTTTCACTCACTTTCACTCCCTTTCACTCATTTTCTTTTGAGGAAACATTTGAGGAGGCTTCGGCACAGTGTATCATGGTAAGAATACACAATCGTTGTATACACGATCGTTTTATATTAATCTCTGACACAGAAAACCACAAATTGACCACTCCATCCACATATCTATTTCAATGCAAATCAATTTCTCAACCTCATTAAGAACAGCATGAACAGAAACCCTAAAGATCAAACTCAGTCATTAAGCTTAACCAAAACCCCAAAATCAAGCAAAATCAAATTCAAAACATGTAATAAATCAAAACCCTAACTTCGAATCACCAAACTCAAAGGGTCAGAACTACACGAACCGTAAAATTATATCACTGCACCATTAAACCCGGAATCAGAATTGCATGAAAATATAAACACAGAATTCAAAAGCTGGAAAACTCCAAATCCGGAAATTTGAAGTTATGATACCGAGATCAGTAGACTATGAGATTGAGTTAAGAAAAAAAAACACAAAAAGGAATTACAGAGTAAATTGGTATTTATAGCAAAAGGAAAGAAACGCAATGAAAGAGAGTAAAATAGGTAACTGCAAGATTAACGCATTTGAGACATTTATTGAGCTCTGACCTTGACTAACTTAAAGAATTGCAGAGAAATCAATGGAAAGTCGAGTTTGGGCTTTCGTAGAATGTTTAGTGCTTTGATTGTTCGCACTTAATTATTTCCTATGCTTATCTCTGTTTCTGCATTCTAATTTTGATTGAGTTGCTTTCTGAATGATTTGCAACCATAGTGTATCCTTACCATGATACAATGTGTTGAAGCCTCCTCCTCGAATCTTTCCTCAAAAGCAAACGAGTCAAAGGGTAGGAAAGTGAGCGAAACTCAATCATTTTAGAGAGAGAAATTAATAAAGAGAAAAGAAAGAAAAAGAAAAAGAAAGAATAAGAAAAATAAAAAAAAGTAAAAGAAAGAGAAGATGATGTATTTGATTTTTATTTTTTATTTTGGTATTTGTTTGTAATAATTAGATAATAAAGGGATTAATTTATAAAATAAATAAATAAATATAAGGATAGAATTAACTCTTTTTTTTTAATTTTGACTTTTTTTTTTTACACTGTTAATCAATTTTGACTTGTTTGCTAAAGGAATCAACCTCAAGATACCTGTTTAGCAACTTTTAAACCACATATTCTATGTTTGAAAATGACAATGTTGGACTGGATATTAAATCGGATTTGTAACTGGATCACGGGTCACTTGGTCGGACCAGATGGTTCAGATTGGTCGAACCGGATGACGTAATAAATAAATAAAGTGTAAATTTCAAATAAAACCCTTGTGGTTTCACTTATTTTCAGATAAAGGACTGTGGTTTACTTTTTGTCAAAACGAGAATTGAGGTTTCACACTTGGATTAATGCTATTAAAACCATTTTTAACGACCTGAAAATGAAAATTTTCAAGAATTAAAATTGTTCAATGTCATATTTTTTTATGGAACTACATTTTTTATTTTCGAAAATCATCTTTTTTGGAACTTTCTCTCTCTAAACATTAACTTTCTCTCTTTACCAAAAATCATCTAAATAATCTCAAAATAAAAAAGTTCAAGAATTAAAGTTGCTTAAAATATTATTAGTTCTTAAAAAATGTCATTTTTGAACTCGTCAATGGTGATTTTAATAGTATCAATCGAAAAAATCATTATTTTGCTAAAGTTGAAAACCTCAATCCTCGTTTTGATAAAAAGTAAATCACAGTCCTTTATCTGAAAATTAGTGAAACCACAAGGGTTTTATTTGAAATTTACTCATAAATAAAATATATATTAATTATATATATATATTTCAAAATCAAAAATTACACAGTATCTGAGGAATTACAGACAGTATCAGAGGAATTTTATAAAAGTACCAGTGTATGAATCTAAATCGACAAGTATTTCCAAATATATCACTGATAAAACCATAAAACCATTACAAAATAAAACCATAAAAGACAAAGCACTCAATAATACTACCATATGCATCACAAAAATTTACACTATTTTATAAAAGTATAAGTTAACATCACCATATGAATCAAAAGCAACAAGCATTTCGACAGTAAATGACTACAATACAAATCTGTAGAAAATTAAATCCACAAACCCAAGTATATTAAAATGAAATCAACAAACCCAACAACCGTAGTATATTGAGGCGTTGAGGCTGTGCATTCAGAGGCTTTGAGGTGGCGCAAGCCTTGGCCACGGTGGAAGCAAAGTATTCAGGCGGCCATAGGAATGGGGAAGAAAGGCGGGTAGCGGCAATCGGAATGGGGAAAAAAGAATGGGCTGGGAAAGAAAGAAGAGCAAATCGCGATTTTGGGGTTTTGAAATTTGTTTTGATTCTTAATTTTCTAGGGTTCTCTAAGAGTAAAATATTTTTAATTTTAATTTTTTAAAAAAAAATTAAGAACCCAATGTCACACTAGTTCCTGGTCAAACCACCGGGTCCTAGTTTGACCCCGGGTCACTCTGGTTTGTTGAGAATTCAACAAACTGGAGTGGTTCGGACTAGTTTTCTGGACGATTTCCGGTCCAATCGACTGGTCCGGTCCGAGCCTGCTAACATTGGAAAATGGCTCAAACCACAAGGTTTATTTTTGTACTTTCCCCAAATTATTATTTTATAAAAAAACATCGACTTTGCAAAAAATCGAGTTTCATGTAAAACCGTAAAACTTTATGTAAATCATCTAATTTACGTAAAGTTGTACTTATTTTACGTAAAGTTGTTTTTTTTTAACAAACAACTTTATGAAAAATTTAGTTTCACGTAAAACCTTTAAATTTAACATAAATTTTCTATTGTTAAACATAATTGATGTAAAGTTTCTTAATTTTCATAAAGTTGTTATTTTAAAAAAATAAAAATAAACTTGATTGCCATAAAAAAAAAAATTGTAAAAGAAAGCAATGTTGTAGTCTAAAAAAATAATAATAATATTTTTTAGGGAAAAGTACAAAAATAAATTTTGTGGTTACACCTATTTTCGGACAACACCTATGTGGTTTAAAAGTTTGCAAAATGGTACCATGTACTTCATTCCGTTAGCAAACACATATCAAATTGACTAACAGCGTTAAAAGTCAAAGGGAAAAAAGTTAATTTGATCCTTATATTTATTTATTTTATAAATTAACCCCCTTACTATCTAATTATCACAAATAAATCCCAAAATAAAAATTAAAAATCAAATACATCATCTTCTCCGTCTCTTTCATTTCTTATTTTTGTTCTTCTTTCTCTCTCTTCTCTCTCTCCTCTTTGTTAATTTCTCTCTCTAAAATCAATTGAATTTCTCTCTCTAAAAAAGAAACAATCTCTCCAAATCAATATCAAGTCTTCTAACATATGATAATAAGCTAAATATCAAAATCAATGCAAGTTAAAAAGCAACCATGCAAGTTCCAGTACAAATTCTTCAGATGAATGGAGGATAAGGAGAAAATAGTTGTACTACAGGAACTCTTTGCATCAGGTTTAACCCATACTTTTGCTCATATATATATATATATACCAAACTAATTTCCTTGTTTAATTTTAATCCATACTTATTAAACTTAACTCCTTTCTTAATCTTTATGCAGAAGAAAGTGATTTTAACAGCCAAGTCCATACTAGAAGAAAGCATTGCACAACTATGTGAAAAAAAGCTTGTATGAGTCTGAGTGTCTGACAATGGCAGATTTTGGGTGTTATTCAGGACCCAACACACTTCTACCACTTTCGGAAATCATTGAAGCAATTGATTCCAGTTTTACTAAATTGAATAAGAAACAACCAAATCTGCAGTATTTCCTACATGATCTTCCAAGGAATGATTTTAACACCATTTTCAGATTAGTACTACCCGGTTTTCATCAGAAATTAGAGAAAGGAAAAGGCAACAAGTTTGAACATTGCTTCATTGGTAAATATACAAGTTGGGAAGGCAATTACTATAAGAATTGCGCTTAATTCCAAGAGTTTTAAAAGGACATTGTATTTGTGCTGTTTTTGAATAGTCGGTTTACAAAACCTAACAATGGATGACTATCAACCATTTCCATTTTTTGGATTTGGATGTATATCGTCTCGATTGTTGCTAATACTATTTTTTTCACTAATTTACCCGTTAGTTAATTTATCCTTTAGTTTATGATATTGATTTGGAGAGATTGTTTCTTTTCTAGAGTGAGAAATTCAGATGATTTTAGAGAGAGAAATTAACAAAAAGTAGAGAGAGAAGAGAGAGAAAGAAGAACAAAAATAAGAAATGAAAGAGATGGAGAAGATGGTGTATTTGATTTTTAATTTTTATTTTGGGGTTTATTTGTGATAATTAGATAATAAGGGGGTTAATTTATAAAATAAATAAATATAAGGATCAAATTAACTTTTTTCCTTTTGAATTTTAACACCGTTAGTTAATTTGGTATGTGTTTGCTAACGGAATGAAGTATATAGTACCATTTTACAAACTTTTAAACCACGTGGGTGTTGTTCGAAAACAGGTGTAACCGCAAGGTTTATTTTTGTACTTTTCCCTATTTTTTAATTGATTATTAACTTGTAATAACATGTTAAGTTTTTCTTTTATTAAAGATTGGTTAGCGAGGAACGGTAAGCGGCGAACATCCCAGCTATGATGGCACCCCCATCACAGACCAAAAAAAACCTCGAACAATAACAGGTTAAGTTTTTATTTACTTACCTTCTTCTCTTTTTATAACACATTAATATTTGTCTTAATCCTATTTATTGTTAAAAACAAAAGTGAACCATAATTTTATTTTAAGACGAAGTATTCATAGAATTCACTCAAATGCTTTTGCCTGGGATTATCTCTGAAAATCAATCTGCGTTTATTAAAGGGATGTCTATTCATGATAATGTTTTGATTGCATTTGAACTTATTCATAGCATTAACAATAACGTTGCTAAGAAAGTAGGTAATGTGGCACTAAAGGTTGATATGAGTAAAGCATATGACAGGGTGTATTGGAATTATCTAAGAGAGTTGATGCTAAAGTTGGGTTTTGCAGATAAATGGATGAATTTGATAATGCATTGTGTATCTTTTGTGCAATATATGGTTAGAATAAATGATCAGTTGGTTGGTCCTGTTTGTCCAAAAAGAGGGCTCCGTCAAGGTGATCCACTATCACCGTATTTATTCCTGCTTTGTGTTGAAGGGTTGACGTCATTATTGATGGTAGCTGAGAATATAGGGTTATTGCATGGGTTCCAAGTTAAGCGAGGGCACTAGCAATTTCACATTTGCTCTTTGCTGATGATGCATTCTTATTTTTCCAGGCTACCATATCTGAAGCTAGAATGTTAAAAAAAAAATTACTCAGATCATATGAATTAGCTTCGGGGCAATCTATAAATTGTCAAAAATCTGGAATCATGTTTAGTAGAAATGTGGCAAATGACCTGGCTATGAGAATTTCTAGCATTTTGGGTATTACTAGTCCGTTGAATACGGAAAAGTATCTGGGTCTTCCACCGTTGGTGGACAGAACGAAATGAGCAATCTTTGCACACTTCAGAGACAGATTATGGCAGCGGCTACATCGCTGGAGAGGGAACGGAATATCAAAAGCTAGTAAGGCTACACTTATTCGAGCAGCAGGGCAAGCCATCCCAATCTATTTCATGAGTGTATTCTTGCTCCCTATATCGATGGATGAGGAATTCCAACGAATGTTGAATTCGGTTTGGTGGGGTAATAAAAATTCAGGTGAGAGAGGACTGATTGGATGGCATGGGACAGATCATGTGCTCAAAAAGGGAGGACTGAGTTTCCAAAATTTCACAGCCTTTAATCTTGCTATGTTGGGAAAACAGGGATGACGGTTATTTACCAATCCATCTTCGCTTGTTAGTAAAGTTTTCAAAGCTAAATATTATCCAATAGAGGATTTTATGGGGGGACTCATTGGGGCATTCACCAAGTTTTATATGGCGAAGTATCTAGAGTTCTCAACTAATCATTAGAGAAAGAATCAGATGGAAAATTGAAAACCGTCAATCAATAAATGTGTGGAGTGAGAGATGGTTGCGTAATGAGGATGATGGCTATATACAAACCCCTATGGTGGAAGGGTTGGAGTATTTGAAAGTTAATGATTTGTTTATCCATAATTCTAGGGATTGGGATGAAGAGCTATTGGAGAAAATTTTCGAGCATAGAGATATTACAGAAATTCATAAATTGGTCGTTGGTTGGTACTTTGAGTAGTGAGGGTCGATTAATATGGAAATTCCATTCTTCAGGACGTTACATAGTGAAAAGTGCTTATCGATTGGCTACAACGTCGAAAGCAGGTGAAAGATTTCATGTTCAAGAAGCCTGAAAAAAATTATGGTATGCTGAAATTCCACAAAAGGTCCGACATTTTAGTTGGCAATTAGCACGCAATTGTCTCCTAACGCGTGTGAATCTACAATTTCGTGGGTTAAGAGTGTGGCAGAAGGCGGGACTTCTGGAATGAATTAATGCGGAGGCGATAGGGATGGCAACGGGTAGTGTACCCACGAGTACCCGACACTATCTGACCCTAATGGGACTACCCAAATCCTGTTTTAAAGGGTATGGGACGGTATAGGATTAAAAATACTACCCGTCACGGGTATGAGGAGACCCCCTAGGGTACCCGGTACCCGCTAACCATTGCTAGCTATGCGAAACCACCAAATCTGCAGTATTTCCTACATGATCTTCTAGGGAATGATTTTAACACCATTTTCAGATTAGTACTACCCGGTTTTCATTAGAAATTAGAGAAAGGAAAATGCAACAAGTTTGAACATTGCTTCATTGGTAAATATACAAGTTGGGAAGGCAATTACTATAAGAATTGCACTTAATTCCAAGAGTTTTAAAAGGACATTGTATTTGTGCTGTTTTTGAATAGTCGGTTTACAAAACCTAACAATGGATGACTATCAACCATTTCCATTTTTTGGATTTGGATGTATATCGTCTCGATTGTTGCTAATACTATTTTTTTCACTAATTTACCCGTTAGTTAATTTACCCTTTAGTTTATGATATTGATTTGGAGAGATTGTTTCTTTTCTAGAGTGAGAAATTCAGATGATTTTAGAGAGAGAAATTAACAAAAAGTAGAGAGAGAAGAGAGAGAAAGAAGAACAAAAATAAGAAATGAAAGAGATGGAGAAGATGGTGTATTTGATTTTTAATTTTTATTTTGGGATTTATTTGTGATAATTAGATAATAAGGGGGTTAATTTATAAAATAAATAAATATAAGGATCAAATTAACTCTTTTCCCTTTGAATTTTAACACCGTTAGTCAATTTGTTATGTGTTTGCTAACGGAATGAAGTATATGGTATCATTTTGCAAACTTTTAAACCACGTGGGTGTTGTTCGAAAACAGGTGTAACCACAAGGTTTATTTTTGTACTTTTTCCTATTTTTTAATTGATTATTAACTTGTAATAACATGTTAAGTTTTTCTTTTATTAAAGATTGGTTAGCGAGGAACGGTAAGCGGCGAACATACCAGCTATGCTGGCACCCCACCCCCATCACAGACCCAAAAAAACCCCGAACAATAACAGGTTAAATTTTTATTTACTTACCTTCTTCTCTTTTTATAACACATTAATATTTTTCTTAATCCTATTTATTGTTAAAAACAAAAGTGAACCATAATTTTATTTTAAGACGAAGTATTCATAGAATTCACTCAAATGCTTTTACCTGGGATTATCTCTGAAAATCAATCTGCGTTTATTAAAGGGATGTCTATTCATGACAATGTTTTGATTGCATTTGAACTTATTCATAGCATTAACAATAATGTTGCTAAGAAAGTAGGTAATGTGGCACTAAAGGTTGATATGAGTAAATCATATGACAGGGTGTATTGGAATTATCTAAGAGAGTTGATGCTAAAGTTGGGTTTTGCAGATAAATGGGTGAATTTGATAATGCATTGTGTATCTTTTGTGCAATATATGGTTAGAATAAATGATCAGTTGGTTGGTCCTGTTTGTCCAAAAAGAGGGCTCCGTCAAGGTGATCCACTATCACCGTATTTATTCCTGCTTTGTGTTGAAGGGTTGACGTCATTATTGATGGTAGCTGAGAATATAGGGTTATTGCATGGGTTCCAAGTTAAGCGAGGGCACCAGCGATTTCACATTTGCTCTTTGCTGATGATGCATTCTTATTTTTCCAGGCTACCATATCTGAAGCTAGAATGTTAAAAAAAAATTACTCAGATCATATGAATTAGCTTCGGGGAATCTATAAATTGTCAAAAATCTGGAATCATGTTTAGTAGAAATGTGGCAAATGACCTGGCTATGAGAATTTCTAGCATTTTGGGTATTACTAGTCCGTTGAATATGGGAAAGTATCTGGGTCTTCCACCGTTGGTGGACAGAACGAAATGAGCAATCTTTGCACACTTCAGAGACAGATTATGGCAGCGGCTACATCGCTGGAGAGGGAAATGAATATCAAAAGCTGGTAAGGCTACACTTATTCGAGCAGCAGGGCAAGCCATCCCAATCTATTTCATGAGTGTATTCTTGCTCCCTATATCGATGGATGAGGAATTCCAACGAATGTTGAATTCGGTTTGGTGGGGTAATAAAAATTCAGGTGAGAGAGGACTGATTGGATGGCATGGGACAGATTATGTGCTAAAAAAGGGAGGACTGAGTTTCCAAAATTTCACATCCTTTAATCTTGCTATGTTGGGATAACAGGGATGGCGGTTATTTACCAATCCATCTTCGCTTGTTAGTAAAGTTTTCAAAGCTAAATATTATCCAATAGGGGATTTTATGGGAGACTCATTGGGGCATTCACCAAGTTTTATATGGCGAAGTATCTAGAGTTCTCAACTAATCATTAGAGAAAGAATCAGATGGAAAATTGGAAACCGTCAATCAATAAATGTGTGGAGTGAGAGATGGTTGCGTAATGAGGATGATGGCTATATACAAACCCCTATGGTGGAAGGGTTGGAGTATTTGAAAGTTAATGATTTGTTTATCCATAATTCTAGGGATTGGGATGAAGAGCTGTTGGAGAAAATTTTCGAGCATAGAGATATTACAGAAATTCATAAACTGGTCGTTGGTTGGTACTTTGAGTAGTGAGGATCGATTAATATGGAAATTCCATTCTTCAAGACGTTACATAGTGAAAAGTGCTTATCGATTGGCTACAACGTCGAAAGCATGTGAAAGATTTCATGTTCAAGAAGCCTGGAAAAAATTATGGTATGCTGAAATTCCACAAAAGGTCCGACATTTTAGTTGGCAATTAGCACGCAATTGTCTCCTAACGCGTGTGAATCTACAATTTTGTGGGTTAAGAGTGTGGCAGAAGGCGGGACTTTTGGAATGAATTAATGCGGAGGCGGTAGGGATGGCAACTGGTAGTGTACCCGCGGGTACCCGACACTATCCGACCCTAATGGGACTACCCGAACCCTATTTTAGAGGGTATGGGACGGGTATAGGATTAAAAATACTACCAGCCTTTCTTGAATGTCGAGATCGAGCGCGATTACACCCATTGCACGTTGACCTCCTTAATTGGGGAGACCCCTCAGGGTACCCGGTACCCGCTAACCATTGCTAGCTATGCTTATATAAAAAATATATCCATACATGGGAATCAAACCCATGCTCTTCTGCCTGAAACCAAAGAGCCTTACTATTTCGCCACTTTGTTGTTATTGCTTAAGTTCAACACGTAACTGATTTATTATATTAATTTCGTTGTTAATTATATAAAACAAAAACCCTAAAATTACACAGCCACCACCACATTATTATTTCATTTCTTTACTCAAACTTTTCCGCCTCCATTGCTCTCCTCCCTCATTGCCTCTCCTCCACTCCATTGATTTGCTCACTGCCGGCTCTGTCAACCATCACCGTGCCGCCATCATCTCGTTATCGGAGGCCCTCCGCCCTTGGTTGTTACTTGCTTCCCATGCCGCCATCATCATCATGATTTTGGATGGTTTTTTAAGGTTGCTAGTTTTAGTTTGCCCCTAGAAAAAGCACACAAGGCATACACACTTTACATACATTCTCTCCATTTTATGTGTTTGTCTCTCTTTGATTTAAGTTTAATAATAGAAGAAATTGTGAAAGAGCAGCAGTGCTATTGTTGTTACTGGTGTAACTATTTGTTATTTGTTGTTCTTGGTTTTCAATTCTTTTTTTAGGGATTTTTTTTTACTTCATGGATTTCTGATCTGGTTAATCTGATGTTCATATTTGATGTTCATTCCTCATGTTATTAATGTAATTTTATTCTAATCCTTATATTTGATGTTCATTCCTGTTTTTATTATTAATGTAATTTATGATTTTGTTAAATTTTATAATATGGTGTTATTTTATATATTATTTTTTAACGGGTAAGGGTACCCGCGGGTACCCGTGAATTAAACGGGACGGGTATGGGATGTAAACATGATACCCATTAGGGTAATGGGACGGGTACGGGTAATTCAAAGATAAACGGGTAAGAGTATGGGAAGGGCACTAACCGTTGCCATCCCTAGGAGGCGGCGATGGCTGAGAATCTGACAACATGGTTTCATAATATGATTAGAGCAGCACTGGAACAAATTGTAAAAATATTTTTGATGCACCTCTGGAGTTTATGGCAGGCTAGAAATACTCGTCTTTGGCAGTATGAGATTCGCACAACAGATCAAATAGTGGCTCAAGCTTGCATAGTACTTAATGATTGATCAGAAGCAAATACCTTGAGGAATCGGACTGGTACGGGAGAACAACGGATCGGAAATACAGTAGCAAGAAATATTTCATCTACTGGTTGCACGGCTTGGCACCCGCCATCGGAAGGATTTCTCTCGTGTTGTGTTGATGTCGCATGCTTTAACGTTGATGGTTGTGCAGGGATGGGAGCAGCAGTACGAGATGCAAATGGACAGTTTGTAATGGGGAGATGTATGGGTTTGTTATGTTGTCCGACAACACGAGAATGTGCGGCTGAAGCTTTATTACATGCTATGCAATGGCTAGAAGCTGATGGAATAAGGAATGTGGTTTTCGAATCTGATGCTAAACAAGTGATTGACGCAATAAATTCCCGTTCTGTTGATGATTCTAAATTTGGGGGTAGAATTATTCAAATATGATCGATTCTAACATCAAATGACTCTTACTCAGTCAAATGGATACGGCAGCAAGCGAATGAGAGCATATGTGTTAGCACAGTCTTCTCGTTTATCCACTTATCCTTCTTTTTTTAATTTATTACCAAGTTATGTTTCTGATTCATTGTTACAATTTTACCATGATTCGGCTCATTAATTCATTGTCTTTTTTATTAAAAAAAATGTTATAGCTGAATAAAAAAATGTTATAGCAATATTAGCAAAAAATTATCTAAGGTAATTAAAAAACATAAAATTTTAAAAATGGAAAAGATATTCACAAATAACGCTGCCTTTATAATCTCGATATTATTATAATTATTCAAAGGGTTAATACACATATTTGCCCATGTGTTTTTGCGGAAAAACAGATTTACCCTTAAATCAAATAAACCCATAAAAATATCCCTGAATTTTCCATAAACCTGCAATTATACCCTAATCTGACGGAGGTGCTAAACGGCGATGACATCAAACCTTCTTGTCTCCAAAAAAATTGGATGACGACAATCAAAATTCATTTGGTTTCTTATTGTTTTCTATTGCTATTGCTTTTGGATTAATTAGGAGGTTTAGACGCCATTTTATTAGGTTGATTAACCTTTTATGAAAATGAATTTTGACCAATCTGTTCTTCTAACTTGCTTTTAATCGAAATTGAATGTGCATATTTTTTTTCTGTTTGTGATTGGTTGTTCTTTTCTGAAGTTTTTCTGGAAATAAGAAGGTTTGATGTCATCGCCGTTTAGCAGCTCCGTCAGATTAGGGTATAATTGCATGTTTATGGAAAATTCAGGGATAGTTTTGTGGGTTTATTTGATTTAAGGGCAAATCTGTTTTTCCGAGAAAACACAAGGGCAAATATGTGTATTAACCCTTATTCAAAATTGACATAGTTATATTATAGGCATAACACATATTTTACTTCTTAAACCAAAATTTCAAAATCAATTATCATCAATTGGAACTCTGAACTAAGCAAAAACCATCAATTGAGTCCCCACCCTATCCTAAAATTAGAAAATTTGACTATTTATCATGAACTGTAATGATTTTTGTGTGGCCAAAATAGATTTGATGGAATATCGTCTAAAATTATTCAACCGAATGATTTTTAATAAGGACTTAATTGATGATTTTTGCTTAGAATGGAGATTGAAGATTTTTGCTTAGTTCAGAAACCTAATTAATGATTTTGGTAGTCTAGAATCCTAATTGATTTTTAAATTTTAGTTTAAGGAGCAAAATGGATGTTATACCTATATTATAACTTGTTTTCGAAGAGTAATTTTATCAAAATAAATAGAGTTAGTACATAAAAGACTTAATTGCCCCCTTAAACTTACATGGTGTCTCGTTAGCTCCCTCAACTTACTTAAAATAACCTATTACCTGAATTTATTTAAAGTTATTGGCCCTCTAAACTTGCTTAGAGTAATCCATTTGCCTCATGAACTTGTTTAAAATGATATATACTGCAGTTTGTCTAAATCTTTTAAAAAAAAGGATAAGGTACCAAAATAGGCCTGAGGTTTTTGGGAAAGTACCAATTCAGTCTCAACGTTCAAAATAGCACCAATATAGGCTTAACGTTTACAATATAATATCAATTTAGTCTTAACGTTTATAATATAGCATCAATTTAGGCCTCACGTACAAAATAGCACCAATATAGGCTTAATGTTTACAAAATAATACGAATTTAAGCTTAACGTTTACAAAATATATCCAATTTAAGCTAAACGTCGCAATTAAATTAACCATATTATATTCTTTTCCTATTAACTTTATATGTTATCTTTTTATTTAGTTCTATTTTTTTATTTATTATAATATAATTAATTAGTTTTCTTGCCCATTAAAACCTTATATTTGTTTTTCATCAACCATTCCATGACTCCTAAATTCCATGACTCATGTAATATATGCAAACTAAAAGTAATTGAATATCTACAATATGTCAGTATTCGAAATATTGTAGATATTCAATTACTTTTAGTTTTTATATATTACATGAGCAATGAAATTTAGCAGTCATGGAATCATTTATGAAAAACAAATATAAGATTTTAATGGACAAGAATACTAATTAATTGTATTATAATAAATAAGAATATAGAACTAAATAAAAAGTAACATATAAAGTTAATAGGGAAAGAATATAATATGATTAATTTAAGGGTAAATTCCAAAAAAAAACCATGTGGTTTGGCCGATTTCCAAAAAAAACTATGTGGTTTGTTAATACAAAAAAAAGGACTGTGTTATACGCCGTTACCCGAAAACGGAAAATGACTTAACACCGTTTAAAAAAGCTGACGTGGCACAGGGGTAAAATTGGAAAAACGATTTTTTTTTATTTTCTCTCTCTCCTCCTCATTCTTCTCTTCTTCTTCTTCTTCTTCTTCTCTCTTCTGGGCTTCAACTTCTTCTTCTTCTCTCTTCTGGGCTTCAACTTCTTCTTCTTCTTCTTCTCTCTTCCGGGCTTCTTCTTCTTCTTCTGTTACTTCAATTGACCTCTCTAATGCCAATGTCGCCGGACCTTTTCCGCTTATCCTTTGCCGCCTTTCTCACCTTTGTTTCCTTATTTAACAACTCCATTAATGATGAACTTCCCCCTGACATTTCCTCTTGCAGCTCTTTACAGGTTCAATTACAGAAAGCTTAAGTGATTGATAATTCGTTTTCAGGTTCAATTACAAAAAGCTTAAGTGAATGCCAGAGCTTAACTCGAGTACGATTGAGATTTAACAAGTTTTCCGGCGAAGTTCCATCTGGATTCTACGGTCTTTCTCAAATCTCAATTCCTAATCAAACACTCTTCTTCTTCTTCTTGTTCGAGCTCGAAATTTCTGACTGCAGCGACGACCACAACCTCCACAGATAACGATGATTTCCCAGGCGAAGTCTGTCGCCTCGACAGTGACCGATTAGGAGAGATTGAGCGATCGATCGATAATCTCACAGACGGTGAAGATTGGCTGTTGTTGTGGCGATCGATCGATAATCTCACAGACGGCGAAGAGGAGCGAGATGTGAAACTGGCAGCCGTTGACGAAGCCAACGCGATCGATAATCTCACAAACGGCGAAGAGGAGCGAGATGTGAAACTGGCATCCGTTGACGAAGCCAACACGATCGATTGATAATCTCACAGACTATTATTTCAAATCTTCCGTTGCAGAAGAGTTCTAGATCTTCAACGGTGACAACGGAGACTATTGCTGAGAACGGCAATCATTTCCAGAGGAGGAAGAAGGAGGCGAAGGCCCCAGAAGAAGAAGAAGAAGAAGAAGAAGACCCTAAAGAAGATTTGGGGATTTTTTTTAATTATATTAATTTTCTTTTTTCTTTTTTGTTATTTTTATTTTTTTATTTTAATTTGGACAATTTTACCCTTTGCCACATCATCAAAACTAACGATGTTAAGCCATTTTTCGTTTTTCGGGTAACGGCGTATAACACAATCCTTTTTTTTGTATTAACAAAGCACAGAGTTTTTTTTTTGAAAATCGGCCAAACCACAGGGTTTTTTTTTTTAATTTACCCTTAATTTAATCATGACGTTTAGCTTAAATTGTATATATTTTGTAAAACGTTAATCTTAAATTCGTATTAGGGATAAGGTACCAAAATAGGCCTAAGGTTTTTGGAGAAGTACCAATTTAGGCTCAATGTTCAAAATAGCACCAATATAGGCTTAACGTTTACAAAATAATACGAATTTAAACTTAACGTTTACAAAATATATCCAATTTAAACTAAACGTCACAATTAAATTAACCATATTATGTTCTTTTCCTATTAACTTTATATGTTGTCTTTTTATTTAGTTCCATTTTCTTATTTATTATAATACAATTAATTAGTATTTTTACCTATTAAAACCTTATATTCGTTTTTCATCAACTATTCCATGACTCATAAATTCCATGGCTCATGTAATATATGCAAACTAAAAGTAATTGAATATCCACAATATTTCGAACACTAATTATTTTTAGTTTGCATATATTATATGAGCAATGAAATTTATTAGTCATGGAATCATTGATGAAAAACATGAAAAACAAATATAAGATCTTAATGGGCAAAAATATTAATTAATTGTATTATAATAAATAAGAATATAGAGATAACATATAAAGTTAATAAGGAAATAATATAATATGATTAATTTAATTATGACGTTTAGCTTAAATTGTATATATTTTGTAAACGTTAAGCTTAAATTCGTATTATTTTGTAAACGTTAAGCCTATATTGGTGCTATTTTGTACGTGAGGCCTAAATTAATGCTATATTGTAAACGTTAAGCCTAAATTGATATTATGCTATAAACGTTAAGCTTATATTGGTGCTATTTTGAACGTTGAACCTAAATTGGTACTTCCCCAAAAACCTTAGACCTATTTTGGTACCTTATCTCTTTGTATTATTTTGTAAACGTTAAGCCTATATTGGTACTATTTTGTACGTGAGGCATAAAATGATGTTATATTGTAAACGTTAAACCTAAATTGATATTATGTTGTATACGTTAGGTCTATTTTGGTACCTTATCCCTTAAAAAAATTCAAAACTTCAAAAATAAAGACCTTATTTGTAATTCTAAATCTTTAAAACAAATTAACTTTCTGTTTTGTGAATTTTTATGGCATTTTTATAGATTCAGGAATTTAATAATGAAACTTTAAACAAGTTCAGAGAACTAATCAAGATTTTAGGACAAATCAAGCGACATTGATGTATTAAACCACTCTGAAAAATGAAAACAAACACCCCCTATATTTTTTTTAAAACTGTCAAGTTTCTGTCCAGCTTATTTGCTAGTATTCTAACAAATTTCATTTTTAACAAATGAATTATATTTTATAAAGATTAAATTAAATCACTAACTAAATCAAATCAGTTAGAAATAAGTAACAAATTAAGGAAACGGGAATTTAAATGACTTTGTCTTACTGATTACAAAATCAAGAATCAATTCATAATTTAAGCTATATCTGAAGTTCTTGTATAGTATTCATAGATCTTGTGTGTACCTGAACTTTGGCTTCCCAAAAAGCTAATTGTTTCCTGAATTTACAAAAGCTCTATGAACTTTACTTAAATGACATGATTAATTCCACAAGTACACAAAGCATAGCAAGGAGGTCAATAGACTATTGTAACAAGTTCAGGGCCAATATGTCATTTTATGAAGGCTAAAAACTTTATAAGTTAGATGGACAAGTAGCTTTGTTTTTAGCCAAGTTGAGAGGACTCCTCCTGATCTGATGTAGTATTAGGCCGTAGCATAAACCTAGTTCCTTTCAAGTATGTAATTTAGGACCACATTACTCCATGTCACCAAATATATTGATACTTGGTATTTCGACATTTATGCGCATCAAAAAGAAGTATATAGCACAACTTCAAAAACGTAGTAAAAGAAATAATAATAATAATTTTTAATTTTTTCTTTTAAACCTTTTCTCACAAACATAACTATTGGCTGCTTTGAAATTTACAGGGATCTGTAAGGGAAGTTTATTATTTGTTCAAAGGTTTAACAAATGAAAAAACAAATGATTGATCTTGCTGTGTATATGACTAGAAATAGCAAGTACTGGTTACCTATTTCTTGCATGTAAAATAAATGCCGGAGACAATTGCCACGCCAGCCACAGCAACACCAAGTGACGTAAGAACCTTGACGACTGAAACACCAGTTTTCTGCGATGGCATTTCCAGAATCTCCCTCAGCTGCAGTGCCAGTAACAAACTACTTACCAGAGTATCTTAACACATGTGGTAAATCTCAACACATGCACCAATTTTTCTTTTACAATGGAAATGCTACAATATCCTTCTCAGCAAAACACATTATCAGGTCCCTCAACTTTTCTTCTTTTTTTTATTTATTTTTAATTTAGTCCTCATATTTTACTTCTGTTGCTGGCTCCATCTACTTGAGTTTTTTGTTTACCTGGATCCTTAGGGATCAAATTAACTTGCATGTTCCCAAGGGACGTGATTAAATTAAAAAAATAAATAAATATAGGAGCTTAATCAAAATAAATAAATAAAAGAAACACAGTGCAGGGACACAATCAACAAAACACAACAAAATCATGGACCTAATAATGTGTTCTGCCCATCATTTTGCTAGACAAAACATTAAAACCATTTGCAAGGAAGACAAGCACAACACATCTATCTAATAGTTTGATTGAGGATCTATAAAGACATACCACTTTCATAATATTCCCAACCTATTACTTAAAAGAAAAAAACTCAGAAAGCAATTGTTCACCAACCTCAACAGGCTGTTTCCAGTGCTTCTTAATTCCCTGCAAATGCCCCTTCCCAACGACTGCAACCACTGAACTATGTTCACTAGCAACTTTCAGTAGTGTGGAAGACATGTACCTACAAGTGAGATAAACACCAAATGAATAATGAACGTAATCCAATATAAATTGCTGGTGATTTGCTTGATCAAAAGAAGCGAATACACTTGATCAGTTTAAACAAAGAAGAAAAAGAGAATAGAGAGGAAAGCAAGCAAATTTCTCCCTAAAGCAAAGTTTGACACATCAGCTAAAGCTTATTGACTGGGCACGTATGGAGTTTGAAATGGGTTTAGCAGGATTGTTGCAGTTAAAAAGTTGCAAGCTACAGCAAAAATATGGTTTGCAATTTTGAGTGGGTACAGCCCCCATTCGGCATATCACCAGAAAACTCCTATGTTTGTTTCATGCAATGAAGTGTCATGCGTGATAACACCATTTCTCTGCTTACTATTTGAACCCAACATAACGACTGGATCATCTTCATTGATTTAACTACCACAAGTAATCTGGAACAAAACAAGGTCCGTCACGGACACCAAAATATAGAGGGTTTTCTATCAATGTCGTTATGTCTTGCATGCTATAAACTTACGCAGGATTGGACGGAAAAAGTACTCTCATAGCCTCCTGCTCAGTCATCATATCTCACTTGTCAGATCCAATTTATGAGAGGTAGGAAGTTACACAGCTGTGTTTGAACTCAACACAAATCACAAATGAAACAAATAGGCAAAGAACACAATATAATTAATGGCAAATCTAGCAGCCTACTTCTCATTGCACCATTCCTATACCTCATTTTTCAGATCCAAAAGAAAAGAGATGGGAAGTTGCAAAACAAAAAGTTATATTTGAACTAAACACTAATAACAAATGAAAATGTTGGCAATGCAATACTGACTGGTCTCGCTCATGCACAAGGGTCTCCATCATAGTGGGGAACTCCTTACTCATCTCTTGAATCACAAGAGTCAACATGTCAACATCATCCATTTCCTTTAGCTGAAAATTGGCAAAAAAAGAAATTGGTTTCAACTAAAATTAAGCAACAATATGGAATTTATACTCACGTTAACAAGCATAATAGATAAAATAGGAAGCAATAACAAAGTTTACCATTTTGTTAAGGTCCTCGGGGCTTGGTAGAAAAACCGCTTGAAAAAGTAGAGAGTAGAATAACTTTATCTTATGCCAAAGAGGCATTCTCGCCCATGTCCTCCGTAATGTAATCTGTTTCAGTCAACACCAATTATATTTTTTTATTAAATTAATCAAATTCATAAAAATGTGGGAACTAGAGATAAAAATTTCAATTTATCTATCACATGGTTGTGCAAATTTCCAGCACTATAGATGCTACTAATAAATGGTGAAAGAAATTCATAGATACTGGGTGGTCAACCTTAACCCTGGATTAGGACAGGACAATTCTTCCCCCCCCCCCCCCCCCCCCACCCTCTTTTCATGTTTTTCTTCAACTCAAATCTTTTCAGGATATTAGTGATTGTTGATTCCACAGAGTATCAAGGCAAATATCAAGTAAAAGGAATGATAATGAATATAACTCATGGATGCTATCTTTATCTTGTGTCTTCAAACTCATAATCTATTAAATTGCTCAATTCTGCCGAATTTCTAAAGAATACTAGGCTTTATCTATTCTGCAATGCTAGGTCAGTACCATTAAGCAAGAGACAATTTCTGTTACATGCAATTGTGCAACAGAAACTGAAACCCAAGCATACCCATGTGTCGCATGGAAGTAGATATCAAGAGTTAACTACGTCACATGTATTTAACCCATTACAATCTCATGATTAACCTTCATGGAGGTTGTATTCAGTTCTCTCTCAAAGAGATGGAACATGGATATCGATATAATGAACATTTTCGATAGGACTTTTAATGAGTTAAGCTGATAAAAGTGTTTAGGTGTTCAGGATCAGATTGCTTCATTTTGAGTAAACTTGAGCTCAAACTGCACTTTCATAGAGCTCAAACAAATTTATTCAGGCAAAGATTGACAAACTTAATGAAGCCTGAACCTTTTTTATAACGACTTAAAGTGTTGATAATAGTATTGACAATTTATCTAATGCATAGAAGCAAGGCAGTTCTAGCTAAAAATCACCAATAGCATCTTACTTGTACAGGCCGATCACCAAGGATAACTTTGCCACCATATGCTCTTGCTTCTTCAAAAGCCACACGAAATTCAGAACCAGGAAAAACCTCAAGCTTCTCAGCAACCTATAAATGTCAAATATCATGCATTAGATACTTTCAGAATATATCAAATGTACTAAATGCTAGTTTCATTGACGAATATAAACAATGGTTCTGCAGAGTAAGAAAAAACTGAAATGGCAATAAAGATAATCATGCGTGCCTTGGCAAGGAACCAGCTATAAAGTATTCCAAACAGGTTATGTTTCTTCTTCCAACTCTCAATCATGTCTCCCATAGTCGGCACCTGCTCAATTAAAATTGCACATATAAGAAAGTGAAAACCTGAAAGTAAAGGTTAAAAAATATGTTGGTTGTTTTTTGACGTTTCGCCAGACCTAAAAGGTGAGTTGCAGTACAATGATTAAATGACTACATTTAATAATGACACCAAGCCATCTTTGGCTTCTAAGAAAACCCTAGCTGCTTTGCGGTCAATTACCCTGAAGCCTAAATTACAGCATTACTTGACAGCGAAAGTGAGTGCACAGGTTCTTCAAAAATTTATGCATGTTAGTTCAGAAACAAACAAAAGAGTAAGAAATGATACTGACCTTTAAATTTTGAGGAGTAAGCACAGCCACCCGACTAGAACATAACTCAAGAAAGACAACCTATAGCCAAGAGACAGTAACAATTGAAAAGGTTCTTTACATGAGATAAGTAGAAAGAAAATACTTAGTAGGTAGCTACCTCACAAATATCCCATCCACTAAATCAATTATACAGAGAGTCAAAAGGAAATCACCTGAGGTTTCAAGAAGTGTATTACAGCTTGAACTTCTTTACATGATTCCTGCAATAGCGAGAAAATGAAATGATCAAAGTTACTAGGAATATTCACATGATATTCTTCCACTGACAATTCACACATTCTATTTTTGGAATGACAAATTTCCCATCCTCTGAATAGAAAAACAAAACGTAAAAGGTAGCTGCAATATTAGATTATACCACATAGATTTCCCAAATTAAGCCTATGCTAAAGTTTGCTATCTTACATTACATAACTATAACCCTACTCTACTATCCTAATTCAGGTATAGCTTAACCATGCTTGGATGAAGGTTTGACAAGGTTCATTATAGGAAGGGGAGATTATTTAGTGAACCTCCATATCCCACCAATTTGGTGGGACTGAAATTGAGGTTATTTCAAGGTTTTCTAACCTTCATTTAACTCTCACCTCCATTTAAACTCCTATCCAAGCAAGGTTAGGAAAATAACCTACCTTTAATTAAACTCCTGAAACCCTGAAACAAGCAGACCCTAGAAGTATTGGGAATTTAACAATCATTTCCTGGATTACTTCAGTCTATAAGAAGAGGGAGTGCACACATTGAAATTATACTATCCAGAAAAGTTCTAATTTGTAATTCGAAAATTGGAGTAAACCAGCGCAATCCACTTATATTCTAAGTTAAGCAAAGAATATCTTTTTCTCAATTCATTAACAACACATTACACAAAGCGTCAAAATACACCATATTTCCTTTGGTTTTCTCAGCATTCAAACAGAAATTCAAAATCCGAATTAAACAAAGAAAGATCAATTCACCTGCGAAACATGAGCGGTGCCAATCAAATACACGTCGCACGACCCACCCTCAACAGTTGACTCGCACGTCAGAACCACCACGCTTCTAGAAAGTTCCTCCGGCAGCTCCCTCCTGTCCGGCTCACCACCACTCACTGCAACTTCCCCGGGTTCCTCTCTCAGCTCAGCAGCGACATCAACAATGCTCTCACTTAAAGGTTCCAAATTCGGATTAGGGTTTTCGATGTGAACAAATTCTTCGGAAACAGGAGGCGGGTCCGATGATTCCGGATGATACGGGTCCATGGCCGGTGGGTTAAGCTCGTGCCTAAGGTGATTGACGGAATCGCTTGCAAATGAGCCGATTTGGGAGAATCTTGGTGATGAGAACTGAATGTGGATGCAGGTGAGGGTCTTTTGAGGGTGGAAGGAACCAAATCCGATGGTGCCAGCAAATAACCGATGTAACTCGGGCGAATTTAATCGGGTGACAAGGCGAGTCGATCGATTCATAAATCGGGCGTGAAGCTTTTTTTTTTTTATCAATGAAAACAATAGTCTTTTTTATACGCGTTCAAGTGGTTATATTGCCACTGACCGGATCCATTCCAATCAAAGTTAATGTCATCTGTAATTTTGCAATATTGCAAAATGTTTTACATAAACAAATATGGTTTTTTTAAATAAAATTCTCCCAAAATACTAATTAAATAATACTTAGTTACAGTTTGAAAAATTAGATTAAAAATATTAATTAAATTACACTTTATTATAATATTTTAAAGTAGAGGTCGTCGTTTCATCTTATTAGGACCCATCGTCCTTCTATTGTTGTTCTTCTTGAACCTAGGATTCCTGGCTCCCGTGCTGACCAAATTCGGAAAGGTATGGGGTTTAGTTCTATGGAGATTGTGGAAACTGATGGTTTCAGGGGAGGGATTTGGATGTTCTGGGACACTGCTGAGGTGCTAGTTGATGTTCAGTACAAAAATTACCAGTTTATTCATGCCTGTGTCACTATCCTGGTTGGTAGCTCAAAGGAAGTTAAGTTTGAGCTTACTGCTGTTTACGTAAGACCCCAAGGCGCTGCTAAGAGTCAGTTTATGGCCGATATGGTGAGTGTGAAGTCCTCTGTCAGACTTCCCTAGGTTATTGCAGGAGACTTCAACTGTATTAAATCCGCTGAGGAAAAATTAGGAGGCTCGAGTGTTTCTGCTTTTCGTTGTGCTTCTTTTTCTAATTGGATTAACTCTCTCCAGCTCATTAATGTGGAGTTTGTTGGCCCCCCTTTTACTTGGTTCCGCGGGTGCTCCCCTCGCACTCGTGTTGCTTGTAGGTTGGATCGGGCTCTGTGTGATTCTGGCTGGAGGCATTTGTTTCCTAACGGGATTGTTCGGCATCTCCCGAGACACAACTCTGACCACACGCCTATTTTGATTGATGTAATGGATGGTAGCCCGAGGCATAGCCGCACTCCGTTTAGATTTCAGGCTGCTTGGGCTGAACACCCTGGTTTCACTGCTGTCCTTAGAGATAACTGGGATGGGTCGAATGGGTTGGTTAAGGGCCTCCAGCATCTGGCTTCTAGTCTTCAGAATTGAAACTCTAGCACTTTTGGTAATATCTTCTATAGAAAGAAAAGGCTTATGGCTCGTCTTGATGGTGTTCAAAAAAGGTTATGTCAGGTTAATGAGGGAGGCCTGTTTAAACTAGAAAGACGATTGTCTAATGAGTTGTCGGCGGTTCTTTTACAAGAGGAACTTCTTTAGTTCCAGAAATCCCGTGTTCAATGGATTAAATGTGGTGATCGGAACTTCGGGTTTTTTCATACTTCGACCTTGATCCGTAGGAGGAGAAATCGCATTGATGGCCTTCAAGATATTGGGGGTGAGTGGATTTGGGATGATAGTCGTCTGAAGCAGCTAGCAGTTAGCTACTTTTAGGGGGTGTACACGGATGACGTGAGGGGTAAACCAAAGCTCAGGACTTGTCAGAGTTTTCCGAATTGGAACGCTACGACCATTGATGGTCTGAACAGGTTGTTTTCTACTGAGGATGTCAGGAGAGCAATTTTCGCTATGTCCCCTTTTAAAGCGCTTGGTAAAGATTGTTGAAACACCTTTCCACATAATTTTGATTTGACAAAATTGTTTAAGTATAAATTAAAATACATATTCTAAACACACTAAGTTTAAATGCTTTGATTTATTCTACTAATGTGTTTGTTCAATGTTGAGTATAAATGTTATAAGTCATAAGGATTGGAAGGCCCAAGCCCAATACGGAAGCCAAGGCCCAAGTCAAACAACTCAGTACACTCGGCCCGCATATGTCAAGATGTTGCCGTTTTGAACAAAACGCAACTCAGCAAACGGAAGGATCTAGAAGACCTTCAGGAACAACTTCACAATGAAGCTGCTGAGTAGTCTCGACAAAGCGTACAAGACAGCAGCTGGCAAAGGAAAACTTCCAGACAAAGTGTTTCCTCTTTTGGCAAAGTTCAGACGACACAGTATGCTGTCTAGTTGACTTTACCATAAAAGGAGAGACCATCTGCTGAGCTGACCGAGGACAGAAGATACACGATTGTGATTGGCCGAGAGCTCTGTACAAGTCAGGATGACAACGACACATAGCCGTTTCCCTCCAACGGTTATTTCGAATTTCGAAATGACCGATGACCCAGACGTCTCTATAAATAGTGCCATCACAAGCTTCATAAGATACAGAACTTGATCAAGCCATTACGCTGACCAAATCTCTACAAGTTCTGCAAGCAAGAAGCAAAGCAAAATTCTTACACTACATTTCTCATATCTGTGTAAAAGTCTAGAGTGATTGTAAATCGTCTAAAGTGTCTTAGCACATCTTTGTATTAGGACTAAACACTTATCATTTCTAGAGATAGAAAGGAGAGGCTGAGTACTCGGTTTTAAGTACTCAGCGGAGAGATTAGGATTGAGTAGAAGTATAGAGGAAGGTACTCTTGTCATACTCAATTGCTGATATTGTAAAGGGTTTGAGGCTCTACCTTTAAAGAGCTCAGTAGAGGATTTGAAATCTCGGAACGTGTTCCGGGGACAGGACGTAGGCTTAGAAGAAGCCGAACCTGGATAAATCTGCTGAGTGAAGTATTTCTTACCTTAACTCCTTATTTATATTGCTTGCTTTAAATAATCAAAACTGACCAACTAAAGAGGTCAAATTGAGTTGTGCGCGTTAAACGTCTGAGCTCAGGAATAGACTCCAATTGCTATCTCCTGACTCAAGCTAAGAAACTGACCTAGTCACCTGTTGACTAAGCCAGTATCTTGCTGTTTACTCAGCGCCGCTGTTAAAACCTTTTTCCTTAGAAAAAGAAGTTTGCCCTAATTACGAAAAAAAAAGTTTAAATAGTTCCTAACCCCCCCCCCCCTTGGAACTATACTTGCAACCTTACAAGGGACCAACAAGTGGTATCAGAGCTTAAAAGCTCACTTTAAAAGGTCTAACAACCTTGAGCTGATCCCTACCATGGGCGAAAACAGCACTCGGTTTCTCCCTGGAAACCAAACAACTCAAATACTGCCTGAGGGGCTGTCCATTACTAGGCCTCCCCTATTCTTCGGGTCAAACTATACCTTCTGGAAGAATAGGATGAAGAACTTCATTCAGGCTACAAACATGAGTGCCTGGCTATCTATAGTCCAAGGCCCGTTTGTACCTGTCGAGGTTGTGGCTGGCCAAACAGTTATAAAAGCTGAGGCCAAATGGACAGAGGATGATCTTAAGAAGCTTCAAAACCATGCTTCGGCTATCAATATGCTTCACTGTGCGCTCGATGCTGCAGAATATAACAAAATCTCAGGTTGCGAGTCGGCACAAGAGATCTGGAAAAAGTTGGAAGTCACCTACAAGGGAACAAATAAAGTAAAAGAATCCAAGGTGAATCAGCAGATGAGACTGTACGAGCTGTTCGAGATGAACAATGATGAGGGCATTTCAGACATGAACGCAAGGTTCACCAACATCATAAATAAGCTCAAGAGACTTGGGAAAATCTTCACTGAGGAAGAACAAGTCAAAAAGATACTCAGGAGTCTTCCGAAGGACTGGCAAGCAAAGAAGACAACAGTTGAGGAAGCTCATGATTTAACCACCTACAAATATGACGAACTCATCGGTTCATTGCTGACCCATGAGATATCCATGAAAAACTTTGAGGTGAAGGAAAAATCTGATGACAAGAAGCAGAAGTCACTTGTCATGAAAGCTGACTCCACTGACGGGAGTTCAACTGATGATGAGGAGATGGCTATGTTCACAAGGAAGATGAAAAGGCTGTTCAGGAAGAACGACAAATATTCTAAAAAGCCTTACAAAAAGTTTGATAAGTATAAGGCTGACTCAAGCGACAGCAAATACAGAAAGGACAGCTCAAAGACCATTGCATGCTTTGAGTGCCATCAAACTGGCCATATTAAGTCAAACTGCCCCACGCTGAGGAAAGATAAGAAGAGTGGGAAGAAGGCAATGGTGGCTACTTGGAGTGACAGTGATGAATCTTCATCAACAGAAACTGAGGCCACCGAGTCAGCGAAGATATGCTTTATGGCTGACGAACTTGTTGAGCCATGCGTCTCTGAGCATGTTGACCCATCCATCGCATCAGATGATGAAGAGCAATCAAATGAGGTAATTTCTCTTCCCCAGCTCAGAAACGATATGGTTAATGCCCTAAGTGACCTCTATACACTTGTTAAGAAGTGTAATAAAAAGGTTAGAGCACTCAGCAGGCGCTGTGACGAAGTGGAAGAGGTCAAACTGAGTGACCTCAGATACCTTCTTCAGGACAATTCGACTCTGCATGATAACATGAAGATCATGCATGAGTATGTCTCTGAAGTCCAGTCAGTTTCAAAGAAACTGAGGAAGGACGTCACAACCATCCAGAACCAACTAAAGGTTCCTAAGAAAAATAACATTCCTCTGAGAACTCAGTACCAAGGTACTCGGCAGAGATGGAATCCCCAGCGAAAAGTCCAGTGTGACTTTTGTGGGAAGTTAGGACACACCACTAAGGTGTGCTGGCACGCTCAGCACTGGGGTGCTGACAAGTCAGTAAAAAATCCTAAATAGAAGGTCAGTTGTGACTTCTGTGGAAAGAATGGTCATACTGTCCATGTATGTCGCCATAAAATAAAATATGATGCTATACCTGTTGCACCTAACAAGTCAGGACCCAAAAAGAATTGGGTACCTAAAAGTAACTAGTTACAATGCAGGTAAGCCTGAGATGTGCCGAGAAGTCAAAGATGTGGTATATTGACAGCGCATGCTCAAGGCATATGACGGGTGATGAAACTCAGTTCATCACGTTTGAACGTAAACGAGGAGGGAGCGTAAGTTTTGGAGACAACAAGAAGGGTAAGATAGTAGGCTCATGAACCATCGGAGGTAATCCTACTATTGAATCTGTCTCCCTAGTCAGCGGACTCAAATATAACTTACTCAGCGTAGCTCAGCTATGTGACAATGGGAGAAAAGTTATATTTGATGCTACTGGATGTAAAATATACGAGGGTAAAACAAATGAGTTAATTTTAACTGCCCCTCGGATAGATAATGTCTTTATGCTAGACTTAGAGAAAAAGTTTTCAAAAACTGTGTGCTTAGTAACAAAGGAAGAAAATTCCTGGCTATAGCACAGGAGACTTGGTCATGTAAGCATGGACCTCCTGGCCAAACTAGCAAGAAAGCAATTTGTTGAGGGACTGCCCGAACTTAAATTTCAAAAAGATGCCACGCTTGCCAAGCTGGAAAACAAACCAAACAATCTTTTCACAGTAAAAACATTGTCTCAACTAAACGTCCGTTAGAGTTGCTACACTTGGATCTCTTTGGTCCAGTCCAGCCGCTGAGTCTGGGTGGAAGAAGATTTTCCTTGGTCATTGTAGATGACTTCTCTCGGTATACGTGGGTCATCTTGCTGACCAGCAAGGATGAGACTTTTGAGACATTTTCAAATTTGGTTAGAAAAATTGAAAATGAAAAAGACCTAAAATTAGCTCATATCCGTAGTGATAACGGTGGAGAGTTCAAAAACCAAAAGTTTGTTGAATTCTGTGAAGCCAGTGGCATTGACCACAATTTTTCTACTCCTAGAACACCTCAGCAAAATGGGGTTGTAGAAAGGAAGAACAGAACTCTGGTTGAAATAGCCAGGACAATGCTGGATGAGCATAGGCTTCCAAAGTATTTTTGGGGAGAGGCTGTTAACACAGCATGCTACATTCTTAATATGGCTCTAGTTAGACCTATACTCAAGAAAACCCCCTATGAACTTTGGAAAGGACGAAAGCCCAATATTGGATACTTTCATGCCTTTGGCTGTAGATGTTTTATTTTAAATACCAAAGATAGCTTAGCAAAGTTTGATTCAAAAGCTGATGAGGCTATCTTTTTGGGCTACTTAACAAACAGCAAAGCATACAGAGTTTTTAATAAGCGAACTCAAGTTTTAGAAGAGTCAATACATGTAGAGTTCGATGAAACTGACCCTGCAGGTAGATACCAGCCGCTGACCGAAGATGATCCAAACTCAGTAACCATCGCTGACCCAGAACCAGCTACTGAGTCATTCACGAAAAGGCTGACCAAGAGTAAGAGTGAACCTAAGATTACTTTTACTGACCCATCTACTTCTGCAGAGATTGTTGAAACAGGAACAACACAAGACATAAATCTACCCAAAGAAATAAGGATTCCAAGAGGGCACTCCGAAAGTGCAATCCTTGATTCTGCTGGGAATACCCTGATGACGAGGAATCAACTCAGGAAGTACCTCAACAATGTTGCTTTCGTCTCAGTACAAGAACCGAAGAATTTCGCTGAAGCTGAGTACGATGAATTCTGGATGAACGCAATGCAAGAGGAGCTCGATCAATTTCGAAGAAATGATGTATGGGAGTTAGTGCCTCATCCAAAGAGTCAAAAGACCATCGGAACAAGATGGGTCTTCAGGAACAAGATGGACGAACAAGGAAACGTAGTCAGGAACAAAGCAAGGATTGTAGCTCAGGGCTACAGTCAGCAAGAAGGTATAGACTACGGTGAGACCTTTGCCCCAGTGGCAAGGCTAGAGGCAATTAGAATATTATGTGCATATGCATCTTACATGAATTTTAAATTATTCCAAATGGATGTCAAAAGTGCATTTCTTAATGGAGTTATAAACGAGGAGGTTTATGTAAATCAACCTCCAGGTTTTGAGGACCCTAAGTTCCCAAACCATGTTTACAAACTCAAAAAGGCTCTGTACGGCCTCAAGCAAGCACCACGTGCTTGGTATGAGAGGCTGACCAGTTTCCTGCTGACTAGAAATTACGTCAGGGGTAAAGCTGATACAACCTTATTCATTAAGAAAAAGGGTAAAGATACCATACTGGCCCAAATTTATGTTGATGATATAATATTTGGTGCAACTAACGAATCAATGTGCAAGGAGTTTAGCAAACAAATGCAGACTGAGTTTGAAATGTCCATGATGGGAGAACTCAACTTCTTCCTCGGTCTTCAAATTAAACAAGGAAAGAATGGCATCTTCATCAGTCAAGCCAAATATGCAAAGGAGATCTTAAAGAAATATGACTTGGAAAATTGCAAGCCAATATCCACTCCTATGGGCACTGACACTGTCCTCTGCGCTGATGAGAATGGTAAGTCAGTAGACAGCAAGTTATATCGAGGTATGATAGGCTCTCTACTTTACTTAACAGCCAGTAGACCGGACATTCAGTTTTCAGTATGCTACTGTGCTAGATATCAATCTAACCCTAAGGAATCTCATTACATTGCTGTAAAAATGATCCTTAGATATTTGCAAAGCTCAGTGAACGCAGGTTTGTGGTATCCAAATACTCATGATTTTACACTCATCGGATACATTGACGCTGACTATGGACGAGATAAGCTGGAACGAAAAAGCACCTCTGGAGGATGCCACTTCTTAGGAAGCTGTCTTGTATCCTGGTTCAGCAAAAAGCAGGCGTTAGTAGCCCTGTCCACCACTGAAGCTGAGTACATTGCTGCTGGTCATTGTGTTGCTCAAGTCCTATGGATCAAGCAACAGCTTGAAGACTATGGTGTTCAAACAAAAACAATTGAAGTCAAATGTGACAACAAAAGCGCAATTGATCTTTCCAAGAACCCAATTCAACACAGCAGAATGAAGCATGTCAGCATCAGACATCACTTTATTAGAGACCATGTACTCAAGGGTGAGATCAAGCTGACCTTTGTCCCAACGGACGAACAGCTTGCTGATATCTTCACGAAGCCACTGGCCCGTGAGCAGTTCAGCATACTGAGAGAAGTAATTGGTATGTTTAATCCTCTTCAGTAAATTCCTGTGCTAAATGAATATGAATGCTGAGTGAATTACATGCTGAATGATTTTTTGTTTGCTGAGTATCTCATTGAAACTGTCTGAATATACAATACTGAGTAAACTTGCACACTGAGTAAATTAGTTTAGAACTTGAACTTAAAATCATCCTTAAATAATGCACTGACCACTCAGAATATCAAACGCTTAACATTCTAAATACTGAGTGATTAATCCGTTAGCATAAATGCAAAGCACGCGTATAGCCTAGGATGATGTATTCGCCGTAATGTGTCATGAATGCCAGGATCATTGTCGGTACATGATCCCAAGGCAAAACTGACACATGGATTCGATTAAGATCCACACCGTTCATTTCGTCTATAAATTATGGGTATTTCCCCATCTTTTACTCTTTACGCTTAATCAATTCTTAAGGCAAAGAAATCACTTAAAACTTCTTTTCTTTCAAATTCCTCTAATTCCTCCATCTCCGAAGAATGACTAAGTTATCTTTCAAAGTCTCCGGTGCCGGCCACCAAAAGTCCAACTCCGATGAACCTTCACAAAACCCTTCTACACCGAGCAAGGGTAAAACTGGCCAACCTTTTGGCAAAGAGAAAGCTGTTAAGATCAGGACCTACTCCAAGGTCTTCGACAATATATCTAAATGGAAGGTAGAACCCTCCAGATGGGTTTCGGAGCACTTTGTACAGAACGAACAGCCATTTGCCGAATGGATTTCTAAAAATGAATGGACTGGGCTGTTCTCGGTCAGGGATGAGACATATCCTGACCTAGTGAGGGAGTTTTACCACAACCTCAAGGTTGCCAGTGACTCCGCCGACTACCTAAGCACTGAAGTAAAAGGGAAAACCATCTTCATCAACCCTCTGTACATATGAAATCTCCTCCAGCTCAAAACTGAGGGAGTAAGGCTGAGGAAGTCAGGAGATCAGGACAAAACCAACTACGTCCATACCTTCTGCAAACCTGAGGGTCACTCCGGAGAGATCTCAGCATCTTCAATGGGACAACACCAGAAGATGGCTCACTACCTGCTGAGCTATTTCATTTACCCAAAGATCAACTGCACTACATCAGCAACCAACTTTGAATAGTGCTTCATATGGCACATGCTGACGTACACCCCCATCAACATGCCGGTCTTCTTAGTTGCTGGGTTCCTACGCAGCACGGGTACGATGAGACTTGGGTCACTCATAACTCGAATTCTTCTTGACCACAAGATTGATCTCAAAGGCGAGGAATCCTTCAGAGGAACTGAGATCACAGCTGCCTCGCTGAGGGCACTTAAATTTGGACAACCCTTGAAGAAGGGAAAAGTTGCTGCTGCTGGTCAAACTGACCAAGCTGAGGAATCCACTGCTGTGCCTCAAAAAGGGCGACGATCTAAGGCCCCAGCTTCTCGCAAGAGAAAGTCTGCTAAGACTCCTCCATCGAATGTTGAGTCTCCTGCAAAGAGGCAGAGGTCAGCTGGAAAGTCAGCTGAAAAGAGAACCAGGCAAGATGAGCCTGGAACTGAGGAAGCTGCTGAGCTCTCTCAGAAGAAGTAGAAGACTTCATCTATGACTCCTCTACAGGCCATACCAACTGATTTCATCGTACCGAGTGATTCTCATTTCACTCAATGCCAGGGTACTGATGCTGAGGAAACTGAGGTCCAGTTAGATGACCACTTCATCTCCCAAGTTGAGGAAGAACTTGATGGAGACAGCACTGCTGAAGAAGAAGCTGAAGCCAGCGGTCAGGATGACGCTGAGGAGTCTGAAGAGTATGACAGCGAAATCGAGGTTGAAAATGCTAACACTGGGTTAGAGTGTGGAGCTGTGCAAACTGACACCGAGTTAGCTGCTGGAGTTGAGCAAGCTGACCAGACCCATACTGAGCATAAGGAACCTTCTCCTACTCACTCAGAAGAACCTGCTCATCATACCACTCCACCGCGTAGAAGGCGAAAGCTGGTTAAGGCCAGTGAGAACATGGTCAGTGAACCTCCTGTGCAATCACCATCTATTCCTGAACTTGTCCTCTCCAAGACAACAAAGGATCCTTCTACTGTCAAACTAACATTCTTCAAGCGGCAATCCACTTCAACTTCCTCCGCGCCGTTGGAAAAACAAGCCTCTGTTTCTTCTCAACAGGAACATGCCGACCATAACACTTCAACCACATCAACTAGTCAGGTTGAACCGACCACTGCTCATGCTGTCTCTTCAAGCATGGTGCTGACTCCCCATCTTTCTGCTGTCAGCACAGACAGTGTTCGGGTTATGTCTTCCATCACCAACCTCTCTGCTGATCAATCAATAATTCCTCTAACTCAAGTGCAGATTGAGCCAACTCATCCAGTCACTGACCAGGGTACTCCCTTCACTCCACCTTCTTCTGGTCATACTGATGTACATCGGGATGCCACTGAGTCCGGCAAAAAGCTCATTGACTCAGTGCAAGCACTCATCCACGATCTTCAACACTCCGCTTCGCCTGCTGCTGGATCTTCAATTCCTGAGATAACTCAGCTCTCCCAGGTCACTCTACTTCTCAACGAAGTCAAGGGCCTCAAGGATCTGCTGAATGTAGTCTTGTCACTCCAAACCCAGCAAGCTAAGCAGGATTCACTTGCCAAGTTGGCAGAGATACAGCTGTCAACAATTCAACACCTGAACTCACTCCATCAACAAGTTCAGAAGTTGTCTACTGTGAACACTGACTACGCCACTTCCTCAGAACTCAAGTTGCTTTTTGCTCAGCTTCATACTGAGCAACTTAAGACAAATGAGCAAATGGTGTCCTATAGTCAGTGCTCAGTCGAGCAAATCGGTGAGGCCATCAGGCTACTTAACCTCAACAAACAAGAGATGGATACTGATGCGTTGAAACAGAATGAGTTGCTATCTCTCGCACAGCAATCCTTCAATCACATCCGTCATAATAATATTCAGCGTCATCATTATGACTCAGCTCTCTTGAAAACTTTCCACCAAGTCTTTGCTGGCCTCTCTGAAGCTCTCATCTGGCAAGCCAAAGCTCAAGCTTTCAGTGTAAATATGCTCAGTGCTGCTGATCTTCATATACCAGTCGAAGTATCAGCTGATGGAGTTGCCATTTTTGATGGCGTCAATGAAAGTGCTGACAAACTAAAAGAGCTTTCACAAGAACTGACTCGCGCTGTCTTAACCGATGCGTTTAAGCTCCCTAAAGTTGACAAAACGGGGGAGAAAGCGCAAGCTGCTAGAGCTCAGCATGAGCAACGTCAGTACGAGCGAAGTCAGTCACATGGCAAGAAAAAGAAATAGATAGGCTAGGTCTTAACATTTGTAATCTATGTGCTATGTTTATTTCTTTTGCTGTGTAACTGCTGACTTCTTTCAACTTATATATCATACTTACTTTTCTTATTCAAATACTGAGTTATGATATATGCTAATAAGTACTGAGTTATTATGTATCTTCATTTATATCAGCTTTGTTTAACACTTATAATATTTATTGACTAAATGATATGCTGATAACATGTTTGACATGAACCTATACACTTATGAAATATTCTGATAAGAACTCATTGAACAACAAATTACTCTCTATATGTCTAAAACTTCCGCCTAACACTGAGTAAATAGAATATGTGATATAGCTGACCTATATCTGAAAACTGACCTTAGACTTACTCATTTAAATCCTTAAATGTCTTAAGTAAAACTAAGTCAGTAGCTCAACCCTTACGGGGGAGTTTGCTAAATTATACTAGGTCAACTATCATGGGGGAGCTCATACTGAGTTCCTTGCTGAATAGTTTTGCCAACATCAAAATGGGGGAGTTTGTTGAAACACCTTTCCACATAATTTTGATTTGACAAAATTGTTTAAGTATAAATTAAAATACATATTCTAAACACACTAAGTTTAAATGCTTTGATTTATTCTACTAATGTGTTTGTTCAATGTTGAGTATAAATGTTATAAGTCATAAGGATTGGAAGGCCCAAGCCCAATACGAAAGCCAAGGCCCAAGTCAAACAACTCAGTACACTCGGCCCGCGTATGTCAAGACGTTGCCGTTTTGAACAAAACGCAACTCAGCAAACGGAAGGATCTAGAAGACCTTCAGGAACAACTTCACAATGAAGCTGCTGAGTAGTCTCGACAAAGCGTACAAGACAGCAGCTGGCAAAGGAAAACTTCTAGACAAAGTGTTTCCTCTTTTGGCAAAGTTCAGACGACACAGTATGCTGTCCAGTTGACTTTACCATAAAAGGAGAGACCATCTGCTGAGCTGACCGAGGACAGAAGATACACGATTGTGATTGGTCGAGAGATCTGTACAAGTCAGGATGACAACGACACATAGCCGTTTCCCTCCAACGGTTATTTCGAATTTCGAAATGACCGATGACCCAGACGTCTCTATAAATAGTGCCATCACAAGCTTCATAAGATACAGAACTTGATCAAGCCATTACGCTGACCAAATCTCTACAAGTTCTGCAAGCAAGAAGCAAATCAAAATTCTTACACTACATTTCTCATATCTGTGTAAAAGTCTAGAGTGATTGTAAATCGTCTAAAGTGTCTTAGCACATCTTTGTATTAGGACTAAACACTTAACATTTCTAGAGATAGAAAGGAGAGGCTGAGTACTCGGTTTTAAGTACTCAGCGGAGAGATTAGGATTGAGTAGAAGTATAGAGGAAGGTACTCTTGTCATACTCAATTGCTGATATTGTAAAGGGTTTGAGGCTCTACCTTTAAAGAGCTCAGTAGAGGATTTGAAATCTCGGAACGTGTTCTGGGGACAAGACGTAGGCTTAGAAGAAGCCGAACCTGGATAAATCTGCTGAGTGAAGTATTTCTTACCTTAACTCCTTATTTATATTGCTTGCTTTAAATAATCAAAACTGACCAACTAAAGAGGTCAAATTGAGTTGTGCGCGTTAAACGTCTGAGCTCAGGAATAGACTCCAAGTGCTATCTCCTGACTCAAGCTAAGAAACTGACTTAGTCACCTGTTGACTAAGCCAGTATCTTGCTGTTTACTCAGCCCTGCTGTTAAAACCTTTTTCCTTAGAAAAAGAAGTTTGCCCTAATTGCGAAAAAAAAGTTTAAATAGTTCCTAACCCCCCCTTGGAACTATACTTGCAACCTTACAAGGGACCAACAAAGATGGGTTCCAGGCTTTTATCTACTAGAAGTTCTGGGACATCCTCAGGCCCGCTACTTGCACTTGTGCTCTGAAGGCGCTCAATACGGGAGTTTTGGAGGAGGGTTTGAACACAACCCTGATTACCCTTATCCCTAAAGTGGCCAATCCTGTTAACCTGACCCAATTCCGGCCCATTAGCTTGTGCAACGTGCTGTATAAGGCCATCACTAAATGCTTAGTTCTGAGATTAAAAGAACACCTCCAGTATCTCATTGGCCCGTGTCAGAGTTCTGGGACATCCTCGGGCCCGCTACTTGCACTTGTGCTCTGAAGGCGCTCAATACGGGAGTTTTGGAGGAGGGTTTGAACACAACCCTGATTACCCTTATCCCTAAAGTGGCCAATCCTGTTAACCTGACCCAATTCCGGCCCATTAGCTTGTGTAACGTGCTGTATAAGGCCATCACTAAATGCTTAGTTCTGAGATTAAAAGAACACCTCCAGTATCTTATTGGCCCGTGTCAGAGTAGTTTTGTTCCGAGTAGGCAGATTTCAGATAATATTATTCTTATGCAAGAGGTTGTGCATTCCCTTAAATGGAGATCAGGTAGAACGGGAGTCATGATCCTTAAGCTTGATCTGGAGAAAGCTTATGACCGTATTAATTGGGATTTCCTCCGTGATACGCTGGTGCTTCTTAATATTCCTCCTCATTGAGTAGACTTGATTATGACTTGTGTTTCCACTCCGCGTATGTCAGTTCTGTGGAATGGAGAAGAGTCTCAGGAGTTCAGCCCGAACCGTGGTCTTCGTCAAGGGGATCCTCTGTCCCCTTATTTGTTTATGCTTTGTATTGAGCGGCTGAGCCATCTTATTGGTGATGCCATTGGAAATGGGAGCTGGAAGCCGATATAGGTGTCTAGAAGAGGTCCTAAGCTCTCTCATTTGATGTTTGCTGATGATATCGTACTGATGGCGCAGGCGTCGGTAGATCAGGCATCACGATGAAAGGCGTCCTGGACAGTTTTTGTTTTGCTTCAAGGTAGTGTGTTAGCTTCTCCAAATCGAGGGTCTCCTTCTCCTCTGATGTTCCGGAGTGGGTTGCTTCTAGGATTTGCACGGTGTTGCAAGTGGCACCGACTACGAACCTGGGTAAGTATCTTGGAGTGTTTCTCTTCCATAAACGAGTGGATCACAGTGACTTTCAGCATGTAGTGGATAGAGTGCAGAATAGGCTAAATGGGTGGAAGAGTCATTGCCTATCCCTTGTTGGTAAAACCACCCTGATTCGCTCTGTTGCCTCCTCTATTCCTTCTTACATTATGCAGACGACGATTATGCCGATAAATGTGTGTTGCCTTTTGGATCATTTGAATCGTCATTTTTTGTGGGGTAGTGTGGGTAGCTGGCGTAAAATTCACCTTGTCCAATGGGACATTATGTGTCGGCCAAGATGTTGGGGTGGCCTGGGAATTCGCCCCACACGGGAGTTTAATTTGGCTATGGTGGCGAAGCTTGGTTGGAGGTTAATCACTGAAGATTCGACCCTTTGGGTTCAAGTTTTGAGGAACATGTATATGAGAGGTACGTCTGATCTTAAGGAGATTCGTGCTAAGCAAAATTCGAGTCATGTTTGGAAGAGCATTGTGCAGGGTTCAGTTTTATTGAATCACGGGCTTGAAAGGCTCGTCGGGAATGGTACTTCAACGAAATTTTGGACTGATAGATGGGTGGGGGATAGCACTCTTGAGGAAAATTGTATTTCAGTGATTCCTGAGACTGTTAGAGGTAGATCTATAGCTTCCTATTGGAGGAGGGAAGGGGGCTGGGATTGGGAGATGCTTCATGGTCTGTTTTTTAGCTCTACTTTGCTTCATTTGGCATTAATGGTCGTTTTTCCTAGCGACGAGCAGCAAGATTCCTAGAGGTGGCGGCTCACTAGTTCAGGTATGTTTAGCGTCAAATCTACGTTTAGTTTAACCCAGATCCAGGGGAGGGATTTGATGCATACTAAGAATTGGAAGATGATTTGGAATTTGCAAATCCCGGAGAGATTGGAATACTTTATTTGGTTACTAATGTATGAAGCTGTTTTGGTTAATACGGTTCGGATGGCGAGACATCTAAGCGAGTCTGATGTGTGCTTAGCGTGCAGTTTGTCGGAGTCATTATTACACGTTTTGAGGGACTTTAGTGAGGCTGTGGGGCTTTGGCGGATCCTGATACCTGCTGCGGATTGGATTGAGTTTTGCCGTGCTGATCTTAGTTCTTGGCTGTTAGCTGGTCTCAGTAAATTGGGGAATTGGCGTGGTATAGGCTAGAGTACCGTGTTTGTCTACACCATCTGGTGGCTGTGGCGGTGGAGATGCTCGGCGGTGTTTGATCCGGATACTGCTGTATGTCGAAATAAGCTAGAATTTGTATATGGTAAAGCTGGGGAATGTCAGAAAGCCTTTTTAGATGAGCAGCACATGAGAAATAGAAGTAGAAGGACTGTCATGGTTAGTTGGAAGCCCCGTCGAAGGGCTGGATCAAGGTGAATAGTGATGGCGCTTGTAAGGGAGCCCCGGGTTCGGCGGCTGCAGGGGGCATTGCTCGGAATGAAAATGGAGTTTGGGTAGGAGGGTTCGCTGTTAACTTAGGTATTTGCAGTGATGTGCTTACGGAGCTATGGGGTCTGTACTTCGGGTTGAAGTTTGCTTGGGATAGACATTTCCGTAGAGTTGTATTCGAAATGAACTCGCTTGTGGTTGTGGATTTGGTGAAGAATGGTAATGATCATAGGCATAGTTTCTTTTGGCTGATTGATGAGTGTCAAAGATTGTTAAGACAGGATTGGGAAGAGGTTAGGTTGATTCATGTTCTCCGCGAAGGTAACCGTGCCGCGGACTAGATGGCGAATGACGCATGAAGTTTACCCCTGGGTCTTCACGAGTGTGAGGTGCCCCCTGCAGGCATCCTAGATATCTTATTTTCTGATATTTGTGGTACTTGTTTTCCTAGGATGACTAGTATCACTTAGCTTGTTTTTTGTTGTGCTCCGAGGTTTCGTCCCTCTATTAAGATAAAAAAAATTGATAACTAGTTTGATAAATAGTTTGGAGTTCCATAGAATAAATGATATCATAAATGGAATAGAATAATATCATATATATATATATATATATATATATTCTCTTCAAATAAATATAGACATCTATATATTCAAAAAGAAAAAATTAATTTGATATATTTGAAGGGATTAACGGTAATTAATCCATTTAAGATATACGGGTCGGACGTACCTTATTGAATAGCAAAATCGGTAGATTTCTCAGAGTAGCGGAAGAGGATCTTAGCACAACGATCTTGTAGCACTGGTAACAGGCAACCACACAGCGTTAGCCAGGAAGACTGAATAATTCACAAACTAAAGCGAAGACGAAGAATGAGAGGGGGGAGAGGGTGAGAATTTCGGCCAACTGGGAGGTAGTATTAATGTGCTGTGATTGGGGTTTAGCCTATACATAAGAAGCTAAAACGATAATCCTCCATCCCTTAAGATGGGCTTGGCCCGTTCCACTTCGGGCGGGTCGGATTAATTAGATCCATACTCAATTAATCCTAACATCTTCCACTCGTACGCAATGGAACCAATTCCAAAGAATCTCTTTCTGGTCTCTAATCTTACTTTCGCAAATAGTTTGTACGACCGGCATACTATCGAGAGCTTAAGTGGTATATACTCGTTGTAGATATATAACTGCTTGATGTGCATGTTTCAAGCTTGGGACTATATACTCGTTGGAGATATGTAGCCTTTGGACTTTAACATGGATCGTCTATGGTGTATGCATTATCCCAGATTCCTTTTCACATCCACTATAATAACTTGGATCTTAACAGTTCATCTGATTTCACAAAAATGCTCAAAAGCATAAGTGTCCGGACGGTGAAAAATAAAATACCTCAAGATGTGAACTCGATGGATATCTTTCCTTCTGGTTATATTCCTTCCATCATAGTCTAACTCGCTTATTCAGTCAGGTTCCTTTTAGTTGGAATTAGCACATCAACCTGAGGGTAACCTTTCCAAGGTAGCTACATCAGACTATACTTCTGGAATAAACTGGAAGTCATAAGGATAAGTTATCTCTAGAAATCATAATTCCGAGATGTAAGTCTCACACTAGAAAAGACAAGATCGCCTCTTTTCCATCTTATGGTCGCTAAAGCACACAATGTCATATACATGTGTCATGGTGTTCAATTCTACTTATAGAATAGCATGTTCCTTAATTCTAACACCATACAGAAGCATAGGTTCAGATGTGCCAAAAATCTAACTTTATTTCACTACATATAGTGATCACTCCTAGCTATGAAGACAGAAGGCATTAAGTTGTCATGAACTTGCCTATCAGATTTCATCTAATCTATTACATATACCCAAGGTGTATGTGTTCATCTCGCACCATGATGAAACTTCTTTCATCCTTTCTACAAAGACGGCCTCTCCTATTAAACACACTCTCGTATGTTCAAAAGCGCCATCGTCCTTCTATCAGTCACATATGACAAAACAAGGGTAAACACTGGTGTGAGTGAGCTACTTCTCTGTCTGACATGCATTTAAAATAACAACAAATATGAACAAATAAATATTTGCATCCGTGTATTGGAAATAATTCTTAAAACCTTTATTGATAATTCAAGTTCACTAAACATTGAAAAAGATAGAAGTACATTTAGATCATACGCAATCCCTGAGATCTAATATGTTTGACATAAACATCTCCCTTGACAGGTTTGGTAAGGGGATTGGCAACCATGTCATGAGTGGAAATATACTTCACATTAACTTCTTTGCGTGCAATGAAGTCCTTGATGAAGTGATATCTTATCTCTATGTGCTTGGCCTTACTATGGAACCTTCGATCCTTAGCGAAAGCAATAACAAGACTATCACTGTTAACTATGACTGGGGCGGTAGAGGTGGTAATACCAATGTGGTTTAGGAACCTATTCTTAGACTACCTATGACACTAGCATAGGGAACTGATTTCATTCGTTCCTTTTATTTTGGTGTTTGGGAACACATTTCAGTACTCAGGGTGACATCTTTAGTAATCGGGATTTATATGGATTTGCAGCCTTCCATAACAAAGCGTTCAAGTACTTTGTTGATGTAAGTCTATTGAGACAATGCCAATGGTATATTATATATGGACTCTAGCAAGTGTACTAGGGCAGATGTAGTGTTGGCAAGACCAAGTGTCGTATTCCACAGGGATTGAAACTAGTTGGTTGAACATTTACCTTATGTGTTAGAATTCAAAAGGTTGGTTGGTTGGTTTGATTTTTAACAATAACTAAGCATGAACAGATAAAAATAAATGAAATGATAAAAGTCAAGATAGACCAAGATAAACAAGCACATGCCTAGCACTGCACCTACAAACAACTGTATTTAGATTATTCCTTCTTAATAAAGTAATACCATATTCCTGATTTAGGTATCTTTCTCATTAATCACTAAGGTCCGGTGTCCCATTTCCTAAGATTCTAAGCAAGTAAAATCAACCAAGTGTCCTTGCGTTAACATATAAGCAAGCATTAAGATTCAGAAAGCATTCATAAATGAAACCCTAATATATGGTTGTTTTCGTCTCCGTCCACTACAATATAAGTCAAATAGCTATTTCCATTACGTCGAAGCACCGTCGTGCCATCTTCGGTAATTAGCATGTAGATTGGATCCTAATCTACTATTTAAGCATACGATTAACAATCATTCATGGATGGAAATACTTCATTAATGAAAAAGAGTTACTTACAGTCGCCGTTTAATGGCTGGCTAGGCCTGCAAAAGGAATTACTCACTCATTTCCATGAGTGAATAGCTTGTTCTCCCCAAAATCATTCTTCCGACAATAAACATAAAAACAGAGAATAAAATAAAGGTGGCGAAAACCGAGGCGCCCCTTACATATGACTACTACAGTATTTATAGGTCCAAAACAAACCCTAAAACAAAAGGGCAAAAAGTACTAAGGGTAAATACAAAGAAATGACAAACAAACAATCTCCCTACACTTGGCACAAGATGGAAGCTGTCTTGCTTTCCACGTTTTTGCTCTCTTTCTCTCTCCTTTAGCTTGCTCGACCCGCGCATTTATCCGTTCCTTCCAAGTTGACCCGTTAATGCCGTTGTTTATGCTGTTTTGTTCTTCTTGTAGCCTATCCGTGATGAATCCTTCTTGAACTGTTATTTCTGCCTGTTTCTTCCATTTCTAGTTGAAAACTATAACTCTTGAAGCTCTTTTCCATGAATGTTCAACCTCTTAAACTTGCTCATTTTACTCGTATCAAATTACCCCCAACTTTAACTCTTGCTTGTCCTCAAGCAACACATCAAAATAAAAGTGAAGGAATAGGCAGTGATTACATAAGTAAAAATAGATAACTCGATGCATGATAAAGTCTTTAATAGAAGTGATAAATCACATAGCGGAGAGTTTAGGTTGCCTTCATCTACTAAGTGGATTTCCTGATCTAATAGTGATCACTTGCAAGTGCTTCTATTGTTTCGCTCAGTGCTCATAGTGTTTGCTCTCAAATTGGGTTGTTTAAGTCTCTCAACAGCAATGCTGTATAGGAATAAGTTTGGACTTTGCCTTTCTGTCTAACAGAGAATTCAAACTCTTCTAGACAAAATCAGAATCATCACAAGGGTAAGGGAGGTTTAGGTGTTTGATTAGATATAGATGTTTTGCTGGCAAAGGTACTTTCAAGGCTCCTATTTTATTTTCTCTTTTGATTCTTTTCAGAGGGGATGAGTATTCTTCATGTTTAGATTTTTTTTCTCATAGATTGTAAGGATTTTGGATAGAATCCCCTTATGTTTTGATAATTCTCGGAACAAGGTTTTTCGATATTCGCTTCTTATTTCCTGTGGTTCCAGCCATTGGGTTAGAATATTGGTGTTTGCTGGTGCATATTTGAACGTGGGAACATGTGTTTGGTTGTGATTGTTTGGGATGTTCATCTTCTTGTGTCACGAATTATTTTATCCTATTGAAAGGCAGAGAAGGAAAAATTTAACCTAACCATTACATGCAAAGCGCACTCCAACAGAAAATTATTGCATCAATATGCATGATTTGGGCTCAAGTCTCACTGGTTGTTTGCACTTGTTCAGTAATCAATATGTTTAGGGAGTCCACTTGCAAAATGATCAACCTAAAACTTCTCCCTATCGATTATCACAACAATTAAAAAAAAATTATGTGCATGGCAACTTAGCTATTAAGTCTTATTCAAACAATACCTAATGAACATGGATGGATGGATGAAAAGGGTGGGTGCTGCGCACATGGTGGTGATGATGATGTCCTTTGTTTTTGTGGAGGTTATTTAGTGATGCGATGCAAAGGACGATAAGATCAGTGGAGTGAGCTAATTATACGAACAACTAGTCAGATGCTAAGACGTTGTTCCCTTAGCCCCCAACTTAACCAAAACATTATCCTCAATGTCAGACAAATGGGTAGGAAAAACAAACGCCAACAGATCACGCAATAAACAACAGCAGCAGCAAGCCAAGCAAAGGATAGAGAGAAAGAGAGAGATACATTTACACGGTTGGGGACTGGGAGGACTCATCCTCCTCATCAGCATTGGCTTTTGTTATGGTTGGTGTGATTCCTTCTTCCATAATCTCATTGTTCTTGACATGGCTCTTTTGTGACTCATCTGAAACATTTGGTTTTGCGGCAGTGTTACTGTTTCCTTCGAGAATAGCTATTCTGGCCTGCAGGATTTCCACTTCTTGCTCGTACGAGTTGATTCTTTGTTCCTCTCCATAACATGCTACACATGTCATTCTTTTTATTTTGTAAATATTAATGTTTTATTTAATTATAACTAGAGTTAAGAATTAAAATTTAATGTAATTGATATTGGAGCTAAATAACAAATTAGGAGTAATATTTAGAAAATTTTATGTGTTGTGATTTTAAAATATATATAATTAAGGAAAATTAAGGAAACCTTTAAAATTTAAAGGTGTGCCCTAATTCGATATTAGGGCTAATCAATCAATTAAATGTAAGAACTATTTTGAGATGGTTCAAATTGACATAAAATAGAGTTTGGTTTGAATTAAAATAAACTTTCGTGTATCATTTTCAAATAGTTAACATGTGTCATTTGTAAACATGTAACATTGACATGTGTCCTTAGAATTTTAACATGTGTCATTCTACACACCAAAATTTGACAACAGCAAATGACTATATAAAAACAAAGGTATATTTAGATTAAAGTGGGGGGGGGGGGGGGGGGGGGGGGGTTATAAAATGGTTTTAAGGGGTTTTAAGTTGTTTTTACGGAAAATTAAAAGAAAAAGAAAAATGATTTATTTATTTATTTATTACTTTTCTTCAATTAGAGAAAACAAATTCTATTTGCTTATCAAATTGATCAAGAGTTTAATAGTATCGTCGGATTGTGCCGGTTAAAAGTTACGATTTTAGTTCGGTAAGATTATATTTGATTTTAATTATTTTAAATTTTATTTATATTATGTTTGAACAATATAATTCTTTAAGTTCGATTAAATGTGGATTTGTGATTTTATATGAACTTTTAAAGATTATAGTATATCAACTAAATTATTTGAATAATTTTGATTATACTAGTAAAATGATTACTTGAACGATTAAGATTTATGGTTATGGATTTATTTGGGAATTTGATTTGTGGAAAGAGATTTGAACACATTATGATTTTATATCCATCTAGAGTAATCCGGATCGGTGGTTTTATATTTGAAGTCCATGTTCAGTGAGGGACATGGCATGTGTACACAGTTGAAAGACCTATCGGGTATGGCAAAGAAATGTTGAGTAAGACCATGCGGGTTAGGCAAAATTATGAGATATCTCGATTCTATTGTGGGGATTGATACTTAAGGGGAAAAACTCTAGGATGGATATAATGTTAAGTTTGTTGATTACGAATTTGGTTTGCTAAACCGTTTGTTTGATTATGAATTTGGTTTGGTAAAACGTTTATTTGGTTACAAATTGGTTTGACAACCTGTTTATTTGGTTACGAACTCGTTTAATAAAGAGTTTATTTGATTATGAGTCAGATTTGATAAACAATTTATTCGATTACGATTTATTTCGATAAAAATATTAAATCGAAAATATCAATATTTATTTGTGAAAATTTGATGAAGTGATTTGGGAACTTAAGAGTTTATCGGTTTTGATAAAATATTTACGTATATCTTTATAAAATATATTTACATTTTAAAAGGATTATATTATATGAATTATCAAATAAATTCGAGATACTAAATACTTATTTATGCTCAATAACCGTATTATGAAGAATAGAATTGTATAGTAATAAAGTGAAATATATAATTAAATGATTAATGAGTCAAACAAGATGTGAATAATTAAAAAGAACTACCTAAAATAGGTAGAACTACGTGGCTTTGATTCCCGATTTAAAGACTAAAAGACGTTCGGAATACGTAGGAAGCTTGATAGAATTATCGAGTTCAAGCCAAATAATTAATAAAACTTTAGGTAGTCCAAATAAATTTTTATCTATTAGAAAATTAAATTAAGAATTGAATGAGTTAAAGATTGAAGAGCCGAATTCGTAGATCGTTATCATGTTTCCTTTTCATACCCGATGCCTTTTTGGATCGGGTGTGGCAGTTTGGACTCTCATGTTGATAAGGATGGTTTCCATACTCATTCTTACTGCAATGCAGAAGATCTTATCATCATCAACACTGGGTGTGGTCTCCGGGAATGAACGGAGGGGTGTGATATGAACAGGTTGCGGCATTCCATCTTCCGATCTTCTTCTCTTGGATGGAGCAGGTGTGTCCTTGTCTTTCTTCTTGAGTTGCTCAGTCTCTCTCCACAGGTACCAAACACCCTTGATGTCGCAGCAAATTTCAATACGCTTCATCACCTGCAAGTTTAAAGGTTCCATAACGGGACCGATTGTTAGTGTGGTAACCTTTGGGTCAAAGAACCCACGATTTTGAGTAATGGTCGTGATGAACGGTCCATAGTAGAGGCTAGTGACATTTTCCTTTTGCTGCATTGATGTTATGTACTCAGCAAAATAATACCCAACGTTCAGTGGTTTTTGGTCCCGCAAACACGCCAGTGCGAACAGGTCAGCAGATGGAACAGTAGCTTGATGAACCCTGCCAAAGAGTGAACTAGCAAGTAAGTGATGCAAATATTTTAAGGCATAACTCTCAATACCTGAGGCTTTTGATAAACTTGAGTTATAGTCCGTGTGGCCGGTGATGGAGTGCCAGAAGACGTTAGCATCAAATTCTCGAGGAATTTCTCTGTAGGCCGAGAGGTAGGGCTCTTCGTCTAGTTTGGTTTAGTCGACCAGGCCGAGAAAGATGTTCATCTTGTTCACTGAGCAGTTCATATGATTTCCCATAAGCCGGAATTGATAGCGCTTATGGTGGTTAGGATCTGTGTACTTGACGTCTCGTTGGAAAGTGGAGATGAACTCCATTATGAGCTTGTGATAGGCTAGCTCCTCAATGACTAGAAATTTGGCCAAGTTTGCGCCTTCAATCATCTGTCTGACTTCTGCATCCAGACCAACTTCTTGCAGACTCTCCCAGCATATTTGCCGTGTTGCGCAGAGCTCGGTGTTCTGAAAGGCTTCGTAATTCTTCTGCTCTATCTCGTCGGAGAAAGTTAGGAGATGCTTAGATAAGACAAGGGAGTCTTGGGTGCTGGAACTAACGTCTGGTTTCTTCTCCTTTCCCTTGGTGGCGGTTGCGTACCTGGTGTTCTTACGTTCCATGGTGTAGAGAAAGAAGTCAGGGTTATCTTTAGGGCAGAGATGGTGCAAATGTGAGTGTACGGTAAAGGTGGTGCCTTTTATACACGAAGGAGGTGGGTGATGAACCGTCAAGGGTGGTTCAAACCGTTTTGACCAATCACATTCCTTATTCCACCGTGAGAATAGGGAATTCTTTCGACGTTTTTGGGACGAGGGTTAACCGCATCAATGCTTGTGACCGTTGTGACTAGCAGCCTGCCGCCTAACAATTCCCAATTAAAGGACAAGACGGTTCGGGCGGTGGATGTCCCGTGAGTGGTGAAAAGTTGGTGGGGGAAATGATTGTTCGTACATCCCTATGTACTTAAGAAGATATTTATTCAAATGTGGACTTAAAGAAAAATATTAGTAATTAAAGATAAAACAACGAAAGATAAATACTGCTAATTAACCTAACTATGCTTAATAAAAATAAAAGTATTTTTATTTTGTTTTGATAGGGTGCGTATCTCCATTCGTTTATCATGGTGTGTTCAAACAATGGGTGATACCCAATGTTCCTGGAGGTTCATGAACAAGGTAGTGTTTCAAACGCTGGTCGTTGACCTTAAAAATCTCCCCATTGTTATTATGGATTTCAATTGCTCCGTGGGGGAATACTCGATGTATAGTGAATGGTCCTGACCACCTAGAACGCAATTTTCCAGGAAATAGCCGCAAGCGTGAGTTGTAAAGGAGCACGTGTTCGCCTTCTTTAAAGCTCTTCGCTTGGATACATTGATCATGCCACTTCTTTGTTTGTTCCTTGTATTTAAGCGCGTTTTCACATGCAAACAATCGGAATTCATCCATTTCATTTAATTGGGCACACCTGTTCTGCACAACAGCCTAGTCATCAAAATTTTAAAAATGTTAGTGCCTAATATGCGTTATGCTCTAACTCAAATGGTAGATGGCATGCTTTACAGAAGCCTAAAAGGGGACATCCCTATAGGTGTTTTATAGGCTGTTCGGTATGCCCATAATGCATCATCAAGTTTTAGAGACCAGTCTTTCTGTGAGGAATTTACTGTTTTCTCTAAAATGTGTTTCAGCTCCCTGTTTGATAACTCAACATGCCCGCTAATTTGAGGGTGATATGGGGTAGCTATACGATGAGTGACTCCGTATTTCTTAAGAAGCTTCTCAAACAGGTTGTTGCAAAAATGAGTACATTGGTCGCTTATGATTGCTCTTGGCACTCTGAATCTGGTGAACAGTTGTTTTAAAAATTTTATGACCACTCTTGCATCATTTGATGGGTATGCACTTGCTTCAACCCATTTGCTCACATAATCAACAACAACTAGAATATATTGATTTAATATATTGATTTCCAAAAGAGATTGGGAATGGCCCCATGAAATCTATACCCCAAACATCGAAAATTTTGTAAACAACTATGTTGTTTAAGGGCATAACATTTCGTGCCGAAATATTACCTGTGCGTTGACATTCATTGCATCTCTCAACAAACCTTTGGACGTCCTTGTAGATGGTTGGCCAAAAGAATCCAGCTTGAAACACCTTTGCGGCTGTTCGGTTTGCTCCAAAATGGCCACCAGATTCTGAGGCGTGGCATTTGTGTAAAATTTCCATGCCTTCTTCTTGACTCACACATCTTCGGAGTAGTTGGTCTGTACATAATTTAAACAAGTGAGGCTCGTCCCAAATATAATATTTCAATTCAGAATAGAACTTTCGTTTTTTATTTGTGGAATATCGAAATGGTTTTATTTTGCAAGCCAAAAAGTTAGCAATATCAGCAAACCAAGGAATGGTAGAAATCGCAAACAGTTGTTTGTCAGGAAAATGACCGAGGATATCTGGCTGTTCGAACTCTGTTGTGGCTTCAATCCTTGATAGATGGTCAGCTGCCAGATTTTCGGAGCCTTTTTTATCCTTTATCTCCAGATCGAATTCTTGTAGGAGTAACAACCATCGGATCAGCCTAGGCTTTGCATCCTGCTTGGCGAACATGTATTTTAACGCAGAGTGGTCGGTATAAACTGTTACTCTAGACAACATAAGGTAGGAGCAGAATTTATCGAACGTATAGACTACAGCCATCAGCTCTTTCTCAGTGGTTGTGTAGTTTTGTTGAGCTTCGTTTAAGGTTTTACTGGCATACTGTATGGGTTTGAATTTCTTGTCAACTCGTTGTCTAAGAACAGCTCCTATGCTTATGTCGCTGGCGTCGCACATGAGCTCGAATGGTGCACCCCAATCTGGTGCAATTAGGATAGGTGCGTGTGTTAACATATCCTTCAGTTGTTCGAATGCCTGTTTGCATTTTCCATCGAAGATGAAGTTGGTTTCTTTATGTAATAGCGCAGAGAGTGGCTGTGTGATCTTGGAAAAATCCTTGATAAACCGTTTGTAAAATCCAGCGTGTCCTAGAAAACTACGAACGTCCTTGACGGTTGTGGGAACAACCGACTTCTCAATTACTTCCACTTTAGCTTTATCAACTTCCAGCCCCTTGATATTTTGTGGCCCAACACAATTCCTCTTGTTATCATGAAGTGGCACTTCTCCCAGTTTAAAACCAACTGTGTCTCTGTACATCTTTCCAGCACAGCTTCCAGATTTTGTAAACAGGCTTCAAAGGTCATTCCATAAACGGAGAAGTCGTCCATAAAAATTTCAACTGTTTTTTCGATCATGTCATGAAATATGGCCATCATACATCTTTGAAATGTTGCGGGAGCATTGCACAGTCCAAACGACATGCGTTTGTATGCGAAAGTACCATATGGGCAGGTAAAGGTGGTCTTTTCTTGGTCCTTGGTGGAAATGTGGATCTGAATACCCATCCAAGAAACAGTAGAATTGATAACCAGCTAGTCGCTCCAGCATCTGGTCGATGAACGGTAATGGGAAGTGATCTTTTCGTGTTGCTTCGTTCAACTTTCTGTAATCGATGCACATTCGCCATCCCGTGATTATTCTTGTGGGGATGGGCTCATTCCTTTTGTTTAAGACCACGGTGGTTCCTCCTTTCTTCGGAACAACCTGTATAGGGCTGGTCCACACACTATCGGAAATTGAGTAGATGATTCCTGCTTCGATGAGCTTGATGACTTCCGCTTTGACTACTTCCTTCATGTGAGGGTTTAACCTTCTTTGTGGCTGCACAGTTGGTTTGTGATCCTCTTCCATGAGAATTTTGTGCATACAGATGGATGGACTGATTCCTTTTATGTCTTTAATCTTCCATGCTAAAGCTTCCTTATGACGCCTCAGGATATTAAGTAATTGTTCCTTCTGGTCCTTCATTAGTGTGGTAGAGATAATGATCAGGCAAGGGTTTTAACTCTACGCACCTTAATTCCTCTTTTTTTTCTATGTTTGGCTCTGGGAGGATATCTCTATCTTCTTCATCAATGCCGCCTTCAGCGGTTTCCTCGTTACGTTCTGATTCGAACAGTTGTTCTGCTTTTTTATCCTTCTCTACGTCATACTGTTCCTACAAAAAGAGATTTTCATCACGTGTATCTAGGAAGTAACACGCATCGTCAGAAGCAGATGCATGTCGAACATCTTCATGCATTTTAAACACTACTTCTTCATTATTGATCTTTAGAATGAGATGTCCTTTATGTACATCAATGACAGCTCTTCCAGTTGCTAGAAATGGGTGTCCCAAGATTATTGGAACTTCCAAATCTTCAGCAATATCCATTATTACAAAATCAACAGGCAGAATAAAATTTCCAACCTTAACCAGTACATCTTCAACTATGCCTTTGGGGTATCGGATTGACCGATCAGCTAATTAAACCGTGACCTTTGTAGGTCTTGGTTCTCCTAACCCTAATTGCATATAAATTGAGTAAGGCATAAGGTTGATGCTAGCTCCTAGGTCACATAGAGCATTTTGAATAGTGAGCGTTCCTATCGAACAGGGTATAGAGAAACTCCCTGGATCTTTTAGCTTCTTTGGAAGCTGCTGTTTGGCTTGTAGGATGGAGGAGCTATCTTTGTTCAGTTGTACCATAGCTACACTTTCCAACTTCTTTTTGTTGGTGAGTAGGTCTTTCAGAAACTTGACATACATAGGCATTTCGGATAAAGCTTCGATGAATGGTATATTTATGTGCAGCTTTGTCAATTGTTCTATAAAGCTCTTGTGTCTCTTCTCACAGTTTTGCTGCTTCAATCGATCTGGCTACGACACTCGTGATTCGTATTGAGGTGCAACTGGTCCATCTTCAACCAACTGTTTATCTTTCTTCTGTTGTGGTGCAGCTGTTTGTATCTTTGGTTCAATTGTTTTACCTGCAGCAGTTTTATCAATAGTATTAGATAATTCCTTGCCTCCCCTTAAAATAATAGCATTGACCTCTTCTTTCGGGTTGGTCACAGTGTTGCTTGGGAGTGCTCCTTTCTCCTTTGAGGAGATAACTGTTGCAAATTGTTGCATTTGAGTCTCAAGGCTCTTAATGGATGATTGTGTCTGCTTCATGAACTGCATCATCATGGATTCCAAATCAGGTTTGCCTTTTTGTTAAGCAGCTGGTTGTCTTTGGTATTGTGGGTTAGATGTGCTGCCCTGTTGCGGCTGATAGGTTGTTCTTTGGTTATCATGCCTGTATGGTGGTTGAGCAGCTAGTTGTCTCTAGGGGTGGGCAAAAAAACCGGTCAAACGGGTAACCGAACCAAAAACCGGTAATCCGAACCGGAAAAAGCGGTTAACCGAACCGGTGGTTTTCTTAATGGTTAAAAAATAGATAGGTACCGGTTTCGGTTTCGGTTTAGGGTTAGAGTGTTCAAAAACCGCGGTTAACGGTTAACCGAACCATTTAATAAATATAAATTTTAAAAAATATATATAGGCCATTTGACGACAAAGGCAAGACAAATATAAATATAAATACATAGATTATAATGCTTAATATAAATACATAGATTATAATATAGATTAATATAAATATATAACATAGATTATACTGCTTTATGTTGTAATAAGTGCTTTGACGAAATATTATTTAGATTTCTTTATGTTTTAAATGTAAACTTGATGGATTGTTTTTTAGTTCGGTACTTATGTTTGAATTCTAAACTTTTATATGAATTCGTTTCGTTTGAATTTTTGAAATTATGTGTATTTTAATATTGTTTAAAAATTTAGGTTTGGGTAAAAATTTAACCGTTGATTTTTGGTTAACTAGTGAGAATTGGTTAAAAACCGTTAACCGAAAAACCTAACCGAAATTAATGGTTAACCGATTGGTGGTTAACCGATTGATATGGACCGATTTCGGTTTGGATGGTTAAAAAACCGTTGATAACGGTTCGGTTAATTTTTTTATCTAATGGACCGGTTAACCGAACTGTGCCCACCCCTAGTTGTCTCTGGTTATCCTGCCATGAAAAGTTGGGATGATTTCTCCAACCAGAATTATACGTGTTCGAATAGGGATTAGGTGGTTGGCGAGCAATGAAATCGCATTGTTCTTGCATGGATGCTCCTGGTTTGATTCCCAGACAATCGATTGGTCTGTGAGGACCGCTGCAGAAATCACAAACATCAGGTGATAATATCTCAATAGGAACATGTGGTTGCGTATGAACTACAAAGACATTCATCTTTCCCATTGTTTTGACCAATTGGTCCATCTGCAAGGAAAGTCTCGTGATAGCCTCGCTATTCGCATTGTTCGTGACCCTCTTCCCATCACTTCATACTGAGTGCCAGTTGTAACTTGTGTTGACAACTCTTTCGATTAGCTCGTATAATGCTTGAGGTTCAAGATCCTCTGGATTTCCATTGGCAATTGATTCAATTTGGATCTTGTACATGTTGGTTACTCCATTGTAGAAGTTTTGAACTTGCATCCACATGGGTATTGATGCTCATAAAATATATAGCATTTAATAGGACAAGTGTATCCTATCGCAACAAGTAATATTGTGCTAAGCACGAGATCGAACCACAAAGACTATTTGTTATAATTAGTAAATCTACCTAGAGTGATCTAATTGTTTAGAGGGTTGAATAAAGATTTGGGTTTTGAAAAACTAATTAACTAAATTGAAAGAAATAACATAACAAAATAAGGTGAACAATTGACAGGGTAGAAGGTGAATTAATGGATGGCACAATCTAGGTTGAGGAATCCTTTGATTAAATCCTATGTATGGGTTTAGGGAGTTCGGATTTATGTTTTACCAGTGATTGACGGTAATTGCCCTAATAAGAAAGACAAATATGATTAAGATTCATCTAACCTATTCATATGAATTCGGGTGACGGCTTGATTAGGCATATACCCTAGGTCATGCAAAGCATTAGGTTCTTTGGCAACTAAGGCTAAAGCCGTAGCCCAGCCACGAAGCCGCACTCCTAGTGGTCTCTAGCGAGGTCAGGTTTACACAGATTCAGCATAGATAATTCCATGGCCAGGTTCTTATCTATCTATAATCCTATCTTTGTCAGGTTTATAGGCATTAGGCACAATATATACATAAAGCAGGCTAGTTGATCGTCATCGAGTCTTATTCTAGCAATAATCCTATTCCTGACAATTTTAAAGCATTAAGCATGCATAAACTGATCAATCAAATGCCCTAGATCCCCAATCATACATAATCATATAATCAATTTCATCCCCATCCCAAATTGGATGGGGATCAGTTCATAGACAAACTAATCATAGCAATAGAACAATAGGAATAATGGAAAAATCTTCAATTAAATATAAAAGTAAAAGATAAGAGGGAGAGATAGAAATCCAAAACCCGCTTGTCGATTCCGATTACAAAAATAGAAGATGAGGAGTTTCTCCCATCAATTGTTCTTCAATAAGAAAAGACGAAACAAAAATAAACCTAATCTAGAAAGCAGGAAAATAAAACTAAACTAAAAGCTAAAACTACATTGTGAAAGAGGCAGAATGAAGGAAGATGAGAGGAATGAATGAATGAATCTCCCTATTTATAGAGTTAGGGAGAAAACCCTAATGTCACAGGGGCAAAATAGACATTTACAAAGTGTTTTAGTGGGCCTCTAAGCCCAAATCCGCGCATTCCAGCAAAGGGGAAGGTGCTGGTGCGCCTTCCCCCGCCTCGTCTCGTCGAGACAGGGCATGTCTCAACGAGACGAGGGTCTGTCTCGACGAGACAGATCCCATTTGGGGAATTTGTGGCTCCGGTTTTTATCATTTTGGTCCCTGGGCTTTCGAAATATGCTCTAATGGTCCCTGACGAATCCCAAAAGTGCTCCGACGATCCCTAAATAATCCGGAAATTCTCCAAAAGGCTTGGGTCTGGTTCGGAAATGCTCAAATAGTCCTGAAAAACCCTGAAAACACCGAAAATGCCATAAATAATGGAAAATACTAAATTTAACTAAAAACTATCAAATTAATACAAAAACTTAACTAGAAGCTAATTAAAACAATCTAAATTAATCCTAAAAACACTATAGATATGGGAGCTATCAGGTATGCCATGATTTGGTACTCTTCTCAACAATTCCTTATATCTTTCTCATGCTTCGGATAATGATTCATCTTCCTATTGGAAGAAATGGGAGACCTCATTTCTTAGCTTGATTGCTTGTCTTGGGGGAAAATATTTCATCAGGAACAGTGTAGACATCTCCTCCCAGTTTGTGATCAAACATGGTTGTAAATTCTTCAACCAATTCTTCGCCTTGTCCTTTAAGGAAAACAGAAACAGCTTGAGTCTGATCACCTCATCACTTTCATTTCTATGGGTGCGAAATGTGTTGCACATTGTGACGAAGTCCTGAATATGGGCATTTGGATCTTCATTTGGGTATCCCCCAAACTGCACAGCTGTTTGCAACATTTGGATCATTGAAGCTTTAACTTCAAATAGGCGGTCTCCTTCATTGGGTAGCTAATGCTCGTAAAATATATAACAGTTAATAGGACAAGTGTATCCTATCGCAACAAGTAATATTGTGCTAAGCACGAGATCGAACCACAAAGACTATTTGTTATAATCAGTAAATCTACTTAGGCCGGTCTAATCATTTAGAGGGTTGAATAAAGATATGGGTTTTTAACAATTAACTAAATGAATTAAAGGCAAAAACATAACAAAATAAAGCGAATAATTAATAGGGTAGAAGGTGGATTAACGGATGGTACAATCTAGGATGATGAATCCTTTGATTAAATCCTATGTATGGGTTCAGGGAGTTCGGATTTATGTTCTACCAGTGATTGACGGTAATTACCCTAATGAGAAAGACAAATGTGATCAAGATTTATCTAACCTATTCTCATGCATTTGGGTGACAGCTTGATTAGGCATATACCGTAGGTCATGCAAAGCATTAGGTTCTTTGGCAACTAAGGCTAAAGCCATAGCCCAGCCACGAAGCCGCAATCCTAGTGGTCTCTAGCGAGTCAGGTTTACACAGGCTCAGCATAGATAATTCCATGGTCAAGTTCTTATCTATCTATAATCATATCTTTGTCAGGTTTATAGGCGTTAGGCACAATCATATATACAAAGCAGGCTAGTTGATCGTCATCGAGTCTTATTCTAGCAATAATCCTATTCCTAACAATTTCAAGGCATTAAGCATGCATAAACTGATCAATCAAAGGCCATAGGTCCCTAATCATACATATTCATATAATCAATTTCATCCCCATCCCAAATTGGATGGGGATCAGTTCATAGACAAACCAATCATAGCAATAGGCATATATGAACAATAGAAAACATCTTCAATAAATTATAAAAGTAAAAGATAAAAGGGAGAGATAGAAATCTAAAACCCGCTTTGTCGATTCCGATTACAAAAATAGAAGATCAAGTGCTTCTCCCATTAATTGTTCTTCAATAAAAACTGAAATAAACCTAATCTAGAAAGCTGGAAAATAAACTAAACTAAAATATAATTCTACATTGTGTCGGCTCTGAATGAATAAAAAACGAATGCCTCAAAGATTAGGATTAGCTCCCTATTTATAGAGTTAGGGAGAAAACCCTAATGCATCAAGGGTGAAAAAGACATTTACATAATGTTTTAATGGGCTTCAGGGCCCAAATCAGCGGATTTCAGCAAGGGGGAAGGCGCTGGTGCGGCTTTCCCCGCCTCGTCTCTTCGAGACAAGGAGTGTCACGACGAGATGAGGACCTGTCTTGACGAGATAGGTCCTATTTGGGGCAATTTTGCTCCGGCTTTTATCTGTTTAGGTCCATGGGCTTCCGAAATATGCTCTAATGGTCCCTAACGAATCCTAAAAGTGCTCCGACTGTCCCTGAATAGTCCGGAAATGCTCCAAAAGGCTTGGGTCTGGTTCGGAAATGCTCGAATAGTCCATGGAAATCCCTAAAAACACTGAAAATTCCATAAATAAAGGAAAATACAGAATTTAACTAAAAACTATCAAATTAACATCTAAATTAACTAAAGACTAAACTAAAAAAATCTAAATTAATCCTAAAAACTCTATAAAATAGGGAGCTATCAATAGCACAATACACGACGAATGGCCTTCAATAGATGGTCTAGAGTAATCCTTCATCCGCAATCTCTGGTTGCCATTGTTGTTATTGTTTTCATTAACACCATTGTTTTCAACATGATCCTCCTCATTGTTCCTTGGTTGTTTTGGATCTGGTATCTCGTTTTCGTGATTCATTCTAGAACGTCTAGCTTGTCTAAGCAGTCTTCTTCTTCTTTTGTAGGTTCTCTCGATTTCAAGGTCCACAGGTAGAATAGGAATACATGTTCTTCACATAAACAGGTAAAGATCGAGACAAAGAAACTGGACAAATAGGTGGTTATCGGGTAACAAAATAAGCATACAAATTCGTCCAATCTTAGATTTAACAATCACCGGCAACGGCGCCAAAAACTTGGTATGTTATATATGGACTCTAGCAAGTGTACTAGGGCAGATATAGTGTTGGCAAGACCAAGTGTCGTATTCCACAGGGATTGAAACTAGTTGGTTGAACAGTTACCTTATGTGTTAGAATTCAAAAGGTTGGTTGGTTGGTTTGATTTTTAACAATAACTAAGCATGAACAGATAAAAATAAATGAAATGATAAAAGTCAAGATAGACCAAGATAAACAAGCACATGTCTAGCACTGCACCTACGAACTACTATATTTAGACTATTCCTTCTTAATAAAGTAATACCATATTCCTGATTTAGGTATCTTTCTCATTAATCACTAAGGTCCGGTGTCCCATTTCCTAAGATTCTAAGCAAGTGAAATCAACCAAGTGTCCTTGCGTTAACATACAAGCAAGCATTAAGATTCAGAAAGCATTCATAAATGAAACCCTAATATATGGTTGTTTTCGTCTCCGTCCACTACAATATAAGTCAAATAGCTATTTCCATTACGTCGAAGCACCGTCGTGCCATCTTCGGTAATTAGCATGTAGATTGGATCCTAATCTACTATTTAAGCATACCATTGACAATCATTCATGGATGGAAATACTTCATTAATTAAAAAGAGTTACTTACAGTCGCCGTTTAATGGCTGGCTAGGTCTGCAAAAGGAATTACTCACTCATTTCCATGAGTGAATAGCTTGTTCTCCCCAAAATCATTCTTTCGACAATAAACATAAAAACAGAGAATAAAATGAAGGTGGCGAAAACCGAGGTGCCCCTTACATATGACTACTACAGTATTTATAGGTCCAAAACAAACCGAGTAAATTACATCAATGGTACCTGAACTTTACCCTAATTCACACTTTGGTACCTAGATTACATTTTGTCTCAGAAATATACCTGAAGTAACGATGACCGGACAATTAAGTATATTTTATCGGTTAATGGCCGATCAATACGATTTTGACGAGTAAATTACACTGATGGTACCTGAACTTTACCCGAATTCACATTTTGGTACCTAGATTTCATTTTATCCAAAAAATACACTTCAAGTAAAGATGACTCAATATTTTAGTATATTTGACCGACCAGTGATTGATCAACCCGAGTTTGACCTTTTTAAATTAAAAATTGAGACCAATCATAAACTCAATTAACATAAAATTATAATATTGTCATTTAGCTCATAAATGACAATATTATAATTTTATGTTAATTGAGTGTATGGTGAGTCCCAATGTTTAGTTCACGTTACCCGATCACTAACCGATCAAATGAACTAAACCTTTCAGTCACCTTTACTTGTGTTATGTTTTTAGGATAAAATAAAATCCAGGTACGGAAGTGTGAATTGTGGTAAAGTTCGGGTACCATTAATGTAATTAACTCATGAAACTCGCGTTGACCGGTCATAACCGGTAAAAATATACTAAATTGTCCGGTCATCGTTACTTCAGGTATATTTTTGGGACAAAATGTAATCTAGGTACCAAAGTGTAAACTATGTAAAGTTCAGGTACCATTGGTGTAGTTTACCCAAAACAAAAGGGCAAAAAGTACTAAGGGTAAATACAAAGAAATGACAAACAAACAATCTCCCTACACTTGGCACAAGATGGAAGCTGTCTTGCTTTCCACGTTTTTGCTCTCTTTCTCTCTCCTTTAGCTTGCTCGACCTGTGCATTTATCCGTTCCTTCCAAGTTGACCCGTTAATGCCGTTGGTTATGCTGTTCTGTTCTTCTTGTAGCCTATCCGTGAGGAATCCTTATTGAACTGTTATTTCTGCCTGTTTCTTCCATTTCTGGTTGAAAACTATAACTCTAAAGCTCTTTTCCATGAATGTTCAGCCTCTTAAACTTGCTCATTTTACTCGTATCAAATTACCCCCAACTTTAACTCCTACTTGTCCTCAAGCAACACATCAAAATAAAAGTGAAGGAATAGGCAGTGATTACATAAGTAAAACTTGGTATGTTATATATGGACTCTAGCAAGTGTACTAGGGCAGATATAGTGTTGGCAAGACCAAGTGTCGTATTCCACAAGGATTAAAACTAGTTGGTTGAACAATTACCTTATGTGTTAGAATTCAAAAGGTTGGTTGGTTGGTTTGATTTTTAACAATAACTAAGCATGAACAAATAAAAATAATTGAAATGATAAAAGTTAAGATAGACCAAGATAAACAAGCACATGCCTAACACTACGCCTACGAACAACTATATTTACACTATTCCTTCTTAATGAAGTAATACCATATTCCTAATTTGGGTATCTTTCTTAGTAATCACTAAGGTCCGGTGTCCCATTTCCTAAGATTCTAAGCAAGTAAAATCAACCAAGTGTCCTTGCACATACAAGCAACCATTAAGATTCAGAAAGCATTCATAAATGAAACCCCAATATATGGTTGTTTTCATCTCCGTCCACTACAATATAAGTCAAATAGCTATTTTCATTACGTTGGAGGACCGTCGTGCCATCTTCGGTAATTAGCATGTAGATTGGATCCTAATCTACTCTTTAAGCATACTATTAACAATCATTCATGGATGGAAATACTTCATTAATTAAAAAGAGTTACTTACAGTCGCCGTTTAATGGCTGGCTAGGCCTGCAAAAGGAATTATCCACTCATTTCCATGAGTGAATAGCTTGTTCTCCCCAAAATCATTCTTCCCACAATAAACATAAAAACAGAGAATAAAATGAAGGTGGCGAAAATGAGGCGCCCCTTACATATATGACTACTACAATATTTATAGGTCCAAAACAAACCCTAAAACAAAAGGGCAAAAAGTACTAAGGGTAAATATAAAGAAAGGACAAACAAACAATCTCCCTACACTTGGCACAAGATGGAAGCTGCCTTGCTTTCCACGTTTTTGCTCTCTTTCTCTCTTTTTTAGCTTGCTTGACCCGCACGTTTATCCGTTCCTTCCAAGTTGACCCGTTAATGCCATTGTTTATGCTGTTTTGTTCTTCTTATAGCCTGTGCGTGAGAATCCTTCTTGAACTGTTATATCTGCCGTCTGTTTCTTCCATTTCTGGTTGAAAACTATAACTCTGAAGCTCTTTTCCATGAATGTTCAGCCTCTTAAACTTGCTCATTTTATCCCTGGGATCTAATATGTTTGACATAAACATCTCTCTTGACAGGTTTGGTAAGGGGACTGGCAACCATGTCATGAGTGGAAATGTACTTCACATTAACTTCTTTGCGTGCAATGAAGTCCCTGACGAAGTGATACCTTATCTCTATGTTCTTGGCATTGCTATGGAACCTTCGATCCTTAGCGAAAGCAATAGCAGATTGACTATCACTATTTACTATGATTGGGACGGTAGAGGTGGTAATACAAAGGTGGTTTAGGAACCTATTCTTAGACTACCAATGGCACTAGCATAGGGAACTGATTTCATTCGTTCCTTTTCTTTTGGTGTTTGGGAACACATTTCAGTACTTAGGGTGACATCTTTAGTAATCAGGCTTTCTATGGATTTGCAGCCTTCCATACCAAAGCGTTCAAGTACTTTGTTGATGTAAGTCTCCTGAGACAATGCCAACAATTTCTTTGAATGGTTTCTTGTAATCTTAACTCCAAGAATGTATGCGGCCTTGCCCATATTTTTCATCTCAAAACTTGAGTTTAGCCAAGCTTTGATTTGGTTTACAAACTCAATGTCATTTCCTGCTATCAGGATGTCATCTACATATAGAGACAGAATGAAAAATTTTCTACCGGAGCATTTTATGTAGACACAATGGTCTTCCTCAAGTATCTCGAAGCCATTTCAGATCATCTGATTATGAAATTGAATGTACCATTGTCTCGAAAACTGTTTCATGCCATAGATTGATTTAATCAACTTGCAAACCTTTTGTTCGCTGGTGCGATGAAATCTACAGGATGTTCCATGTAGATTTCTTTGTGCAATTCTCCATTGAGAAAAGTAGTCTTCACATCCATTTGATGCAACTCTAGGTCTAAACTTGCTACGAGTGCTAGTATAAGCCTGATAGATGTAAACCTCACAACAGGTGAGAAGGTCTCCTTATAGTCTATCCCTTCATGTTGTGTGAAGCCTTTAGCGACTAGGCGAGCTTTGTATCTATCGATACTGTTGTCAACCCTTCGATTTACTTTAAGAACCCACTTGCTCTTAACAGCTTTTATTCCCTTAGGTAGATCAACCAGTTCCCAAACTTGGTTGGCTTTCATAGAATCCATTTCCTCTACCATTGCTTTTTTCCATTTGTCTTTTTTGGGACAAGAGAGAGCGTCATGAATATTCTTAGGCTCAGCTTCATCACTTGGGGTGATTAGAAGAGCTTCACCTTCGATACTGAATTGGCGGCGCTTGACCTTTTGTCGATTTGTTTGACGCGTCACTTCCCGATCTTGATAAACATGTCTCATATATTCATCATAACCTAGAATCCTTTCTCTTAGACTAAGTTCCGTATTCTCGTTTGAGCCAGGGAACTTGCTCTCACTTGTGTTAGGATCTGTCGCGTTCGAAACGTTCTGAGGAGTAAAGTCCATTTCTCGATCGTAATTGAGAATAAGATCTTGATCTCGACCATTGTCGTGATCATTTGCATGTTCCTCAGAATTCCTACCACTCGAATGGAGAGGTCCATTTGGAAAGGACGGAAACCCAATATTGGTTACTTTCGAGCCTTTGGTTGTAAATGTTTTATTCTAAACACTAAAGACAATCTTGCTAAATTTGATTCAAAGGCTGATGAAGCCATCTTTCTAGGCTATTCAACTAACAGTAAAGCATATAGAATATTCAATAAAAGAACTCAAGTACTTAAAGAGTCAGTCTATATTGAATTTGATGAGACTAACCCTGCAGACAAAACAAATAACGTTTCAGAAAAAGAACCTAGCACAGCCTCCACTGAGCTTAGTCAGAACCCAGAGCCAAGCCCACTTGGAACCTCTAAAGGTAAAATCGAATCTGAAATTGTTTTCACTTACCACACTCCTTCTGTAGATATTGTTGAGACACCAATAGTTGAAGACATTACTCTTCCAAGAGAAGTCAGAATAATATCCTTGACACTGTCGAAAATATACTAATGACAAGAAATCAATTGAGGAGATTTTTAAGCAATGTGGCATTTGTATCAGTTCTGGAACCCAAGAATTTTCCAGAAGCTGAAAATGATGAATTTTGGATGATTGCCATGCAAAAGAACTGTTTCAATTTAAGAGAAATGATGTTTGGGATCTAGTACCACATCCGAATAATCAGAAGACAATCGAAACCAGATATTCCGAAACAAGCTGGATGAAATAGGGAATATAATTAGAAACAAAGCCAGACTAGTAGCACAAGGATATAGCCAGCAAGAAGGTATTGACTATGATGAAACCTTTGCTCCAGTAGCAAGGTTAGAAGCCATCCGAATTTTATGTGCTTCTATATGAATTTTAAACTGTTTCAAATGGATGTCAAAAGTGCTTTTCTTAATGGAGTTATAAACGAGGAGGTATATGTAAATCAGCCTCCGGGTTTTGAAGATCCCAAACTTCCAAACCATGTTTATAAACTCAAAAATGCCCTGTATGGTTTGAAACAAGCACCCCGTGCTTCGTATAAATGCTTAACAAGCTTTCTTCTGGCAAGAAACTATGTCAGACGCAAATCTGATATAACCTTATTCATTAAGAGGAAAGGTAAAGATACTTGATAGGGACGTTTTGTCCCTATCTTTTAGCGTGATTTACGGTTTATTTTTGAACTAATAATTAAGTTTAATTATAAAAATAAGTGTGTTTTCAAATAAATAATAAAATAAAAATAAAACTTATACTTTTAAGAATTTCCTTTACTTTTGATTAATTTCAGAAAAATAAACATCAAGCTAATTCGGTGCTCGTAAGTCGCATTTTGCAGATACGGGATGAAACGAACAAATGAAGAGTTGGGATTCAAAGTACGCGGGGCGTATAACACTCCACACGGGGCGTGCCACGTAACTGTACAATTCCCACTAAGTCATGGCAGTCAACCTGTGCATTCCCACAAGGTCAACACCAACCACGCGGGGCATGCAAGGTGTGAAATAGTGACAATTGTTCCAGAGACTCAACTACGCGGGGCGTCCCCAGAGCCACGCATGGCGTCCCCAGAATACGCGGGGCGTAAAGGAGCAATTCTTCAATATCAAGTTCCAGGAGCTCAACCACGCGGGGCGTATCCCGGTCTATGCGGAGCGTGGTTGAGTCAACTCTTCTGAATTCGGTCCATGCGTAAGAGAAATCTTCTACGGGATGGGTAATTGCCAGACACACGGGGCGTGCCATATCAAACCTGCATTTACAATGTGAATTCTTACTTGTAACTTATGTATTTACGATTTTACCCCTGAACTTGATGTGTATAAATAAGAGTGATTAGCACTCATTTCATTCATTCAGATTTTATGTAACAAACCTCTACCACCTTGAGAGTTTGTTCACTTATTCCGTCACTTCGTCGAAGTTCGATTCCATCCTCTTCCACCAAGCTCGAGAGTTCCACCTCCAAGACCTACGAGACGGCCTTGAGTCCGGTTAGCTAGTTCCAATGGCCGATTCTTCTTCCCTTCTTACTTGCTAATTCGCTTGCACTCTTCCTATGTACTAGGCTTGGTTGTATTTCGCATTTACGCGTTCCACATTTATAATATATGATTTGCAATTTCCGTTTCTCCATATGTGTTGATGTTTATTGCTTGTTTTGATATTCGTAATTGATTATTGTGTAGGGGGACACGATTTTCGATACCTTTTGGGAACCATATAGGTGCTGCCCTACCGGAATTGATACACCGGAAATCGTAGGAATTGACAAGCCACGGAACTTACGGTCCCTAGTTTCTGATCCCTCGCATTAGACACGCCTTTAGGAGGAACCACGTAGTCTAAGTACTTCACGGGTCGGTCGGTCTACATGTAGTCGTCTTTGCAAGAGTAAATTATCAATCGTATATGTTCGGAGTTATTGTTTGTTATATTTATAACTTATCGTCACCCGTATCACTTCTTTGGAGTTTTGATTATATAAGTATGTCTCACCATAGTTTAGGAGTAGTTTGTAATTGCCACCCAAAACAAACTAAAGTATTCACCACTTAGATAACGAATAGAACCGAGTAGTTTAATACTTGTAGTTATAAATCCCGCGGATTCGATACCCGGTCTTTACCGGATTATTACTTGATACGACGGGGTACATTTGCCCCTACATAGTAGCGTCTAGTAGAGTTAAAGCACCTAATAGAAAGACCTTAATCATAACGCACACACACGATAACTTATATCCACACATTATACCTACTAGGCGCCGCGCATCAAGTTTTTGGCGCCGTTGCTGGGGATTTATAATTTCTTGTAATATTAGACCAAAACGTTTTATTGTTAGTCTAAACATTCTTTTTTGTATAAATTGTTTATATACTAACAACATTCTTTCTTGTTCATATTTTTCTCGTTATTTTATTTCGTTAGTTTATGGTTACCCGATCTCGGAGTGATACTCTCGTTCCTATTGATCTTGAAATCGAACGTACTCTTTATAGGATCCGGAGAGAAAAGATGGCCAATGTCAACAATAAAAGCAACCCAGCCAACCCACCGGTGAACAACGTCCGGAATGGAGGAGGCAACGACACAAGGACAATGATGGAGATCCTAGGTCCATATAGGCCACAAAATCGCAATGGAATTGTTGCCCCCACCATCCCGACCAACACATATGAAATCAATACTTGCATGATCCAATTGATCCAACAACTCGGTCAATTCGGAGGAGAACTTCATGAGAACCCTAACGAACACCTTGATAAATTTTTTGTGTGTGCCGATACTTCTCGACAAAATGGTGTCTCGGTTGAGATCGTACGTCTAAAACTTTCTCCTTTCTCTTTAACAGGCCAAGCGTTGGAGTGGTTGCATTCATTGGAAGCCGGAACTATCACGTCATGGGACGAGCTCGAGAAGGAGTTTCTCTCTTATTACTTTCCGCCTTCCAAAACGGTGAAGTTGGGCAATGACATCACCTCCTTTCGGCAACTCGAGTACGAGGCCCTTCATGCGGCTTGGGCAAGGTTTCGAAAGTTGCTCCGAAGTTGCCCGCACTACGACATCCCCAAGCACGATCTTGTAAGTACTTTCTATCATGGGTTAACGCCTACTAATCGTGCAACCGTGGATTCCGCAGCATGTGGGGACCTGTTTAGGAAATCGGCAAGTGAAGCATACGAGCTCATCAACAAGCTTGTAAGGAAAAGCGTCCAGTGGCAAGAAGATCGGATTTTCGGACCACCACGACATCAAGTGTTCGCCATGGAGAAAGAGGCTCCAAAGAGTTCCATGGTCGAGATAAATAAGAAACTAGACGCTTTGATAGCACAATTAAGCCTCAACAAAGATGCATAGGTCCTGATGTGCAATCACTATGGTGGAGATCATGACGGACACAATTGCCATGCCGGTAGCCCTTTTGCCGGCGATGCCGAAAATGTAAGTTACGTAGGAGATAACCAAAGGTACAACTCCAACTCAAACTCCTACCCGAACACACACCACCACAATAATAATGAAAACGGGTGGAGACCTCGATACCAACATCCTAACTTGTCGTATGGCAATAATAATAATGTATTGAGGCACCCACCCAACTTTCATCAAGAATATAGGGAGCATGGGCTAGGCCAATCACAAAATGTTTTGATGATTTGGGTGAGATCTCGAGCGTCGGCCATCAACACGAGGCGTGGAATTAGGATTCGGAGTATGATTTTGATGATTTGGGTGATATCCCGGCCGGGCCTTCCTTTTCCACGAACCCCGACTTCCAATCGGTTCATGCCCGGTTGGACATCTTGGAAGGCAACCAACGCCAAGACCGGGCTACCATGAATGCCCACTTTGACGCCTTCACCAACACCTTTTTCACCAGTTTCAACATCCATGGGCATCCTCCTCCGCCTTAGCCATAGTTTTCTTTATTTTGTGTTCTTTTTGTTTTTAGACGTTTTTGGAATTAACGCTATTTTAGTCACGCGGAGGGCCGTCCAACCCCACACTTGGTTTGTTTTGCACGTTATCTTTGTTTTTATTTTTCTTTTATGTTTATATATTAATATATTTACATTTTGAAGTTCACTTTTCTATGTTTTCGTGTTTAGTGCATTTTCGTACCGTTTTTAGACGTTTAATTTTCGTGTACCAAATAAATAAAACTTGGTTCACGCAGAGCGTGCCTTTGGGCAAGCCCCGTGTAAACCAGTCTCTGATTCAATAAATCACTAGAATCACGGTTCACGCGGAGCGTGCTCTTAGGCAAGCCCTGCATAAACAAGTTTCTGAGATTTTGTGGCAGTTTTTAAGGCATACCACGCGGAGTGTAGCTCAAACCAAGCCCCGAGTGGCACCACTTAAAAACATACGTATAAAAATCAGAGAAAAATAAAAACAAATTAAAAAATCACAAAAATAAAAATAAAAATGAAAAATAAACAAAACAAATAAACTAAATTATTGGTTCAAAAATTCTCCCGACACATAACCTCCATCAGAAATAAATTAAAAGTTCTGTTGTCTGTCCTTAAAAGTAAAAACGCTTAATACAAAGGATCGGTCTAATTAAGAAATTTAAGCCTTGGTTTCGAAGCTAGGGAATTTATGCATAGTCGAGATTTGCACTTAACAAAAGCAACGAGACTTAACCTATGAGTTATCTCTATAGTGAAATTTAAAAGGGCAATCAAAACGGGTTTTTTAAAAATTTTACGAGAACTTGAACGTACACAATTAAACCCGAAATTAATGTGAGGTGTTTTTGAGCCTAAAAAGAGTTCGTACGAGAACTCTATTTTTCTTCACAACATTTGGGGGCTTTTGCTTCACTCAATTCATAGAGTTTGCATTAAATACCGGGTTAAGTACACTTGTTCTGGTAAAAAGGGCAATAGATGATAAAACGAACCCACTTAGGCTAATTCTCTCTTAATTATTTTTCTTCGTTTTCATAAACCTCTAGGAAGCCCCCTCGAGCCTATCAACCAACTTCTTTGCTAACACCCTTTTTAACACGTAACCCTTTTTCCTCTTGTTCGAATACTAAAATCAAATGCATCAAAAAGACCCGAAACAATCTAAGCCTCTAGCAAGGAAGCACAAGTAATCTTTGAAATCGTTTTTGTGCCACTCTCGGATAAAAAGAAAGAAAAATAAATAAATCAAAAATAGAGAGCAAAATAGGCATTCTCAAGCTCCACTCGAGCAATTTCAAAATCCATCTTTCATGCTTGCTAGGGCAAAATGATAAAAAGATGATGCAATCACCAAAATCGGTATTCGGACTTGAGTTCTAATATTAACCACTCACTACTAAAAAGCCCACCTACATTACAACCCCCCTCCGGGTTCATTTTTAATATTGCCCGACCATAATATAGGTGGAAAAACTCGGATGAACATGCAAACTTGGGATGACTTTGAGTAAGTACAAAGAAGAGCGTACAAACACCAACCCACCAAAAATTTAGTGATAAGAGTAAAATACCTTGGTGAGGTACAATTGAGCTCTCAAAGAATGATCAATCCCCGTTAATATTGCCTATTAAGTTTGATCATGGAGGTTTCGAATAAGTTTTGGTCACTCATTCGCTTGCGTAAGTACTGATCGAAAACTTTTCGTAAAACCTTGGTTTTGGAAACACGCACTTGGTTAAACCAACCGAAGGTTTGTTTCTTAATTGTCTCAATCCCTTGTCTTTCGACTTTCTTTACTTAAGGACAAGTAAAACTTTAAAGTCCGAGGAGGTTGATAGGGACGTTTTGTCCCTATCTTTTAACGTGATTTACGGTTTATTTTTGAATTAATAATAAAGTTTAATTACAAAAAATAAGTGTGTTTTCAAATAAATAATAAAATAAAAATAAAACTTATACTTTTAAGAATTTCCTTTACTTTTGATTAATTTCAGAAAAATAAAACATCAAGCTAATTCGGTGCTCATAAGTCGTATTTTGCAGGTACAAGATGAAACGAACAAATGAAGAGTTGGGATTCAAAGTAAGCGGGACGTATAACACTCCACGCGAGGCGTGCCACGTAACTGTACAATTCCCACTAAGTCACGACAGTCAACCTGTGCATTCCCACAAGGTCAACACCAACCACGCGGGGCGTAGAGCAGAGCACGCGGGGCGTGCAAGGTGTGAAACAATGACAATTGTTCTAAGGACTCAACTACGCGAGGCATCCCCAGATATACACGGGGCGTAAAGGAGCAATTCTTCAATATCAAGTTCCAGGAGCTCAACCACGCGGGGCGTATCTTGGTCTACGCGGAGCGTGGTTGAGTCAACTCTTCTGAATTCGGTCCATGCGTAAGAGAAATCTTCTTCGCGATGGGTAATTGCCAGACATGCGGGGCGTGCCATGTGAAACCTGCATTTACAATGTGAATTCTTACTTGTAACTTGTGTATTTACGATTTTACCCCTGAACTTGATGTGTATAAATAAGAGTGATTAGCACTCATTTCATTCATTTAGATTTTATGTAACAAAACTCTTCCACCTTGAGAGCTTGTTCACTTATTCCATCACTCCGTCGAAGTTCCGTTCCATCCTCTTTCACCAAGCTCGAGAGTTCCACCTCCAAGACCTACGAGATGGCCTTGAGTCCGGTTAGCTAGTTCCAATGGCCGATTCTTCTTCCCTTCTTACTTGCTAATTCGCTTGCACTCTTCCTATGTACTAGGCTTGGTTGTATTCTGCATTTACGCGTTCCACATTTATAATATATGATTTGCAATTTCCGTTTCTCCATATGTGTTGATGTTTATTGCTTGTTTAGATATTCGTAATTGATTATTGTGTAGGGGGACACGATTTTCGATACCTTTTGGGAACCATATAGGTGCTGCCCTACCGGAATTGATACATCGGAAATCGTAGGAATTGACAAGCCACGGAACTTACGGGCCCTAGTTTCTGATCCCTCGCATTAGACACGCCTTTAGGAGGAACCACGTAGTCTAAGTACTTCACGGGTCGGTCGGTCTACATGTAGTCGTCTTTGCAAGAGTAAATTATCAATCGTATATGTTCGGAGTTATTGTTTGTTATATTTATAACTTATCGTCACCCGTATCACTTCTTTGGAGTTTTGATTATATAAGTATGTCTCACCATAGTTTAGGAGTAGTTTGTAATTGCCACCCAAAACAAACTAAAGTATTCACCGCTTATATAACGAATAGAACCGAGTAGTTTAATACTTGTAGTTATAAATCCCGCGGATTCGATACCCGGTCTTTACCGGATTATTACTTGATACGACGGGGTACATTTGCCCCTACATAGTAGCGTCTAGTAGAGTTAAAGCACCTAATAGAAAGACCTTAATCATAACGCACACACACGATAACTTATATCCACACATTATACCTACTAGGCGCCGCGCATCAAGTTTTTGGCGCCGTTGCTGGGGATTTATAATTTCTTGCAATATTAGACCAAAACGTTTTATTGTTAGTCTAAACATTCTTTTTTGTATAAATTGTTTATATACTAACAACATTCTTTCTTGTTCATATTTTTCTCTTTATTTTCTTTCGTTAGTTTATGGTTACCCGATCTCGGAGTGATACTCTCGTTCCTATTGATCTTGAAATCGAACGTACTCTTTGTAGGATCCGGAGAGAAAAGATGGCCAATGTCAACAATGAAACCAACCCAGCCAACCCACCGGTGAACAACATCCGGAATGGAGGAGGCAACGACACAAGGACAATGATGGAGATCCTAGGTCCACATAGGCCACAAAATCGCAATGGAATTGTTGCCCCCACCATCCCGGCCAACACATATGAAATCAAGACTTGCATGATCCAATTGATTCAACAACTCGGTCAATTCGGAGGAGAACTTCATGAGAACCCTAACGAACACCTTGATAAATTTTTTTTGTGTGCCAATACTTCTCGGCAAAATGGTGTCTCGGTTGAGATCGTACGTCTAAAACTTTCTCCTTTCTCTTTAACAGGCCAAGCGTTGGAGTGGTTGCATTCATTGGAAGCCGGAACTATCACGTCATGGGACGAGCTCGAGAAGGAGTTTCTCTCTTATTACTTTCCGCCTTCCAAAACGGTGAAGTTGGGCAATGACATCACCTCCTTTCGGCAACTCGAGTACGAGGCCCTTCATGCGGCTTGGGCAAGGTTTCGAAAGTTGCTCCGAAGTTGCCCGCACTAAGACATCCCCAAGCACGATCTTATAAGTACTTTCTATCATGGGTTAACGCCTACTAATCGTGCAACCGTGGATTCCGCAGCATGTGGGGACCTGTGTAGGAAATCGGCAAGTGAAGCATACGAGCTCATCAACAAGCTTGTAAGGAAAAGCGTCCAGTGGCAAGAAGATCGGATTTTCGGACCACCACGACATCAAGTGTTCGCCATGGAGAAAGAGGCTCCAAAGAGTTCCATGGTCGAGATAAATAAGAAACTAAACGCTTTGATAGCACAATTAAGCCTCAACAAAGATGCACAGGTCCTGATGTGCAATCACTATGGTGGAGATCATGACGGACACAATTGCCATGCCGGTAGCCCTTTTGCCGGCGATGCCGAAAATGTAAGTTACGTAGGAGATAACCAAAGGTGCAACTCCAACTCAAACTCCTACCCGAACACACACCACCACAATAATAATGAAAACGGGTGGAGACCTCGATACCAACATCCTAACTTGTCGTATGGCAATAATAATAATGTATTAAGGCACCCACCCGACTTTCATCAAGAATATAGGGAGCATGGGCTAGGCCAATCACAAAATGCTTTCGGAGGGCGAAACACCCAACCTCCCAACAACGTGCGAGGCCAATCGGTAACTTCCTAGCTTAAGTACATTCTAACACGTCTTGTCGAGAATGAGGTGTTTTGCAGGGATTTGAGTCACCAAGTGGCTCACTTAAACCGTCAACAACAGGACACGCAGCTAGGAACTCTCCCGATAAATACCGAGCAAAACTCGCGAGCCAAAAATAGAGAATCCAAACAAGCAATAACCCTCCTTAATGGTAAAGGTTCGGATCCATCAGGTTCTAATTCGGACATCCTGCAATAGTCACACCCATTGAGAAAGTCGAGCTACTCCGACTATAAACGTAGCACCGGTTTGCATTCTCCAAACCTTTGTTTATATATATCATACACGTTTTCAATATTGTTTTTACTTGTTTTTCCGCCCCTTTTCGATTTTTAAGCTTTTTTACCTTCTAAGTTATGTTTTTCATTCGTGCTCATTTCGTAATTTTTATTTGGACCTTCAATCGTAACCAACAAAAATTACAAAAAAAAAATCTCTTTTAAATCCAAAGTTCACGCGGGGTGTGCAAATAGGCAAGCCCCACGTAAACAAGTTCCTATTAGAAATAACGTGCTAAAAAGCACTTCACGCGGAACGCACCCTTAATTACGCTCCTCGTATTTTTAGACCTGTATGTCCAAAGAAATAAATCAGGGATTAATTGCACCTATACAAGACACGCGGAGCGTGCCCTTCTACCACGCCCCGCGTGTCCTAGGGGAGTTGCGAATTGCAGCTCCCCATGGCAGTTTTCTTTCCATTTCTCCACTCTCACACTCCACCTCCTTCTCCCACCACTCACATCACTCCTCTCTCTTCCCCATTAATCTTTCCCACTTCTCCACTCCACCTCTCTTTTCACCAATTAAATCCCATTAATTCAAAATTCAAACCCATTATTTTCCCTCTTAACCCCCTCATTAATTTCTCATTAATTTTCCAATTAAATTCCTTCAATTAATTAACATTCAAAATCCAAAAAAACTAAATATATTAAAAAACCCAAAAACTCTTCAAATTCCCGCCGTTTTTGTGTCTATAACCTCAGGCACGCGGGGCGTGCCCTCTGGCAAGCCCCGTGTGCCGCCCATTCTTTTGCTGTTTTTGGGCAGAGACCGAAGAACGCCCGCGCGTGTCTTCTGGCAAGCCTCGCGTGCCATGGACTCATTCGAACAATTTATGGGCAGAGACCGAAGAACGCCCGCGCGTGTCTTCTGGCAAGCCCCGCGTGCCTCCTGGGAATCCGAGAAATACTTGGATTCCCACCTCTCACCCCTATATAAACTCCACTATTCCTTCTTTCCTTCTCCCTCACATATACTACACTTTCCCCCATCTACACCACTCTCCCTCACTTCAAGCATGACTCGTCGCAAGCGATCCACCAATGAACGAAACCCACGTTCTTCCCGAGCTCGCTCTTCCCGCTCCAACCAAACACCACCACCACCCGACAACGATAAAATCCCACCTCTCACAATCCAATACCGCACCCCATTCCATATTCTCAACGAAGCGGAGGGGCGCAATTACCAAAATGTCGTCTCTTCCCCCGTCATGGCCCTCCCTTACATCAACCTCGATGCCCTCGACCACCACAACATTGGTCGTGACTTCGAGGACCGCCTTCATGCCCTCGGGTAGCACAACCATTTCCTTGCACGCCACTGCGTGTACCCTTCCTTGGTGCACGAGTTCTTCACCACTCTCACCGCCACCAGGATCCTAGGCAACTACGTACTTGCCTTTTGCCTCCAAAATCAACCCCACTCCCTCAACACGGCCTGGATCTGCACCCATTTCACTACCCAAACGGAGGTCGACCTCACCAATTGGCCTCCCGAGGTCGCTCCCCGTAATTTTTGGAAATCCATCACCGGTTCGTAGTCCTTTGAGATCTCCAACCTTCACCCGGGGCGCATCCGTAACCCAATCCTCCAACTCATCCACTGGTTCCTCAACTACTATTTCTCGGGGAAAGCCGAGGTGAACAAGGTCAATAAGCTTGAGCTTCTTGCCCTCTATTACTGCGAGAAAGGGCTTGCTTTCGATTTTTCTCTACTTATCGAGAACACTCTCCGGCAAATGAACTCTAAAAGGCGTGCCAGGTTAGGTTTTGGGCACTTGGTCACTCTCTACGCCTCTTCCGCTCTCGGCCAAGACGTCCTTGATCACCTATCCCACTATGACCCCTGACCTTTGGATAAAAATGATTTCAAAACTCTCCACCGCCATTTCTCCGGTCCGGGTGAGATCTCGGGCGTCGGCCATCAACACGAGGCGTGGAATTAGGATTCGGAGTATGATTTTGATGATTTGGGTGATATCCCGGTCGGGCCTTCCTTTTCCACCAACCCCGACTTCCAATCGGTTCATGCCCGGTTGGACATCTTGGAAGGCAACCAACGCCAAGACCGGGCTACTATGAATGCCCACTTTGACGCCTTCACCAACACCTTTTTCACCAGTTTCAACATCCATGGGCATCCTCCTCCGCCTTAGCCATAGTTTTCTTTATTTTGTGTTCTTTTTGTTTTTAGACGTTTTTGGAATTAACGCTATTTTAGTCACGCGGAGGGCCGTCCAACCCCACACCTGGTTTGTTTTGCACGTTATCTTTGTTTTTATTTTTCTTTTATATTTATATATTAATATATTTACATTTTGAAGTTCACTTTTCTATGTTTTCGTGTTTAGTGCATTTTCGTACCGTTTTTAGACGTTTAATTTTCGTGTACCAAATAAATAAAACTTGGTTCACGCAGAGCGTGCCTTTGGGCAAGCCCCGTGTAAACCAGTCTCTGATTCAATAAATCACTAGAATCACGATTCACGCGGAGCGTGCTCTTAGGCAAGCCCTGCATAAACAAGTTTCTGAGATTTTGTGGCAGTTTTTAAGGCATACCACGCGGAGTGTAGCTCAAACCAAGCCCCGAGTGGCACCACTTAAAAACATACGTATAAAAATCAGAGAAAAACAAAAACAAATTAAAAAATCACAAAAACAAAAATAAAAATGAAAAATAAACAAAACAAATAAACTAAATTATTGGTTCAAAAATTCTCCCGACACATAACGTCCATCAGAAATAAATTAAAAGTTCTGTTGTCTGTCCTTAAAAGTAAAAACGCTTAATACAAAGGATCGGTCTAATTAAGAAATTTAAGCCTTGGTTTCGAAGCTAGGGAATTTATGCATAGTCGAGATTTGCACTTAACAAAAGCAACGAGACTTAACCTATGAGTTATCTCTATAGTGAAATTTAAAAGGACAATCAAAACGGGTTTTTTAAAAATTTTACGAGAACTTGAACGTACACAATTAAACCCGAAATTAATGTGAGGTATTTTTGAGCCTAAAAAGAGTTCGTACGAGAACTCTATTTTTCTTCACAACATTTGAGGGCTTTTGCTTCACTCAATTCATAGAGTTTGCATTAAATACCGGGTTAAGTACACTTGTTCTGGTAAAAAGGGCAATAGATGATAAAACGAACCCACTTAGGCTAATTCTCTCTTAATTATTTTTCTTCGTTTTCATAAACCTCTAGGAAGCCCCCTCGAGCCTATCAACCAACTTCTTTGCTAACACCCTTTTTAACACGTAACCCTTTTTCCTCTTGTTCGAACACTAAAATCAAATGCATCAAAAAGACCCGAAACAAGCTAAGCCTCTAGCAAGGACGCACAAGTAATCTTTGAAACCGTTTTTGTGCCACTCTCGGATAAAAAGAAAGAAAAATAAATAAAGCAAAAATAGAGAGCAAAATAGGCATTCTCAAGCTCCACTCGAGCAATTTCAAAATCCATCTTTCATGCTTGCTAGGGCAAAATGATAAAAAGATGATGCAATCACCAAAATCGGTATTCGGACTTGAGTTCTAATATTAACCACTCACCACTAAAAAGCCCACCTACATTACAACCCCCCTCCGGGTTCATTTTTAATATTGCCCGACCATAATATAGGTGGAAAAACTCGGATGAACATGCAAACTCGGGATGACTTTGAGTAAGTACAAAGAAGAGCGTACAAACACCAACCCACCAAAAATTTAGTGATAAGAGTAAAATACCTTGGTGAGGTACAATTGAGCTCTCAAAGAATGATCAATCCCCGTTAATATTGCCTATTAAGTTTGATCATGGAGGTTTCGAATAAGTTTTGGTCACTCATTCGCTTGCGTAAGTACTGATCGAAAACTTTTCGTAAAACCTTGGTTTTGGAAACACGCACTTGGTTAAACCAATCGAAGGTTTGTTTCTTAATTGTCTCAATCCCTTGTCTTTCGACTTTCTTTACTTAAGGACAAGTAAAACTTTAAAGTCCGAGGAGGTTGATAGGGACGTTTTGTCCCTATCTTTCAACGTGATTTACGATTTATTTTTGAATTAATAATAAAGTTTAATTACAAAAAATAAGTGTGTTTTCAAATAAATAATAAAATAAAAATAAAAATTATACTTTTAAGAATTTCCTTTACTTTTGATTAATTTCAGAAAAATAAAACATCAAGCTAATTCGGTGCTCATAAGTCGTATTTTGCAGGTACAGGATGAAACGAACAAATGAAGAGTTAGGATTCAAAGTAAGCGGGACGTATAACACTCCACGCGGGGCGTGCCACGTAACTGTACAATTCCCACTAAGTCACGACAGTCAACCTGTGCATTCCCACAAGGTCAACACCAACCACGCGGGGCGTAGAGCAGAGCACGCGGGGCGTGCAAGGTGTGAAACAGTGACAATTGTTCTAAGGACTCAACTACGCGGGCCATCCCTAGATATACACAGGGCGTAAAGGAGCAATTCTTCAATATCAAGTTCCAGGAGCTCAACCACGCGGGGCGTATCCTGGTCTACGCGGAGCGTGGTTGAGTCAACTCTTCTGAATTCGGTCCATGCATAAGAGAAATCTTCTACGCGATGGGTAATTGCCAGACACGCGGGGCGTGCCATGTGAAACCTGCATTTACAATGTGAATTCTTACTTGTAACTTGTGTATTTATGATTTTACCCCCGAACTTGATGTGTATAAATAAGAGTGATTAGCACTCATTTCATTCATTCAGATTTTATGTAACAAAACTCTACCACCTTGAGAGCTTGTTCACTTATTCCGTCACTCCGTCGAAGTTCCGTTCCATCATCTTCCACCAAGCTCGAGAGTTCCACCTCCAAGACCTACGAGACGGCCTTGAGTCCGGTTAGCTAGTTCCAAGGGCCGATTCTTCTTCCCTTCTTACTTGCTAATTAGCTTGCACTCTTCCTACGTACTAGGCTTGGTTGTATTCCGCATTTACGCGTTCCACATTTATAATATATGATTTGCAATTTCCGTTTCTCCATACGTGTTGATGTTTATTGCTTGTTTTGATATTCACAATTGATTATTGTGTAGGGGGACGCGATTTCTGATACCTTTTGGGAACCATATAGGTGCTGCCCTACCAGAATTGATACACCGGAAACCGTAGGAATTGACAAGCCACGGAACTTACGGGGCCTAGTTTCTGATCCCTCGCATTAGATACGCCTTTAGGAGGAACCACATAGTTTAAGTACTTCATAGGTCGGTCGGTCTACACGTAGTCGTCTTTGGAGTAAACTATCAATTGTATATGTTCGAAGTTATTGTTTGTTATATTTATAACTTATCGTCACCCATATCACTTCTTTAGAGTTTTGATTATATAAGTCTATCTCACCATAGTTTAGGAGTAGTTTGTAATTGTCACCCAAACCAAACTAAAATATTCACCGCTTAGATAACACGAATAGAACCGAGTAGTTTAATACTTGTAGTTATAAATCCTGCGGATTCGATACCTGGTCTTAACCGGATTATTACTTGATACGATGGGGTACACTTGCCCCTGTATAGTAGCGTCTAGTAGAGTCAAAGCACTTAATGGAAAGACATTAATCATAACGTGCACACACTATAACTTATATCCACACACTATACCTACTAGGCGCCGCGCATCAAGTTTTTGGCATAAGTATATGTAGATGACATAATTTTTGGTGCTATTGACGAATCACTCTGTAGAGAATTTTTAGCAAGCAAATGCAAACTGAGTTTGAAATGTCCATGATAAGAGAACTTGGCTTCTTTCTTGGACTTCAAATCAAACAAGGAAAAAATGGAATCTTCATTATCCAAACCAAATATGCCAAGGAGATATTGAAGAAATATGACATGGAGAACTGTAAGCCCATCTCAACACCTATGAGTACTGACACTGCGCCCTCAATAGATGAGGCTGGTAAGTCAGTAGATAGCAAATTGTACAGAGGTATGATTGGCTCTCTACTTTATCTTACTGTAGCAGGCTAGATATTCAATTCTATGTATGTTATTGTGCTAGATATCAAGCTAACCCTAAGGAATCTCATTACATATTTGTAAAAGTAATCCTTAGGTATTTGTAAGGTTTTGTGAATGTAGGTCTATGGTATCCCAATACCTCCAAGTTTACTCTTCTAGGATATACGGATGTTGACTATGGACGAGACAAGCTTGAACAAAAAAGCACTTTCGGAGGATGTCATTTTCTCGGAAGCAACCTATTGTCTTGGTTCAGCAAGAAGCAACAGTCTGCAGCCATGTCGAGCACAGAAGCTGAGTACATTGCTACTGAAAGCTGTGTTGCCCAAGTTCTATGGATTAAGCAATAGCTTGAAGATTTTCGATTAAAGACAAAGATTATTGATGTCATGTGTGACAACAAAAGAGCTATTGACTTATCTAAGAATCCAATCCAGCACAGCAGGATGAAGCATATCAACATAAGGCATCATTTCATCAGAGATTATGTTCTTAAAGGAGAAATTAAGTTGATCTATGTGCCATCAGAAGAACAACTTGCTGATATCTTCACCAAACCTCTGGCACGAGAACAGTTCTGTACTTTAAGAGAATCAATAGGTATGTTCAATCCTCTTCAATAGCTCTAAGTACAAATGTGCTTTTGAATGATAACTTGTTTGCATGCTACGTGTCTCTTCTGAGTTGATGCCACGTCTCCTAAGGTTAGTACGCGTATTTAATCTAGTGACTAGGATGACATCACCTTCATCATTAAGATTGGCTAAAACGCACGCGCCATCACTGCATTAATGTCAGTATCTAGATCACTAGTGGCTCTAATTATGACCTTTCAGTTCTGACCCTTCACCTAACACTATTTTCCCTATAAAAAGAGGCCAATTTTTCCCTTCTTCTCTTTACGCTGAAAAATTCTGCTCTCAATATCTCTTTCTCTCTCGATTTTTGCAAATCCAGTTCATCTTCATCATTTGTTCTTCAAGCTTTCCCTTAGTAAACATGTCTTCCGAAGATGATAGAACCTCTTCCAACAGCTCTGAAAGAATAGAGCCAAACTCCTCCGATCTTAATCCCACATCTCCCGAGGAAGAACAAGTAGACTATGAGGACTCTCCAAAACGTCAATCTCAGGGAAACGAAGAAACCTATGAACAACAAATTGGGGAAAACCAAGAACACACAACCTAGGAAAACCCAAATGAAAAAATAATGGAGAACATCTCCGAGGAAGAAACTGAGGTACAAACTCAAAAGAAGAAGAAAAAGAAGGACCAAAACAAAGAGCTCTAGCTCAATACACGCCCATTACAGTCTATCCAGGACTTGAAGGAAAATAGGCAAACACAGGCACAATGGAAATATAATTTTTTTTACCTATTTCCTAAAACCAAGATCCGTTAAACGTTATTTCATATAAAGAGGGATAGAACGAAATACCTTAATTGACGATCTATCTACAGTTGTGTTGAGCGATTTCCGCAAGTGCACGGTTTCGCTTGTAGTAATAAAAAGATATCGATCCCACAGGGAACGTTTTTTCACAAAAACTTATTATTGTACAGTTTAAATACGTCTTTAGGTTTAATAAATAGATAATCGTTAATTTAATTGGTTTGAAATCGAATTGAGGTAATTAAGAATCAGATTAGAAGTTTTATGTCAAAAGTTTAGAAATCAATTCTGTCTTGGAATTTGATTACAAGACAGAAACATTAGTGTTTAGAATAAGAAAAGAGTTGTACTCGTTTGTATTAAGCAAAGATACCAACTTTAAACTTTGTAAGTATTATAAATGTGTAATAAAAGAAGGTACTTTCAATTAAGAGGCTTTGAACCATAGAGAATCCCCCTGGCATTGAGTGGATTACTACCTTAATCAAGTTTACACTTATTTCTGATAAGCCGACCCAACGATCATATCATCCGTAAGCATGAACTTGCTCAAGTGTTCAACAAAGTTTCATTGTAAATATTTTGATTAAATTCGTTTTAATGAAAACACCAGAATCTTACTTCGGATTAATTACCAAAGTAACTACATAAAGATGTAAAGAAAAGTATGAACTTTATTAGATGAAGTATGAATTGATACAAGTTTATAGAGAACATTAAACATGGAAGCATTCCAAACAACACTCAAGTTCCGGGTTGTCAATCCGTTCCTCAAACCTCGTCAGAGTTTGTCAGGCTCCAGTCGAATCCGCTATTTAATCTTCTCGATGAATCTTCGGAATAGAGAAGATATTTCTACTACCAAAATGTAAACTAGTCTTCAAACAGATCTTAATCTAAATCTAATTGCTATTGTGTTTGTAATGAAATCTAAGAACAATGTGTGTACATCAAATTGCTTTTATAAAATGAATTCTAACTCTGAATCGTTTCTGACTCAGAATTTCTGCATAAATTTTGCACTAATCTTAATTAATCTCTCCTCCTTGAACTCTAAAATTAACTCTTTATTTATAGATGTTGAAGAGTCGTGTTGAAGGTACGTGTCCGCTGCAAAGAGACGTTTCTATCCACCCGAACATACGCGTTTCTTTGATTTAAAACATGTGTAAATTGTGCTGGAAGACCTGCTGATGCTACCGAGATTGGGGAATCCCTACCGAGATTGGGGAGTAAAATTTTGGTATTCGGAACGCAAGGGAAAACGCCAGGAAAAGGCGTGTTGCGACCAAGATTAGGGAATCTCGGTCGCGACACAAGAGTTTTTTCTCGGTGTTGACTCCGTTCCGTCATCCTCGTTTCGGTGCACTGAATTTCCTCGTCTTTTGGCTCGTAACTTAGGGGTTTTCCTTCGTTTTTGACCTGTTTTCGTTCCTATTTGGATTTTACCAAATATTTAGGTACCTTGCATGAAAGAAACATATTCGGACGTAAAAGTACTCTAAATAGATATAAACATCACGATTTTATAGCAAAACTGATATAAATATTAATGATATTTTAGGTATATTTTGGGCTTAACAAATCTCCACACTTAATCTTTTGCTAGTCCCGAGCAAAATTTCACTGAATTCATCTTTTAACTAATCTTTTTATGAATATAAAACATATATCTTTGTATTCCTTTTTTAAATTAGTTAAGCCGAAAAGATTAACTTCGCATGACAAATTTATACGCAAAACTATCAAACTAACTAGTATAAAGGAGATATATCATTCGTCTTATATTTCAATTTTTTAAATTGAAATATTCGGAACGATATAAGCACGCATGTTATTGAGTCTTTCGTCTCAAGGCATTTCAAAGCACAAAATTTCTTTTCCCAAACCTAAACTATTATATGAATTATATATATATATATATATATATATATATATATTAAATGAATAAGTACTTAGGTTAATTTATTTGCTTAGTTACGCCCGATATAAGAGTGGTCTCGATCGTAACTTTATTTAAATTGCTTTGTGTTCGCTTAAGAGGTACCGACCATGCCATGGGTGGACACAATTGTTACTTTAAACTTAAACATGTTTAATTTTTTTTTTTAATTTTAACGTTCCTTCCATACCTCGATTGTGATAAGGGTGGTCGCAATCGTGGCCAAAAGTACCGTTTACCTAATTATTTCTTCCCTTTCATACCTCGATTGTGATAAGGTTGGTCTCAATTGTGGCCAAAAGTTAAGAATATGACTACTTGATTTAATTAACATGAATTATAAAACTAAAATTGTAAATTGGGAAAAAAATAGCACATTCATCCTATATTGACTTAAAATTCAACATGTATTATGGCTAAAGTTTCCTTAAAAACTTCAATTGGTGTTAATGTAAGACGAAAATCAAAGTGAGCTAAAAAGTGTTAGTTCAATTTAATGCCTATAAACCTAATTGAAAATTTAAAATGAGATTTATTATATCATGAATTTTCATGAGATAAAATATAGATTGAAATAAAGAATTGTTTACTTAAATACATTCACTCGAGACATTTTTTACTTAAAATTGTTTCGGAGATTTGTGAAAAGTTTGAAAAATATTGCCCGTATAGAAATGTTTTTTTCTATTGATAATGATAACCTAAAAATAATCATAAGTTAAAATATTTTTAAGCATATGAAAATGTTTAGTTATATAAAAATAGTTTGCATTAAAAATGTCATTTTTGAAAAATGTTGCAATATATGTTGCATTTGCATAAAACAAGTGTTGCATTTATAAATGTTGCTTAAAAATTTATTAACATGTATTTATGTTTAACTAAATCATTTATTCTTATTCGTTGCATTCATTCGTACAAAAAATAAAACGATATATGTAATATCTCCTCCCACACTTAATTTGGACCATGTCCTCATTGGTGCAAAAATTGATAAAACACGAAAAATTGTACGAAAATAAATCATACGAATTAAGAAAGAAAAATTATGAAATTAAAGCATCCATAAAAATATGAAAAATTAAATTGTACCAAACATATTAGGAAATAAAAATATTGTACCAAATTTAAACATTTTAATGAACGGACGAAACATATCGAAATTGACTGTCATTTTATTCGAGATAAGGTACAATCTGGGAATATTCACTTGCTGCCTGTCACAACAGAAAATCAACTTGCTGATTGCTTCACCAAACCCTTACATTCACCATTGTTAACATCATTTCTTCGACGATTAGGAGTGTTAGATTTTCATCTTCCCCAGCTTGGGGAGGGGTGTTAACCATACATAGGTTTATTATTAACCATAGGTTAGTAGTTAATGTTAAGTTAGCAGTTAATTAGAATGTTAGCCAGTTTCATTTAAATATATCCGTTAGACTTAAACGGTTATAAATAGGAGTAATATACCGACTATGAAGATAACTTCTTTTTCCTATATTCTCTTCTTCTTCTTCAGTAGAACTCCTTCTTTGCTTTCTTCTATATCATCTTGAGAAACATCGGTTGATTATTCAATAAATAGATGAGAATTTTTTGAACAAATGATAGGATGAGTTGTTATGTGGGAATTGGTGTGAATGGGAGAGAATAAAAGACAAGTAGATAAAAATACAAAAATGCCCATTTGACTATTTGACCAAAAATGGTCACATCAGCTTTTTTTTAACACAGTTAGCATTTCGGACTGTACTTGCTAACAGAATGAACCTCAAAGACTCTCTTTGCAAACTTTTAAATGGCACAGTTTATGTTTGAAAATAGCCAAAATCACAAAGTTTATTTTTGTACTTTTCCCTTTTAATTATTCTCTCAAATGATTTTCTCTCTTCGACACATATAGCTTGAGCAATTTGTATAAGTATTACCAAGATTTAAAGTTGACATTTATATTGTATTGATTTCAAATATAGGCATGTTATATGAATGAGCATGCATGGACTGATTATGATCAACATCAAGCAAGTAAGCAAAATCAGAGTTTATTTCGTTGATAACAGATTCAAAAACATCGACATCCTCAAATAAAGAGACAATACATTCACCATCTGGATCTTCTTTGGTTCCTGACGGCCCAGGTTCATTCTATGCCTTTGTTGGTCCCTTGACAACTATCACTTGCTCATACTACTCGGTTTCTACGATCATGATTTCTTCTACGAAGCAACTCTAGTTCTTTTGGCCCCACTCGGCCACATCATTGAAGATTTCAAATCCAGGAAAGATCTTTCCGTCTTCCATGATCCATGGCTCTAATGCCCCTGCATAGATCTGTTCATGTTCTTCGCATACAAAGTGCTTTTTCAGGTCGATTCTCCCTTGCCGTTCACTTTGGGGGAGATTCCCTCCTCATCTGAAGAACTTTCCCAGATGTCTATAACAATTAGATCCACTATTTGGGGTGCTTCAAAATTCATGTACGGTAGGTCTGGGCCACTGGTATGAGCCCAACCCCATATTTCCTTGAAGTTGCTCAGAAACACATATTTTAGTATTCTCTTGACGTGTAGAAGAGAATTATTAATGATCATGCCGACTTGATCCAGATTGTCTATCTCTCCACACCATGGGGCATACTAGTATCTCCATCATTTTAGGTATTCGATGAAGAGTTCATTTGGGTACTGCATCACTATTTCCACATCTCTTAGTGATCCTGCCTGTGGAGTGCATTCTTCGTACTTTTTAAAGAATACTTTTGTCATTAACCCCCAATACTCTTTTACCTCCATTAGAAGGGTCGTGTACCATAACAAAGGCTCTCTGGTCAATGAGTTGCAGAATAAGTCTATCATTTATTTTTCTAGAAATCCGTCTGAGTTCATATAGACCAGATAATGATGCAAGTGCGCCATGGGATCCTCCGTGCCATTGAACATTTTCAACTTTGGTATCAACTTTTGGGGAGACGATGTTTTTGTTCCCATTGCTTTTTTTATCACTTGGCGACAAGTCTTCATCCTCTTCTACTGACACTGTATCCTTTTGTTCCCCCGTAATCACAAACATGGCCAGTTCACTCTCCACCTTACCTACTTCTTCTCGATTCATGACCTCTTCCACTTCGTCTTCGAAAGACCTCATCATAGAATCTTCCTTGAGCCCCGACTCAATCACGGTCACCCTATGAGCAGGATTCGCTATCTTGTGATCTTTGATCAAATCTTGGATTTCATGCTTGAGCCTCTTATAGGTTTCAGTTGTATGTCTATAGATGTTATGTAAGTCACAGTATCCCTTTGCTTGCAATTGGGGAGTTGGGGGAATCTTTTCACTAGGTACCATGGCCTATAGTAATCCTTTCTTTTGGAGCCTCTCGAAGACTTTGGCATATAGCTGATCGAATCTTGAGAATTGCCTTTTGGACATCATGTTGATATCCAACATTTTTACAACTGCATCTTTAGTGTTGCTGCGTGCATTATTAGTTCTATAACAACCATTGATTGGTCCACTTGGTGTACCTTTTTTGGGTTCTCTATCACTTTCAATAGCTAAAGCACATCTGTACATCTGAGTAAACCCTGAGAAGGGCATGTATTTCAGTTCATTTCTGATATAAGGCAGGGCATTATTGATAACCATTCTGATTTGATGCTGCTCTAGAGGCTTTTGTTTCATGACTGCTACTTTGGCCCTTCATCTATTTAAATCCGAGAGGGATTCTCCTGGCAGCTGTTTGGTACTTTCCAACTCCTTCAAGGTGACTTCTAGTACAGTGTTAAAGCTATATTGAGAAATAAATGCTCGTGCTAGCTCCTTCAAATCCTTCCTTACTATTACGGGTAGAGAGTGGAACCATATGTGACAACCCCCTCGAGATAGGTATTGAATAACCCTAGAACCTACTCCTCATTCAAAATGGAATGCTTCACCACCACCACATACTGATTCATATAGGCACTTGGATTTCCAATTCCATCGAACCTTTTCATCTCTAGGAGTTTTAGGGGTAAAGCTGACCTTGACACACAGTTATTCAAGTTGTAGGATTCCTCTCCACTAGCACCGAGTCTGCGTAGGTATCGGACCTGCTCGATGGTATCTCTTTTTAGCAACTCCTCTTTCTCTTCCCGTTTGGATTTCTTGCTCGCATAATCTGTGAAGTCTTTGAAATTTTCAAAGCCTTTGGGAATTATATCCTCTTCCTCACCATCGTCTCCCCTGTCTACTACTGTGTTTTCTTAGAGGTTTATCACCGCCTTTGTTGCCGTCCATTTTGGCTATAAGAACAGCCAACAGATTCGCTATCCCCTGAACTTTCATTTCAATATTTCTCGACATTTCTTTCGATGTTAATGCCATACCGATTGGAGACCGTGAGGATTCTGAATCAATTGTCTCCTTAATGCTAACTAACTTGACTGAACGCTTATTTTGTTTGACCCATGAGATCTCAATGGTGACTGCATATGCAACAAATGTTAGAGCAGTTAGTTCAAAACACAAACATCACGTAACACAACATCTCTCTTCCATCCTTATTCCTCCACCCACATGTGGTTCGAGTCTCTTTCCTAGGATTTTTGGGTTGGGCTCACATTGCATTAACATAGAATGCGTGATGTCGTCGTTATTATGAGAATTAAAACAATCATCAAACAATTATGACTTATTCGGATGCATCATAAGGTTTATGCCAACTGAATGAGGTGGTTGCTTAAACATATCATTTTAGATCGACCCATAAGACGGGTTATATTTTTGGGCGTGACCCCCTTTTAACACATCTCGGGTTCGAATAAAGAATGAGTCATTTTAAGCAAACCGTGTTTATTAGAAATAACTTTGTTCCATATTCGTATAATCACTTGTCCGAATGAATCGTACTTCGTTTTGGTCCAATTTTGCATTACAACGGGATTTAAGATTTTAAGGATCCGTAATCACATGCCCTTCCATTCCATTTTGTTTAGGTTCTTCAGAACAAAGCTATATTAACGAACACGCCCGTTTCTTTTTGAAATGATACGAGGTCTAACGTAAAAACTCGTTTGCTCGATTCAATGTAAAAGAACGATTAGTCTTATTTAGCAATTAACGAGGCTTTCGTTTAAGACTTATATCATTTTTCTAGAAACGAACCTCACCTCTTTTTTCTACGGTTCATCTTATCCTAACATTCGTTTGATTTATATTCCTAAAAAACGGGGTTATCCTTATTATCAAATGCCACTCAACTAAACGTCCATGAGTCGGTATATACGTGCCGAAAGCATGCTTTCTGGTAATAGTCAGAGCGGCCAAACTATCAAGCAAAGGCATAATTTTGTTTATATAACACGATCACGTATTTTTAGTTGACCTTCTTTAATGGTTTTGGGTGGTATATATACCGGTTTAAGGAACATATTGACGGGTCAATTCATTTTTTAACCATATTGGGATTGATAAGTACCATGAAAAATGGAAGAGATGAGTTGTATATTTACCAAAGCCATATCAACGGACACCCCCCGTTTCTTTTTAGAACGATACAAAGTCTAACCGTAAAAGCTTGTTTCATTTGATTCATCTTAGAAAGATGGATGACCTTAATGATACTTTTATTTTATGACTTAGTTCATTTTTAGTAGAAATGAACCTCACTTATTTTTTACACGGTTCATCTTATCCTAACATGGTTAGAGAATGTGACATCCATTTTACGTTCATTAAAATAGGCTATACCCACCCTTATTATCAAATGCAATTCATTTTCGTAATAGTCAGAGCGACCGAGCTATCAAGCAAAGGAATAATTTCGTTAATATAACACAATCACACATTTTTAGTTAACTTGGTTTCGTGGTTTTGGATGACATATATACCGGATCGAGGAACATATTGACGGGTCAACTCATTTTCTTTAACCATATTGGGATTGACACGTACCATGGCAAAAGGAAGACACGAGTCACACACGTATCACATCAAAATAATCATAATGGGTAATCCTAATGGAAACTTCTAAAGCAACTATATGTGGGCTTGGAGCGAAGGGACCTCATAACGAAGCCCAAACTATCCCTATTGAATAAAATGAGATAGCTTGGAACTTGATCACGAGGGGGAACTTGCGCTAGCTTCTTTCGAGTGATGAATCGACCTCGATAGAAGTTTCGTGAAAATTACCCAAAAGGTATGTACAAATGAGTATGCTATACGATGTGAAAAAGAATAATGTAATCCGTCCCTATTAGTGTTTATTAAGTGTTTTACGAAATCAATTTCTCAAGCCTCGCTGGGAAGACCCGAGGAAATGAAATCGTTGGTCGACAAATTCTTAATGAAACGAATTCAATTCGGGAATCAAACAATTTGACATGACAGGAGTTTGGAGATTAGTAGAGTCACCACCAGAATAAATGGGAAACAGTAACAGAAATTAATTAATTAATTGACAGTTAAATGTCACGGTAGTTAACTAGTACATAAATTAATTAGTTAATTATTACTTTGTATCAAGGTAATATATAAATGATTTTAGTGATTGAGTATGTAATTATTTAATTAGTTTGCAAGATGTAATTAATTGGTTTATGAATTAATAGAATTACATTCAGTGAATAATTAATTAAATTAATATGTCAATTAATTATTTAATGTAGTTTATTTTATTTGGATAATTAAATTTAATCAAACTATAATTAATTGCATAGTATAAATTCTTTTGGTATTTATTTATGTAATTAAGATAGTTTTGGATTAATTTTATAATTAGCCAATTAACCCTAATACTGTTAGGAGTATAAATAAACTACCTAATAGAATCCTAATTCAATTCTAACCCTAGTACATAGAATTTCGGCGAGCCCCTATTCTCTAATGTAGAATTCGGCAGCCTGGCTCTCTCCTGTTCTGTTCCATTCTTTGACTAACATCGGCTCCATGTCGAGAGGTGTTCGTACATCAGACTATGGAGATCAATTGTTTTGTTGATTCTGTACTAGTATCTAGAAAGACAACATATGTAATTTTTTATTCCTCGATAAATAAATATGATTTATTCAATCAATGATTAACGGACAAAGGTTCAAACTTAATGGAATCTAAAAAATTTAAACCACAATTCCACTGTGTACATTTGATTGACTGTCTAGAATCCCTAACAGTTGTATTAGAGCATGATTTTAGTCTGTTTTGATTTATTGAAATTTATAGATTTGGGTTTTTGATTATTTTTTCCAAATTAGTTTTTGAAATTTTCTATTAATTTCTTGTGCAGTAATTAATTTGTGCTTTTGATTTAATTTTGTTTTTGAAATTATTTTTAAAGAGTAAATTAAAAAAATTAATGGAGCTCGGTACGGCAGCAGAGCTACTGTTTAGGAAAACAACCACGGGTTGCTAGCCGCGAATAGCAGCCCCGGGCTGTGTCCCGAGACCCGCCACAAGCGACGATGTTGTCCCGTTGCAGTAGGTTGTCCCTAGATAACCTACTGCGCACTAGACAGACGTGGGTCGGGCCGTGGCGAATCCAAATTAGTTTTAATTTTGGATTTGACGAGATAGATTTTTATGTTTTAAATTTTTCACATGTAATTTTAATAAAATCTGGGCTCAAATACCGTTTAATTATTAAACGTATTTTAATTAAAATTAATTGGTATTAAAATGTTTTTATTTTTGCATGCATATTTAATTTTTAATTGAATTGATAACTTACATAAAATTGAATATGGTTTAATTTGTGAAATTGATCCAATAGACCGTGAAATCAGTTGAAAATGGGATGGTTAAATTTTAGATTTGTGACAACCCAAAATTCAATGGAAGCAAAATTGTAATTTTGCAATTAAATGGTTGTTAACCATTGGGCCTTTATGGGCCTTAGTCACACTTGGTACAATTGGCGATTTCATCTTAAGTAACTCGACTTAATGTTAATAAATAATTTTGGAATGTCATGATCATGCATTATATTTGTATGTTTTACCTTGAAGCAACTTGTTTATATAGTTCTATAGGCCCAAAATAAAGATAGTTTATATTTTTATTTATTTTGAGAAATATGGCATGCGTTCCATTCATTCTTTCAATGTAATTTTGGAATAGTTTCATGTTTAAAATTGTATTGATTATGAAGAAGCCATGTGTTGGGCTTTTATATCATATAAACAATTGGTTTAGGATATAAACTAATTGTAAATGAATTGTTCTTTATAATTTGTTTTATGAGATAGTATGTTTAAATATATAAATGCATTAATCTTATATCACAACTAATCGAGTTAAATAAAAGAAAATCTCAAGTTTATTTAAGTAATCATAAAGTGTTTATACAAGCATGAAGTTAGACTATACTTTATAATAAACCAATAAACTTAAAGCTGCCCCAAGTCAAGAAATATGTTTAGGGATTAACATAATGTTGTTGAGACTTGCATGCAATAATATCTTCTATTGTAATAGAGAGTTGATCTCACAAGCTTTAGATATTCAGATATCTAAGCAATTACATGGATACGATGAAGGAGTTCATTAGGATTGGGGACCCGACTTAAGATAACAGGATGGATGGATTTATCTAGTGTCACCTGTTTCATTTCAAATGGTATTAGTAGGTATAAGTAATCCATAGACTCAAACAAACATTAATTAAATTCTAGATTATAGAGTGTGATGTTTTGACTCTGTTTAAACACGATCCATAACATGAGCGTTCCTAGGGTATGTGCGAGCAGGCGTTGAATATCACATAAAGTAATTGCATGATAGTTAACGTTAGAGTAAGCATTCGTCACTCCTGATAAATAGGAGATATATCCATCGCCTCTTGTGGAGAATTAACTTGAAATCCTTGCAAGGTGATAGGATTAAGAGTAGAAATGGAGATTTCACTTAACTTATCTATTTAGAGTTAATTCTACATGGACAAGTAAAATAGACGTCTCATTATATGTAACTTGACATATTCCACAGCTACGGATTCGTCTAAGGATATAGCTGATGAAGGATTGAATTATACTAGACCTAATACAGAAAGGTAAATGCCAGTATCAACCTAGCTTCTTATCGCTTTGTGGGAATGTTTACGGTTCTGCTAGTAACATTGTTCAAACTCATTACGTTATATATTTAGTTGAAGTTATTTTGTTTAAATTAATTCCAATAAATGTATATGGCTAGTAGCGTTAAGAACCTATTGGGTCACATATGGGGCTTGGAATCGGAGGATGGAATGGTAATTTAAAAGTGGGACTATAAGGGGGCCGAAAATTGCATATAGGAGGGTTAATTGATTAATTGATTTATTTAGATAATTATAATTTGATTATAGTTATGGTTAAATTAATTACGGGATAATATTAGTTTGTTAATATAATGTGATTATATTTCTAATTAAAATATTATCCTAACCTAAATAAATATTCTAATAGGATTAGAATTAGATTATTAATTATATTTTTATAGATAATATTAATAATTAAAGTTATTTATCTAATTAGAAAACCTATTCAGACTGGTATTCTAATTAACATTTTTAACCTACTCAGACTAGGGTTCAGGAAATTGAAACAATATAAATACCCCCTTATACATGTAGAATTTCTACCAAGCATATACTAGAGAAGAAAACCTGTCTGCCGTCTCCACTCTAATAATTACCTTTTCCATTTACTCTCCCTTTGATCTCGTGTTGATTCCTTTAGAGACAATCAATTTAGATTGATATTCATTGGTTGATTACTAATCATTTTGCTTTCATTGTTTCATTGTTCATGAAAGACGATTGATATCCTCATGGGCATTTTGTTTGTAACTATAGATAGTTCTTTAGTAAAAATACATATTTTAATCCATCTTTATATGAAATAATGATTAAAGATCAATGGAAATAGATAAAATAGATAAAAAAAATTATACTTCCGTTGCGCCTACGTTTGTCTATTTTCCTTCTGTGGTATCAGAGCAAGCATTAAATCCATTATTTCATATATAAAAATATTAAACATTAAACGGGATTTACAAGATTTATGTTTAGGTTAATTAATAAACGTATTTGTTAATTAATCTAAGAATAAATGGATGTTTTAATTATTTGATAATTAAATATAGATTCTGAAATTAATTTTAATTTGATTAGAATAATAAACGGAAATAATTTAATGGGTAAGGACGGGTCTACTGTCACGAGACAGCAACCCCATGGGCCAAATAGCTGCTGCCGCAAGGTAGTAGCATGGCCGGGCTATCTTGGGACATCCCGACCACACGTAACTTGTGTTTAAAATGGTTTAAAATTTATTATTTTATTATTTAATTTCAAGAATATCTGATTATTAAATTATTTGTTTTTTAATTAGTTAAGCAAAGTTATTTAATGTTTTAAATTAATTGTATATGATACGGTTAAATTAAAGGTTAAATAAGTTTTGTAAAATAATTAAACACGAATAATTAATATTTTGTATAGTTATATTTAGAATATCTAATTAAGTTTATTAGAATAAAATATAAAAGATACAAAATTAATTAAAAGGTTTAAATTGATTGTAAATTAATTAAACGGTTAATTTGGATTAACTAAACTTACATAAAATAGTTTTATGTAATTAATCAATTAAATTTATTCAATTGAGTTGAAGTTATTCTAAGTACTATAGAAATTAATATTGTTGTAATTTCAAGGCGCTAAGGAAAAGACGGAGGACTTGGAGGATGAAACTATGTGATAGTTACTTATATTTTTCCCTAGGGTTGGCTTTCATTCCGTTTCTGGCTCAACGAAATGAATTTAGATAATATGTCTGTAATCGCCACCGGTAATTGTTTTCACGAATATATAAGGTTATCGACTTAAACTATCCTAAAGTAATTGGGTGAGTCATCCAGATTATTTGAAGCCGGTGGGTAATATGGTTAGGATTAATATTAAAACATATTAGTTACTAATGTGGGTAGTAACCAAACAACCTAGGAATCATATGATGTGACTAATTACATAAATCTACCTATTGAATGAAGCTAACTTGTTTGAGTCGTTCAAGGTAAACTTCACGAGATAGGTCCAAATTCCAAAGCATGGCTTGAAGCCATAAATTCTAAAATGGATTTTATGTACACTAACAAAGTGTGGACTTTGGTTGATCCACAAGAAGAAGACAAACATGGATGGAAAGATTAATACCTACAAAGCTATTGGGTGCAGGTGGATCTTCAAGAAGAAGACAGACATGGATGGAAAGATTAATACCTAGAAAGCTAGGTTAGTAGCGAAAGGTTATCGTCAGAAGCAAGGAGTTGATTATGACGAGTCTTTCTCTCATGTAGCCATGTTCAAATCCATCAGAATATTACTTGCTATTATTGCTCATTTTGATTATGAGATTTGGCAAATGGATGTGAAAACAGCTTTCCTAAATGGAAACCTTCTTGAGGATGTATACATGATGCAACCTGAAGGTTTCACATCGAAGGATGCAAATAAAGTTTGCAAACTTCAAAGATCCATTTATGGACTTAAGCAAGAATTTAGGACCTGGAACAAGCATTTTGATGAAACCATAAAACAATTTGGTTTCAAGCAAAACTTTGAAGAGGCTTGTGTGTATAAGAAGGTCAGTGGGAGCTCAGTTGTTTTCTTGGTATTATATTTCGATGATATTGTACGAATGGGAAACGATGTAGCTATGCTGCAATCAGTGAAAGTTTGGTTATTTGGTAATTTCTCCATGAAAGACTTGAGGGAAGTAGTTTACATCTTAGGGATTAAGATCAATAGAGATGGATTGAGAAGACTGCTTGAACTTTCCTAATCTACATATACCGACAAGGTGCTCAAGCGATTTGACATGCATGAATCGAAAAGGGCTAAATTACCCATGCTACATGGGATTAAGCTAAATGATCATGAGTGTCCCATAACAGAAGATGATAAGAAATGCATGGTTGTAGTTCCCTACTCTAGTGCGATTGGTTCGATTATGCATGCTATGTTTTGCATCAGGCCTGATGTAGCGTTTGCACTGAGCATGGAAAGTCGCTATCAGGGAAATCTAGGAAATGATCACTAGATCGATGTCAATAACATTTGTAAGTATTTAAGAAGGACTAAAGACACGTTCCTCGTGTATGGAGGTGGAGAACTAAAAATAGAAGGATTTTCAGATGCTAGTCATCTAAGAGATGAGAATGATTACATATCCCAAATAGGATACATGTTTATCCTGATTGGGGGAACGGTCAATTGGAAGAGTTCCAAGCAAGGAAGCGTTGCTTTCTCGTCGACCGAGTCAGAGTACATCACAACTGTAGAAGTAGCAAAGGACGAAATTTAGATTAGGAAGTTCATGACAAAAATAGGAGTGGTGTCTGACATTGTGAATCCTATTAGTGTGTATTGTGATAACAATAGAGCCATTACACAAGCAAAGGGACCATGGTCTCATAATGCATCCAAGCATTACCTCAAGCGATACCATCTTATCAAAGAGATTATAGCCAGATGAGACATGAGAATATAAAGAGTGCCCACAGAGGACACCGTTACAGATTCGTTGATGAAGGCCTTAACCCAAAGAGTTCATGATCATCATTTGAATTCTTCTGGGATTAGTTTTAAAAATAATTGGCTTTAGTCTAAGAGGGAGAATGTTGGGGTTTTATGTCCTATAGACAATTGTTTTAGGATATAATCTAATTGTAAATGAATTGTTTTTTTTATCATTTGTTTTATAAGATATAGTATGTTTAACTATATAAAGGCATTAGTAGTTTATCACAACTAATCAAGTTAAATAAAAGAAAATCCTAAGTTTATTTAAGTAATCATAAAGTGTTCATACAAGCATGAAGTGAGACTATACTTTATAATAACCTAATACACTTAAAGTTGCCCCAAGTCAAGTAATATGTTTATGTATTAATATAATGCTGTTGAGACCTGCATGTAATAATGTCTTCTATTATGAACAGAGATCTGATCTCACAAGCTTTAGATATTCAGATATCTAGGCAGTTATATGGATCCAGTGAAGGAGTTAATTAGGATTGGGGAGCTGACTTGAGATAACATGATCGATGGATTTATCTAGTGTCACCTGTTTCGTCTCAAATGGTAAGTGCTCCTCAGACTCAAACAAACATTAATTAGTGATTCTAGATTATGGAGTGTGATGTTTTACTTATGTTTAAACACGATCCGTTAAAGGAGGGTTCATGGGGTGTGTGCAAGCAAGCGTTGGGTATCACATAAAGTAATTGTAGGATAGTTAATGTTAGATTGAGCATTCGTCACTCCTGATAAATGAGAGATATATCCATAGTCTCTTGTAGAGAATTAACTTGAAATCCTTGCAAGATGATATCGTTACTAGTAGAAATGGAGATTTCACTTAACCTATTTATTCAGAGTTAATTCTACCTGGACAAGTAAAACAGACGTCTCATTATATGTAACTTGACATATTCCATAGTTACGGATTCATCTAAGGATATAGCTGATGAAGGATCAAATTATACAGAACCTAATACGGAAAGGTAACGTCAGTATCAACCTGACTTCTTATCGCTTTAGAGGAATGTTTAAGGTTCTGCTATTAACAGTCTTCGAACTTATTCCGTTATACATTTAGTTGAAGTTATTTTTTTAAAATTAATTCCAATAAATGTATACAGCTAGTAACGGTAAGAACCTGTTGGGTCGCACATGGAATTGGAGGATGAAATGGTAATTTGAGAGTGGGATTATAAAGGGGCCAAAAATTGCATATAGGAGGGTTAATTGATTAAATGATTTATTTAGATAATTATAATTTGATTATAGTTATTGTTTTTTTTATGAAAGAATATTTGTATAAAGCAATTAAATTGCCAATAGGCTTACAAAAGAGGGAGGGGTTAAAGTGGTTACAATCAGAGATGTGGTGTGACAACCCAACCGTGCCGCTTCATCTGGTACCCGATTGGCTTCTCTCCTGACAAAATGAAAGCTACAGCTTGGAATATTATTAGCAATGTTGCGACAATCAGCCAAAATAAGATCTAACCATGAGAAATCATCGTCCTCATCTTGACATAAAAGCATTAATAACCAATTGAGAGTCCCCATCCACACTAACGTCGATGTCTCCCTATTGCTTGATCCAGCTAACTGCTTCACGACAGGAGATCACCTCTGAAGTTGGTGAAAAAAAAACTCCCATATGAGTACCGAATCGGGCTGCCACAAACGCACCCCAAGAGTTTCTGATAATAGCTCGAAAGCCAAATCTATCTTCTCCTACCTTTACCGAAGCATCAAAGTTAATTTTGAAACTTGTAATAGGCAGGTTCCATGCACTGCAGAACTTTGTTGTTGTTTGTGTAGCAGTACCGACCCGATCTTGCGCTCTTCTCCATGCTACAGAAAACGAGCTGCACGGAAAGCAATATCGAGAGGTACAAAGGGACGTTGTTCCTAAACTAGCTGATTACATCCATACCACATAATCCAAAGCAGCATCGTCTTCCCGGCAACTGACTCTAGGGAGCTATTTTGAACCATGAACCGCCACCAAACATCAAAAGTCGACCCAACATGTAGCTGATGATTATCATCCAATATCGGGTGATTCTATACTGTAGCAGTAACCGGACAACTAAGAAAAATATGTGAAACCGATTCTATATCCTTTAGACAAAGAGGACAATTAGGATTAATATCAACTCGGCGAATTTGAAGATTACTATTGGTTGGAAGAATATTCCAGGCTGCGCGCCAAAGGAAGTTTTTCACTTTTAGTGGACAAGAGATCTGCCATAGCTTACTCCAAGGGGCTTGACACGTCTCCTCTGATGTCTTTAGATATGATGATACCAAAGCATAGTAAGCAGTTTTCACACTATAATTACCCTTCCTCTCCCACCGCCAACACAACGTATATTCAATTTCACTTTTGGAAATAGCGATACTCAAAATATGTTGGCAATCTTCCTGGGGAAAAATACCAAGTAATAAATTAGAGTCCCATTGAACATTGTGTATTAACCTGTCAACCGTCCAGCTCTCCTCTTGCTCGACCAGACATCCAGGGATTCCAGAATCTGGATCCAGCCATGGGTCTTTCCATATTCGCGTGGCTCTACCATTCCCAATTCTGCTACGGGTTCCTTTGGAGATCAAATCCTGACTTTTGTGAACGTTGGACCAAATGGCGCTAGGGTTATAACCCAACCTAGCCTCTCTAAAGTCGGTACTAGGAAGGTACCTGGCCTTGAAAATTCGCACCACGAAGGACTCGGGTTGGGTGGTAAATTTCCAAGACAGTTTGCCCCAAAACACGATATTAAACTCCTAGAACCATCTAAAATTCAAGCCCCCCATTCCTTCCGAGTACATAAGAACTTCCACTCTTTCCATTTCACGCCCCATCCCCACCAATAGCCATTAAGTAATACTTCAAATTTTCCAAAAATAGCTTTAGGGAGAGAAAAAACCTGCATTACATAGGACAACAGTGACTGAGCCACAACTTTAATGAGGGTCTCTTTACCACCGTGTGAGATTCACTTGCCATTCTAACCCCGAAGCTTCTTAAACAGTATGTTAATAAGGTATGAGAAAGTCTCAGATTGACTTCTTCCCACCGATGAGGGCAACCCCAAATATGTGTCTTGGTTATCCACCATCCGAACTCCAAGAGATTGCGCCAGTTCATTCATACGCTCCAGGGGTACCTTCGTACTAAACATTACCTTTGATTTATTAAAATTGATTTTCTGACCTGATGCCCTTTCACATGTCTGAAATTTTTGATGGATGGCCGCGCCTTCCTCAATCGTAGCTCGAAAGAAGAAATAGCTATCATAAGCAAACAGTATATGGGAAACTGTAGGAGCTCCTCTGCAGATCCAACATCCATGAATACTACCTATTTCCTCAGCTTTTCTGAGGAGAGATGTAAGTACCTCCGTGCATAAGATAAACAGGTACGGGGATAATGGATCTCCTTGCCTGAGGCGCCGTGATGGTGTGAACTGTGCGAAGGTATCATTGCAGTTTGAAATCAGGTTCACAATCCTTAGAGGGAAATTCATCTGTATCAGCACAGCTCGGAGAAAGTGCTGTTCAATACAGTCATATGCCTTAAACATGTCCACTTTTAGAGCCGCATACCCTTTTCTTCCTCCTTTTCCCAGTCATATAGCATGGCCCACCTCATATGCTATCATAATATTATGTGTCATGGATCGTTTAGGGAAAAAAGCACTTTGAGCCTGAGAAACCACATTATCGAGGGTGTGTTTTAACCGGTTGGCCACCATCTTTGTCATTACTTTCATAATCACATTACATAGATCAATAGGCCTAAGATCATTCGAGCTAACTAGGGGACATTTTTTTGGAATAAGAATAATATCTGTGATGTTAAGATGGTTGGGAATGTTACCAGAATTCAAGCACGCTACACAGTAGGAGGAGACAGCCGAGCCAATGGTCTTCTAGTGCTGCTGAAAAAAACCCGGTTAAAGCTGTCAGGCCCCAAGGCTTTATCAAGATGCATTGAGAATAAAGTCACCTTCACCTCTTCCTCTAAAAAATCCCTAGTCATTCACTCTTTCTATTGATTTTCGATTCTGCTACTGATCATGTCCACCACCTCAAGGCCCGTAGATCCATTCGAGGTAAATAGATTCTAAAAATGCTCCTGTATTGCCTCCATTAAACCCATTTCCCATGTCAGATGCACTCCACTGCTGTATTCAGAGCACTAAAATCTTTTTTTTCCTTTGTACGCGAGCAGTAGCATGGAATAACCGAGAATTACAAACCTTTAACCATTTGGTTTTCGCCCGCTGTTTCCAATACATTTCTTATGCTAGTCGTACATCATCGAGTTCTCTACTGAGTTAATGAATTTCCACTTGATTGTTTGAACCCCGCAGACTCTCAAGTCGGGCTCTTAATTTAGACGTTCTACCCCTGAATCTCCTCTTCTGAACTGAACCCCACTGCTGCAATTTATTCATGCACTAAGTCATCCTATCTGTAAAATCGATCGCATCCGACTCTTCCCATAATTTATGTACAACTTCTCGGCACCCCTCTTTGCTACCCCAAGCATTCTCGTAACGGAAGCTATTCCCAACTAATGGTCTTGACTCTGAAGTTGAGATCATTAACATCGAATGATATATTGTGTGGAGAATAGATTTTAGAGTGAAGCCATGGGAAAGAGCTCTTGCCAATTCTGCATGGAAATTCCTCTATCCAGTTTTTCTTCCAATTGAGTTTTCCCATGTCTGACCCGCCGCCAAATAAAGGGATATCCGCACCATGAGATTTTTGATAAACCCCATGCTGTTAAAGTGTCTACAAACCCTGATAATAAGGCAGATGGGTGACCCCGCCTCCCCTTTTCTCAAAAGTGAATAACATGTCGTTGAAATCACCAATTAGCATCCATAGGAGATTCAAGATACAGTACAAGTCCTTCATGCATTGCCAAGATGATATCCTCCTATTTCTTTCTGGATAGCCATAAAAACCTGTAAACCGCCACTTAGGTAGATTTCAGCTGAGGCTGTTACATCAATAAAGTTACTACTAAACTTAACTAGCTGCACCTGCACATCCAATGTCCATAAGAGGGCAACACCCCCTCCTCCATGAATACTGTTGGTAGCAAACGCCCAATCAAACCCAATTTTACCTTTAATACGTAAAGCCGCTCCGTTACTGATCATAGTTTCCATCAAGAACATGATGGAAGGTTTATGGGTGAAGATTAGTTTATTGAGCTCCCGAACTGTATCAGGGTTACTCAAGCCCCGATAGTTCCAGCTTAATATTTTCATGGCTTCCGATTGACCCTAGCGTTAGGGTCTGCCGACATCTCTGTTTCAATAGTCACCCCTTCCATATTACTCTTCTCCGAGTTATCTACCTCATGTCTCTTCCTCTTAGGATCCGTTATCAGCTGAACTTCTTCCTCCCTCCCAACTGCTTCCTTTATATTCTCATATGCCTGCTGAATAGAAACTGTCGAGTTCTGACCAATGAACTTAGTTGGGAAACGAGCAGAGGGGAATTACATAACCATCACGATAAATTTTGAGCAAAGCGTCTAGGTGCAGCTCGCATGAAAGGACCATATAAGTTAGGGTCATTAAGAGCCCGAAACGGGGCCCAGTCACGAGCATTATGTCCAAGTAAGCTGCAAAAGAAGCAAAAGTGCGGCAATCGTTCGTATTGGAAATTAATCCAAACCCAATCCTTTGTTGACTTCCCCGATTTCGTTCTACGTTTGAGTGGAGCTCTGACATTCATGAGGACTTGGATTCGTAAATATCCATTGAAAGGTTCAGTATAGTCCCAGGGATCCGTCCGTATGATCGGCCAAAAGAGCTGCCGCATGCTACTGCAATCTTCTCTGTACGGTAGCCCATCGGTAATCCATAGAGCTGAATCCAAAAGGCAACCTCATTTAGTTCTAGGCCATATATGTCGTCTAACAGGTAACACGCTTGATGACGAGAAGTTTATTCTCGAATGACCGCGGGTACCATTTAATGCCCCATTCATGTCGAATACATGATTAAACTGGAATAATAGTCGGTCACCGTCTAACTCCACCACCGACATGCCACCAGCCGGTTTCCACAGTCTAGGTAGCGTGACTTTTATACCTGTAATATTAACTGGTCTATCAGTACCGAACCTTCCTCTACAGCTCCAACGATTATAGTTATGGTTAAACTAATTATGGGATAATATTAGTTAGGAAATATAACGTGATTATATCTCTAATTAGATTATTATCCTAACCTAAATAAATATTCTAATAGGATTAGAATTAGATTATTAATTATATTTATAAATATAGATAATATTAATAATTATATTTATTTATCTAATTAGAAAACCAATTTAGACTGGGATTCTAATTAACAGTTTTAACCTCATCAAACTAGGGTTCAAAAAATTGAAACAATATAAATACCCCTTATACCTGTAGTATTTTGACCAAGCATACACTAGAGAAGAAAATCTTTCTACTGTCTTCGCTCGAATAATTACCTTTCTTGCTTACTCTCTCTTTGATCTCGTGTTGATTCCTTTAGAGGCAATTAATTCAGATTGTTATTTATTGGTTGATTACTAATCGTTTTGCTTTCATTGTTTCAATGTTCATGAACAACGATTGATATCCTCGTGGGCATTTCGTTTGCATTGTAGATAATTCTTCAGAAAAGGTACAAACATTTAATCCCTCTTTATATGAAATAAAAATTAACGGATCTTGGGATAAAGAAAAATAGATAAAATAGATAAAAAAAATTATATTTCCCATATGCCTACGTTTGTCTATTTTCCTTCACCCTGATGGTCCAAGTCCATGGTGGGAGCCCGAGGAGATTTGACGAAAAGCCCGTGAAGATTAGATAGGTTATCTAACTTTCATTAGGTTGTATTAAAAGTCCCATAGAGTCTCTATATTTATTTCGATTTAGTAGTTGCTTAATATAACATGAAATATAAGTCATATCGATCACCAGATTATCACCTGTGATTATTAATGTTAAAGTTGTATCACTTAAATTAATCCGGATAAAGAAATATTGACTCGCTTAAAAGTGCTTTCCAAATTCACACCTCTTCCTCCTAGGTAGTGCTACAGTATGCACCATACCTAGCTGGGTATGTTGTAGTAATTAGTGGACCGTTGAGGATTAGCATACTTCGGTATCGCTAGCACATGAATTTTTGTTTGACTCAACATGGGCAACATTGGCTTAGAGGAGGCCCTAAGCACAAACGGGCTAAGTGTCACAAAGGCCATCAAACCGAGTCCTCATAGAGGACTAGATAGTTTATCGTACCAAATCGTCAATGGTTGGTTAGCGAGCCATAGTTTGGCCAATTGTTGATGGGTTATGGATCTTGGTCAAGACAACCAATAATATCACCAATAACTAATTAAAATGAATTATTAATTTGAATTTGGCTTTAAGTCCTTTATATGTAACTCTAATGTAATTTTTCCACGTAGATAAAACTCCACATCAAGTTACATAAAAGAAACATTTAATGGCTGCAACAAGCAACAACTCACTCTGACCACTCTTGCAAAAGGAAAAGCTTTCAGAGACAATTTTCCTGGACTCATCTAGGAACTTGCAAATAGTTCGTAGACACGAGTCTAAGGAATATTACAGAATGTTGCCTTACCAGCAGCTGATCTTGGTGGTCAAGGCATCACCACCGAAATGGTGGCCCAGTATGACCAGCATGTCAAGGACGACAAAGATCTATTATGCATTATGCTGGGTACCATGGTTCTTGATCTTGAGAAACAGTTCATGGAGCAGCATGCCTCTAAGATCGTGGCTCAACTCAAAAGGATGTTCCAAGATCAAGCTCCCCATGAGAGATATTTGAAAACAAAGGCACTATGCAATACTAGTATGCAAGCTAGGACTTCTATTAGCACTCATGTGCTAAAGTTGAAAGGCTACATTGACACACTATTAATGCTTGACTTATTGGTACTTACCGAATTGGTAGTTGATATAATTCTAGGATCGCTTCTCGAGTCCTTCAATCAGTTTATCATGCATTATCACATGCAAGGGGTTGATAAGTTTGTGGTTGAATTGCACGGTATGTTGAAGCTTGATGAGCAATCCTTTAAGAGGACTCCTGAAGTGCTGCTGGTGAACAAGGGAAACTTGCCTATAAGAAAGGCGAAGGCCCAAAATTCGGGTTGTGTTAGAGGCATTGCAGAGAGAACAGCTTTATGCTAACTTTTCAAAGTGGACGTTTTGTATGGAAAAGGTTGTGTTTTTGGGTTTTGTAGTTTCTTCCCAAGGAGTGGAAGTTGATGATGAGAAGGTAAAGGCAATTCAGGATTGGCCTATGCCTAAGTCAATTACCGAGGTAAGGAGTTTTCACGGTTTGGCGAGCTTCTATCGAAGGTTTGTCAAAAAAAAATTAGCTCTATTACTGCTCCTTTGACTGAAGTAATAAAAAAGAATGTGGGTTTTAAGTGGGAAAAAGAACAGGAGGATGCGTTTATTTTGTTGAAACATAAACTTACTACTGCACCTGTGTTAGCTTTGCTAATTTCGATAAAACTTTTGAAATTGAATGTGATGCATGTGGTGTTGGTATAGGGGCTGTTTTAATGCAAGAAGGTCGTCCCTTAGCTTACTTTAGTGAAAAACTGAATGGGGCAGCCTTGAATTATCCCACTTATGATAAAGACTTGTATGCATTAGTTAGGGCTCTTGAAACTTGGTAACACTATTTATTGCCTAAGGAATTCGTGATTCACACTGATCATGAACCTTTGAAGCATTTGAAAGGTCAACATAAGCTGAATAGAAAGCATGTTAAGTGGGTTGAGTTCATTGAGGCATTCCCTTATGTGATTAAGTATAAACAAGGCAAAGAGAATGTTGTTGCTGATGCATTAAGTGGGCGTGTAAACTTGCTAAATATGATGCATGCTAAATTGTTAAGGTTTGATGAGTTCATTAAAGACTTATATGCTAGTGATGATGATTTTTCATCTATTTATGAGGCTTGTGAGTATGCCGTATTTGGAAAGTTCTATAGACATGAGGGCTTTTTATTTAAGAAAAATAGACTTTGTTTGCCTAAGTTTTCTTTGAGGACTTTGCTGGTTCGTGAGGCTCATGGAGGAGGTCTCATGGAACATTTTGGTGTACGTAAGACTTTAGACATGTTACCAGAGCATTTCTTTTGGCCACATATGAAACGGGATGTGGAAAAGGTATGTTCTAATTGTATAAATTGTAAGCAAGCTAAGTCAAGAGTAATGCCACATGGTTTATATACCCCTCTACCAGTACCTAGTGAACCTTGGACTGGTATTTCTATGTATTTTGTGTTAGGTTTGCCAAGGTCAAAGCGTGGCAATGATTCTATCTTTTTGGTTGTATGTAGGTTTTCTAAAATGTCGCATTTTATTCCATGTCATAAAACAGATGATGCCACCAATGTTGCTAACTTATTCTTCAGGGAAATTGTTCGTTTTCATAGGGTACCTAAGAGTATAGTTAGTGATCGCGATCCTAAGTTCTTAAGCTATTTTTGGAAGAATTTATGGGAAAAGTTGGGTACGAAGCTGTTATTTTCTACATCATGTCACCCCCAAACTGATGGTCAAACTGAGGTAGTAAATAGAACTTTAGGACAACTTTTGAGAGCTATCATAAAGAAAAATTTAAAGTCATGGGAAGATTGCATTCCATTCATTGAATTTGCATATAACAGGGTTGTGCATTCTTCTACTAATTGTTCACCGTTTGAAATTGTTTATGGCTTTAATCCACTTACTCTATTAGACTTAATTCCTTTACCTATTGATGAGAGAGGAAACGTTTGGATGGAAAGAAAAAGGCTGATCTGGTGAAAAAGTTACATGAGCAAGTAAAACAACAACTTGAGAAGAAGAATGAACATTATGCACATCAAGCTTTCAAGAATCGTACCAAGGTTATCTTTGAACCAGCTGATTGGGTTTGGTTACATATGCGAAAGGAGAGATTTCCAGCTCAAAGAGGACCAAGTTGCATCCAAGAGGAGATGGACCTTTCCAAGTTGTAGCAAGAATTGGAGATAACGCTTACAAGCTTGATCTCCCAGGTGAGTATAACATGCATGCTGCTTTTAATGTTTCTGACTTGTCTTTGTTTGATGTAGGTGATGAAGATTCGAGGATGAATCCTCTTGAAGATTGGGGGAATGATGCGAATCAACAAGATACACAAATGATGAAGCACGATGAGAAGCTAAAGCATGATCCTTTACATATTCCTATGAGTCCGATTACAAGGTCTAGATCAAAGAAGTTACGTGAAGCACAGAATTGTTTAATGAAAGACATTTCGAATAATCATGGAACAATTCAGGAAGAACCAACAACTTGTCAAGTGGGCTTGAAGGAAGAAACTAGTTTAGTAACTCTAGTTCAAGTCCAAACACATGAAACTTAGCCTTATTTTTTTGTTGTACAAGGCTAGTCCAAATTGATTTATTTAAAGTGAGCTTTGGACAGATATATGTTAGGCATATATTTAACCCATTGGGATCTTTATCTAATTTTGAAATTATTTAGGTCAAGTCTTGTAATTAAATGGGCTTAGTTTTCTTCCAGATTTAAAATAAATAGGATGTTTTGTTTATTTAGGTGTAAATAAATGTTTAGGAATTTCCTTTTATTTGTTTCCTGTTTAAAATATTTAGTTTTCTTTAATTTAGTAGGATTTCAGCTTCTTAATCCTAGTATAACAAGGAAACTTGTTTTTCCTTTTTTCCTTTTCTAATTAGGACTGTTTTCAAAGGTCTATATAATAGCCCCAAGGGGATGTACGAATTTCAGACAAAGTTTAATAAAAATTTGATTATTGTTCTTGAAATATTTGATTTCTTGTTTATTATTTTGAGAGTGAGTGTTTCGGATCCGACTCTTGAAATATTATTTTGATCGTGATCAATCGTCAAGGCTAGGCGTTTGAGAATCAACCCCATCGCAGGTTCTTTCATCCAATTCGAAAGGTTGCATCAGTTTCATACTGATCTGATTGTTCGAGTTATTTGTTTGGATTGGTGAACTTATTGCCACCTTCCTTATCTTTGTTTTATTATAATCTGAATTGCTTACAAAACCAATATGATTTCTGTTTAACTTAACTCAAGGATCGGGCAAACATAAGTTGAATTTGATTTTCACATCCGCGTAATCAGATTCACATCAAAGATGATCAGGTACGTGAAAAAGCCCAGTGACATTAGGGCTTTTTATGGATCATGAGCTCATTGTAGCCTAAGTTCTCCAGTCTCTGCCAGATAGTTGTTCCCAGTTCATCCTAAACTACCAAATGAATAACCTATAGATATCCCTGGCAGAGCTTTTAAATATGTTAGATGTTATTGAACCTAGTGTCAAGAAAGAGAATTCTTATATGGTTGTGGAAGGTTATAGTAAGGAAAAGGGCATGTACCCTATGCGCAAGAAGTTTAATAAATGAGAACTGATCGGTCCTAGTAGGGTAAAGGGAAACAAGTTGTCAAAACTAAGGGCGACTGCCACCAATGTGGTAAAGAGTGGCATTAGAAGATAAACTATAAAGGGTACATTGAGTCTCTAAAAAAGGTTTGGTGAAGCTTCTAATTTAGGTATGTTTTATATGGAAATGAGTGTGGTTCAAATGTCTAACACATGGCTATTGGATAACATCGCTGGTCCTAATATATGTACAAATATGAAGGAACTAAGGACTAGGGAATTGAAGCAAGGAGCGATGGTCCTAAGAGTTGGAAATAAGCAAAGGCTGTGTATGAGCCATTGGGGATTACTCTCTTGTTCTACCATCATGGCTTGTTTTGGAGATAATAAATTGTTTATATGTTCCTGATATGTCTTGTAATATTATTTCTATTTTTTTATGAACGTAATATTATTTCTATTAACTGTTTAGATAATGATGGATTTGAAATTACAATAAAGAACAATGGTTGCACTTTTCATAAGAACGATGTTTATTACTTTTCTAGTATTGCCACAAGTGTAATATATATTCTAGAGAATGAAATGCCAGTGTATGCCATAGATACCAAGAGACCTAGATTAGATAATAGATAAACCTACTTGTGGCATTGTCGATTGGGCCATATAAGTGAGAAACGCATGTCTAAGTTACATTCAAATGGACTCTTAGAACCCTGCGATTTTGAAACAATAAAAACATGCAAATCTTGCTTAAAGGGCAAAATGACGAAGACACCCTTTAGCAATAAATGCGAAAGAGTTTCAGAAATCTTATGACTAAGACATGGCGATGTATGCGGTGCTATGTCTACACAAGCTAGGGTTGGCTTTAGTTACTTCATTAGTTTTATAGATGATTACTCCAGCTTTGGGTATATTGATCTGACAAAACATAAGTTTGAAGCGTGTAAAAGGTTCAAAACAGTTCAAGAATGAACTAGAAAAACAAATTGGGAAGAATATCAAAGTACTATAATCTGATCATGGTGGTGAATATCTTTCTAGTAAGTTTTTATATTATTTAAGAGATAATAAGATTCTCTCACAATGGACTCCTCCTTATACACCATAACACAATGGTGTATCAAAAAGGAGGAACTGCACTCTATTGGATATGGTGTGTTCCATCATGGGGCCATGAACTCTCCCAAAGTCATGTTAGGGTTATGTCTTAGAGACTATCCTCTTCACCCTCAATAGAGTTACAACGAAGTCTACCTCCGTAACTCCTTTTGAAATGTTCAAACGAAAGAAACCTAACTTTTCATTTTTGAGAATTTAGGGACGTTCAACGTATGTTAAGCGTATCATATCAGATAAGTTAGAGTTCTAAAAACACGACAATTCAAATTCGCTAACTGAATATATATGGTGTTGTTAAGGCCATGACGTCCAATTTTCGAAGCAAAGACTTGTCTAAAGAGCTTGCAACCCGATGGTATAAAACTTTTCCAGATCTCATTTGATGGGTCAAGGACTTTGTAAAATGGGATGCACATTGCCTCAACCCTTTGTTGAAAGACATGTGGGGTTCGGTTAACCTCAAATGGATCTAAAAATGACAAAGATAAAGATCAAGGAGACCACGAGAGCAAGGGGAGCAAGATTTCGCACCATTGAATTCTTCTAAAAACGAAATGATGTATAAACAACACATCCAACACTCGTTGAAGCTCAAAACCTCTAGTCATCGCCATATCGGTACATACTATGAGTTCCACAAGAGTGAGGGCCATGATACTTAAGATTGTTAACAATTGGCCATAGAACTTAATAAAACGATAGAACATGGTAAGCTGGATATATTCTTGAAGAACTGATTATAAACTGCCCGAAAACAGTCAAAGGTCGCTGATAGGCAACCAAGGTTCCCAATCGTGGACTTGGTAGTCAATCGAAGACCTACATGGCATGCAGGAATTTTTAAATCTCAAAAAGATTAAATCTAAAAGATTTTGATAAAAAGGGAGTAAAATAAGCTAAAGAATTTAGAAAATAGGGTTCAGGTCTTAGCTTGTATCCCGCACAACGTCACATGTGAAGCCTACCTACACAAACTGTTAGCAAGAGTGTAACATAGACTTATTACTAGGGCTTGAAAAAGTCCATGCTCACAGACTGCCTCGTAATTAAGTGATATTTTGGAGCCAAGGTGTCAACTATGACTTGGTGAACAAAATTACTTAATGGAAAAGAGCACGATGAGAGGGAAAAGAAAATCATACCTGAATAGTTGGCTTGTCTCTTCACACCATATTTTCATAGTACCTGCATCGTTTCTTAATCGATTTTTTGTCAAACAAAATATTTTGACTCCCGATTGAGGATGATGAGGTATTGAAAATATGTCTCCTCTACACGATCCTCATTTTTGGCGAGGACATGGATGACTTTGACGCGTGATGGAATAGAGAGCTGGACTTTATAATACCTCATCCATGAGGTTCTGAGATCTGGGTAGACTTTATAATACCTTATCCATGAGGTTTTGAGAACTGATTGATTTTTTTAATCCGTTTGACATCGTATCATTATCGAGTCTAATCTATCTGACGACATATGATTGTTGGGTCTAATCCATCGGTTCTAATCCGTGTGATGGTATATCATTGTTCGTTCTAAACCATCTGACAACATATCATTGTTGAGTGTTTGATTTGAATAGACTATACCTGGGCAAGTACGTCCATTCTTTCTATTACCCTTTTTCTTGTGCATGATATGTTCATATATCCCACTGGGGGAATGAGGCTGGTCGGAATGCTAATATGAGGAAGGCCTCCCGGGTGAGCATCTAGAGATTTGTAGCAGAGTGCCAATTGACTTGGATATATTATCTGGGAGATAGAGTCTATCACTGGTAGGAGGGACCCGCTGGACGCTTCATTCCTTTGCCTCCGCCTATGAAGACGCTCTACATTTCCTGCTATACCGAGGATCTGGCCTTTGTAGAGCTGATCAGAGGAGAGCGTCTGACTGAGCACACGGAGGGTGACTATCCCACTTTTATTGTGCGTTCCTATGCTGGACCCCAGTTCGTCCTGGGGATGATGGCTATGTCCTCAAGGCACCTCCACAGGTATGGGTGGTTTGTATTGCATTATATCTACTTGATTGAATGCATTGTTGATACTTTGTGCATTGTAGTCCCGGCGTAGGACTAAAGTCGAGTATTATGCTCAAAGTGCTAGAGTGGAGCCTTCATCCGGCCCTTCCACATCTGCTTATGCCTCCAGCTCATGTGCGTGTGTCCCTAGAGGAGATATCATGATCGGTGAGTTGACTGATCATTTCCATCATGGCCTATTAATTTCACATACTGATGGTACATATAGTACCGTGGAGTATCCTCTAGAGCCATTATATCAGCCTGTTGGGGTTTAGTGTCTTATAGACAATTATTCCAAGATATAAACCTACTGTAAATGAATTGTTCTTTATGTCATTTGTTTTAATAAGATATGGTTTCATAACTGTATAAAGGCAGCCTCTTTTAAAGAACTAAATAAGTCTAAATAAAAGGAAATCCCTAAGTTTATTTAAAGTGATTATAAAGTGTTCATACAAGCATGAAGTGAGACAAAACATTATAATAAACTAATAAACTTAAAACCACCCCAAGTCAAGTGATATATTTTGAATAGGGATTGACATAACACTGTTAAGACTTGCATGTAACAATGTTTTCTGTCGTGACAGAGAGCTGATCTCATAAGCTTCAGATATGCAGATATCTGGACAGTTACATGGATCCAATGAAAGGGTTCATTAGGATTAGGGGCCCGACTTGAGATAACAGGACGGGTAGATTTATCCTTGTCACCTGTTCATCTCATTGGTATTAATAGGTATAAGTAATCCTAAGACTCAAAGGAATGTTAATTAGTGATTCTGGATTATGGAATCTGATGCTTTGATCCTGTTGTAACATGATCCATAACAGGGATGACTCTGGGGTGTGTACGGCAGACGTTGGGTGTCACAGGAAGTAATTTCAGGATAGTTAACATTGGATTGAGCATTTGTCACTCCTGATAAATGGGAGATACGTCCAAGGATCACTTGTGGAAGACTTGACTCTAAATCCTTGCAAGGTGATAGCTTAAGACTTGAAATGTAGATTTCACTTAACCTATCTAATTGGAGTTAACTCGGCCTGTACAAGTAAAACGAATGTCTCGCTATATGTGACTTGACATTATCCATAATCATAAGATTTTGTTCAAGGATGTAGTTGATAAAGGATCGAATTATACTGTAACTAATACAGAAGGGTCAACGACGGAATCAACCTGTCTTCTTATAGCTCTGGGGGAATGTTTCGGATCTGCCAATCACAGTTCGCGTACTCATTCCATTATACAAAGATTGAATGTAATTTTGAGAAATTAGTTTAATGGTTGTATACGGCTAGAAGCAATAAGAACCTAATGGGTCACACATAAGACTTGGAACCCAAAAGAGAAACATATGTTAATTAATTTACGGAAGCCCAACTGAGTCCACTAAGGCCCAGTAATAGGAAGGGGGCGATTTCTATGTGTTGTGACACATAAGGAATTAATTTAATTTTAACAATTATAATTAGATTATGATTATGGATTAAATTAATTATAGGATAAATAAGTTAGGAGGTTTATTGAGATTAAATTGCTTCTAATTATTATCCTATTAATAAGTTATTATTATCTTTATATTTCGATATAATTATAGATAATAACAATAAGAGTATTATTCCGAATACAACTCTTATTCAGTAACCTAGTTCTATCTGACTAGGGTTTAGATAGAAGAGGCTATATTAACCCCCTCTAGTTGTAAATTTCGGCCAAGCTTCCTATCCCAGAGAGAGAGAATTTCGACCCCTACCGTAGTGGATCGTCTTTCATCGCTTGCTTCCGAATCAATTGATTTCACCTCTTTCCTTTTACTCCTTGATCTTGTGTTGATTAATTAGAGGCAATCTATCTTGATTGCTATTATTCGGTTGAGTTCTAATATCGTTTTGATTTGTGTTTTGTTTTGTGCTCGTGAACTCAGATTAAGAGTTAAGGGCACTTCGTTTGCAACAGTAGATAGTTCATCAAAAGGTATTTCCTTCTATCCCTCTTTATATGAAATAACGATTAATGGATCTTGGTTTCACAGGAAATAGGTTAAAAAATTTATATTTCTGCTGCCAAATGTTTGCCTATTTTCCTTCAGTGGTATCAGAGCCTGCGTTAAATCCATTATTTCATATATGAAAATTAAAAGTTTTTTCAATCAGATTGAACATATATTTATTGTTAAGTTAATTAATAAAATTGTTTTGATTGATTAATCTAAAGATAAATAAGTTTTAATTAATTGTTAATTAAAACCGATTATGCATAAGTTCCTAATTTTTTTGTTTGATAATCATTGTAACAAAATCTATTTGTTTTATGGTTAGATTAATAAAAGTTAGTTTTATTAATTCTAAAGGATAAAACAGAAAATCTTTAAAAGCTTTTCTTATATTCTGAAAATCGTTTTGAAACTGTCTTAAAACTGATATATATATATATATATATATATATATATATATATATATATATATATATATATATATATTTATATATATATTTAAATTAAAAAAATAGAACAGTAGTTCGGGTTGCGCCGCGAGGCAGCAACCCGAACTACTGTTCTGTGGTTGCTGCCTCGCGATAGCAACCTGTCGCGGCTGGCCGTCGCTGCCGTAAGGCAGCGACGGGCCAGGCGCAATGCTGCTGCCAGACGGCAGCAACTATATGGTTGGGCCCTTTACGGGCCCGACCCGAGGGTATGTTTGTTTTTAAAACGGTTTTAAAAATAAAATAGTTTTAAATATATTTATATATATATATATATATATATATATATATATACGTTTCAGAAATAAATAGTTTTCTGTTTTGATTATCAAATAAAAGAATTTATTTAAAAGTTTGTTTTTCTTATTATTTGATATTTGTAAATCAAAGATGTTAAATGAATTAAAACAAAATTAATCGGGATATGCATAACAAAAGGATTTGTATAGTTATATTAATCTAATATGTAATTGTTACATTTTGATTATATTAGATATAGAAGATACAAATCTGATAGAATTAAAATTGGATGAAAGTTAATTTGACAAGTTAATGTGATTAACCTAAATATTACATAAATATTTTATGTAATCAACCAATTAAATTTATTTAATTGAGTCTATGCATGGTTGGAGTTATGGACATATTTGGACCCTCTATTTAGTCTTTTGGTATTTTGGAAATAGGACCTGCGTGTCCTGCCTATCTACTATCTATTGTAATTTCTCCTCTCATATAATTCTCTTCAAATTAATTGAAGTTTTCCTTAGTAGTATAGAAATTAATGTTGATGTAATTTCGAGGCGCCATGGAGAAGACGATGTACCTAAAGAGAAATATGTAATAGTTAGTATTTCCCTAGGTTTGACCTTTTATTTCGTTTCTGGCTCAACGGAATAATTTAGATAATATGTCCATAACGCCAATGTAAATTGTATGTGTATGATATATGCCAAAGCAAATCAAGACTAGGTTAGATTATGAGACTTAAAATAAAAATCCCTCACTCATTAAAAGTTAAGTAAATAAGCAAGTTATTAAAATCGGTTTCCCCTCCCTAATATTATAATTCAGCCGGCAGTACTGGGGACCTTTGGGTTGTTGAGTAAACTCAAGCTCGAGGTCTTATGGTAACACCTGAATTATCGAAAATCGTTTTCATGAATATGGGGTAATACTTAAATTAGATTATGATAATTGGATGGGTAAACTCATGTTGTCATAAACTAATGGGCAATATGCTTGGGATTAATATGAACACATATTAGTTACTAATGTGGTTAGTAACCCAATAACCTAGGAATCGCATTATTGATGTGATTGATTATACGAATCTACCTAACAAATGGGACTATCTTGTTGAGTAAACTCAAGGTGAAATTTCAGAAGTTAGGATCCTAGCTCACTATAGGATTTGTGAAATTCTTCGAATTAATATGGAGGGCTATTAATTTGGCAAAATAGTGGGAGCAATTTAAAATGAAATGAAAAGACCTATAATTTTAGATTGATATACTTTAAAGCAAATGAATAACATACGTTTACTCTTTCTCACTCTCAGGTTAAATTAAAACACTCGTAAAATCATGACTAAAACCAATCTGCAAAATATACTTACCGATAACAAGTTGAACGGTTCAAACTTCACTGACTAGTATCGCAACCTCAAAATTGTTTTGAAGTTCGATAAGATAGGGTATGTACTTGATACATCGATACCCCCTACCCCGGCTGATGATGCTCCCATCGAAGAGATCGATGCTTACCAGAAGCATAAGGCCGATGACGATCACGCGGGATGCATCATACTTGCATCGATGACACTGGAATTGAAAAGGCAACATGAGGAGATGGATGCATATTCCATCATCGCGCACCTAAAAGAGTTGTTTGGGAATCGAACTTGGTGCGAACGCTACGAGATATCGAAGCAGTTATATCGATGCAGGATGCAGGAGGGCACATATGTGATGACACATTGTGTCAAGATGATTGGCCTTATTACCAAGTTTTCTAGTATTGGAGATGATGGATCATGAACTAAGTGTGGACTTACTTCTTCAATCCCTCCCAGAGAGTTATTCACAGTTCCTCATGAACTACCAGGTGGAGCTTCTATTTCAAATAGGGCCTTGACTAAAGCACTTCTATGTTCTGGTGACTTCAGTATTAGATGCCAAACACTAGTATGTGATAGAGTTTTCTTGAGCTAAGTAATCAAGAGATCCTCTTTCTCCTTCTCCTTTTCTGGGATTGCAGACACATGAATAGGAATACTGGATGCATGCAAATCAATAGGATTTCCTCTGCGAGGAGGAACAATGTTGTAGGAACGTCCACTCCTAGTCACATGGTTCACCCTGCATGAACTACTCTCACCTTCTTCGTCCGAGGAGACATAACTCAGGTCGATTGGACATACTGACTGGATTCTCTCAACTGATACAGCTTGTACACTGGCATTAATCTTCATGAATTCCTCAAATACAAAACTCTCCTTCACCCCTAAGGACATTATGTTGACTGATTTCCCAAAGTCATGAAGAGGATTCTTCGTAGTGCTAGGCTTAGAAGGGTCGAATATCTTTCCTTCATCAATAAGACGCTGAATATCTCGTTCAAGAGTCTTGTAGTTGTTGATATGATGGCCCATAACCCGATGGAAGAAGTAGAAATTCCCTAGATCAGTGCCCAGTGAGAAATTTCATAAGGCTTCAACGGTTCCATGAGTTTCACTTTCTTCAGTTTGGAGAATAGTGAACTAAGAGGAATATCCCGATGGCTGATACCTAGATTATTTCCTGGTTCATTCTTCTTGTCAGAGACAGCTGCCACATCGAGCACCTTGATTATGTTGAAGTCTTATTTTGAGGAACAATAGTCGTACTGGGATTTGTAAAGTTAGAAGCTGGATTAGCCTAATTATAGGTTCTTCCCCGATATCCACTTGATCATCTGGTACGAGACCCCTCATACTTTTCAACTCGAAGAGCCATATGGCAAGCTTCATAATAAGACTTGAAGTCCCAATATCACATCGCGTCACGGTAAGCAAGTAATGCACTTTCTATCAACTTGGCTATCATATCTTCCTTATCTGATTTATTCTTAACAATGAGCTCTTTATCCATCCATCGGTTAAAGTAATATTCAAAAGGCACATTGTGCTTTTGTTTGATCATCTCCAAATCATTCATTTTGACCTTCATTTGGACATGATACCCATAATGATCTAGAAAGGCATCAGAGAGTAATTTCCAGTCTTTCTGAGTCTCCTCGGAAAGGTTGTTGTACTAGAGTAAGTGAAGCCCATTCTACCAAAGTAGTTGAAAATAAGTTGATCAGCTGATTCTTGACTGCCTCAGATCCCAACATAACACGGGAATAGCAATTTATGTGAGAAGAAAGAGCTCTTTTCCTAGTATAGACCGGTAGTTTTGGCATTTGGAAGCCTGCGGGAAAAGTATCGACCCCTCTTGCATAGTGAGCATCTACATCAATGCAAACTTCCTTGACAAGAATTTTCTCCTTCTCGTCAAACCTTCGTTGGATTTTCTTCATTTCAGCCATCTACTGATTATACTTATAGTCTCTTTCAGAATCTTCATCATCAGAAGATATGATCTCATTACCATTTTCATCTAGCCTCAGAGCTTCTTTCCTTTATGCTTATGACCCAAAGTCTCAGATATAGTGTGATCAGGAATTTCACCACCAAAATTTGAAGTGGAATTGTTGGCCTTAATAGTTTCAGACACTACTTTCTTTAAGGCATCCCCCTAGAGCATATCCTCGACTGTCACCATTATAGGAGATTCTATATAACCCTAAAATGATTCTGAACTTTCATCTGAATCACTAGTTGACACACCCTCGTGGAAATTCTGTGACTCTAGTTCGGATACTAATTTTCTGTTTAAGCGACCTTTGCCTTGTCAAAACCAAAATGTGCTTTTAAACGATCCTGAGACAGGTGACGTTTATTACGTGTTGCCCAAGACCTTTATGCATGATATGAATGATGATGTTTATGATGCGTTTATGTTTTAATCGAGAACCAAATCATCTGAATGTATATACCAAAAATGGCTGACTCTATAAACACTTGTGAAGAGTAAATCGAGGAAACAAATGAAACTTTTACAGAAAAGTAACGAACAAACGTACATGAAATGACAAAATGAAAATACAAGAAGGGAAAATATGCACAAATAAAAGGAAAACATCAATCTGTTGGTGCAGCGTTACCGTTGTCTGTTCCTGAAATAATGTCTTCGTCTAATTGACTGTCATCACTATCATTGATGTCATCATCTTCCTTTTCTATATGTTCTATGCAAACTCCGACCTGATAAATACCCTCAAGGGTAGTGAGAGATTGGAGGCATAGCATCCCTTGGAAGAGTGAAAGGGCTCCACATAATATGATTGTTGTCAGGATCGGAACTGCCTGTGGGTTCCTGAGACGAAGAAGCTTTGATGTCCATCTATCACAATAGTGGCGAAAAGGCTCGTTAGGATTCTATCTCAAAGATATCAATTTCGCCAAAGTTGTGAGAGGAGGAATGTTGTGTGCAAAACGCCTTCCAAACACAAGAATAAGAAGAACAATATTCTGATGCACAATCTCTTCCTGCCTATTGTACCAAGTAAGAGACTCCCCTATGATAGTCTCGGAGAAGCGAGAAGTAAGTTGCACGATGGTGGCTCCTGCCATGATCATTCTACACATGTATGAGTTTAAATGGGTATAAGGATCTCCTGAACCATCGATACAGCCGGAATTCAGAACTCATACTTAGGGGTATTGACATTCTCAAGGGAATATTGGCATGGTTAATGCTGAAAAGTTTGTCACCAATCTCTTGAGATTTAGTCAAAGTTAGCCTGTAACTAATGACCTTCGAGAGAGAAAGAATGACTTAACTGAAATAAAGGTGGGAAACATATAGACACCATACATGGTACAAAATGATTTATGATGCGTAATTAGAAAGTATAGCAGCACATCTGATACATCGCATACAATACAAGGCAAGACCAATAACATTTATGGAAAACAAAGACTTTTGGACTACTGGAGTCCTGGAGTCCTGGGAGACTGGCTGACACTATATGATTAAACCCAGATTCATTTGGTACACTGTACCATACAAGGTAGACAGAATTCGTGGAACTTTGTCAAAGTCCGATTTAACTTGATGGAATTTGATTCACAACTGTTGTGGTAAAGACACATTATTATGTCACGACATATTTGATATGCCTATAGACTCAAGAATGGCTCCAAACAAGATTAATTTTGATTCTCGATTTATGAAATGATGAACTAAACCTATGACTTTACTTAGAATGGCTGCCATAAAAATGTGTCAGCATGGACACTCCCCCATTTTGATGTTGGCAAAAATATTCAGTCGAAGAACTCAGTGTTGAGCTCCCCCATGATAGTTGACCTTATTTTATCAAATAACTCCCCCGTAAGGGTTGAGCTACTGACTTAGTTTCACTCTAAACATTTCAAGGTTTAATTGAGTAAGTCTAAGGTCAGTTTTCAGAGATAGGTCAGCTCATGGAACATATTCTATTTAACTCAGTTTTACGCGGAAGGTTTAAATATCAGAGAGCGCTGAGTATGCTTTGTTCAACGAGTTTTAGTTAAGTGGACATATAAGAAGTGGTCAACATGCATGATCAACACAACAGACATATCATCAATTAATATAGACAGTGTAACACAGTTGATTTAATGAAGATGCGTTTTAACAAATTATATCAATCACTTAAGTAAGCATCGCACAAGAGTAGTCAGTATGAAAGATATAAAGATGCATATAATTTGTTTCGAGTTTAAAGTCAGCACAACAAAGTTCACAAAAAGAACACAGATATAAAAGTTCAAAAACACAGAAATAGCTGTCCTAGACAATACAAGTTAAGTTACTTTTGTTTGCCCTTTCCCTTGTGTTGCTGACTAACTGAAGCTTGCTGAGTTCTTGGGGCTTGTTCTTTCTCCCCCGTTTTGCCATCATCAGGTTTGGGAATGAAGGTGGCTTCAATTGCAGCTTGGGTGAGGCGCTGAGAAAATGCCTTGAGCTTTCTCGTGCTTTCATTCATTCCGTCGAAAATGGGAACACCATCATCCACAATGGATCGAGGAATTCCGATTGATGCAGCACTCAGCATACTTAAGACAGCGGCTTGAGACTTGCCAATCCAGTGCATAGTTTCAGTGAGCATGGCAAAGGCTTGATGAAACATCTTTAGCAAAGATGAATCATAATACTCACGATGTTCGTTTATTTGGCGCACATTGCTGTAAGTTGCTCGAGAATACTTCAGAAGCTCGTTGGTCTTAAGCTCGTCAGTGGCCATTTCTTGTCTGTTCAAGTTCAGCAGACGCACAGCTTCGCTGATTTGCTCAATGGAGCATTGAGAGGAGGTGGAAAGCTGGTGATTGGTTTTCTCTTGCTCGGTGTGAAGCTGGCTGAAGAGATTATGTACTTCGGCAAAAGTGGCATATGCTGAGTTCGCAGCTGATAGTTGATGAAACTCCCTTTGTAGTGAGTTTATATGGTTGACCATGGTCAGCTGGAGTTCGGCCAGCTTCAATATAGAGTCTTGCCTAGGCTGTTGAGATTGTAGTGTAGTCATGACACTCAGAAGATCCTTCATTCCTTTGATCTCCGTAAGAAGCTGAGTGACAGACGAAAATGGAGTTGTCTCAACAGTTGTAGATTCAGTGGCATTGGCACTTTGTTGATGGAGGTCCTGGATGAGAGCTTGAGCTGAGTCAACAATTCTTCGACCAGACTCAGAGGCAATAAGGTAGCTAAAGGATCCATCTTGTGTTGGTCCAGATGCCGGAGGTGGAGTAGAACCGGATAAGGGCAGTGTTTGGTTCTGCTCGTTATTGGAAGGCCCAGCATTGTCAGCGGCTGGCCTGGTATTAGTGTTGTCAGTGGAAACTGACTGAATTTGAGTCTGCTCATTTAGATGGGGGAGTGGAAGATCAGCAGAAGGAGTAGCTTGCTCAGTGTCAGGCTGAAGCTGACTAGGTGATGGAAGGTTAGGAAGTTCAGTGTCCACCTGAGGAGGAAATTCCTTAGTTTGCTCAACAGTTTGAGGAGCGGAATCTTCGAGCACTTGCTCGGCATTGCTTTGGTCGGCATGTTCCTTCCGAGAAACAGAGGCTTGATTTTCCTCAGACTCTGGTTGAGACACAGGTGTGTTGGAGAAGTACTTGAGTTGGACATCTGTAAGATCGGGAATCTCATCGCTCAGTGGTGAGTCACCCATGATGTCAATGACGGGTGGTTTGAAGGCTTTCTTCTTTCTCAATCTCCTAAGCTTCGGAGGAGTAGGGTCACACGGAATGGACTCAATGGAGTCAGTGGGTGAGGCATCCCCTTGAACAGTGGAGCATTTTCTTGGTTCTCAGTTTCGTCTTCATCAACCAACTCAGTGTTGATTGGTTCAAGATGCTCATCATCTGCAGGTTCCTCAGTGTCATCCTGACCACTTTCTTCTTCTTCTTCAGACTCATCATCATCCAGTTCTTCTTCTTCTAACTGGTCATCCAACACTTCCTCATCAAACTGACCACCCAATTGGGCTTGGTCGTGTTCTTCCTCAGCCTGTTGCTCAGCGTCAATCCCTTGACTCTGTGCATAGTGTGAGTTAGGAGGAACGACGATATCTGTTGGCATGGCCTCAATAGGTCTTAACTCAAACCTAAGCTGTTTCTTCCTCTTTCTTAATGGTTGGTCATCAACCTCTCTTTCTTCTGTTTCAGGCTCAGCTTGCCTAGGTCTTTTCGAAGCTGACCTAGATCCACCCGGACTTTGCTGAGTTTGGTTTGTTCCTTTACATACAACTTTGATCCTCTTTGGGGTAGAGGCAGCTCCTTTAGATGTGCTTTGCACAGCTTTCCTCTTTCTTTATGTCCTGCCCTTTCTGGTCACAACCCCCTCAGTGTTTTCCCCCTCAGCGTTCTGGAAAGCTTCTCCTTTGCCTTCCTTCACTACAATTGGTAGGTCATGTGCCAAACCAAATAGAGCAGCAGCTGTAATTTTGGTTCCCTGAACTCGAATTTCCGAAACTGTGTCCACTTTGTGATCCTGGAGGATTCGCGTGATGAAAGAGCCCAGCCTAAGGGTTCCTGTACTTCGTAGAAACCCACCGATGATGAAGACAAGCATATTAATCGGCGTGTAGGTCAGCATGTGCCATATGAAGCACTGCTCAAAGTTGGTTGTTGAGTTGGTGCAGTTGATTTTGGGGTAGAGGAAATTTGTCAGAATGTAATGGGCCATCTTTTGATGCTGACCCATGGAAGTGCTTGAAATTTCACCTACGTGACCCTCAGGTTTGCAGAAGGTCTTAATGTAGTTGGTTTTGTCATGGTCACCTGACTTACGAAGTATAGCTCCTTCGTTTTTTAATTTGAACAGTGAGGCAAGGTACGCTGGGTTGATGGAGATGTTCTTTCCTTGAACATTAGTTGCTAGGTAGTTCCTGTTGTCATTGGCGACTCTCAGGTTTGCGTAGAATTCTCGTACCAACTCAGGGTAAGTGGGATCCCGAACTGAGAACAGCTCGGTCCATCCATTGTTCTTGATCCACTCACAGAAAGGTTGCTCGGCCTCCACAAATCCTTTTGAGAACCACCGCGAGTGGTCAATCTTCCATCCCCTCACACTCTCGAAGACCTAAGTGTAGGTGCATTGTACTACTTTCTTACCCTTGTCCTTTTGCTGCTGTTTCCCTTTGGAAGAGGTGGCTTGGGCAACATGAGCTTTCTTGCTCGGCGTAGTAGCTCCAGCGAGATTGCGCTGAGTAGGAGAAGTGGGATTGTCATCGGAGCGGTTATGGGAAAGACCGGCACCGGAGATGTTTAGAGAAACTCTTGTCATATTCTCAGAGAAGTTTTGGGAATTTTGGGAATTTTTGAGAGAGAGAGTATAAATGCCAAAGATTTCTAAGCGTAAAGAAATATAAGTGGGAATTCATCCACTATTTATAGCGATGTTGAGTTAATCCAAGGCGTTTGGTAGTCCGTTTTGTCTCGAGATTCTCAATCGACGAAGATTCTGGCATTTATGACACATACGACGCGTGTGTTTTCTAATTATAGCCTATATGTCATCCTAGGTGGCTATTTAATTCACGTGCTTTGCATTTAAGGTTTGCAATGGCTCTGTACTCAGTGTTAAGAATTTCAAGCGTTTAAAATTCTGAGTAGTCAGTGTTATGCAAAGGAATAGATATAATGTGTAGAAGCTCAGCTTGAGGTAAATGCTCAGCATATATATTTATCTACTCAGCATGCAATATCACAATTCATTCATCATGGAAATTCACTCAGCATGCATACTATACTTGGAATTTATTGAAGAGGATTAAACATACCAATGGCTTCTCTAAGTATGTTGAATTGCTCACGAGCCAGTGGCTTTGTGAAGATATCAGCAAGCTGCTCATCCGTTGGGACATAGATCAGCTTGATCTCACCTTTAAGTACATGGTCTCTAATGAAGTGATGTCTGATGTTGACATGCTTCATCCTGCTGTGCTGGATTGGGTTCTTTCATAGATCAATTGCACTTTTGTTGTCACATTTGACTTCAATTGTTTTAGTCTGAACACCATAATCTTCAAGCTGTTGCTTAATCCATAGGACTTGAGCAACACAGCTTCCAGCAGCAATGTACTCAGCTTCAGTGGTTGACAGGGCTACCGACGCCTGCTTCTTGCTGAACCAGGACACAAGACAGCTCCCAAAGAAGTGGCAACCTCCTGAGGTGCTTTTTCGTTCAAGCTTGTCTCGTCCGTAGTCAGCGTCAGTGTATCCAAGAAGTGTGAAATCTGAAGTATTGGGATACCATAAACCTGCATTCGCTGAGCCTTGCAAATATCTAAGGATTCTTTTTACAGCTATGTAATGAGATTCCTTAGGGTTAGATTGATATCTAGCACAATAACATACTGAGAACTGAATGTCCGGTCTACTCGCTGTTAAGTAGAGTAGAGAGCCTATCATACCTCGATACAATCTGTTGTCTACCGATTTACCATTCTCATCAGCGCAGAGGACAGTGTCAGTGCCCATTGGAGTAGATATTGGCTTACAATTTTCAAGTTCATATTTCTTCAATATCTCCTTAGCGTACTTAGTTTGACTTATGAAGATGCCATTTTTCCCTTGTTTGATTTGAAGTCCAAGGAAGAAGTTGAGTTCTCCCATCATTGACATTTCAAACTCAGTTTGCATCTGCTTGCTAAATTCCTCACACATTGCCTCATTAGTGGCACCAAAAATAATGTCATCAACATATATCTGAGCCAGCAGGATATCTTTACCCTTCCTCTTAATGAATAAGGTTGTATCAGCTTTACCTCTGACATAATTTCTAGTCAGCCGGAAACTGGTCAGCCTCTCATACCAAGCACGTGGTTCTTGCTTGAGGCCATACAGAGCCTTTTTGAGCTTATAAACGTGGTTTGGGAATTTTGGATCCTCAAACCCCGGAGGCTGATTAACATAAACTTCGTCGTTTATAACTCCATTAAGGAATGCACTCTTAACATCCATTTGAAACAATTTAAAGTTCATATAGCTTGCATATGCACATAAAATTCTAATGGCCTCTAGCCTTGCCACTGGGGCAAAGGTCTCACCGTAGTCAATACCTTCTTGCTGACTGTAGCCCTGAGCTACAAGTCTTGCTTTGTTTCTGACCACGTTCCCTTGTTCATCCAGCTTGTTGCAGAAGACCCATCTTGTTCATATGGTCTTCTGGCTTCTTGGTTTTGGCACTAGATCCCATACTTCATTTCGTCTGAACTGATCAAGTTCTTCTTGCATTGCATTCATCCAGAATTCGTCAAACTCAGCTTCAGCGAAATTCTTTGGTTCCTGGATTCAGACGAATGCTACGTTGCTGAGGTATCTCCTGAGTTGATTTCTCGTCATCAGGGTATTCTCAGCGGCATCAAGAATGGCACTCTCTGAGTGACCTCTTGGTATTCTAATCTCTTTTGGAAGATTGATGTCTTGCGCTGGTTGTGTTTCAACAATCTCTGCAGGTGTAGGTTGGTCAGTGAAAGTAATTTGAGTTTCACTTTTACCTTTGGTCAGCCCTTGAGGAAATGACTCAGCGGCTGTTTCTTGGTCAGCGGGTGCTGAGTGTGGGTCATCCTCGGTCAGCGGTTGGTATCTACCTGCAGGGTTAGTTTCATCGAACTCAACATGTACTGACTCTTCTAAGACTTGAGTTCGTTTATTGAAAACTCTGTATGCTTTGCTGTTTGTTGAGTAGCCTAAAAAGATAGCTTCATCAGCTTTTGAGTCAAACTTAGCTAGGCTATCTTTGGTATTTAAGATAAAACATTTACAGCCAAAGGCACGAAAGTATCCAATGTTGGGCTTTCGTCCTTTCCAAAGTTCGTAGGGGGTTTTCTTTAGTATAGGTCTAACAAGAGCCCTATTAAGAATATAGCACGCTGTGTTGACAGCTTCTCCCCAAAAGTACTTTGGAAGCCTATGCTCACTCAGCATTGTCCTGGCTATTTCAACCAAGGTTCTGTTTTTCCTTTTAACAACCCCATTTTGTTGAGGCGTTCTAGGAGCAGAGAAATTATGGTCAATGCCGTTGGTTTCACAGAATTCAACAAACTGTTGGTTCTTGAATTCTCCACCATTATCACTTCGGATGTGAGCTAACTTAAGGTCTTTATCATTTTCAAGTTTTCTTACCAAATTTGAAAATGTCTCAAAGGTTTCATCCTTGCTACTCAGCAAGATGATCCAAGTGTACCGAGAAAAGTCATCTACAATGACCAAGGAAAATCTTCTTCCACCCAAGCTCAGCGGCTGGACTGGACCGAAGAGATCCAAGTGTAGTAACTCTAATGGACGCTTAGTTGAGACAATGTTTTTACTATGAAAAGATTGTTTGGTTTGTTTTCCAGCTTGGCAAGCGTGGCATAGTTGATCTTTTCAAATTTAAGTTCTGGCAGACCCTCAACCAATTGCTTTCTTGCTAATTTGGCCAGGAGGTCCATGCTTACATGACCAAGTCTCCTGTGCCATAGCTAGGAATTTTCTTCCTTTGACACTAAGCATACAGTTTTTGAAAAATTATTTTCCAAGTTCAGCATAAAGACATTATCAATACGAGGGGCAGTTAAAATTAACTCATTTGTTTTACCCTCGAATATTTTACATCCAGTGTCATCAAATATAACTTTTCTCCCATTGTCACATAGCTGGGCTACGCTGAGTAAGTTATATTTGAGTCCGCTGACTAGGGAGACTGACTCAATAGTAGGATTGCCACCAATGGTTCCTGACCCTACTATCTTACCCTTCTTGTTGTCTCCAAAACTTACACTTCCTCCTCGTTTACGCACAAACGTGATGAACTGAGTTTCATCACCAGTCATATGCCTCGAGCATGCGCTGTCAATGTACCACATCTTTGACTTCTCAACACACCTCAGGCTTACCTGCAATATAGCTAGTTGCTTTTAGGTACCCAATTCTTTTTGGGTCCTTGCTTGTTAGGTTCAACAGGTAAAGCATCATATTTTATTTTATGACGACATACTTGGACAGTATGTCCATTCTTTCCACAGAAGTCACAGCTGACCTTCCGTTTAGGATGTCTCACTGACTGGTCAGCACCCTAGTGCTGAGCGTGCCAGCACACCTTTGTGGTGTGTCCTTTCTTCCCACAGAAGTCACACTGGACATTCCGCTGAGGATTCCATCTTTGCTGACTGGTACTTCGATACTCAGTGTTCAGAGGATTATTTCTTTTATTCGGAACCTTAAGTTGGTTCTGAATTGATGTGACGTCCTTCCTCAGTTTCTTAGAATCTGATTGGACCTCAGTGACACACTTTTGCATGATTTCTACATTACTATGCAGAATCGAAGTGTCCTGGAGAATATATCGAAGGTCACTCAGTTTGACCTCCTCAACCTCGTCACATCGCCTGCTGAGTGCTCTAACCTTTTTATTACACTTTTTGACAAGTGTATAAAGGTCACTCAGGGCATTAACCATTTCATTTCTGAGCAAGGGTAGTGATATTACCTCAGTTGAGTGTTCCTCATCGTCAGATGAAATGGAGGGGTCAGCATGCTCAGAAACACGAGGCTCAGCAAGCTCATCTGCCATGAAGCAGATCTTTGCTGACTCAGTGGCATCAGCTTCAGATGATGATGAATCATCACTATCACTCCAGGTTGCCACCATTGCCTTCTTGACGTTCTTCCTTTCTTTCCTCAGCGAGGGACAGTTTGACTTGATATGGCCAGTTTGATGACATTCAAAGCATGTAAAGGGCTTTGAGTTGTCCTTCTTGTACTTGCTGTCGCTGGAGTCAGCTTTGTACTTATCAAACTTCTTGTAAGGCTTCTTAGAATATTTGCCATTCTTTTTGAACAGCCTTTTCATCTTTCTAGTGAACATAGTCATTTCTTCATCGTCTATTGAGCTCCTATCAGTGGAGTCAGCTTTCATGACAAGAGACTTTTGCTTCTTGTCTTCAGACTTTTCCTTCACCTCGAAATTCTTCATTAAGATCTCATGGGTCAGCAGTGAGCCAATGAGTTCATCATACTTGTAGGTGGTTAAGTCTTGAGCTTCCTCAACAGCAGTTTTCTTTGCTTGCCAGCTTTTAGGAAGACTCCTAAGAATCTTCTTGACTTGCTCTTCCTCAGTGAAGATCTTTCCAAGTCTCTTGAGCTCGTTGATGATGTTTGTGAACCTTGCGTTCATGTCAGAGATTCCTTCATCATCATTCATTTCGAACAGCTCGTACAACCTCATGTGTTGGTTGACTTTGGATTCCTTCACCTTGTTGGTTCCTTCATAGGTAACCTCGAGCTTCTTCCAGATCTCCTGCGCTGACTCACAACCTGAAATCTTGTTGTATTCTGCAGCATCTAACGCACAGTGAAGCATATTTATAGCCGAAGCATGATTTTGTAGCTTCTTGAGATCATCCTCTGTCCATCTAGTCTCAGCTTTGACAACCGTTTGGCCATCAATAGTTTCAATAGGAACAAATGGGCCTTGGACTATAGATAGCCATGCGCTCATGTTTGTTGCCTGAATGAAATTTTTCATTCTATTCTTCCAAAAGGTATAGTTAGACCCGAAGAATAGAGGAGGCCGAGTTATGGACAGACCCTCAGGTAAAATCTGAGTTGTGAGATTTCCTGGGAGAAACCGAGTGCTGTTCTCAGCCATAGTGGGGATCAGCTCAAGGTAGTTAAACCTTGCACAGTGAGCTTTTAAGCTCCGATACCACTTGTTGGTCCCTTATAACGTAACAAGTTAGTTCCAAGAGGGGGGGATAGGAACTATTTAAAATTTTTTTTGTCCGTTAAGGCTGACTTCTTTTCTATGAAAAGGTTTACACAGCGTCACTAAGTAGATTCAAGACACAAGCTTAGTCAACTTGTGACTAAGTTTGCTTCTTTACTTGAGTCAGGAAATAGCACTTAGAGTCTATTCCTGAACTCAGCTTCTTAGTAAACTTAACTCAGCGTGAGTTCTTTACTTAGTCAGTTTTATAGCAAGCAATGTATATTAAAGGAGTTTAAGGGTTAGAAAGATATTACTCAGCAGACTTATCCTGGTTCGGCCTCTCCGCCTACGTCCAGTCCCCGGAACTCGTTCCGAGCTTTTTGAATTCTCTACTGAGCTCTTTAAAGGTAGAGCACGAAACCTTTTACAAATAGAAGCTGGGTATAACAAGAGTACCTTCCTCTATACCTCTACTCACTCCTATATCTATGCTGAGTACTATAACCGAGTACTCAGCCTCTCCTTTCTATTCTTCTAGAAATGATAAAGTGTTTGTCCTAAACAACAATTGCTAAGACACTTTAGATGATTGGAAATCACTCTAGACTTTTACACAGTAATATGGAAATTGGTTAAGGTATTTGCTTTACTTTTCTCACAGAATCTTCGAGTATGGATTTGGTCAGCGTTTCGACTACTTGAAGTTCTGTGTTGATTGAAGCAAATGGATGGCCTTTATATAGTGACACTTGAGGCACCTGGTCATTTCGAATTTCGAAATAACCGTTGGAGGGAAACGGCTTCCTGTCGTTGTCACTCTAGGCGTGCTCAGCGTCGTTGGCCAATAGGATTCTTGCATCTTCTGTCTTCGTCAGTCTTCGGCAGAATGTTTTGCCATTTAAGGAAAAGTCCACGAGACAGCTTTCTACGCCTTCTGAACTTTTCCCAAAGTAGAAATACTTTGTCAAGAAGTTGAACATTGCCTGCCGCTGTCCAGACTGCTTTCTCGTCCAACTCAGCAGCTTCTCCTTGAAGCTTTTGCCACGAAGGCTTCTCGATCCTTCTCTTACTGAGTCGTCGTTTTAGTTGATACGGCTTCGTTTTGAACTCTTAAGCCGAATGGTGTTGATGTGTTGACTTGGACTTGACTTCCACTTTATGGGCCTTTGGGCTTTTTTTAATCTCAATGTCTTATACACAGTTAAACTCAACATTGAACAAACACATTAGTGTAATAAATCAAAGCATATTAAATTTAATGTGTTAGAATATTTTTACTTAAATAATTTTGTCAAATCAAAATCATGTGGAAAGGTGTTTCAACAAGACCCTCTATTTACGTGTCAGAAACCCGAAACATGCACAAAAAATAAAAAAAGAACTAAATATATTGCAAGTAATAGGGATAGGCTTTTAAAAAAAACCCTTCAGAAGTTACCACTAAAGTGCTTTTCCAGTTTATTGCATGTGGTAGGACGACGAACACGAGATTGAGACTTGAGGCAGCAACTTGGACCCGTGCATTAATAATGAATTGAGAGGACTAAAAAATAGAATTTCACGTGTTTGAACCAAAATTCACCGATAAATGAGAGGTTTTGAACCCAAAAAGACTAATTTTGGAAGTTTAATGACTTCAGAATTGACAAATAGCGACAATAGTTGTGATAAACGTGTTTTTCTACTATAAGATTTTGATATGATACTTGCTTTGGGTGTTGGAACCTTTAAATGTGGCTAATTTGGTAAAGAATGGTGTAAAATTCTCTTCTTTTCACTCAATTTTGCTTGGGTTCACTTAGTTTCGCAAAGTTTCACTCATTTTCACTCATTTTCTTCTTAATTTCACTCAATTTCTTTATCTTTTTTTTATCACAAACTGCTCTGCCCCTCCCCCTTCGTCCTACCAGTTATTTTCCACTGAGGTAGTGGAAAATCAGGCAAAACTGCAAAGAAAATCGAGTGTAAACTGCCCGAAGTTCGTTAAAGGTCACGGGATCGTCGACTAGGGTTCCCGATCGGGGACTTGATAGTTGATCGAAGACCTACATGGTAGGGAACTTTTAAATCTCAGAAAGATTAAATCTAAAATATTTTGATAAAAATGAAGTAAAATAAGCAAAAGAACGTAGAAAACGGGGTCCAGGTCTTAACTTGTATCCTGCACAACGTGACGTGTGAAGCCCACCTACACAAACTATTAGCAAAAGTGTAACATAGACTCATCACTAAGGCTGGAAAAAGTCTGTGCTCTCAGCGTTTTAGGGCTTTCACCCCCAATATCCACAAGTATGAATGCTTTTGTGCCATAAGTTAAGGAGAATGGTGTTTCGCATGTTGCTGTCCGAGGAGTAGTGCGATAAGCCTATAATCTTTGAGGTAGCTCGTCCACCCAATCCTTGTCTTTAAGCTCTAATGTTTTTTTTTGCAAAACCAAGTACTAAGGTTCGATTTGTGACTTCAGTCATACCATTAGTTTGAGGGTAGGATACATAAGTGAACTGAGTGGCATTGTTTGTTATGATGGTGTAAGGAATCTCATATCTAGTGAGGATAAGTCTGTCAATGAAATCTACTAGTGCTCCCGTGGTTATGGAAGAGATGGGCCCAACCTCTACCCCACTTGTTGAAGTGATGCACTGCTACTAGGAGGTATTGTTTCTGTTTTTTGACCTTCGGAAAGGCTCCCACAATATCAATCCCCATATTTCAAATGGCCATGCTGGGTTTATGATTTTCATTGCTGAGGCTGGAGATCTTAATACAACAGCAAACTTTTGGCAAGCGTGGCACTTCTGGATATATTCCATTGCGTCTCGAGTCATCAAAGGTCAATAGAAGCCTTTCAATTGGATTCTCCTTACAAATGTTTCTCCCCCTTCATGGGCCCCACAATCTCCCTCGTGGACCTCTTCAAGGACGTGTCTTGATTCTTCTAACCCAATACACTTCTGCCATGGATGGGTAAATGATCTTCTATGCATATTGTTCCCAATAGCAGTGTGTGCCTTCCAGCCTTCCTCAATATTTTGATTTTTTCATTTTTGTCCGAAGGTAACTTAAGGTGAAGTATTGCCAGCTTGGAAAGAACCATTCCCCTGAGTGGTCAATGAATAATATTTCTTTGATTTGTGTGTACGGAGTGGCTTTTTGTTCTACCAAACAAGGACATGCTTTGGGACCTATTTGGTGAGGCGGCCATCTTCACCAAGGAATCAGCCTTGTCGTTTTATTCCCTTGGGATTCTTTGTAGCTCAATTTTCGTTCCTTCCTTCTTGGCTTCGGCCAGGAGCTCTTTCACCATGAACAAATATGCCTTTATTGATTCTTTGGATGTCGAGTAGTCACTTGTGGACTGGTTGACTACCAATTTGGAGTCACTTTGATAATGGCTCTATCCGGTCGAATTATTTTGAGAATTTTAAGAGCTTGTATTAAAGTTTCGTATTCTGCTGCATTATTTGTGGTTGGGAAGTTGAGTGTCACTGCATATTTTAAAAGAACCCTTCGGGTCCTTTGATGAAAATGCCTACTCCAGCTCCTTCATTACCTGAGTTGTCGTCCACGAAAACTTCTCAAATCTCTTGAGATATGTTTGGCTCTCCCGTTTGGCTATGGGATTTCGATTAAGAAATCTGCTAAAGCCTGGGGTTTAAATGCTTTTCTTGGTTCAAACGTGATTTCGAACTCTGCCAATTTTAAGGCCCACTTTGCCAATTTTTCTGAAGTTTCAGGATGTTGAAGGATTTTTCGCAGTGGTAAATCCATCCTTACTATGATAGGGTGACTTTGAAAAGAGTGGCGAAGTTTTGGGCTGTGATGACTACAACGAAGGCTAGCTTCTCCATTTTAGGGTACCGAGTCTCAGCATCCCTTAAGATTCTACTGACATAGTACACTAGGAATTGCTCTCCCCCCTCTTCCCTAATCAGGACGGTTCCAATGGATTCATCTGCATCGCTGATGTACATGAAGAGGATTTTGTCGATGGCTTTATAGTCAAGTGTCCATTGGAAGTCTTTTACACCTTTAAGGCTTTTGTGGAAGGGCAGACATAGTTTCGCCGAACATGATATAAATCGTCCTAAGGCGTTAATTTTCCCATTCAACTTTTGGACATCATTAAGCTTCTTTGGTGACTCCATGTTGATGATGGCCTGGATTTTGTCAGGGTTGGCCTCAATTCCCTTTTGTGAGATCGTGAAACCCAAGAATTTTCCTGATTCTACACCAAATGTGCATTTTTTAGGATTCAGCTTCATGTTGTATTTTTTTGAGGGTGTCGCAGACTAGATGGAGGTCCTTATCATGTTTCTCCTTGGTTCTGCTTTTGATTATCATGTCATTGACATATGCCTGCACCTGATCTCCCATGATGTCTTTGAAGATTTCATTCACGAGCCTCTAGTATGTTGCCCATATATTTTTTTAAGCCGAAAGGCATGATAAGCAGTACGTACCTTTGTGAGTAATGAAACTAATTTTCTCCTTGTCTTTAGGGTTCATGGAATTTGGTGGTACCCCTGTGCTGCATCACAAAAGGAATAAATTGTGTACCTTGTCATGGAATCAATGAGTGGATCGATATAAGGCAGGGGTGCGAATCCTTCAAAGTGGCTTTGTTAAGGTCCGTGAAATCTACACAAAATCGCCATTTTCCATTCTCTTTCTTCACCAGCACCACATTGGCTCTCCACTTCAGATATTGGATCTTCTCAATGTGTCCACAATGTAAGAGCTTTTGAACATCTGCACTTATTACCGCCTTTCCAGACCATGATTCCTCCTTTTTTGACACATCCCTTATACAGTTTTATCAATGTTTAGGGAGTGCATCATTACGTCTGGCGAAATTCTAGTGACATCCGAAGGGAACCATACAAACGAGTCAATGTTATCTCGAAGGCATTTAGTGACATCTTCCTTAATTGGTTCCACTAATCCTTCGACCACCTGAAAGGTTTGCCCTTGATCAACCAAACCGTCTCCAAGTATCCAACGGGATCGACCCTTTCACTCTTCTATTCCTATTTATCTTTTAGGTCTGGCCTCATCTTTGTAGATGCCATGTACATCTGATGGGCTACCATATGGTTGCCATACCTTCGTCCGTGGGAATCTATCACGTCATGTGCCTAATGGACAAAGCACCTGCAAACTTAATAAGAGGGGGCGACCCACTATTGCATCGTAAGGGAGGTTAGTATCCACTATAAGAAATGCAGCATTGCTTCGCCATTTTGGCCCCGAATCTCCAATTTTCACATCTAAATGAATACTGCCCAATAAAGGGACCATGTGGCTGATGATCCCCACTAGAGGAGCCGTGCTAGTTGTTAGCTTCCTTCCTCAATTTTAAGGCTTTCAAAAACTTTGCGTGTAATGATGTTGACTAAGCTTCCCATGTCTACGAACACTCATCTGACTTTGTACTTAGTAATTAACATTTCAATAACCAGCGCATCATTGTGCCATTGGTCAGGTTTGTTCTTGAGGTTACTGAAGTAAAAGTCTGAACGTCGCTCTTTTACTCTCTCTATCGTGGCAGCTTCCTCTCGCTTCCTCTTACCCTCCGAGCCTCCGGCAATCATGTTGATCACTCCCCGAGGGGCTCGAACCTCCTACTTTTTCTTCTTCTCTCTGTTGTTTTCCTCTCCATATTTTTGAGGAAACGGTCGAGCTTGCCACTTTTTGTTAAGTTTTCCAGCTCTATGATGAGCTGTCTGCAATCTTCTGTCTCATGTCCTTCACTTTTGTGGAAGTGACAATACTTCCCATTACTCCGGCCCTTTTTGAGTTCCGATGGGTACTCGATTCATATTTTATTATCTTCAGCACAAAAGAGCATCTCTTTCCAGGGAGCGTTAAAGGATAGTTGTGCTTATCTCTTTGTTCCGAAGGCTTATTAGTGCTTCGGTCTCTTCTATCTTTGTCTCGAGAAGGCTTGTAAACTCCAGGTGTGCACTCTTTTCTTAATAAAGGGTTTGGCTTGTACTCGTCCCACCGTGTATAGCTTCGGGACCTCTGCATAAGGTCTTGGAAGTCATTCGGCCTAGCTGTTATGATGCTTTGCTGTAAGGCTCTGCTTTGGCAATTACTTTCCATAGCATCTATGGTCCTCCAATGCTGAATTCCTTAACCTAAATGGCTATCGCCTAAATTTTTTCAATAAATTAGGCTAACGTCTCTCCTTCTATCTGGACAGTACGATTAAGATCTTGCATCGATTTTCCTTCAAGTATTAAAGTGACGAAGTGATCCATGAATGATTCGGGTAAGATTTTTTCATACCAAAAGGTTGCAAATTCCTTCAGGGTCACAGGGAAAAGACAACATAACACTGCGTCCGTGGTAGTGGTTGCTTCTATGGTTCTTCGAAAATTCTTAACATGTGTGAATGGATCACCGATTCCTCCATATTGGCCAAAAGTTGGGATTCGGAAACCCCTAGGCATTGGCTGTCGCTGAAATTCTCTAGATGAAGGAGTAAAAGTATCCAAGAAACTCGAATATCCATCCCCTTGAGTTGTTTCTTTCAGCGTATCTTTTTTAGGAGTTCCAGTACATCCTCCTTGCTAAAGGATGTGGCCTCCTTTGGCTTTGACTTATCTGTCTTCGGACGATTGTGCTGATGGCTGAAACGTTTGGATGGGGTACGGTTTCTATTATGACCCCGGGATCGATCTTTCTCCTTGGGCTTTTTCATGTCTGCATGGAGGAGTTTTTGATTGGGAATGTCTCATTGTCGGTGACATGGTTTGGGAGCGTGCCCTCAGAGTTTTAGTGGACTCGTGACCGAACTTTGCCACCTGAACGATTTTATTTCGAAGATCCTCCTTTGCTTTTCTTAGTTGCCGTTGGAGAACGATCATCTCCTGTTGATGGGCTACTTTCGCCTTATCCATCTCTTTTTGCATGGCAACCATATTTTGGCCAAATCTCCGGGAAACCTCATCTGCCAACAGTTAGTACTGAGGATCCAGTTGGAGTTGTTGTTGAACCTCTTCTTCGTTGTTTCAATGAAATTCAGATTGAATTCGATGGGATGTAGCCATAACCAGATACTCTGAATAATCACAACAAATTGTTTGAATCCACGCTCATCGCACCAATGATAACTTGTTACCTGAAGTTAATCACATGTCTTAACAGCTGGATCAATCCAACGTCGCAATGAATCTGCAAAACACGATAGCGGTCAGACGGGGCCGGAGTCTGGCAAACCCGCTCCGATGCCTAAGTCAGTTTTTTATTGGATTAGAATAATGAGTAAGAGCTAGTTTAGAGATAGTAGTTAATGTACCGAACCTTATACTTATATCTGTCTATTTATAGTGTTTGATTAGGTTAAGGTTGTCACTTCCTTAGGAGTCTTTATGAGTCTAGGATTCCTAGTCCCTCGAGGAGTCCGAATCTTAAGAGAAATCCTTTATCTCATAGGATTTCAGAAGTTTCTCTTGTGATTAGGTCCAAATTCATGTTGTTAGTTTCGGGCTTTGGATAGACGTGACTGGGTTGTCTATCATTGGGCTTTGGCTGCCGCAAAGAGTCATGAGCCTTGCTTTAAATAGCACGCGGACTTTAATTACAAAGGTAGCGGTCATGACGTCATCTATGCGATGTATATAAATCGTATAGCTATATACTTTTCCATACAAAAAAAATCGTTAGTTGTTATATACTCCGAAAATATATGGATTTGACTTAATTTCAGTTGTAGCTAACTACAAACCAGACTGCTTTTGCCAAATTATTGTGTGGGGTCCGAAAATTTTCGACACAAGAGACAAAACTGGAAAGATTTAGGCATCTACTTTATGGTCTTTATTCATTACATGGAGTTGCACTTAATTCAAAACGAGGTCTAATTTGTCTTTACTTGTGGAATTATATACGTGGCACAGCCATCCAAGTTGATCTCATATATATATAAATATAAAGAAATGTAGCTAATAATTAATGAATGGAAATCACTGAAACTGATCAATCGCTAAATCAATTTAATTTAATTATTTATTATTAAATTTGTCTTAGTTTGCATTCCATGGGAAGAAATTGGACAAAAGTGGCCGGCTAATATTAGGCAACCTCCTTAACCTATATTAAGTCATAATAGTATGGTTTTCTTTGTTTAAAGAAAACGACATGAGAATCTAGGGTGTTACAATATGACTTTTTAGTTCGTAAATATGTGATTGTTTTTTATATATGTTTTAAACTCATGTTTTGAATCTCGGTCATAACATGTGATTGTATTTTTTAAAACTCATGTTGACTTATTTAATGGAGATCGCGGACAAGATGTTGGAGATATACCTATCCCTCACGATATGATAAATCGTGACTGCATGCAGAGAATTGAAAAGGGTGAAGTCAAAATGACATTAAATAAAATGAGATTGAAGAAAGCAGTAGGACCTGATGGCATCCCTATTGAGATTTGGAGATGTTTGGAGAGAGAGGAATCGAATGGTTGACGACGCCCTTCAACAAAATTTGGAGACACAATAAGATGCCATCATAATGGAGGAAAAGTATCCTAATCCCTTTGTATAAGAACAAATGTGATGTCCAAGATTGTGCCAACTATCGAGGAATCAAATTAATGAGTCACACTATGAAACTTTGGGAGAGAGTGATCGAACAAAGGCAAAGGAGGACAGTGAAGATCTCGGAAAACCAGTTTGGCTTTATGCCGGGAAGATCAACTATGGAAGACATCCATCTAATGAGACAATTAATGGAGCACTATCGAAATAAGAAGAAAGATTTGCATATGGTTTTCATTGACTTGGAGAAGGCATATGAAAAGGTACCAAGGGAAGTACTTTGGTGGGCCTTAATAAGGAAAGGCATTTCGCGGAAATATATTGACATCATAAAGGACATGTATGAGGGAGCATTCACGAGTGTACGTACCAGTGTTAGGAAGATTGAAGAGTTCCATATTACGATTGAAGTGCATCAATGTTCTACACTAAGCCCATTTCTTTTTGCAATCGTTATGGATGAAATAACGAGTTCACTTCAAGATGGTATACCATGGTGCATGTTGTTTGTAGATGATATTGTGTTGGTTGATAAGACGAAAGAAGGTGTGGAGAGGAAGTTAGAACTATGGAGACAAACTTTCTAATCTAGAGGCTTTAAGTTGAGCCGAAGTAAGACAGAATATTTGGAGTGTAAGTTTAGCAACGATAGGAGTAGGGAGGCAGGGACGATCACCCTAGATGGGAGAGTTGTTTAGGCCTCAAAGTGCTTCCAGTATTTAGGATCTATTATCCAAACGGATGGAGAAGTAGATGGGGATGTTGTTGATAGGATTAAATCTGGTTGGTCGAAGTGGAAGAGTGATATGGGTTTCCTTTGTGACCCCGACATGCCTAATAGATTGAAGGGAAAATTCTATCACACGGCAATCTGACCAGCATTGTTATATGGTACGGAGTGTTGGGCAGTAAAACACTGTCACATTCATAAGATGTCGGTGGCGGAGATGCGTACGTTGAGATGGATGTGTGGTCATACGAGAAAGGATAGGGTGAGTAATGAAATAATTAGGACAAAAGTAGGGGTTACATCTATTGAGAATAAAATGAGGGAAAACCGACTAAGGTGGTTTGGCCATGTAAGACGAAGAGTGTTTGATGCGCCGGTTAGGAGGACTAAAGAGTAGCAAAGGGATGTAGTGGTGAGGGGTAGGGGTAGACCTAAGCAAACTTAGAGGAGGGTGATCGAGAGTGATATGAGTTTATTAGGGATTGAGGAGAATATGGTAGTGGATAGGACAGAGTGGAGGGAGAGAATTTTTGTCGCTGACACGACTTGATTGCACGGTTTCATATGATGGTTCATGTTAGCCGATCCCGAATCATTTCGGGACTAAGGCTTTGTTGTTGTTGTTGTTGCACTACTTATCCTATGCATGTGTGATGAATTTGATAAAAACCCATTAAAAACTCGGCTCGATCAAAACTTGGTTCGATCGAGTCAAATTTTTATTCAAGAGGGCACGACTCGAAATATTAACGAACTAATACTAAGTGATATAATGCAAAATGACATCATACGAATGACGTCAACACCACCCCCTTTAGACTTAAAGATCACGTGCAAACGGAGTCTTCCTCCGGCATCCTTAGAAGCTTCGGCTTCCTTCAAGTAAAGGAACATTTGAGATACATTAGAATCCTATATGACAAAAGATTCCTTCTAAGACACAAATTCCTTACGGGAGACAGACATCCTCAACCCATAAGGATTCCTAATTAATGAAGGACTCAGCCTAAAAACCTTACATATATACAGGTATAAACACAACATACAGTACGTTAACTGTTATCTCACAACTAGTCCATACTCTTCAATCCTTCTTAAATCATCAACCTTACTTAGGCATAGGAGCGAGTTCGGTGGATCCTAGCCCTGTCTGACATCAGGTTCTGTTTTACAAGTTGATACCAAGGAAGATAGCCAAGACCTTTGGACACGTGGACAAAGTTCAGATACACGGGTATCATTGGTGCGGTGAGCGTGGATATGATAAATCGACAATACATGCAAGATCTCAACTGAACGGTTCAGGCTAAGGGAATCTCTAGCCCAATTCATAGAGAAATTCCAAGCACTAGCCATTCGAATCAAAGAATTCAATGTTGGAGGGGTTATTGAGGCCATGGAAAACAATTTGTTACGCGCTCGAATAAAGCATTTTTACATCCAGACCAAGGGATTTCCAATAGCTCATTAAGCGGGCACGAAGTTACACTCGATGGCACAAGCCGATCCCATTGAAAAGTTAGGATGATAAGCCATTTAAGTCTCCCTAAAGCCCCGGGAGCAGATGGAAAAGCCACAACTCGCTCTTAATGCTCCCAAAAAAACGGAATGCTCTTTTGGGTTGAGGATAACAATATGTGAGTCGAGTATCCACCCAAACTCAAAAAGGGCCGAAGAAATGGAAAGTACTGTCACTTTCACAAAAGTGAAGGTCAATAGACTGAAGATTGTAGGCAGTTGGTCACAGAGTTGGAAAATCTAGCCGAAAGTGGTAAGCTAGATTGGTTGCCTAAGAAGTACGGAGAAGACCCCAAGAAAAAGAAGGAGAAGAAGTAGGATGGTTGAGCCCCTCGAGGTGTGATAAAGGTAATCGTCGGAGGTCCACAAACTAAGCGAAAAAGGGGAGAAAATGTTGTGATAGAGCAAATGAAGGAGCATTGGTCAGACTTTTACTTCGGTAACCTTAAAATAAACCTGATGAATGGCATGATGATACCTTAGTAATCGAAATGTTAATTACTGATTTCAAAGTCCAAAGAGTCTTTGTTGATATGGGTAGTTCGGTCAACATCAGCACTCGCAAGGTCTTCAAAAGCCTTGATATCAGGACAAATAAATTGACTACCAATCCAACTCCTTTGGTAGGGATTAGTGAACACACGCCCCCCTCCTGGGTAGCATCTATCTAAATGTCAAGATCGGAGATTCCGGACCAAAATGGTGAAGCACTATAGAGTTCCTTGTGGTAGACACCACTCTTCCTTATAATGCCATTGTAGGACGACCTCTTCTATCCAGTTTGATTGTAGCTTTGTCTATCAAGCATTTGGCATGGTAGCTACCAATAGAGGAGGGTGTGGTTATTGCTCAAGGCAATCAGTTAGTAGTGCACCAAACTTATATGGAATTTTTAAACATGAAGCCAACTATGGAAGACAAGCAATAAGAGGAAAGGGAGAGGGCCGAACATGTAAGATCTTTGGAAATAGTATGGCTAGCCGATGGTAAATCGATTCAAATAGGTGAAGGGTTAGCTGAGCCAATCAAATCGGGCATAACCTAGTGTCTAAAAGACATTATTGACGCTTTCGCATGGTGCCCTTTAGACGTAACAGGCATCTCACCACACGTCATGGTGCGCTCCCTCAACATAGACAAGGCTATGGAAGGGATATGCTAGAAAAGGAGGAACCATCAGCTAGAGCGTGAGAAAATAATTCGCAAAGGTCAAAAAGCTATTCAATTACGGGCATATTGAGCCTATCCAATACCCCAAATAGAGAGGCAACATGGTATTGGTCAATAAAGCTAATGGGAAGTGGTGACTTTGTGTTGACTTCACTGGCCTTGACAAATCCACCCCGAAGGATTCATAACCTCTACAATGTATCGATACACTCATCTATTCTGCAGCTGGTTATGCAATTTATTCTTTGGGGCATGCAGCACAAGGGTACCATCAAATCCCCATGAATCCCTAAGATAAAGAAAAAACGCCTTTCATCACTCATGAAGGTATATACTGTTATAATGCCATACCATTTGGATTAAAAAATGCAGGAGCAATGTATCAGAGGCTCGTCAATGAAATCTTTAAAGATATGGTTGATGACAAAATAGAGGTGTATGTTGACGACATGATCATCAAAAGTCGGATCGAAGAAGAGCATTCTAAAGACCTCCAATTAGTCTTTGACACTCTCAAATAGTACAACCTAAAGGTTAACCTAGAAAAATGCACCTTTGGTGTAGATTCAGGAAAGTTTTTAGGCTTCATGATTTCTCAGAGAAGTATTGAGGCTAACCCGGACAAGATTCAGGTTATAATCAACATGGAGCCACACAAGAAACTTAACGATGTGCAGAAGTTGAACGATAAGTTTAATGCTTTGGGAAGATTCATATATTGCTCACCAAAAAGATTCTTACCATTCTACAAATGTTTAAAAGGGGTGAAAGATTTCCAATGGATGATCGAATGCTAATAATTGTTTGAAGAACTAAAATAGTTTTTATCCAGCCCTTCACTCCTAAGAAGACCAGTGACTAGTAAAATTCTCTTTCTTTACATCAGTGTAGCAGATGAATCCATCAGAACCATATTGATTCGGGAAGAAAAAGAAGAGCAATTCCCAGTATTTTATATTAGTAGAATCTTGAGTGATGCAGAAACCCCCTAGACTAGAAAAGTTGGCCTTCGTTATAGTAATCACAGTTCAAAAACTTCGGCCTTACTTCCAAAGCCACCCCATCATTGTCTGAATAGATATGCCTCTTCGAAAAATCCTCAAACGTCTTGAGACGCTAGGAAGATTAGCATAATGGGCTCTAAAGCTAGCAGAATTTGAGGTCATTTTCGAACCAAGGAAGGCCTTTAAAGCTCAAGTATTAGCAGACTTCTTCATTAAAATTCCAAACGCGGCGAGTGAATCCGCTCAATCTCAAGAAACATGGGAGGTGTTCGTGTTGGTGTGCCCTCGTTCATAAGCATTGGTTCTTGTATTTTGTACTATTCTCTTATTCTTCTTGTAATGATATACTATTTGTGTCATATTAATAAAGGCATTAATCTAGTTCATTTATATCTTATGATATAATAGGATTAGAGAATCCATTGATTGACAATCATAAAACCTTGTCCCAAGTCTATTCTAAGCATGGGAATAAATAAGACCACATACTTGTATATTCGATGATTGTATTGTAGTAATACATACTAGCCATGGTATTTGTTAAGTCAATTGTGAAGATAGGTACATGTTCATTCATGTGACTGGATCGATCCGCTCGAGAAAACTACATGGAGGTTGTGTCATAAGTTTTCTTAAATAGGTCTCTAATTGTCTTCAGACAAGATTTTATTATAATATCAATGTGCAATCTGGTTCACTTTGACATATGCCTAACAAATCTGTAACAGGATGCCAAATACGGGTATGATTGGGTGAACAGGTGAACACATTAGCAATGATAGTGAAGTGATGAAATGAGATGATATCACAAACCACTTGATAAGTGAGATTGATAAGTGTATGACCATACCCTGATAAGCAGTTTAGTTATCTGATTCATCAATCTACTCAAGATCAAGAAATATCATAAACATCAGAGAGGATGACAGCCGCCACGCCTCTTGTTTATAATATCAATATCAAATGGTAAAAGACAAAGAGATAACTACAGGGTCTCCTCATCTTTAGACTGCTAATACCCTATCTTCTTTGAGGGCTAAAATGGTTTGCTAGAATCCACTTACAATTTGTGGACCATGAGCCTACTGCCAAGTAAGGAAGGACCCATAGGATCGTGCACATAGAACATTTGAGTTGGAACTTATAGAACCGTACGTTAGAGATATGAAATTAAATAATTAATTGATAGTGAAATGTCAAGGTAATTAAATAGTGCTTAAATTAATTAGTTAATTAGTGGGATTTATTTTATTAGGAAAATTAAATTTAATCTAACTATAGTATCAATAATTTTAGTATTTATTTATGTAATTAGATTAAGATTGTAATTAATCAATTTAACCTAATTTTATTGGGACTATAAATACACCTATTATATAAAACCCTAACTAAGCAAACCCTAATTATCTAACACAAAATTTAGGCCTCCCTGTAATCTATAAAGGAATTTTGGCCAGTGTGTTTTCTTCACTTACCGTTCCGTTCTTCGACTAGCATCAGTTCCATCTCGATAGTTGTTCATGCAGCAGACTTTGGAGATCGACTACTTAGTTGGATTCTTCAGCTGTTTTTAGAAAATACAAACGGGTAAGTTTTATTCCTTGGTGAAATAAATGCTTTTATTCAATCAATGGTTAACGGACAAAGATCAAAATTCAAAGGATTCTAAATTTTTAACTGCAATTTCGCTGCGCATCAGTTGACTAACTAGCTAGAATCCTAACAGTGGTATCAGAGAAAAGGTTTAGTCAATTTTGATTGATTGCAAAGATATAAGATCTGGTTTTTGATTATTTTTCCAAATCAGTTTTTGAATTTTCTTATTAATTCCTCGTGTAGAAATTGTTATAGGAAGGTTTTCAATTATATTTATGTTTGTGTTTTGATTTAGTTTTTGTTTCTGAAATTTATTTTAAAATAGTTATTTAAATTACAGAATATAAATATATAAATAAAAAATTAATCGGGTCATGTAACAGCAGTCACGGGACTGATGTCCGCTAGACAGCAGCTACGAGGCTACTATCTGTGGACAGTAGCCCCGGGAATCACCACGGACAATAGTGATGTCTTGTGGCAGCAGACAGTCCCTAGATAGTCTGTTGCAGATGGGACAGACGTGGGCCGGGCTGTGGTGAATCTAATTTTGTTTAAATTTGGATTCGACTGGACTGATTTATATTTTAAATTTTCATGGGTATTTTGATAAAATCGGAGCCCTAATACTCTTTAATTATTAAACGTGTTTTTAATTAAAATTAATTGGTATTAAAATATTTTTAATTGTCATGCATATTAATTTTTTATCGAATTGATAACTTGTATAAAACTGAATATGGTTTGTAATTGATTGTGAAGAAGCCCAAATGGTCCAAGCCTATGGTGGAGCCCAAGGAGATTAGATAGTTTATCTAATTTCACTAGGATGTATTAAAGGCCAATAGAGTCTCTATGTTTATTTTGATTATACAATTGCTTAGTATAACATGATATATAAGTAGCATCGATCACCAGATCATCATCCGTGATTATTAATTTTAAAAGTTGTATCACTTAATTAATCCGGACAGTGAAATATTGAGTCGGTTAAAAGTGCTTTCTAGATTTACACCTCTTCCTCCCAAGTAGTGCTACAGTATACTACATGCCCTAACTAGGTATGCTGTAGTAATTAATGGACCATCAAAGGTTATGATACTTTGGTATGGCTAATGCGTGTATGGTGCTTTGACTCGGCATGGGTATCATTGGCTCAGAGTGGGCCCTAAGCATTGATGGGCTAAGTGTCACAAAGCCCACCAAACCAAGAGTCCTCATGGAGGATTGGATAGTTTATCTTACCAAATCGTCAATGGTTGGTTAATAAGCCCTAGTTCGACCGATTGTTGATGGGGTGTGGATCTTGGTCAAGACAGCTAAACATATCACCAATAACGAATTAAAATGGATTATTAATTTCAACTTTGGCTTAAGCCATTTATTCTAACTCTAACGTAATTTTTCCACGTAGATAAAACTCCACATCAAGTTACACAAAAGAATACTAAATGGCTGCAACAAGTAATAACTCACTCAGACCACTCCTGTAAAAGGAAAAGCTTTCAAGGACAAACTTCCTTGACTGGTCTAAGAACTTGCAAACAGTTCTTAGACACAAGTCGAAGGAATATATGCTGAATACTACATTACTAGCATCTCGTCCTTGCGGTTGAGGCATCACCGCCAAAAAGGTGGCAGAATATGACCAATATATCAAGGCTGACAGACATGTGTCGTGCATTATGTTGGGTACCATGGTTCCCGATCTTTAGAAACAGTTCATAAAGCATCATGCATTTGAGATCATGGATCAACTCAAAAGGATGTTCCAATATCAAGCTCGTCAAAGAGATACTTGACAACAAAGTCATTATGCAGTAATGGTAGCAAGCTGGGACTTATGTTAGCACACATGTGCTAAGGTTGAAGGGCTACACTGGCACATTGTCAAGGCTTGGCTCATCAGTTCCTGTCGAACTGGCAGCCGGCATTATTCTGGGATCGCTTCCCGAGTCCTTCAATCAGTTTGTCATGCACTACCACATGCATGAGCTTGATAAGTTTGTAGTTGAATTGCACTGCATGCTGAAGCTTGCTGAGCAATCCTTTAAAAGGACTCATGAAGTTTTTCTAGTCAATAAAGGCAACATGCCTATAGGAAAGGTCAAGTCTAAATCCAAGGTGAAGGCCCAAAAGGCCAAGTCAAAGACAAGGAAGGCAGCAGGTCCTAAGGCTAGGTTGGCCTCGACAGATGATATTTGTCACGAGTGCAATGAGAAGGGACACTAGAAGAACGCATGACTAAAGCTAAGGGAGAAACAGAAAGGCAACTGGTTCAGGCATTTGAAATTAATCTGGCTATTTCTACATCTTGGGTTTTAGTCACCGGATATGGTACTCATATTTGTTCAAATGTGTAGGGACTAAGAAATATGAGGTTGTTGGGATCTGGTGAAGTTGATCTTCGAGTTGGCGATGGTGCTCGTGTTGAGACCTTGGAGATTGGTGATTACCCTTTAGAGATGCCTAGTGGATTAGTTTTAGAACTTAGAGATTGCTATTTTGTACCTGCAATGCGCAGGAATATTATTTCAGTTTCTATGTTGGATATTTGTGGTTTTAATTCTAATATTGGACATAATTTCAATGCAATGTGGTAACATTTTTTATGGAACCCGCATTTCTTGAAAATGGTTTATATATACTTGATCTAAAATGTAATAGTTTGATATATAACATAAAATGTTAAAAGGATTAAAATTAATGAATTAAATCCTACATATATTTGGCACTGTAATCTTAGTTGTATAAATAAGAAACGCATAACTAGCCTTCACTCTAGTGGAGTGCTAGGGTTATTTGACATTCAGTCTTATGACATGTGTGAATCTTGTTTAAAGAGGGAAGATGACTAAGCCACCTTTCACCAAAATTGGTACAATGGCCACAGAGCTATTAGAGCCGATACACTCAAATGCATATGGTCTAATGAGTGGTAGTGCTAGATCTAGTTTTTTGTATTTCGTTAGTTTCACATATGACTATAGCCGATATGGGTATGGGTATGTGTATCTGATGAAGCATAAGTCTGAAACTCTTCAGAGATTCAAAGACTTTAAGAACGAAGTAGAAAATTAGCTTGACAAGAAAGTAAAACCGCTCCGTTCTGATAGAGGGGGCGAATACTTGAGCCAAGAGTTTGATTCATTCTTGAGAGAGTGTTGGATTGTATCCCAACTCACTCCTCCTGGTACACCCCAATGGAATGGAGTGTCAGAAAGGATGAACAAGACCCTGCTTCACATGGTCCGCTCAATAATGAGCCATGCTTTTCTCCCTATCTCCTTTTGGGGATTTGCTTTAGAAACTGTTGCTCACATAATTAACAATACACCGAGCAAGGCAGTTGAAGGAACATCATATGAATTATGGACTAGCCAAAAGTCCAATGTTTCCTTCATGAAGATTTGGGGCTATGATGCACATGTCAAGAAATTGATAAGTAGCGATCCCAAGTCCAAATCTGTCAAATGCCAGTTCGTGGGTTACCCTAAGGAAACTAATGGTTATTACTTCTACAACCCAGCCGGGAAGAAAAAACATTTGTGGCTAGGTATGCAGTCTTTTTGGAGAAGGAATTCCTTTCCAAAAAAGAGAGTGGGAGCAACATTGAACTCACCGAGATTCAAGACTCGCAGACTCCTGCAGCAAATGTTGAGGACGTAGTGGGAAATAATTCAGGCCCTGAAGACATTAAAGAAGTTGAACCAGTTACACAAGAACCTATAAGGTCTGATAAGACATGCCATCAGCTAGAGAGGTACACTTCATTGTGACTGATGGTGTGGACTTCATTTTCGTTGACCAAGAGGAACCCAAGACTTATTTGATTCATCAATCTACTTGAGATCAAGAAATATCATAAACAACAGAGAGGATGACAGTCGTCATGCCTCTTTTTTATAATATCGATATCAAATGGCAAAAGACAATAAAAGATAACTACAGGGTCTCTACATCTTTAGACTGTTGATACTCTGTCTTATTTGAGGACTGTAATGGATTGCTGGAACCCACTTATACTCTATGGGCCATAAGCCCACTGACAACTAAGGACAGACCCATAGCATCGTGTATATAGAATATTTGAGTTGGAACTTATAGAATGGTACATTAGAGAGATGTAATTAGTTAATTAATTTACAGTGAAAGTCAAGGTAATTAATTAGTGCTTGAATTAAATGGTTAATTGCTACTTTCGATCAAGGTAATCAATTAATGGATTTAGGGATTGAGTATTTAATTGATTAATTAGTTTGTAGAATATAATTAATTAATTTACAAATTATTGGAATTAGACCTGGGCATGGGCCGGGCTGGGCCGGGCTTGTCGGGCTTTTAATAATACCTGACGAGCCCAAGCCCAGCCCAGCCCGTAAAAAATTGAGTCGGGCTCGGGCTCGGGCTCGGGCCTAAGATATGAATCCCAAACCCGCCCGTTTAAGCCCATCTGTATATTAAAAAAAATACAATTAAACATTTTCATTCACGCCATCCTGAAAAAAAATTAAAGTCATAAAATTACTAATTGAATAAAAAAAAACCAAAAAACGTGTTGTATGCTCAATTGAATCCCAGCGAAATTTGATTACTGATGTATGTGCATAAATGAAAATATGATTACTAACACAATTTTTAATTTAATTATACCTAACAAAAAATAACATGCATGTATATATATATATATATATATATATATATATATATATATATATATATATATATATATATATATATATATAATAATTTGTATTTATATATTATAATTTAATAAATATATATAATATCGGGCCGGGCCGATGTAAAATTCATTAAGCCCAAGCCCGTCTATTTTTTGGCGGGCTTACACGGGTTTGGGCTGGGCCGGACCTAACATTATTTTTATATGTTCAAGCCCGGTTAAATGGGCTTGGGCCTGGGCCGGGCGGGCGGGCTCGTCGGCCCATGCCCAGGTCTAATTGGAATTACATTTGGTGAATAATTAATTAAATTAAAATGTCAATTTATTAATTAGTGTGATTTATTGTATTAGGGTAATTAAATTTAATCTAACTATAATTAATTGCATAGTATAAATATTTTTATATTTATTTATGTAATTATATTAGGATTGGATTAAGATTGTAATTAACCAATTTAACATAATTATATTAGGACTATAAGTACACCTATTATATAAAAACCCTCACAAAGCAAACCCTAATTATCTAACACTAAATTTCGGCCTCCTTGTATTCTATAGAGGAATTTCAACTAGTGTGTTTTCTTCCCTTACCATTCCGTTCTTCGACTAGCATCGGTTCCATCTTGATAGTTGTTCGTGCACTAGACTTTGGAGATCGACTACTTTGTGGATTCTTTAGCGGACTTTATAAGAGACAGAACGAGTAAGTTTTATTCCTTGGTGAATGAAAATGGTTTTATTCCATCAATGGCTAACGAACAAAGATCAAAACTCAAAGGATTCTAAAATTTTAATCGTAATTCTGATGCGCAACAGTTGATTAAATGGATAGAATCCCTAACAGTTCGTAGATGGAAGCTCGGGCAGTGAAGGCGCGGGAATTTGCATTTTTATAAAAGGGACTGAAGCAGTCTTCTTAAAATATCAACAACTCTCACCTTCCCAGCGACCAATAACGTTACAGAGTATGAAGCCTTAATCCAAACCCTTCACATCTTGAAGGTGGTTCGAACTAGATCGAGCCATCATAAAAAGTGATTCAAAATTGGTAATCAACCAATCCACTAGTGAGTATACCGGCACTGAAAGCATATTTGCACATGGTAAAAGAGCCCTTAGCTGAAGCCAAATCAGACAGAAGGAAAGTGGAGTTACAAAGAATCCTTAAGGAGTAGAACGATAAAGCTGACTCCTTAGTAAAGATTGTGGCTTCTCCTGATGGACCCCGAACCTGTCCCTGCCTAGTAGAACAAAAAGCTAGACCTTGTACGGAAGCAAATGAAGTATTACTCATTGATCATTCAATCGAATGGTTTTATCCCATTTGGAAATACCTCACCATGGGAGAGCTTCCTCCGGATAAAAATGAGAGGATCAAAGTAATAAGAAAGGTGGGGATATATGCTGCCATTGGATAAAACTTATATAGAAGGTCATATTCACATCCTTAGCAGAAATGCATCAGGTTCGACGAATCAAAGTATGCCTTAAAAGAGATTCATGGGGGAGATTGTGGGGCTCAACAAGGAGGAGAAGTAATGGCTAGGAGAGTCCAGTTATAGGGCTTCTAATGCCTTTGATGGCTCGAGACGCAGTATAGTATGTTCAAAATGTGATGCATGTCAAAAATTTGCTCCGGACTTAAGATCCCCAACTTCGGTCATGAAGACTATTAATCCGGCATGTCCATTCACAACTTGGGGGATTGACAATGTAGGAGCCTTTCCAAAGGTCAAAAAATAGAAACAATACCTTCTTATTGTTGTGGATCACTTCACCAAGCCATGTCTTCTATAACAACAGTTGCGGTCATTGACTTCGTTGACAGACTCATTCTCACCAAGTACGGGATACCTCGTACTATCATAACAAACAACGACAAACAATTCAACTCCACAACTTAAAACTTTATTGTGCCAAGTTACAAATCAGGCTTCGGTTCACTTCCGTGGCATATCTAGAGACGAATGGCATGATGAAAGTTATGAACAGAACCATTGTACTTGATCTATAAAAACAGTTAGAGCTTAAGGATATAAATTGGGTAGATGAATTTCCAAAAGTCTTGTGGGCTTATCACACCATCCCTCAAACAGCAACATGAGAAACAATGTTTTCCTTATGCTACAGGATGGTGGCTTCCATACCAGTAGACATTAGCACTGAAAGCCCAATACTACTTTTTAGCTCTAAGGCTGATAATGAAGCCAACATGAGAAGAAAGTTGGATATGGTAGAAGAAAAAAGAGAAAAGGCAACCATCAAAATGGAGGCATATCGCTAACAGATGAAGGCAGCCTATGATAAAAAAAGTAAGACCAAGAAAATTCCTAGTAGGTGATATAGTAATGCGTAGCACCGAAGCATCCTAAGTTGATGAAGGAAAGGGAAAAATGGGTAGAAGATGGGAAGGTCTATTCCAAATAGCCGAGTGTGTTACTACACATACTTATAGGTTGTAGAGAATGGATGGAAAATTAGTACCAAGGAATTGGATGCGGTAGCACTCAGAAAGTACTAAGGCCAAGATATGCATTTATTCCTCATCGAATTCAGAATCAAATTCTTAGGGAAGATCCAAATCATTGGCACCTGCAGAAGCAGGGAAGGGAAGATCAAATTCAGGATATGGTTCCTTATCATTTGGAACCTCTACATTCACCCAAAACTTAAAATCAACTTCAAGATATTCTCTCCTATTGTTCTTCGCATCTTAACCCGATAACGGTTAAGTCTAGAAAAACCAATCTCACGGGTTCTCCTATTGTATGAGATACGGTTAGATTAAAAACGTTAAATATAAAAGGATGCAGAATCAATTAATTTTGTACAGTTATATTTTATTTCTAATAGAATTATATTTGATATATATGATTAGAGTAAAATAGAAAATGATACAGAATCAATTAGTTAAAGGTCTAAATTGGGAATGAAATTAATTTAAGGGTTAATTTGATTAACTAAAATATGACATAAACCGTTTATATAATCAACCAATTAAATTTATTTAATTGAGTCTTGGTATGTTTGGCGTTATGGACATTATTAGACCCCTATAATTGTTATTTAATCTTTTGGTATTTTTGAAAAATAGAGTCTACATGTCCTGCCTTATCTACTCTTGGGTTAAAAGAATAAACAATTACATCTAAGTCAGTAATATTCGAGTAGTCACATCCACATCAAAAGGAAAAGTGCAATCACCCGGGTGAAAAATAAAGTGAGGAATCACATCATCAGAATAGTGAACGATCATACCTAGGTCAAATAAAATCACATTCTAATCGTAATCAAGCCACATATAAGAGACGGAAACCGAACAGATGAAACATGCATTCAAATACAGAGCCACTGAGGTCATTGTTTACAACAAAAAAAAATTGCATCCTCTAACTAATCTCCTCCTCCACCCCACCCCACCCCCCCCCCCCCCACGTTTATTCACATACTCTAGGGCCCCGATCGCTTTCTCCTTGGCATATGGGTTCAAGTCAAATAATGCCTAATTATACATCTGACCGTCCCTCACTTCCAAATGTTGTAGAACCATGCATTGATGAAAGGTCATCATTTTTTTCTCTCGCTTCGTTGTTGCTTCCTTCATCCCTATCAGCTTCTTTGTAGCTTTTCCACCTCTCATTCACGCTGAATACTTCTTTTGAGGTCATTTTCGAACCAATGAAGGCCTTCAAAGCTTAAGCGTTAGCCGATTTCTTAATTGAAATTCCAAATGAGACGAGTGAATCAACTCAATCTCAAGAAACATGGGAGGTGTTCGTGTTATAAAGATGGTAACATAAACATTAATAAAGGTATTAATCTAGATACACTATTTGTACAGATACACTATTTGTGTCACATTAATAAAGGTATTAATCTAGTTCATTTTATATCTTGTGAATAATAGGATTAGAGAATCCATTGATTGACAATCGTAAAACCATATCCCAAGTTTATTCAAATCATGGGAATGAATAGAACCACATACTTGTAGATTTGATGACCGTATGGTAGTAATACATACTAGCCATCGTACTTGTTAAGTCAATTGTGAATATAGGTACATGTTCATTCATTTGACTGGATGGATCCGCCCGAGAAAACTACATGGTGGTTGTGTCATAAGTTTTTTTGAATAGGTCTTTAATTGTCTTCAGAACATATTTCATTATAATATTATTGTGGAATCTCGTTCACTTTGACATATGTCTAACAGGTCTGTAACAGGATGCCAAATACAAGTATGATTGGGTGAACAAGTGAACACATTGGCATGATAGTGAAATGATGGAATTGCCACTCATGTAACAATGAGATGATATCACAGGCCACTTGATAAGTGAGATTGATAAGTGTAGATAAGCATTTTTCTTATCTGATTCATCAATCTACTCGAGATCAAGAAATATCATAAACATCAGAGAGGATGACAACCGCCATGCCTATTGTTTATAATATCGATATCAAAATGGTAAAAGATAGTAAGAGATAAATATAAGGTCTCTGCATCTTTAGACTGCTGATACTCTATCTTATTTGTTGGCTATAATGGTTTGCTTGAATCCACTTATAGTCTATGGGCCATGAGTCCACTGCTAACTAAAGACAGACCCATAGGATCGTGCACATAGAACATCTGAGTTGGAACTTATATAGAGAGATGAAATTAAATAATTAATTGACAATGAAATGTCAAGGTAATTAATTAGTGCTTAAATTAATTAGTTAATTGTTACTTTGTATCAATGTAATCAATTAATGGATTTAGGGATTGAGTATTTAATTGGTTAATTAGTTTGCATAATGTAATTAATTAATTTACAAATTAATGGAATTACATTATGTGAATAATTAATTAAATTAATACATTAATTTATTAATTAGTGTGATTTATTTTATCAGGAAAATTAAGTTTAATCTAACTATAATTAATTGCATAGTATAAATACTTTTATTATTTATTTATGTACTTAGATTAAGATTGTATTAAGATTGTAATTAACCAATTTAACCTAATTCTATTAGGACTATAAATACACGTATTATATAAAACCCTAACTAAGAAACCCTAATTATCTAACACTAAATTTTGGCCTCCCTGTAATCTATAGAGGAATTTCGGCCAATGTGTTTTCTTCTCTTACCATTCCGTTCTTCGACCAGCATCGGTTCCATCTCGATAGTTGTTCATGCACTAGACTTTGGAGACCGACTACTTTGTGGATTCTTCATTTGTCTCTAGAAAAGACAGAACGAGTAAGTTTTATTCCTTAGTGAATTAAACGCTTTATTCAATCAATGGTTAACGGACAAAGATCAAAACTCAAAGGATTCTAAATAACCGCAATTCCGCTGTGCAGTAGTTGATTAACTAGCTAGAATCCTAACAATGGTATCAGAGAGAAGGTTTAGTCTGTTTTGATTGATTGAAAAAATATAAGATTTGGTTTTTTATTATTTTTCCAAACCGGATTTTGAAATTTCCTATTAAGTCCCCGTGTAGAAATTGTTATAGGATGTTTTCAATAATATTTATGTTTTGTGTTTTGATTTAGTTTTTGTTTCTGAAATTTATTTTAAAATAGTTATTTAAATTATAGAATATAAATATATAAATAAAAATTTAATCGGGTCACGGAACACTTGTCACGGGACTGTTGTCCGCCAAACAGCAGCTGTGAGGCTACTGTCCGTAGTAGCCTCGCGACTCACCATGGACAGCAGTGATGTCTCGTGGTAGAAGACAATCCCTAGATAGTCTGCTGCAGACGGGACAAGCGCGGGCCAGGCCGTGGCGAATCCAATTTTGTTTAAATTTGGATTCAACTGGACTAATTTTATATTTTAAATTTTCACGAGTATTTTAATAAAATCGGGACCCTAATACTCTTTAATTATTAAACTTGTTTTTAATTAAAATTAATTACTATTAAAAAAATTTAATTGCCATGCATATTTAATTTTTAATCGAAAATTTGTATAAAATTGAATATGGTTTAATTTGTTAAATTGACCCAATAGACCGTGACACCGGTTTAAACTGAGTGAGCTAAATTTTAGATTTGTGACAACCCAAAATTCAGTGGGAGCCAAATTATAATTTTACAATTAAATGGATGTTAATCATTAGGCCTTTATGGGCCTTAGTCACACTTGGTAAAATTGACGATTTCACCTTAAGTAACTCGACTTAACTTTAATAGATGATTTTAGAATGCCATGATCATGCATTATATGTGTATGTTTTACCGTGCAACAACTTGTTTTACCCTAAATAAAAGATAGTCTATATTTTATTTACTTTAGGAAATATGGCATGTGTGGCATTCATTTATTAATATCATTTTAGAATAGTCTATTTAAAATTGTAATTGATTCGATGGCAAGCCCGTGAAGATTAGATAGTTTATCTAGTTTCACTAGGATGTACTAAAGGCCCATAGACTCTCTATGTTTATTTTGATTATACAATTGCTTAGTATAACATGATATATAAGTAGCATTGATCACCAGATCATCATCCGTGATTATTAATTTTAAAAGATGTATCACTTAAATAATCTGGATAGTGAAATATTGAGTCGTTTAAAAGTGATTTCCAGATTCACACCTCTTCCTCCCAAATAGTGCTACAGTATACTCCATGACCTAATTGTGTATGATGTAGTAATTAGTGAGCCGTCGAGGGTTAAGATACTTAGGTATGGCTAACGCGTGTATGGTAGTTTGACTCAACATGGGTATCATTCGCTCAGAGCGGGCCCTAAGCACAGATGAGTTAAGTGTCACAAAGCCCACCAAACCAAGAGTCCTCGTAGAGGATTGGATAGTTTATCTTACCAAATCGTCAATGATCGGTTAGCAACCCTTAGTTCGACTGATTATTGATGAGTTGTGGAAACCTTTTGTAAGTCCTTTATTTTTAGACATAATTTACGTAAATTTTGACTATATTTACGTAAACTTGTTATTTTAAAAGAAAAAATTCACAAACTCTATGAAGAATAGAGTTTTACGTAAAACATTTGAACTTTACGTAAATATTTTAGTTTTAGACATAATTTATGTAAAGTTGGACTAAATTTACGTAAACTTGTATTTTTACAAAAAAAAAAGAATCAATAACTTTGTAAAAAAACGAGTTTTACGTGAAGCTTTTAAACTTTACGTAACTCCTTTATTAATAGACACAATTTACGTATAATTTGGCTAAATTTACATAGAATTTGACTAAATTTACGTATACTTTTCATTTTATAAGAAAAAAAATCTACAAATTTTATGCAAAATAGAGTTTTATGTAAAAACTTTGTACTTTACGTAAATCTATTATTTTTAGACATAATTTACATAGAGTTGTTATTTTATTACAAAAAACCTACAAACTTTGTGAAAAATGGAGTTTTACGTAAAACCTTAGAACTTTACGTAAATTATTTATTTTTAGACATAATTTACATAAATTTGGACTATATTTACGTAAACTTGTTATTTCTAAAAAAATCTACAAACTTCGTGAAAAATATTTTTTGCGTAAAACCTTAGAACTTTACATAAATCTTTTATTTTTAAATATAATTTACATAAATTTAGACTAAATTTACGTAAACTTGTTATTTTATAAGAAAAAATCCATAAACTTTGTGAAAAATAGAGTTTTACGTAAAACACTAAAAATTTTCGTAAATATTTCATTTTTAGATAAAATTTACACAAATTTGGACTAAATTTATGTAAACTTGTTATTTACTAACAAAAAATTCACAAAGTTTGTGACAAATAGAGTTTTACGTTAATCCTTAGCACTTTACGTAACTCTTTTATTTTTAGACATAATTTACTTAAATTGGAACTAAATTTATATAAACTTGTTATTTTATAAGAAAAAATCCACAAACTTTATAAACACGAGTTTTACGTAAAACCTTAGAACATTACTTAAATCTTTTATTTTTACACATAATTTACGTAAATTTGGACGAAATTTACATAAACTTGTTATTTTATAAGAAAAATCCACAAACTTTGTGAAAAATAGAGTTTTATGTAAAACCTTAGAACTTTACGTAAATCTTTTATTTTTAGATATAATTTACGTAAATTCGGACTAAATTTACGTAAACTTGTTATTTCGTAAGAAAAAATTTAGAAACTTTGTGAAAAATAGAGTTTTACATAAAACCTTAGAACTTTACGTAAATCTTTTATTTTTAGACAAATTTTATGTAAATTTGGACGAAATTTACGTAAAGATGTAGTCTTATAATAAAAAATCAATAACTTTGTAAAAAAACGAGTTTTACGTAACACATTTGAACTTTACGAAAATCCTTTAAACTTTACATAATTTACGTAAATTTGGACTAAATTTACATAAACTTGTTATTTATAAGAAAAAATCCACAAATTTTTATGAAAATAGAGTTTTACGTAAACCCTTTAAACTTTACATAAATCTTTGATTTTTACAGATAATTTGCCTAAATTTGAACTAAATTTATGTAAACTTGTTATTTTATAAGAAAAAATCCACAAAATTCATGAAAAGTATAGTATTAAGTAAAACCTTAGAACTTTGCGTAAATCTTTTATTTTTAAACATAATTTACGTAAATTTAGACTAAATTTATGTAAACTTGTAATTTTATAAGAAAAAGGCCATAAACTTTGTGAAAAATAGAGTTTTACGTAAAACACTAAAACTTTACGTATATCTTTTATTTTTAGATAAAATTTACATAAATTTGGACTAAATTTATGTAAACTTATTATTTTATAAGAAAAAACCCATAAATTTTGTGAAAAATAGAGTTTTACGTTAAACCTTATCACTTTATATAAATCTTTTATTTTTAGACATAATTTACTTAAATTTGAACTAAATTTATATAAACTTGTTACTTTATAAGAAAAAATCCACAAACTTTATGAAAAAAAGAGTTTTACGTAAAATCTTATAACATTACCTAAATCATTTATTTTACACATAATTTACATAAATTTGGACTAAATATACGTAAACTTTTATTTTATAAGAAAAAATCCACAAACTTTGTGAAAAATATAGTTTAACGTAAAACCTTAGAACTTTACGTAAATCTTTTATTTTTAGACATAATTTATGTAAATTCAGACTAAATTTACATAAACTGGTTATTTTATAAGAAACAATTCATAAACTTTGTGAAAAATAGAGTTTTACATAAAACCTTAGAACTTTACGTAAATCTTTTATTTTTAGACAAAATTTATGTAAAGTTTCAGTTTTACAATAAAAAAGTCAAATAACTTTGTCAAAAAAAAACGAGTTTTACGTAAAATGTTTGAACTTTTCGTAAATCTTTTGTTTTAGATATAGTTTATGTAAAGCTGGACTAAATCTACATAAACTTGTTATTTTATCAGAAAAAAGCTACAAACTTTTTGAAAAATAGAGTTTTACGTTAAACTTTTGAACTTTACGTAAATCTTTTTCTTTTTAGACATAATTTACATAAAGTTCGACTAAATTTACGTAAAGTTGTTATTTTATAAGAAAAAATCCATAAATTTTTGTATGAAAAATAGAGTTTTACCTAAAACCTTTGACCTTTATGTAATTCTTTTATTTTTAAACATACTTTATATAAAATGGGACTAAATTTACGTAAAGTTAGACTATATTTACATAAAGTTGAACTAATTTCATGTACAATTGTATTTTTATTATAAAAAATCTATAACTTTGAGAAAGAGTGTTACGTAAAACCTTTAAACTTTCCATAAATATTTCATTTGTATACATAATTTACATAAAGTTGGATTGAATTTACGTAAACTTGTTATTTTATAAGTTAAAACCACAATTTTTTACGAAAAATAAAGTTTTAACTTTACGTAAATCTTTCATTTTTAGACATAATTTACGTAAATTTGAACTAAATTAACATAAACTTGTTATTTTATTAGAAAATATCTACAAACTTTGTGAAAAATAGAGTTTGACGTAAAACCTTAGAACTTTATGCATATCTTTTATTTTTAAACATAATTTACGTAAATTCTAAACTTACGTAAACTTGTTATTTTATAAAAAAAAATCCACAAACTTTGAGAAAATAGAGTTTTATGTAAAAGTTTTGAACTTTACGTAAATCTTTTATTTTTAGACATAATTTACGTAAAGTAAGACTAAATTTACGTAAACTTATATTTTTATAAGAAAAAATCCACATTTTTTTATGAAAATAGTGTTTTACATAAAACATTTAAAACTTTACGTAAATCTTTTATTTTTAGACATAGTTTACGTATAGACTAAATTTACTTAAACTTGTTATTTTATAAGAAATAACCCACAAACTTTGTGAAAAATAGAGTTTTACGTTAAACCTTAGAACTTTACGTAAATCTTTTATTTTTAGACATAGTTTAAACAAAGTTCGACTAAATTTACGTAAAGTTGTTATAAGAAAAATCCACAAATTTTTGTATGAAAAATAGAGTATTACGTAAAACTTTGAACTTTAAGTAATTCTTTTATTTTTAGACATACTTTAGATAAAATTGGACTAAATTTACGTAAAGTTGGACTATATTTACGTAAACTTGGACTAATTTCACATACAATTGTATTTTTACTATAAAAAAATCTATAACTTTGAAAATAATGGTGTTATGTAAAACCTTTGAACTTTCCATAAATCTTTTATTTGTATACATAATTTACATAAAGTTGGATTGAATTTACGTAAACTTGTTATGTTATAAGTTAAAATCCACAAATTTTTACGAAAAATAGAGTTTTACATAAAAACTTTGAACTTTACTTGAATCATTTAATTTTAGAGATAAATTACGTAAAATTGGACTAAATTTATGTAAAGTTGTATTTATACAATAAAGAATCAATTACTTTGTAAAAAAATGAGTTTTGCGTAAAATATTTGTACTTTACCTAAATCCCTTATTTTTAGACACAGTTTACACAAAGCTAAACTAAATTTACATAAACTTGTTATTTATAAGAAAAAAATCCACAAATTTTTATGAAATTAGAGTTTTACATAAACCCTCTAAACTTTACGTAAATCTTTAATTTTTACAGTTAATTTACCTAAATTTGGACTAAATTTATGTAAACTTGTTATTTTATAAGAAAAATCCACAAAATTTGTGAAAAATGGAGTATTAAGTAAAACCTTAGAATTTTAGGTAAATCTTTATTTTTAAATATAATTTACGTAAATTTAGATTAAATTTATATAAAATGTTATTTATAAGAAAAAAAAATCAACAAACTTTGTAAAAAATAGAATTTTACGTAAAATCTTAGAACTTTACATAAATCTTTTATTTTTAGACATAATTTACATAAATTTGGACTAAATTTACGTAAAGTTTAACTAAATTTATGTAACTTGTATTTTTACAAGAAAATCAATAAATTTGCAAAAAAATGAGTTTTTCGTAACTCCTTTATATTTAGAGACAATTTACGTAAACTTGTTATTTTGTTAAGAAAAAATCCACAAACTTATTAAAAAAATAGAGTTTCACGTAAAATGTTAGAAGTTTACGTAAATATTTTATTTTTAGACATAATTTACGTAAATTTGGACTAAATTTACGTAAAGTTTAACTTAATTTATGTAAACTTGTATTTTTACAAGAAAATAAATAAATTTGCAAAACAAAACCGAGTTTTATGTAACTTCTTTATTTTTAGACACAATTTATGTAAACTTGTTATTTTATAAGAAAAAATCCACAAACTTATTGAAAAATAGAGTTTCACGTAAAACATTAAAACTTTACGTAAATATTTTATTTTTATTTACGTTAATTTGGACTAAATTTACATAACCTTCTTATTTTATAAGAAAAAATCACAAAATTTCTGAAAATAAAGTTTTACATAAAACATTATAACTTTATGTAAATCTCGACTAAATTTACATATACTTGTTATTTTATAAGAAAAGATCTACAAATTTTGTGAAAAAATAGAGTTTGGCGTAAAACCTTAAAACTTTATGTATATCTTTTATTTTTAAACATAATATACGTAAATTCTAAACTTACGTGAACTTGTTTATTTTATAAGAAACATTCCACAAATTTTGTGAAAAATAGAGTTTTACGTAAATCCTTTTTACTTTACGTAAATCTTTTACTTTTAGACATAATTTACGTAAAGTAGGACTAGATTTACATAAAATTGTATTTTTATAAGAAAAAATCCACAATTTTTTTATGAAAATAGTGTTTTACATAAAACAGTTAAATTTTACTTAAATCTTTTATTTTTAGACATAGTTTGAGTAAAGTTGGACTAAATTTATGTAAACTTGTTATTTTGTAAGAAAAACCCCACAAACTTTGTGAAAAAATAGAGTTTTATATTAAACCTTAGAATTTTACGTAAATCTTTTATTTTTAGACATAATTTACATAAATTTCGACTAAATTTACGTAAACTTGTTATTTTATAAGAAAAAATCCACAATTTTTTATATGAAAAATAGAGTTTTACGTAAAACTTTTGAATTTTACGTAATTCTTTTATTTTTAGACACACTTCACGTAAAATTGGACTATATTTACGTAAAGTTGGACTAATTTCACGCACAATTGTATTTTTACTATAAAAATTTGTAAAATCAGTAACTTCATTAAAAACGTGTTTTACGTAAAACCTTTGAACTTTGCATAAATTCTTTAATTTTAGACATAATTTACGTAAAGTTGGACTAAATTTATATAAACTTGTTATGTTATAATAAAAAAATCCATAAATTTTTATGAAAAATAGAGTTTTTACGTAAAATTTTTGAATTTTACGTAAAACATTTAACTTTAGACATAATTTACGTAAAAAATTTATATTACAAAAAGAAACTTATAAACTTTGTGTAAAATAGAGTTTTACGTAAAACTTTTAAAATTTTACCTGAATGTTTTTTTTTTAGATTTATATTATGTAAAGTGGGACTTAACTTACGTTACAAAAATAAACTAAAAAATTTAATTATAAGATAAATAATTTATTAGTCCCTATATTTTTATCTAAGATATTGTTTAGTTGTCATATTTTAATAATGTATTGTTTTATTTTGACAATTTTAATAATAATATATTATTTAGTTCTTAATTTTGTTTTATTCAATATTTTAGTCCTTCCATAAAGGATTAAACTGTTGAATAAAACAAAAATTAAGAATTAAATAGTGTATAACTAATATACAAGGAATAAAAATTATTTAGATAAAAATATAGCGGCTAATAAATTATTTACCCTATAATTTATAATATTAAAAGTTTCTTAATTAAATATGACATGTAACAGCGGGTTAACTCTTTTACTGATTTTTATTGACACATGTCACATTACTATTCGTTATTTAAAATAATATATATATATGGGGTTGTTCTTAATGGTATCAGTAACCATCCAAACCCTAAATGGATGTAAAATCTCAACCATTGATTTTGATCCAATGGTGTGATCATTTAATGTAATTAATACTCATAATAAATGACTTACCTTGTGAATTGCATTTTTCTCTCTCTTTGAATTACTCCTTCTTCTTCATTAGTCTTCATCTTCAATTCAATTAATCCGGAAAATACATCAGATTATTCATCGGAAAAATCATCACGGTGGCCGAAAAATAATCGCAGTGTCTGGAAAATTCATCATCGTTAATCGACTTTTCTTGCTGATTTCGACTAACAACTTGGTTTTGATTTCATTAATATTACTCAGTTAATTTCTGAATTGATGTTTGTGTTCCTCTTTACTTCATAATGGATCTATTTCTTAAGTTTCATTAAACTGTAGTTCAGTTAGAGTTTCAATATCCATTATCGGCAAGTGTTAAAGCTTCCATTGAGTTAGTTGTGTTTTGTATATATTAATAGATTGTAAAGTGTTATTGATTTTGAATAAGAAATTTAAGAGGATTGAATTCAACCTCCAAAAGATTCATTCAACACATTGGAATGTTGCTCTGAACTCCAAATAATGTTTCACATTATTATTTTACATAAATCAAAAGAAAACGTTTTCTTTTGTGTATTATTTTACCTCTTTATAATGTCTACAAAGTTTCTCAGAAGTCTTTTTTATTTAAGTAGAAGTGCAAACTGGTGAGAAAAAACGTAGTGTTTTGGGATTGGGCTTAAGACAAGCGATGCGTTCTATGTGCATTGGTTTTGCATTTTGGGCTTTTAATAGGCTTTTTCAGAGTATGATGTGATTATAAGAATTTTTAATGCACGATTGAAATAATAAGAAACATCAGAAATAACAATAGTAGTTTATGAAAATGAACAATATCAAAACATTATGAACCAATACTAATTGTTAATAGTCTACATTTTGTGCAACATTATTCTTCTTTCTAGGACAATTCCTGGAAGCATGACCAGTCTGACCACAAATTCTATAGTGGTTCGGATCTTTCCACACATTTTTTCGTTTTACCAGTTAAATGAGACGGATGTGCGCATCTGACTGAATCAGATGTTCTACGATCACTTAGTCTTGGGCAAGACCAACTTCCAGTTTGCTTCATATTATTATGGCCTAATACACAAACAACCCCCTGAACTTGTTCAAATGTTGCAACTGCCCCCTCCAACTTTCAATTGTAATAACTTACCCCTTAAACTTGTCCAATTGTAAAACATAACCTATAAATTATGTATTACCCCAAAAGTTAACAAATGTAAATTCATTAATTTGACTCTACATTAATTGTATTTCTTAATTTGTATGAAAAATCTCTACAATTAGAGCATCTCCAAGAGACTTCTAGACTACTAGTATAAATAATGAGAGACACTCTTTAATAGAAAATTATTTATAAACAATTAATTAAAAAACATAGTAATGAAATCGGGATCAATGCGGCTTTATTGCACTAAGTAGTTCTGAACTTTTGTTGCTATGGTTAGATTTGATAATCCACAAGGCTACGGCGCACCTTTCATCGTCGGAATTAAACTACAATAACAAAGAAAAATACAAATAATTAAAAAAAGTGTTTTGTTGTACAACTAAAGTTAAAATTTATACATAACATCAATTGATTTGTTCTCACAAGCACTCATCATAAACAATATTACGAAGATTCCGTAGTCGAATGTGCTTGGCTGTCTTGGAACATTTTCCGCACGTATAATTTTGAATGAACCAAAGCTGAAACCAGTCTTTGTCGATTTGATTTGGTCGTCCAATACAAAGTCTAGAGTGCGCAACTACATTTAAGTCATGTTTTGGGGCATTAAAATTTTAAAAATCAAATAAAAATAATTTGAAACAACTAACGTAATAAAATATGTAATAAAACTTGCTATATTGATAATCTTATTTGTACACATGATTGGATCGTCATTTTCAGCATTTGAGTCCCAAACTTCTACGGTTTTATTTTTTATCGTAACCCGGCACAAAATATAGTGCTTGTTTTCCAGAACAGGAATAAAAATCTGAAGTTGTAATGGATGTTAGATTAAATACAATACATATTTGAAGAAATTTCAACTTAACTAAAAGTAAATACACACCTCATCGCATTTGTCGAGTGCGCCCATATATTCATTAAAGTAGTTGCATTTTATCCACACTTGTCCCAAATGTCCAGGATGTGAAGGCATTTGATCTTTTTGCGTTTATTTCATAATTTTTTTTCTAAATGACATGTACTGACTATGACATACGTAAAAGGTGTTACAAAAAAAATATATGTATAAAAACTCACCAATAGTCTAGCAGGAAAATACTAATTAATTTTACCATTATTTCTTTTATTTTACCTCTCATTGGCAGTCAATAATGTGGAAACCACTGTAACAAACTACATATATATACATGAAAAAAAAAGGATGAACATGGTATTTTTGTATGGAATTTTCCAGGTATTTTTAAGAGATTTAACATATTACCTCGGTTTCCAACCACTCGTTAGGTCTAAGATAATGGAAGTCGGACCGTGTTAGATAAGTCAAATCATTATGAAATAAAACTTCCCTCGAGGAAAAAAAGGGCAGTTCAAATCTCATATAAAAAATAACTATTTGGAAAAAAAAAAGGTAAGCTTAGAAAACAAAAAAATACCTTGGATTAGCACCCAAGAAAATGTACTTTAAAACTGCTTTATCAAGAGGTGTAATATGTTTTCTCAATTTAAAATCTTCAAACAATGGGACTTTAACATTACTTTTTGTAGAAAGCAGTCCTTTTTCATCTCCGAAGACGCGTTTTGTAGAAGTAACTGATGTATGTGATGCTGTTCCACGAAATGCCTGAGTTTGTTTCACTATTTTGGTTGATTTAAAAGGAATTTTCCCCTTCTTCTCATGCGACAAGTCTTGTTTCTGTTTCTTCAAGCCTTTCACTTCTACTCCAATGCCTCTTCTGTTATGAAGCTCAATCTCCAAGATGTTTAATTGTTTCTTCAACTCGTTCACTTCTTCAATGCTTACTTTGTTTTGAAGCTCGATCTTCAAGTCCTTTAATTATTGCTTCAACTCTTCCACATGTTCTTCAACTTTTCTTTTGCTAAGAAGTTCGATCTATAAGTCTTGTACTTGTAACCTCAACTCCTTAGCCCATTCTTCAATATTTTTGTTGTTATTACGAACTTCGTACACCAATATCAATGCTTGTGTATTCAACTCATTCATAGTTGCTTCATTGTTTCTTCTGTTACTAAGGTCGTTCTGCAAGTCATGTACCTGTTTCCTCAGCTCTTCTTCAGTTTTTCTAATGTTATTAACTTCCCTCGTCAAGTGCAGTATTTGTTTCCTCAACAAATCCATATCTTCTTCAATCATCATACGAAGACGTGAACCCCCCCCCCCCCCCCCCATATTTGATTTGACAATATTATATGCATAAAGATGAAACAGAGAGGAAGGAAGTAGAAGTGGAGTGGTTGTGGTTGTGGTAAATGACTGGTATTTATTTCAATTGCAAATAGTTAACCGTTTTCATATGCACAATTTCCTAAGTAGTATTTTTTAGAGTGACTGTTAGTTTTCTTTTTTCCTATGGACATGAAATAAATGTTTTCTTATTCATTTTATTTATTATAAAAAAAATTATGATGGTATCTTGGTTCAACTGTTAAATTGTTTATCCCTTTTACATCTGAATAATATGGTATTATTTTATAAGTTATAGTTTGCAGGACAACATTGAATCAATTGACATAATTTCATATAATTAATAATGAAAAAAAGGACTACATTGTGTCAAAACTAACAAAAAAAGGACTACATCTCAAAAACAAGGAAATAAAGGGAAACTGAATAGTCATATTTCTATTGAATGATATGATGGATCAAAGAAACTGATTATATCTATGTGAAAATACAGGCGTTCATTTTGATCGTCTGTGTGAGTCAATCTGATCACCAACTTCATACCCTTACGCAGATTGCGTCTATTGACACAATCCAGCTAATATCTCTCGAACCTTACCGTGTTTATCTTGCCTAATGACTTTTTTATTCGAGGAACGTAATCCACGGTGTCTAAAGATTTACGTTTCTCAAACACGCCAAATGTCATGATGGCTACCCTCTTACTTCTCACATGCTGGAGGCGTTCATTCACAAATGTCATAGGAATCGTCTGCATAAACATAACAAGATTGTCCTTCTTGTTTGAATGAATTATATTGGTGTTTTATAGCCAAAAGATAGGATGAGCTAAACTTATGAGCTTGTACTTCCAATCCTGGTTCAGAAGCTCTTTCTCGAATGTTGGTTGATATGCACGAGGTTGGAACCAGGACAGATGGACACGTTTAGGTTTATGAAAAACTTCAACGAAGAAGAAAATATGTCAGCAATTGAATGATAACATTTTAATTAGTTACAAAGAATTAAACTGGAAAAAACCTCTTCCGTCAGCCAATGCTCTAAGTCTAACAGGTTTCTGGTGTTTGTCTTCAGAATCTATTTGAGTTTTCACCATTAGGTTGCTGGCCATGTTTACTATGAGAGAATGAATGGATCGTCTTAAGGAGTAGTTTTTATAGCTGTAGTCTTCTTCAATTTAATCATAAATTTTACACGTTTCTACATTCACGTTTTCATCTACTCATTGCATTTGGAGTGTTCTAGTCAATTACAATTTAATGAAACATACACATCACGAACAATATTCCACCAACTAACACAAATTTATCTCATTCCAATTAAGCCATTACAAATAAATGACAATACAACTATCATCAACCCTACATCAGCAAAATCCCACAAATTAACCCAAACAAGAAAATAATAGTGTATTTCTTCCATGAGTAGCTTTCCTTCCTCATTGCAACATTAGCTTTGTCATCCACATAACAGACATCACATCCCTTGTTCTTCTTGTTCAGTAGCCCCCAAATAACATTTCGATGATGATCGCTCAATTCGCCATCAAACCAGTCAAAATATCCACACTCTATCTCATTCCCCTGAAAATATAATACAAATATTGTAAGAAGATTTTTTATATTGCAGACTAAATAACATGAACTTCAAATTGCATTACCCTCAACAACAACTTACCCCGTACTTAACACAACCATAGAATCTTCTCCCTGGGTTGGGTCTGCTCCATGAAGCTCTTAATATTGCATTCTCACCGTAGTAACATTTTCTTACGTCCATGTATCAATCAACAATTTGATTTTGTGCAAAGATAACAACAAAAGTATTTTTCATTTTATAAGATGTATGTGGTTCATTTGTTATTTAGAAAATTAAGACCTTAAAAGGATAAAAATTACACATGCCAAAAATCCACAGTTGATGCTTAAAACAAGATTCTAAATATTAGGTCACAGTAAGTTAACAAAATACTAAGAATCGTAGTGCAAGCTCACGTCGATTGTTCGGTTCCCATTGTTATCGAGCTTATAACATCCCACAGTAAGGATTCCGTTTGAATCACTGTGACCTATTTCCATAAAAGTCAGGGTATTAGTCCTTTCTATATAACATAGGATAGGTGAGTAACCATACAGATAGCTATCGATGAGGCTATAAATCTTCCTTGCGAGTCAATAATCTTTACCACGCCGACGTATTTGTTCGAAAATAAATTACAATACAAGACCTTGCTTGTGTAGGAAGCAACTTAACTTTGATACAGGAAGCATTCTATCGAATATTGTTTTATTCCAGCTAAGAATTGTAGTCCAAGCTCACGTCGATTGTTCGGTTCCCATTATTATCGAGCTTATAATGATAAGGTTTTATTTCAAATAATGATAAGCGTATGTAGCATATAGTATTTTTCAGTTTGTAAGATGCATGTGGTTCATTTGTTATTTAGAAAATTAAGACCTTAACAGGATAAAAATTACACATGCCAAAAATCCACAGTTGATGCTTAAAACGAGATTCTAAATATTACGTCACAGTAAGTTAACGAAATACTAAGAATCGTAGTCCAAGCTCATGTCGATTGTTAGGTTCCCACTGTTATCGAGCTTATAACATCCCACAGTAAGGATTCCGTTTGAATAATTTTGACCTACTTCCATAAAAGTCCAACGTATTTGTTCGAAAATAAATTACAATACAAGACCTTGCTTGTGTACGAAGCAACTCAACTTTGATATATGAAGCATTCTATCGAATATTGTTTTATTCTAGCTAAGAATCGTAGCGCAAACTCACGTCGATTGTTCGGTTCCCAATGTTATCGAGCTTATAACATCCCACAGTAAGGATTCCGTTTGAATCACTATGACCTATTTCCATAAAAGTCAGGGTATCAGTCCAAACCAAGCTAAGGTGCTTAGTCCTTTCTATCTAACTTAGGATAGGTGAGTAACCATACAGATAGCTATCGATGAGGCTATAAATCTTCCTTGTGAGTCAATAGTCTTTACCACGCCGGTGTATTTGTTCGAAAATAAATTACAATACAAGACCTTGCTTGTGTACGAAGCAACTCAACTTTGATACAGGAAGCATTCTATCGAATATTGTTTTATTCCAGTTAAGAATCGTAGTGCAAGCTCATATCGATTCTTCGGTTCCCACTGGTATCGAGCTTATAACATCCCACAGTAAGGATTCCGTTTGAATAATTTTGACCTACTTCCATAAAAGTCCAACGTATTTGTTCGAAAATAAATTACAATACAAGACCTTACTTGTGTACGAAGCAACTCAACTTTGATACAGGAAGCATTCTATCGAATATTGTTTTATTCCAGCTAAGAATCATAGCGCAAGCTCACGTCGATTGTTCGGTTCCCATTGTTATCGAGCTCATAACATCCCACAGTAAGGATTCCGTTTGAATCACTACGACCTATTTCCATAAAAATCCGACGTATTTGTTCGAAAATAAATTACAATACAAGACCTTGCTTGTGTACGAAGCAACTCAACTTTGATACAGGAAGCATTCTATCGAATATTGTTTTATTCCAGCTAAGAATCGTAGCGCAAGCTCACGTCGATTGTTCAGTTCCCACTGTTATTGAGCTTATACCATCCCACAGTAAGGATTCCGTTTAAATCACTGTGGCCTATTTCCATAAAAGTCCGACGTATTTTTTCGAAAATCAATTACAATACAAGACCTTGCTTGTGTACGAAACAACTCAACTTTGATACAAGAAGCATTCTATCGAATATTGTTTTATTCCAGCTAAGAATCGTAGCGCAAGCTGACGTCGATTGTTCGGTTCCCACTGTTATCGAGCTTATAACATCCCACAGTAAGGATTCCGTTTGTATCACTGTGACCTATTTCCATAAAAGTCTGACGTATTTGTTCGAAAATAAATTACAATACATGACCTGACCAAAAAAAATTAATTTCAATTTCCAAATATGAAAACGTTTAATGCACAGTTATGAATATTGTTTTATTTTCGAATATTGTTTTATTCCAGTTAAGAAACAACTCAACTTTGATACAAAAAGCATTCTATCGAATATTGTTTTATTCCAGTTAAGAATCGTAGTCCAAGCTCATGTCGATTCTTTGGTTCCCACTGGTATCGAGCTTATAACATCCCACAGTAAGGATTCCGTTTGAATAATTTTGACCTACTTCCATAAAAGTCCAACGTATTTGTTCGAAAATAAATTACAATATAAGACCTTACTTGTGTACGAAGCAACTCAACTTTGATACAGGAAGCATTCTATCGAATATTGTTTTATTCCAGCTAAGAATCATAGCGCAAGCTCACGTCGATTGTTCGGTTCCCATTGTTATCGAGCTCATAACATCCCACAGTAAGGATTCCGTTTGAATCACTACGACCTATTTTCATAAAAATCCGACGTATTTGTTCGAAAATAAATTACAATACAAGACCTTGCTTGTGTACGAAGCAACTCAACTTTGATACAGGAAGCATTCTATCGAATATTGTTTTATTCCAGCTAAGAATCGTAGCACAAGCTCACGTCGATTGTTCAGTTCCCACTGTTATCGAGCTTATACCATCCCACAGTAAGGATTCCATTTAAATCACTGTGGCCTATTTCCATAAAAGTCCGACGTATTTTTTCGAAAATCAATTACAATACAAGACCTTGCTTGTGTACGAAACAACTCAACTTTGATACAAGAAGCATTCTATCGAATATTGTTTTATTCCAGCTAAGAATCGTAGCGCAAGCTGACGTCGATTGTTCGGTTCCCACTGTTATCGAGCTTATAACATCCCACAGTAAGGATTCCGTTTGTATCACTGTGACCTATTTCCATAAAAGTCTGACGTATTTGTTCGAAAATAAATTACAATACATGACCTGACAAAAAAAAATTAATTTCAATTTCCAAATATGAAAACGTTTAATGCACAGTTATGAATTAAAAATCGAATAATAAAATATAAAAGTAGACCGTTTAGATATAACAGAAAAAAATATATCTAAAATAAGGCGCATCCGCGGATCGAACCTAGTCCAGGTTATAAAAAGCACATCATACCTTATCGCTTAACTACAAGCATCTTCTGTTGCTCTTCTCAATCAAAAATATTAACTATGGAACGAAATACTCCCTTCCACACATAGTGTGCTGATTGCTCCTCCTCACTCCGATTTTTATCTTCCTCAATCCCCTTTTTTCTTTCTTTTTTACCAACATATGCATTTATTGCAGCTAATAAATTACTTCCTTTATTTCCTTTTCACAAAATTTGATGCATGTTATCTACAATTGTCCTAAAGCTTTTCAAAGGGAATGAAAATAAGTTTTTCATCCAAATTACTACTTGTGTGATTTTTTTTTGTTTTTAAAAAAAAATATATTTTGTTGATAATACGATCCTTACATCACTACTAAATCATGTTTTAACAAAAGCATACTAGTATTCTATTTTTAGCTGGAAATAAATAGTCAAACTATAAAAAAAATAGTAAGGTTTTATTTCAAATAATGATAAGCGTATGTAGCATATAGTATTTTTCATTTTATAAGATGTATGCGGTTCATTTGTTATTTAGAAAATTAAGAACTTAAAAGGATAAAAATTACACATGCCAAAAATCCATAGTTGATGCTTAAAACGAGATTCTAAATATTACGTCACAGTAAGTTAACGAAATACTAAGAATCGTAGTGCAAGCTCACGTCGATTGTTCAGTTCCCACTGTATCAAGCTTGTAACATCCCACAGTAAGGATTCCGTTTGAATAATTTTGACATACTTCCATAAAAGTCCAACGTATTTGTTTGAAAATAAATTACAATACAAGACCTTGGTTGTGTACGAAGCAACTCAACTTTGATACAGGAAGCATTCTATCGAATATTGTTTTATTCCAGCTAAGAATCGTAGTGCAAGCTCACGTCGATTGTTCGGTTCCCACGGTTATTGAGCTTATAAAAATATAGTGAGGTTTTATGTCAAATAATGATAAGCGTATGTAGCATATAGTATTTTTCATTTTATAAGATGTATGTGGTTCATTTGTTATTGAGAAAATTAAGACCTTAAAAGGATAAAAATTACACATGCCAAAAATCCACAATTGTTGCTTAAAACGAGATTCTAAATATTACGTCACAGTAAGTTAACAAAATACGTTACGTTACGTATTGTAAGCTCATGTCGATTGTTCGGGTTCCCATTGTTGTCGAGGTTAACATCTCACAAGGATTCTGTTCGAATACACAATGAATTATTTTGATAAAATTCCAATGTATTTATTCGAATATAAATTACAATACACTTTGAAAATCTAATAAGAAAGACTTATTTTGACTCGGACAAGACCTTGCTTGTGTTTGAAGCAACTCAATATCTCACAAGGGTTCCGTTTGATAATTTTGTCTTACATCACTGCTAAGTCATGTTTTAACAAAATCATACTAGTACTATAAAATTATAGGATTTTATTTCAAATAATGGCAAACATATAGTAATTTTTATTTTAAAGGATTTATGTGATTCAATTGTTAAACAATCTTCATTCTAAATATTATGTCACGGTAAGTTAACGAATTACGTTACATTACGTATTGTAAGCTCATGTCGATTGTTCGGGTCCCACAGTTGTCGAGCTCAAAATTTACATTATACCGTTTCAATTACAAGAAAATTCATTTTCCAAATGCATAAACTTGATCACAACAAATGAAGATGTTTATTTCTAGCATTAATTTTCAAATGACCAGACAGCACAATTAAAAAATTGAATCTAAAAAAATCACAAAAAATGGCTAACAATGTCCTAATTACTAGTGGTATTCGAATATTTCTGAATTGAAGATAAAAAAAATACTTATTAATCCTCGAATTTTATATGCAACTGTGATTAAAAAAAAGAAAAAAAAAATTTAAACAAACCCTTTTCATTTTTGGTTTAATAGTTGTTCAATTTTCTAGATGATTTAGCTATAATGATATTTTGGCTTCCAATGCAAGGATTCATTTGGGATAGAATTTGAAAGGGTTTTTAGTTCTCTATAAATAGTATTCATTGTTCAAAATAATATACAGCGATAGTTTTTCTCCCTAACAATAAAGATGAGAATCATTAACATAACCTCTTCAACTGATCAAACTACAATCGAGAAATCCATAGACAACGATAGTTTTTCTCCATTTCTTTTCAAAGATGAGGAGGTTACGTCACCGGAACTGAAGCTAAAGATGGATAAGAAGGATAAGGAAGTAGCGGGCACTTATTTGGGAAAGAGAAAGGTGGACGATTTCATTGAAGAGAAATCTGATTGTCTATCGATGAAGCTTTTTTTCGACAACTATGGAGATTCTGATGCATATAAGCGATATTCTGGTTCTAAGTATCATGAAACCGTTAGAATGGCTGTGGAAATGCTACATAATGACGATGATACAAAGAGCATTGTGAACACAATGCGTGCTCTTGCTCAATCATTATATCTGATGCAAATTTCCATGGTAAACTTCTTTAATGCCCAGAAAACCAAATTGGAAGAACATGAGAAAAGGCTAGAGGATGGGAATAAGAAGGTGGTTGATGAGGATCAGTTGGGCAAGTTAAACAATGATGAAAATATAATTTTGGGTGATGAGGAAGAGTGGGATAAGCTCATGCAGGGATTGCAGTCAAGTAAGTGAAGGAATTGATGATGAAGTATCATAATATCCCCTGCTGATAGATTACGCATTTTTTTGGGCATTTGTACTTTTTTGGATCGTTTGTACTTTATTTTGGATCGTTTGTACTTATTAAATTTTAACTTATATTATAAGTTGAAGTTTTTGCATTCGAATACGTTTTCTTATGCATATTGTTCTTATCTTTTAAAAACTATATTCAATGGTGTGCCAATGTGTGAAATAAATAAAAATACAGGGATTAATTTGGAATTTAAAAAAATACATTAAATGTGTCTCTATTTCGCGTTTAGACATTCAAAGACGGCAAAACACACAATTTGCCCCTTGACCTATCCAAAATTTGTGTGTTTGGCCCCTAACCTATTATTTGGTCACATTCGGCCCTTCACCTATCCCAATTAGTAAAATCACACCCAAAATGGATGGAAAGTTAACCAAACTTGATTCTGTACCACATACACAATCTATTGTGGCATTACTAAAAATTCAAAACCTTGATGAGTCTAAAACAACATTTTTACACCCCAATAGTCATCTTCTTCGATTCTGCAACCACTCATTTTCGGGCTTATGCGATTCCTTCCTTCGATAAGTGATTCCATCTTTCGACAAGGACCATGCAAGCGAGTGTGATTACAAGGATTGGATTGAGGAATGCTATAATTTTCTCAATTCTAATTCTAGAAGATTAGCGTAAATAAATTCGCGATTATGTGACATCAAACTTGATTAAGGAAGGAAAATGTAGTAGTGTGTACAAAGAGATTCTTCCTAATGGCAAAATTAGTGGCAGTAAAGGTTGAAATCTACAAGATAATTCTCTATTATTGAAAAATGAGTACTCATCTCTCAATTTCTGCAGGCAAGAAAAATAAAAAATCTTCACTGCCATGGAAAGTAAGGTATGATATTGCAATTAAAAGTCTTGAATTACCTGCATAAAAAATTCTTTCATCCAGTTATCCATAGAGAAGATGAGTGTTTGAAGAGGAGAACCATGGTGCGTAGAGACAAAGTAATGGCCGGAGCCAGATTAAGCGCCGGAGATAACCGGAGACTTGAAAAGTGGGGTTTGGCGTTGATAATGGAGAAAAGAGAGACGACGAATATCGAAAGCAAGAACTTCAGATGGGGGAAGCGAATGGAGTAGCATGAATATCCAAAGCAAGCTGTGAAAGAAGGAATGCAGAAGCCGGGAAAAGTTGCAGAATCAAAGAAGAAGAAGGAACGGTTAGATATCAGTTTAGACTCAATAATGTTTTGTAATTTTTTTTTATTAATATCACAATAGATTGTTTATTTGGTAATAAAATCAACTTCAGTTAACTTTCCATCTATTTTGAGTATGATTTTACTAACTGGGATACGTGAGGGGCCAAATGTGACCAAATAATAGGTCAGGGGCCAAACACACAGATTTTGGATAGGTCAGGGGCCAAATGGTGCGTTTTGCCCATTCAACGACTCAAGAACTCCCCCCCCCCCTTTCAGAACATTTGTTTCCCGCTACAAACCCTAAACTCTTCAAAATTTGTGCAAAATTCAGCCTTCGATTCGATCATTTTGTCCTTCTTTCCTTCTTGTTAGTTCTCCCTCATTATTCTCCTTTAACCAATTTACAGTACAACTCGTTAATCTTACAAATGGTGAGCAAGAGAAAACAAAGTAACAGTGGAACACGAAGCAATAAGAAGATGAAAGTTAAATGCAATGTGGAAACTAGGTATCTAAAGTTTAATACGGCTAAACTTGATAGCATGCCTACTCTAAAAGGTATGTATGTTGATTTGGAGTCTCTAAAGAAGATTAATTTTGATGTTTCTGATTGGATTGATGCATTGCAACTGAGGAAGTTATTGACTGTCAAAGAACCTACCTATGATAAATTGGTTGGGGAGTTTTATAAGAACATAAGATGAAATATGAATTCTACTTAGTTGCATTCAAGTATTAGGGATGTGAAAATTAAAGTTGATTATACATTGCTAGGAACATTGTTTGGTTTGAAAGATGATGCTAATGGTTTTTGTGTCAAAAATCCGTCTAACAAGGCTATTGAGTGGGATGTGTATGATGATAGCTCTTTCAAAGCAAGTATTTTAGAGAAAGATGCTAAACGGTTTTGTGGGGGAAATTTGAAAGCTTCTGCCAAATTTATGCATATAGTAATTATAAAAAACTTATTGCCTAAACATAGCAGCCAGTATAACTGTAGCATTACTGAGAGGATAGTTATGTGGCATTTGTTCAACAAGGAGCCTATGAATTTTGCACAACAAATAATTTACATCATCTTGAATAGGCATAGAGCAGGAAAAAAAGAACGAAATAAAAATGTCCATCTCCCGCATGGTAATTTGCTAATTGTGATTTTTAAGCACTTCAAAGTTCCTATGATAGTGAACGACAAAGTGTCTAAGAGCATGCATACTATCAATGCAAGATGCTAGCTACGTTTAGCCAACTTGAGCGAACGGAGAGGATGGATTTTGTCGAAATTTGTCAATGTAGGAACTGATGTAGTGCTTTGTGACAAAAGCACAGTGTTAAATGATGTAGAAAATAAGGAAGATGATGGGAGAGATGAGGATATGGACGATCATTTTGATAGAACTAATGCTGATGATGGTGTTGGTAACGTTGGAGGATCTGACCAGCCATCAGATGATAGTGATAATTATCAACATGTGATTGAGGAATTGCCTTGTGAGAATGACCAAATAGAGAAAGAGACCCAGTTGGAGCAGGTGGTTGAGGAATGCAGAGTACTTGAGGAGTCGCCTTCATCCACTCATTCAATCACGAAACTGCTTTTACTGGATTTGAATGGACTGCTTTTCGGTTCTACAACCCATCTTCTGCGGCCACACTCCATTCCATTTTTAAAATTATGCTTTGAACATTTTGATGTGGCAATTTGATCGTAAAAAATGTGTGATGATCCGCTTGTTCAATGTATTTTATCTTTTTATGCTTCCACTCCACTCATTCATCTAATTTTTTGTTTGTTCAACTGTTTTTCAAGGCACAATATCAATAAAGTACTCTGAGCTTTCAAACCAGTCGGAGATATCTACATAAAACTCAAGTTTATTTGGGTTAGACATCATTCATTTTGATTATTATCGTTTGGGATCATTTCTTTTCAGAACCGTTTCATAGAATGTTTTTTACTTTGCAGGATCAGACGAAATGCATAGTAACGAATGTCAACACTAACCCACATTCAAACAAACCAATAATATTTAAGGACTTGCGAGCAGTTTGAGCAGTATATCCAGAATATAATGCCTCAAATATGGTGTTAATTGATGATAGTCCCCATAAAGCATTCCTGAATTCTGTAAGTGTATCCATCGTAGTATAGTTAACTGGCATTGTTGAAGATTTAAATTTTTCTTTCTAAATCAATGTGCAGGAATACAATTTCCTATTTCCACAGACATATATGGGAAAGGAACCAGATGACAATTTCCTAGGTGAAGTTTGTGTCAATTAGATTTGTAATAATCTTCAGTATCCAACCAAAATGTAATTAGTCAACTGATATAACACAAAAATTCGCAGATACAAATGGACCTTTTGTACGATACTTGAAGGCACTTGCGATTGCTGATGACATTGTTGCGTTCATTCAAGAGAATCGCTTTGGAGAAAGTGCAATTTCATGGCATCGCAAAATGTGGGGACAATGCATGGTTGTCTGTGCGCTTGGTAACTTGATTCGTCAAACAAATTGACAATTGTACTATGATATACCTGATGTATTATATTTAAATATTGTATAGTTACAATATGTATCATTTACGAGTCCTAGAGTTAGACACGGGTTAGGCAAGCAAGGGGTTTTTCGGTTCCCCTCTTATGTATATATACTTGGTTCTATTCATTAATAAGATAACACGTAGTATTGCTCTTAAATCTTATATACTATATTATTATGGTTTTAGCAAAGTTGAAGTAATTTGGATTAGTGACTTTAATTAGGGACCTTATAATCATCCTATTACAAGTCCTAAACGGTTAGTCTTGTCCAAGAGTAACATCTTCAATTCACCAGCTTATTTTTTTAGTTGTGGATTTCTTTTTTTTTTGCTTTATTATAATTCACTTATAAGTTGTTTCAATGATATTGTTATTGAAATGTTGATGTTTGCACAATTTTAAAGATATATGTTACAAATATACTTGTTTTTCCATAATAAGTAATTTTATCCTCCTATTTTGAAAAACACATTTTAAGGTCCCTAACTTTTGCCAATATAAGAGGACTAAAAAGTGTGTTAGGTAAAAACTAGGGGACTAATAAATTATTTACCCTATTTTAATTGAATTTATTTAATAATTTGTTGATTAATAAATAAAAAATATGAAAATACAAATCCGATTAAACCCCGATCAGTCTCCGATTAATCCCCGAGTAATCCTTGAGGGACCTGTCCGCCCGACTAGTGTCTATCATTTTTTACAACCATGGCTTGATGTACATAAATAGAAAAGATGTTTTTTTAATGTAGAAAAAATATATGAGAGAAGAAAACGTTTCATTTTCCTGTTTAATTTTAATTTATTTATATTAGTGAACAAAGATGCTTCGATTCTTTAAACCCATTGATTGTCCAATGGGACTGTGGGACTCGCGTGGAAAATCGATCAAAATTATGATTGTACATCGAGGAATATAAATCTCTGTTCTTTCATTAATTTAAGTGGATTTAGAAGATCTTCTAACTCGATGAGTCATTTCGAAATGTGTTAATGGACCTTTGATATTCCTAAGCCTTCTTGTAACTAGAGTCCTCCAGTATAAATTTAGAGCAGATTACTGAACGTCCACAACACTAACAAAATTTCTCTCTGTTCCAATACATTATACTCTCTGTTTCAAGCGAAGAACATCCTCATCCTAGAGCAATCCAGGTAATCATTCCTTATCCATATGTTTTTAATTTATGTTTTTACTCTTTGCAACATATTTATTACTGAATCCTCATACAATCTTATGTTTCAACCCCCAAAATAGATCTCTAGCCGTCCGCTGGACAGATATTTAACTCAAACACTAGAAACACTTCAGTTACCAAATTTCCTTTCCCGTTCCACTATCAGAAACGGAAATTTCATAACGGCTGTCTCTTTCATGTACAAGAGAGTAGACACTGAGCTTGCATGCTATCATACTGTCGTAAGTGATCTATCAGCATCCGAACCTAAAGCCCTATGGGATGCTTGTAAGAAAGCAATGGACTTTCATAAGTTAGAGTACCAATTGATCTATGAAGACTACAGCCACATTGAACTAGAGAGGGTTGATAGCGTTAATGATGCATTCTTTGCAATGCAAATGTATGAAGACAGGATAGATTTGGAAGCAATTTTTTTTATCTAAGTTTGTAATTAGGAAAAACAAAGTTGTCCTTAGTCTGGTCGACCAAATCCACAGTGCTTCAAAGGATTTTATTGAATAGATATGTACTAGGTTGTTTTACCCTTTTCCTTGTTTTTTCTGTTTACTAATAGGTTGTTTGGTGTATGTGTTTACCATGTTTACGATTAATATAAATCATCTTCTTTTCTTGTTCTCTTTATGTTCACTTCATGCCTTAGATTAATATTTGACCTTTTGGTTTGTTTTATAACCATTTTTAGATGAATACCGCTGTTACATTCAGTAAATCATATATCTTGAAGGAGGTAGTTCAGCAACTGTCTTTGAGAGAGCCAGTAAACGATCTCGCTATCGTGAATACTGGGGATTTTGATTTTCCACAAAAGCACATATGTGGAACAACCCTCTTCTTTGATGTATACCCAACTCAGATTAGATTCACCGGTGAAAGATGTATTTCACAGAGTGTAGCAATAGAGAAGGCTACTATAGAATGTGTAAAATATCTCTATATTTATAAGGGAGTTGAGATTATGGACTACAATTATACTGAATATGAGCAGAAGAATAGTAACTTAGCTCATTTGATAAGAGGATTAGAAGGATCAAGTACGGACCACAGGGCAGTATGCAGTGCAAAGAAAATTGAAATCAGAGCATGTTTTCATAGGGCTTTTACCGAACTTGATCGCATTAGGGAAATATTGTATGAGTAGAAGTAGAGTTAAGCAAATTCTCATGTTACTTTATAACTTTTTACTTCATTCTCCGGTTTGTGTTTGAAAAATTTAAAATTAATTTATGGTAAATTACTTTATAATTTTTACTTTGTTCATGTTAGTCTTACTAACATATGAAGTCTAGATTACTCTTGCCCAAGATGAATATCCTTCACAGTTTCACATTCACAGTTCACTCTGGCTTACTCTTGCCCAAGATGCATATGCTTCACATGATTTCTTAATGAATTTGAATGAATCGTATTGTTTTTCATAAGATTTCCGCTTAAGTTCATAAGTGTGGCTGAAATTTGTAAACCCATTGTAGGACATGCGTGGAAAATCGATCCAAAAGCATTCCTGGTAATCATTCCTTATCCAATTGTTTTTTATTTTATGTTATTACTCTTTGCAAATTATATATTTACTACTGAATCCTCATACAATGTTATGTTTCAACCCTAAAATAAATATCCAACCATGTCTACTGTTAGAGTTCCTCTTGATAGATATTTAACGCAAACCCTAGATACACTTTAATTACCAGATTTTGTTTCAAGAACCACAATCGAAAACCAAAATTTCATAGTGACTGTCTCTTTCATGTATAAAAGAATAGAAAATGAGCTTGTATGCTATCATACTGTCGTCAGTGAGCCATCAGCATCTGAACCTAAAGCTCGATGGGATGCTTGCAAGAAAGCAATGCACTTTCTTAAGGGCAAACACCAATTGATCTTTGAAGACTACAACCACAAAGAAATATAGAAGTTTAAATCCTATGGTGATGCTATTTTTGCAATGCAAGTGTCTGAAGACAGACGAGATTATGAAGTGGATAAAAAATTACATAGGGTTGTACATAAGAGAAACAAAAATTTCCTTCGTCTGGTAGACCGAATCCACATTGCTTTAATAGATTCACTTGAATAGATATGTTCTAGGGCGTTTTCCCCTTTTCCTTGTTTCTTTTGACAATAAGTAGGTTGTTGTTTGATGTATGTGTTTACTATATAAATCATATTTTCTTGTTCTCGTTATGTTTACCTTATTTCTTATATTAATATTCGACCTTTTTTTGTGGTTTTATAACCGATTTCTTAGATGAATACCATTACATTCAAACATTCAGATATATTGAAGGAGGAAGTTCAGAAATTGTCTTTGCAAGAGCCAATACACGAATTCACTCACCATGATACTGAGGATGAAGATTTCCCACAACAGTTCATATGTAACACAGTTCTCTTCTTAAATGAAGCCCCATTTCAGATTAAATACACCGGTGAAAGCTGTGTTTCCGAAAGTGTGGCAATGGAAAAGGCTGCACTAGGATGTCTGAACTTTCTCAGTTGGAATAAAAAAGTTAAGATTATGGACTACAATTATGCTGAATTAGGGGGGGGGGAAGAGAAACTTATCTAATTTGATAAGAGGATTAGAACAAACAAGTACAGACCGATGGGCAATATATGATAGAAAGAAAACTTAAATCAAAGAAAGGTTCAACAGGGTTTATGTTGAACTTGATTGAATTAGGGAAATAATGTATGAATAGAAGTAGATTTAAGCAAATTCTCATGTTACTTTTTAACTTTTTACTTCATTCTCCGGTTTGTGTTTGAACAACAACCACTAAAATTAGAATCTTATGATTCTGGATTTGAATATTACTATTCGATTCAATTCAGCTTTATTTCGATCTGAATCTATAGGTGAATCTAAATTAAAATAGAATCTTACGATTCCATTCAATCTTATGAAGTTGACAACGAGGCAGAAAACCATAGTTAGAAATTCAAACTCATCATCTCTACTCAGAGCATCTCTAAGGGACTCTTAGTACACTCTAAAAATAATATACATAATTGACTCTTAGTGATTTAAGAATGACTAAGATATATCATCTCCAACAATACTCCTTATATTCACTTCTTATTTATTGTTTTATTATTAATATTATTATTTATTGTTATATTTACCAATAGTGTGAGGAGAGAGACTCAACAATAATAAATTATTAATAAAAAATGAAGTTAAGATGCATTAAGAGGTGGAGAGATGCTATCTATTAATAGAGAGGATGGATAGACTCTTAGTTACTTGAGGTGTTGATTTTTAAATCTCTCTCCTTAAATTTTAACTTAAGAGCCAAATTAAGAGGCTGTTGGAGATGCTCTAAGCTATTAAATAGAATCACTATGAATTAGTTCTATTAGGATTCCATTTCCACTGGATTTGAATTTTAAGTACTTGGTTAATATGATTTCTTTGCTTACATTAAATTGCATTTCTAGACTAATATTTGATAGTATTTTAAGTTCAACATGGTAAATCTTCAATTTTTTTTATAATATCATAAAGTTTAACTGAATCTTACGATTCGGTTCGCTTGATGAGTCACGATTGCATTACAACATTAATTACATTTCATTGCATTACATTACATTGTACCAAAAGCCTCCTATATATAATTATGTGGATGAATGATTTTGTGGTAAATGCAGCAACCAACTATCTTCTGCAGAATCTATTGATTGATTACACGAATTGAAAGTGTTCTTTGCTATAGTCCAATTAATAGTCATATGAGAACGTATTCTTATTTGGTTACATTAAAACTTGTCCCTGAACGATAAAAAACGATTGCCCAAAAGACATAAATTGAGGTTTTGGTCTCAACGGAAAAGTGTCCCTCAACGAAAAATCGAATAAATTGCCAATATCATTCTTCCTTGAAATTTTTTCTATAGTCCAATTAATAGTCATATGAAAACGTCTTCTTGTTTGGTTACATTAAAACTTGTCCCTAAACGATAAAAATGATTGCCTAGAAGACATAAATTGAGGTTTTGGTCTCAACGGAAAAGTGTCCCTCAACGAAAAATTAAATAAAAGAAAACGTTTTCTTATTGCATTTATTAAATTTTTATCCATTTTATATTAATTTTATTTTTTAAGATGGTTCATGGATATATACGGCCTCATTGTAATCCGATTATTATTGATTTTAAAAAAATAATATTAAACCGAGAAATTCTTATGCAAATGTCATAAAAAAGGAGAAAAAACAACAACAATTTTCCTGCTTTAGTTTAATAGTTGTTCAATTTTCTAGATAGTTTAGATATTAATATCATTTTGGATTCCAATGCAGGGATTAAATTGGAAAACAAAAAAAATTGAATTTTAATTTCAAATGTGAAGACGTTTATTGCTCAATGTTGAATGAAAAATTGAAAAATAATTTTTTTTTATGGAGAAACCAAGGATCAAACCTAGTCTTGGTTACTCAATGCACATTCTACCTAACCGTTTAACTACAAGCATCTTCTATTACTCTTCTCAATCGAAAATGCTATTAACTACATAACGAACCCCTCCCTCCCTTTGACACATAAAGTGCGGATTGCTCTACCCCAATCCGAATTTCATCTTTCTCACTCCATTTTTTTTGTCAACACATGCATTTATTGCATCTAATAAATGAGTTTCTTTATTCTCTTTTCACAAAATTTGATGCATACTGAGATCTACAAGTGTCCTAATACTTTTAAAGGGAATTAAAATAAGTATTTCATCCAAATCACCTGTTTGAATGATTTCTTTTTTCTTTTTAATTATTTTGTTGATAATTTTGTCCTTGTATCACTATTAAATCACGTTTTAACAAAAGCATACTAATACTCTATTCTTAACTGAAAATAAATAATCAAACTATAAAAATATAAGGTTTTATTTCAAATAAATAATCAAACTCATACCAATTGTTCGGATCCCACTGTTGTCGAGCTTAACGTCTCACAAGAATTACGTTTCAATCACAATGACTTATTTCGCTCTAAAATGTCTAATGTATTTATTCGAGAATAAATTACAATATGATTTGAGAATCTAATAAAAAAAGACTAACTTGGTCAAGACCTTACTTGTGTTTGAAGCAACTCAACATTAACACACGACGCATTCTATCTAAAATAGTTTGATTCGAGCTAAGAAACGTCATGGTAAGTTAACGAATTACGTTACGTTACATATTGTAAGCTCATACCGATTGTTCGGATTCAACCGTTGTCGAGCTTAACGTCTCACAAGAATTCCGTTTCAATCACAATGACTTATTTCGCTCAAAATGTCCAATGTATTTATTCGAGGATAAATTACAATACGATTTGGAAAAAAAATTCAATTTCAAATATGAAGACGTTTATTGCTCAATATTGAATGCTAAATCGAAAAATAAAACATTTTTATGGAGAAACCAAGGATCAAACCTAATTCTGGTTACTCAATGCACATCATACCTAACCATTTAGCTACAAGCATCTTCTATTGCCCTTCTCAATCGAAAAAACTATTAACTACGTAACGAAACCCTCCCTTCCACACATAGAGTGCGGATTGCTCTACCCCAGTCCGAATTTCATCTTCCTCACTCCACTTTTTTCAACACATGTATTTATTGTATCTAATAAATGAGTTCCTTTATTTCCTTTTTCCCAAAATTTGATGCATATTGGGATCTACAAGTGTCCTAATGCTTTGAAAGGGAATGAAAATAAGTATTCCATCCAAATCACTTGTTTGAATGATTTCATTTAAAAAAAAATTATTTTGTTGATAATTTTGTCCCTATATCAGTACTAAATCACGTTTTAACAAAAGCATACTAATACTCTATTTTTAACTGAAAATAAATAATCAAACTATAAAAATATAATAAGTTTTTATTTCAAATAATGATAAACGTATGTAGCATATAGTAGTTTTCATTTTATACGATGTATGTGGTTCAATTGTTATTTAAAAAATTAAGTCCTAAAAAAATTACACATGCTAAAAATCCCTATTGATGCTTAAATTGAGATTCTAAATATTACGTTACGTCACGGTAAGTTAACGAATTACGTTACATTACGTATTGTAAGGTCATGTCGATTGTTCGGATCCCACTATTGTCGAGCTTAACATCTCACAAGAATTCCGTTTGAATCACAATGACTTATTTTGATAAAAGTTCAAAGTATTTATTCGAAAATAAATTACAATACGATTTGAAAATCTAATAAAAAATACTGACATGGACAATACCTTACTTGTGTTTGAAGCAACTCAACATTGATATAAGAAGCATTCTATCTAACATTATTTGATTCGAGCTAAGACGCGTATTGTAAGTTAACGAATTACATTACGTTACGTATTGTAAGCTCATACCGATTGTTCAGATCCAACCGTTGTCGAGCTTAACATCTCATAAGAATTCCGTTTCAATCACAATAACTTATTTCGCTCAAAATGTCCAATGTATTTATTCGAGGATAAATTAGAATACGATTTGGAAAAAAATTGAATTTCAAATATGAAGTTTATTGCTCAATATTGAATGCTAAATCGAAAAATAATTATTTTTTATGGAGAAACCCAAGGATCGAACCTAGTCCAAGTAACTAGGTGCATATCATACTTAACCATTTAGCTATAAGCATCTTATGTTGCTCTTCTTAATCGAAAAAATTATTAACTACGTAACGAAACCCTCCCTTCCACACATAGAGTGTGGATTGCTCTACGTCAATCCAAATTTCATCTTTCTCACTCCCTTATTTTCACCACATGCATTTATTACCCCAATCCGAATTTCATCTTTCTCATTCCCTTTTTTTCAACACATGCATTTATTGCATCTAATAAATGAGTTCCTTTATTCCCTTTTCACAAAATAGGATGCATATTGGGATCTACAAGTGTCCCAATGCTTTTAAAGGGAATGAAAATAAGTATTCCATCCAAATCACTTGTTTGAATGATTTCATTTAAAAAAAAAATTATTTTATTGATAATTTTGTTTGTATATCACTACTAAATTACGTTTTAACAAAAGCATACTAATACTCTATTTTTAACTGAAAATAAATAATCAAACTATAAAAATATAATAAGTTTTTATTTCAAATAATGATAAACGTATGTAGCATATAGTAGTTTTCATTTTATACGATGTATGTGGTTCAATTGTTATTTAAAAAATTAAGACCTAAAAAAATTACACATGCTAAAAATCCCTATTGATGCTTAAATCGAGATTCTAAATATTATGTTACATCACGGTAAGTTAACGAATTACGTTACATTACGTATTGTAAGGTCATGTCGATTGTTCGGATCCCACTGTTGTCGAGCTTACGTCTCACAAGAATTCCGTTTCAATCACAATGACTTATTTCGCTCTAAAATGTCCAATGTATTTATTCGAGAATAAATTACAACATGATTTGAGAATCTAATAAAAAAAATACTTAGGTGCTGTTTGATAAAACTGAAAATTAAGTGCTGAACAAATAAGTAGTGAATTTTAAGTGTTGAATATTATAAGTGCTGAAAATATTGAATGATTTAATTTTTATAAAAATATTAGTTGATAATGTTTAACTTAAAATGTTAAGTTAAATATTTTGACTTATCAAAATAAGTGGTTTTTAACTTAATTAACTAATTTAAGTGGTGGAAAAACAACCGTTATCAAACGCACTTAAATTAAATAAGTGCTTAACATTTTAATTTAAGCAATTAAGTGGTTTATCAAACAAGACCTTACTTGTGTTTGAAGCAACTCAATATTGATACAAGAAGCATTCTATCTAAAATTGTTTGATTCGAGCTAAAAAACATCAAGGTAAGTTAGCGAATTACGTTACATTACATATTGTAAGCTCATGTCGATTGTTCGGATCCCATTGTTGTCGAGCTTAACATCTCACAAGAATTCTATTTGAATCACAATGACTTATTTTGATAAAAGTTCAAAGTATTTATTCGAAAATAAATTACAATACGATTTGAAAATCTAATAAAAAAGACTGACTTGGACAATACCTTACTTGTGTTTGATGCAACTCAACATTGATACAAGAAGCATTCTATCTAACATTATTTGATTCGAGCTAAAACACGTATTGTAAGTTAACGAATTACGTTACGTTACTTATTGTAAGCTCATGTCGATTGTTTGGATCCCACTATTGTCGAGTTTAACATCTCACAAGAATTCCATTTGAATCACAATGACTTATTTTGATAAAAGTCCAATACGATTTGAAAATCTAGTAAAAAAGAATGACTTTGACAAGACTGTACTTGTGTTTGAAGCAGCTGAACATGTTGTATCATTCCATAAAATTTCACACTAACCGAAGAAGTACAATTATACAAGAAGCATTCTATCTAATATTGTTTTTGATTCGAGCTAAGAAACGTACTATAAGTTAACGAATTACGTTACATTACGTATTGTAAGCTCATGTCGATTGTTCGGATCCCAGTGTCGCCGAGCTTAACATCTCAGATAATAAATTACTTCCTTTATTTCCTTTTCACAAAATTTGATGCATATTGGGATCTACAAGTGTCCTGATGATTTTAAAGAGAATGAAAAAAACATTTCATCCAAATTATTTGTGTGAATATTTTTTTTTATAAATTTATTTTGTTGATAATTTTGTCCTTACATCACTACTAAATCATGTTTTAACAAAATCATACTAGTATTATATTTTTAACTGAAAATAAATAATCAAACTATAAAATTACAAGGTTTTATTTCAAATAATGATAAACGTATAGTAATTTTTATTTTAAAGGATGTATGTGGTCCAATTATTAAACAATCAAGATTCTAAATATTATGTCACGGTAAGTTAACGAATTATGTTACGTTACATATTGTAAGCTCATGTCGATTGTTTGGTTCCCACTATTGTCGAGCTCAAAATTTACAGTATTCTGTTTCAATTACAATAAACATTTTGCTAAAAGTGCATTGTAATTATTCAAAAATAAATTACGATACGATTTGAAAACATAATGAAAGCGTTCTATTATAATCCAAAAAAAAATCATTTTCCAAAGGCATAAACTTGATCACAACAAATGAAGATGTTTATCCGTAGCATTAATTTTGAAAATCCAAAGGCGGCACAATTAATGCCATGAATTTAAAAAAGGGATAAGGTACCAAAATAGGTCTAAGGTTTTTGGGTAAGTACCAATTTAGGCTCAACGTTCAAAATAATACCAATATAGGCTTAACAGTTACAATCTAATATCAATTTATGCTTAACGTTCAATATAGCATCAATTTAGGCCTCACGTACAAAAAAACACCAATATAGGCTTAACATTTACAAAATAATACGAATTTAAGCTTAATGTTTACAAAATATATCCAATTTACACTAAACGTCACAATTAAATTAACCATATTATATTCTTTTCCTATTAACTTTATATGTTATATTTTTATTTAGTTCTATATTCTTATTTATTACAATACAATTAATTAGTATTCTTGCCCATTAAGATCTTATATTTGTTTTTCATCAATGATTCCATGACTCCTAAGTTTCATTGCTCATGTAATATATGCAAACTAAAAGTAATTGGATATCCACAATATTTCGAACACTAACGTTCGAAATATTGTGGATAGTCAATGACATATATCAATATTATTTTAACTAGTGTTCGAAATATTCAATTACTTTTAGTTTGCATATATTACATGAGCCATGGAATTTAGGAGTCATGGAATAATTGATGAAACACAAATATAAGGTTTTAATGAGCAAGAATACTAATTAATTGTATTATAATAAATAAGAAAATAGAACTAAATAAAAAGATAACATATAAAGGTAATAGGAAAAGAATATAATATGGTTAATTTAATTGTGACGTTTAGCTTAAATTGGATATATTTTGTAAACGTTAAGCTTAAATTCGTATTATTTTCTAAACGTTAAGCCTATATTGGTGCTATTTTGTATGTGAGGCCTAAATTGATGCTATATTGTAAACGTTAAGCCTAAATTGATATTAAGTTGTAAACGTTAAGCCTATATTGGTGCTATTTTGAACGTTGAGCCTAAATTGGTACTTACCCAAAAACCTTAGACCTATTTTGATACCTTATCCCTTTAAAAAAATCACATAAACGGCTAACAATTTCCTAAGTAGTATTTGTAGAAGTGACTATTCAGTTTCTTGTTTTTATATGTCCATGAATAACACATTTGCTTATTGCATTTATTAAATTTTTATTCATTTTTTTGCAGTGGTCGGAAACTGGAACCTTGTGGCCGGAAACTGGAACCTTGCGCCGGAAACATCAACCTTGTGGCTGTTCAGTTTCTTGTTTTTATATGTACATGAAGAAAACGTTTTCTTATTGCATTTATTTGATTGTTATTCATTTCTTCGCGGTGGCTGGAAAATTCATCGCGTGGCCAGAAACTGGAACCTTGCGCTGGAAACATCAACCTTGTTGCTGTTTAGTTTCTTGTGTTTTATATGTCCATGAAGAAAACGTTTTCTTATTGCATTTATTTAATTTTTATTCATTTTTTCACGGTGGCCGGAAAATTCATCGCGGTGGTCATAATTTGGAACCTTGTGGCCGGAATCTGGAAATGGTGCGCCAGAATCTTCAACCTTGTGGCTGGGATTTTCTGTAAAAATGGTGTATTGTAAAGATAAATAGAGAGAGAAAATCTAAGAATTAATTGAGGAGAGAGAAATATGATATGCATTTATTGAGAGGTTATTTTATTTTGGTTCCATGGGATGGGTTGAAACCATTGAAAACTTTCCCATACATATATATATATATATATATATATGTGTGTGTGTGTGTGTGTGAGATCTAGTGAGACAAGGGGTTTGGAACCTCTACTCCAAGATGACTACAAAAGTTTAGGGGAGTGTAGAATAATATCTGCTGATCCTGATTAAAACCTCTATTTTTCCCTTCCCTTTCTTTTTTTGTTTTCTGTTGTGTTCTGTCTTTTTGAATTCATCTTGTAGAAAAAAAAGTGAGACAAGGGGTTGTGGTGTGACAATGAGCTTATGTTGTAACAGAATAAAATTACGTAGTTTTGATGATAATTGAAAAGGACAATGTGACAAATTTGTAATTAAAAGGAAACACACGAGAGAGAAAATTGTTTTACTTTTTTTATTTAAAATACATTTTTCCGACCTTCCTAACCTCGTTTTTCGAAAAATTTTATATTGTTAGTCTTGTCTAAATTAGACGGTCATTTTGAGATCCTGAAGCTCGGGTAAAAAAAAATTCCGGTGAACAGAATCCGGCGATTAGGTGGGCGTTTTTCGGCAAAAAAAAGGGTCCAAAAATTCTTAAAAAATTCCAGAAAATGTAAAAAATTATCCAGAGAAATTTTAATTCTTGGATCGAAGCAGAATTTCTTATTGTTTAGTCACAATAAAACCTTTTCCTTAATTTTATTCATTTACGTGCATCAACAATTTATTGGGTCAAAAACGTAAGGAATCTCGCTTTGAACCAAAAATTAAAGTTTCTTAAAATGATGTTTTACATGTTTTGGATTTTTTTGATAATTTTCAGGGTACGTTTTTTATCCTACCTTTCAGCACTATGTGTTGGAAAAACCAACACATACTGCTGGACGCCATCACGTTGTTCTAAATCAGTGTACAAATTGTTCTAATTAGTGTACCAATTGTTTCAAATCAGTGTATCAATTATTCCAACAAAATAATTATATTGTTGCAACAGAATTCTTAAATTATTCCAACAAAATACTTATATTGTTCCGACAGTGTACGAAATTGTTCCAAATCAGTGTACCATTTGTTCCAACATAATACTTTCTATTGTTCCAACAGAATAAATCAGTGTTTGTTCCAACAAAATAGTTATATTATTCCATCATAATACTTATATTGTTCTAACATAATAAATCAGTTTACCAATTGTTTCAAATCAATTTTATTATCTATCGTCTTCAATTTCATTTTTGTTTTTTAGTATTTAATATATTAACTTCAAATTTATATTAGATATATTATTTAGAAAATAATTTTAATCCTTAAAATTTATTGAAAATAAAAAATTACCCTTAAAAATCAATAAATCGTTTTTCTTAACTTTATCCATTTTACATATTTCAACAATTTATTAGGACTAAATCGTAAGGAATCTCACTTTGAATTAAAAATTAAAGTTTCTCAGAATTATGTTTTACATTTTCTGAAAATTTTTGAGAATTTTCTGGGCACCTTTTGTTTTTTCGCCGGAAAACGCCTACCTAATCGCCGGATTCCGTTGATTTAGGACTAAACCGTAAGAAATCTCACTTTGAGTCAAGAATTAAAGTGTTTCAGAATGATGTTTTACATTTTCTGGAATGTTTTGAAAATTTTCTGGGTATTTTGTTCTCACAGAAAAACAGAACGCCGGATGCCGTTCACTGGAATTTTTTTTACCTGAACTTCTGGGATCTTAAAATGATGGTCTAATTAAGATGGGTCCAACGGTATAATTTTTTTTGAAAAACAAGATTGGGAAAATCGGGAAAATGCATTTTGAAAAAAAGAAATAAAACAATTTTTTTTTTCCTTTTATTTACAAATTTACCGCATTCCCCTAATTAATTACAAAATTGGTCATTGTTAAACTATAATAAAATTGGTCATTGTCACACCATAATACTGGTCTCGCCATAAGAAATCTGTAACAGTAGATCCACATATATATATATATATATATATATATATATATATATATATATATATATATATATATATATATATTTCAATCCATTAAAGTTGCAGATCAACTCTCTCTCACAAACCAATCCCCCTTTCTCTCTTTAAAGAAAAAGTACAAACACATGTTCCTGTCTCTACAACGAGATAAAATTCTCTTTTCAATCCAATTACCAATACCAATCCAATCAGACGCGTGTCATATATATAGAACCCTGGAATTGTACCCAAGGTTTCAGTTTCAGACCTACCTTGGAATTGTACCCAAGGTTTCAGTTTCAGACCTTGATAATTTCATGCCAGTAAAACCCTAATATTACTGCTTCAATCTTCAGCCATGAAAACTGAATTAAGATCAAACACATCAACTTCAATTCCCCTTCAAAACTCTTCCTTTTCCGACACTCCTCAAAGCTCTATCTCCGGAGCTCTTAAAGGATGCCTCGGAAGCCTCGATGGAGCATGTATAGAGAAGCTTCTTCTTCATTGTGCAAGTGCCTTAGAGAGCAACGATGGCACTTTGGCTCAGCAGGTCATGTGGGTTTTGAATAATGTTGCTTCTGTTGTAGGAGACCCAAATCAAAGACTGACTTCTTGGTTTTTAAGGGCACTAATTTCTAGGGCATCTACATGGATGAATTTAGATGGGAGCAGCAGTTTTCAGAGGAGGAAAATGAGTGTGACTGAACTTGCCGGGTATGTTGATCTAATTCCCTGGCATAGGTTTGGATTTTGTGCTTCAAATGGTGCCATTATTAAGGCAATTGAAGGGTACCAGAAAGTCCATATTTTGGATTTTAGTATCACCCATTGTATGCAATGGCCTACTCTTATTGATGCTTTGGGTAAAAGGCCAGAAGGACCGCCTTCTCTTAGAATTACAGTGCCTTCTTTTAGGCCTCCTGTCCCTCCTTTCCTTAATGTTTCAACTGAAGAAGTTGGCCTCCGTTTATCCAATTTCGCCAAGTATAGAGATGTCCCTTTCGAATTCAAAGCTATTGATGCCTCTCCAAGAAAACAAAAATCTGGGTTTAGTATTGAAATGCTATTGAGTCAACTCACTCCTTCTCTCCTTAATCTTCAGAACGATGAGGCCTTAGTAGTCAACTGCCAAAACTGGCTACGTTATTTATCTGACGGTACCATTTCACTTCGACATGATTTCGTTCAAACAATAAAAGGACTTAACCCGAGTATTGTAGTAATTGTGGATGAGGATTCTGATTTAAGCGCTCCATGTCTTAGTTCAAGAATTACTACATGTTTTAACTATCTATGGATACCATTTGATGCATTGGAAACTCTCTTGCCTAGAGATAGTTGCCAAAGGATCGAATACGAATCGGATATTGGGCATAAAATTGAAAACATTATAAGCTATGAAGGGTTTCAAAGGATAGAGAGATTAGAATCAGGATCAAACCAAATACAAAGGATGAGAAATGCAGGTTTCGTCAGTGTTCAATTTTGTGAAGAGACTGTAAAACAAATGAAGAGTTTGCTAGATGAGCATGCTAGCGGTTGGGGGATGAAAAGAGAAGAAGAAATGCTGGTTTTAACATGGAAAGGTCACAATTCAGTTTTTGCTACTGCTTGGATTGTCTCAGGCCTAGAGGATTAAACAAGTGAAGATTCGAGACGCTAAAAATGACACACAACTGCCTTAGTTGGGGCCTACGTAATAGATCAACAAGTTATATTACAAAATAACAATTCTTCTTCCTTACTTTTCTTTATTCTTGTTATATTTTCTTTTTGCTGTGTCATAAGGCTGCAAATGGGCACCAGACGATACGCAGAAATTTCACAAAATACTTCATACCTTTTTATTCTTGCTTTTAGGTATCTATCTATTGTATCACATGGAAGGGAAAGACAGAAATGTACACATTGAAAAATCTATTTGCAAAAAAATCCATATTTAATATAAAACTTTGATTCCCCATCAGTGCTTTTTTTTTTTTTTTGAAAAATACACCACAAAAACTTTTATCTATTGAAAAAATTAAATTATAACTCATAACAATAAAACTATAAAAGATAATATTAATTTGGAAAAGTAATTCTACCATTAATGATAAGAGAAATTATGTCATACAAAATGCTAAGTTATTCATAAAATACATTAAAAAGTATGAATGTTTGTTATGTTTCTCAATCTACAATGTAGATTTGATAGGCTAAGTTGGATTCACTTGGAAAGGAATTGACAAATTATCAAAGAGAGACGTATGGCGCTCATTCTCTGATGTTTAAGTCTGTGATGTTACTAAGAGTGAAGTAAGAATGACTTGAAAAGTAGATTGAAGTCGGAATGATTGTGTACCTTGTGCTTATTTGGGGAATGATTATATATAGATGTGAGTGAGAGATACCTACTAATGTGTTAGATCTCTACGTGTCAATGTCTAGTTGGCCTATATATCCGTATGCTTTTGTGCCTGTCTCCATTTACCGTAAGTTACGATGCTTCTTAGAGATTAGGAGCGTATATTAGGAATCTGACCATGTGATTGGGACATGTGTCCTGCCGATTATGCTTTTCGCATAACACATTTCATTGGTCAACGTGTCCAACTTCTGCTAGCTTCTCATTTAGTATGATATTAGATGTCCCCCTATTTAGAGTTATTCATTAGAAGCTCTTTAGGTCTTTGTCCTTGCCTTGAATTATTCATATGCTCAAAGATGGGTTAAATTTTTATTTTTTTAGAGGCACACTTCCTACCATTTTTAACCGTTTTCTCTTCCCTATGAGCTTTCCATCTCTTATTATTTCGGTAGGTATAATTATTACTTATCCATGATTTCCCGAGAATACCTAAGGGATAAATATTATTAACATGGTGGATTCCTTCTGGTTTGTGCATATAAGCCTTTGAGTTAAAGATTTATGCCTTCATTTTTCTTTGAACCATCTTTTGCTCTTTGATCTCTGTAAGTTCTTTTGCTTTCTTTCTGTTCTCTATTTTGTTGCAGTTTTGTTAGTTTGTAAGGATTCTGAAGAATTTATTCCTCTTCCCCTATCGAATTTCTCCCTTTTACTCCATACCATGGCACCTAAACCCTCCAAATCTCAGAAACTGCTTCCTCCAAAGCTTCTCAAAATCCTACCGAGGAAGCACTTGAAAAAAATTAAGCAAGTGAAAACGTTTATTCCCACTACTTCACTCTGATTGCGAACGATATGGTGAAGATTGTATCTGTTTTTCCATGGTTGATGCAAACGATTATTGGTCTGTCCAATGAAACTCAAAGAGCATTTGACCCTCCTCAAGATACTTTCGGAATGTTCATGTGAAACCTTCAATAGGATATGCGTTTCCCATTACCTCGAGGGGTTGTAGCTGCTTTGAATGAGTTTAAACTATGCCCTTGTCAAATTTCTCCAAACGCCTAGTTGGAGCGCTACTTTTGATCTCCAAGGTCTGTTCAGATCTTAGTGTTAACATGACTAAGCCATTGTTTGGTGCATGCTAGCATCCTAATAAGAAGGGATCTGGTGATATGATCTATTGGTCAATTAATCGAAACTGTCGAAACTTTTTGGACAAAAAGGTTCAAAGTGTGAAAAACTTCAAACCAAAGTGGTTTTGGGTGAAGCCAAATGCTTCTATCCTCGAAAGTCCTTACTTGTGAGGTTTTCCTTTCGAGACTAAGTGGAACAAAGCTCTATGTAGTTATGAAACTTGGAAACCTTCCCGCACTGTTACATCTAGGGAGAAAAAGGGTCTTGAGCTTCTCTATAATTATAGCAAACAAAGGTCATACTGAGAGATGCTGCATGATTCGATCTAATATTCGTTCAACTCTTATAAAAAAAAGGGCATAATTGTTTACGTGGGCTCAAAATGCTATCAAAAAGAAGAAAAATGTGACCTTACTTTATCTTTTTTCTTATTTTTCTTATTTATTTTGTTGGATGCAGGTAATCTTGAAAATATACCTCTTCGTGCCAATTCATAGCTCGAATCAATGAGTTGACCGTAGTGAAGAGGCTTCGGCTTCTATAGAAGTTACTTCTTCTTTGCAAGCTGGGGGAGCCTATTAATGAACCTTTGACTGCTGATCTGAAGCCACAAATACCGAACACATTCCTTTGGTGCAAACTGAAGCTATTCTCACTCTTCAAGACAATTCATCCCTTCTTGAAGCTCCTCTCGAAGATTCGACTCTTCTAGAGGTAAGAGTGATTCATGCCGACCCTTTTACAAGAGACCTGCCCTTTCATGGTTTATATGTTGAGCCTTCCTTAGAAGAACCTCCTACAATTACGGTTAATTCATCTCCAGATCACGAGGCTGCTATTGAGAACCTGATAGAAAAAGTTTCTACCAAACTGCTCCCTAACTCATTCCTTGCTTCATCTTCAGCTAGGAAAGTAGACATTCAAACTTTAACTCCAACGAATCCTCTTCTTGAAAACTCAAACAGATGATTCCGATGTTTCGGACACCAAAGAGTGGATGAAGGTGGACTCTTTGACCTGAGATGAATAGATAGAACGAATCAGTCGTCTCTAGAGACTTCAAATTTCTTACTTTGGTTCTTCTTCTCTTTTGGGCAAGCGCTGGCAAGTTCCTATAGAATTTAATCCTCAAAAGGAACATGCACCGAAGCGTATGACAGCTTACAAGCTTGAAAAGGCGAAGGAAAAGGCTGCCAAGTTAGAGTAAGGTCCAAACTTGCCTCCTCCCCCATTGAGTGTAGAATAACTTGAAGCTTATAGCGTGTATGATCAGCCCAATATGAGTATATTTGTTCTTATGAATGTTTAAACTTTGATTAAAAACGTAATTAATGTTTTCTTATGAATAATTATAGCGTTAAACATATGGAGATGATATCTCTTTAAGGATTCCAGCAATAGCGAAAGATTTAGGATGTATGTCCATACTTCCAAATGATGTGGAACTTCTTAAACATCAGCCAATGTATTGTAAAGTAAATGAAAGAAGAAAACAATGCTCTTTTTATTTATATTTTGTAACTAATACAGAATGAGGTATGTGTATTTATACTGCTTTGCATACTCAACAGTGTACAAAAGTAATTTGTCCACATCAGCTAATTATAATTCTAACACCCCTCCCTCAAGCTGAAAATGGTATAGTAACTAATTGAAGCTTGTTCAAACTTGGCTGCATCTGATTTACATTCAAAGGCTTTGTAAGCACATCTGCAAGTTGCAATCTTGAAGCAATGTATGGTGTAGTAATAAAACCATTAAGTAAGCATTCTCTTACTATATGACAATCTATATCTATATGCTTAGTCTGCTCATGAAAAACTAGGTTAGAAGCTATATATATTGCAGACTGATTGTCACAGTGCAATGCAATGGGTAAAGATGGTTTTACTTGGAACTCTTTCAACAGATAAACCAACCATTTTAACTCACATACTGTTGTAGCCATAGCCCTATATTCTGCCTCGGCAGAAGACTTGGTTACTGTATTCTGCTTCTTGGATTTCCATGAAATCAAAGATTCTCCAAGCATCACACAATACCCTGTCACAGATTTTCTAGTGACTTTGCATCGTCCCCAGTCTGAATCACAGTAAGCATACAAATTAAGATCGTTAGTTGAAGAATAAAACAGTCCCATGTCTACTGTGCCCTTCAAATATTGCAGAACATGTAATGCAATCCGCATATGAGCCTGAGAAGGTTCATTTAAATGTTGGCTGAGCTGTTGAGTGACATATCCTATATCTGGTCTAGTGAAACCCAAATAAAGTAGCCTCCCAACAATTCTTCTGTATCTGTCAGCATGTTCAAACGTATCAGCAACAGTGTTGAAATCAATCCCTGTAGGAAAAGGACTATTAGCTGCCTTAGCTTCCTTCATTCCAGAATTTTCAAAAAGATCTCTGATATACTTTTGCTGAGTAAGAAAAATGCCAGCAGATGACCTAGCAAGTTCTATACCCAAAAAATATTTGGCTATACCAAGATCTTTTATAGTAAAAGTTCTATCTAACTCATCTTTGACTGAAGTAATCATAGAGTTAGATGTGCCTGTGATTAACAAATCATCAACATACACAATCAATGCTAGAAAATCATCACCCTTTTGCATTGTGAATAAGCAATAATCATGAATAGACTTCTGAAACCCCATTGACACTAGTTTATTTGTGAATTCAATGTTCCATTGTCTTCCTGCTTGCTTTAAGCCATATAAGGATTTTGACAATTTGCATACTTCTCCTGGTTTGGCTTTTGCATAACCCTCAGGAGGAACCATATAAATTTCTTCCTCAATATGACCATGCAAGTATGCATTATTGATATCTCCTTGATGAATTGGCCATCCTCTAGCTGCTGCAATAGCAATGAAGAGTCTGACAGTGGTCACCTTTGTCACAGGTGAAAAACACTCAGTATAATCAACCCCGTAGGTTTGAGTATATCCTCTGGCAACCAAACGAGCCTTATATCTCTCAATAGTGCCATCAGGTTTGTACTTTATGCGAAAAATCCATCTGGAAGTGATAGGAATTTTATCAGGAGGTAGAGCAACTAATTTTCAAGTTTCATTCTTCTCCAAAGCTTGAATTTCAAGATTCATAGCTTGCTGCCAATTGGGGTCATATTGGGCTTCAGTATATGTCTTAGGTTCATGTGTTTGAGCCAAAGAGGTAAGAAAAGCTTTATAAGATGGGGTATAAAGGAAAGGACTGGATGAAGTTGAAACTTGATTCACCACAAAATCATTAAGCCAATTAGGAGGTTTAGACACACGATTTGATTGTCTAAGAGGAGGGATAAGTGTTGTGGGTAAAGACAATGAATCAACTGTTAATTCGGGAATATGAATTTGTGATGAAGCTGAATTATCAACTAGTGGTTCAGTTGGACATGATATGGATGGGGATGAGGTAGAAGAAGGAATAGAAATGTCTGGTAACTGATCTGAATCCACAACAGATGGAAACAGTACATCTTTAGATTCAAGAGAAGTAGAAGAAATGATAAGATTTGTGTGTTTGAAAGGAAAATCATTCTCTTGAAAAATTACATCTCAAGATACAATAATCTTTTTGGTTTCAAGATTATAAACTTTATAACCTTTCTGACCAGAAGATTGACCAAGATAGACACAAGAAAAAGACCTTGCATCAAACTTCCCTTTGTGTGGATTTGTGTTTGCAACCTGACAGCCACAGCCAAATACTCTCAATCCGCTATAATCAGGTTGTTTATGATGTAATCTGTAGAAAGGAGTGTCCCAATCTAAGACCTTTGTAGGCATAGCATTGATAAGAACGGTGGCATGAAGTAATGCTTCTCCCCAAAATTTTGTAGTTAAACCTGCTTGAAAAAGCAATGCCCTAGCCACTTCAACTAAATGCCTATGTTTTCTCTCAACAACCCCGTTCTGCTGTGGGGTATAGACACAAGTTCGTTGATGTAGAATTCCAAATTTATGAAAAACTTATTGACAAGAGCTGCCAATAAATTCACTGCCATTATCTGATCTCACAACCTTGACAGTGATAGAAAATTGATTATGTATCATGATTATAAAATCTTCCAACAAAGAAGAAACTTGATCTTTACTTCGAAATAAGATAGTCCATGTGGCTCTAGTAAAATCATCAACTAGAGTTAACATATATTTGCACCCAGTAAGAGAAACATGTTGATAGGGACCCCAACAATCCACATGTAAAAGAGCAAAATTGAAAGTAGTAGAGATACTACTATTTGGAAAAGAAGCTCTATGTTGTTTGGATTTAAAACAAACATTACAATTCAAAACAGGTGCAAGACTAGTTAATCCAGGGAAATGACCAAGTTTAGTAGAAGATGCATGACCTAAACGTTGATGCCACAACATTGCATTGGTACAGTCATGATTAACTGAAACAGGTACATTATTTGTAACACATGCTATATCACTAGAATGAAAAGAAGACTGTGTGACCTAGTATAAGTTGTGCTGCTTGTAACCCTTAGCTAACACAGAATTAGTTGTTGTGTCCTGCAGTAAACAACACTCATCAGTGAAAAGAAATCGAAGCTTCTTGTTTTGTAGTAGTTGCCCTACTGAGAGGAGATTGTATTGAAAATTGTCTATTAATAAGACTTCCTCAAGTACAACTTCCGGATGAAAAACTACAGTGCCAACTTGCTTGACAACTGCTGTAGAGCCATCAGGGAGATACACCTTCCTTGGCTTGAGTAAATACCTCACTTTGCTGAGGTTATGCACAGAATAAGTCATGTGTGCAGTGGCTCCGGAATCCACCACCCATGGAACATTATCGCAACTACTAACTTGAAAAGCAGAATGAGAAGTACCTGACAATGAGGCAAAAGCAGAAAAATCGCCAGATTTATGAGTTGAACTACTTCTCTTCTTGTCTTTTAAGTACTTCTGAATTTCAGCTTGAACAATCTTCTGCATATCTTGAGTTAATTGAGTTGTAGTTTCAGCATCATCATCGGACTCAGAATTATCAAGTGATGTACAATGTGTGCCTTGTATCAGTAAAGCCTTGGAGGAAGATCCTGCTCCAGAACCAGCCGACACAATGCGTTTTGTCCCTTTCCACCACTCAGGATATCCATGAATACGGAAGCAAGTGCTCTTATCGTGTCTGTTTGTCTTGCAAATATCACAGTAATGAGTTGTACCATCCTTTGTTGCTTTAGAAGTAGTGGTGTTCTTGGAAGAGGAACCAGAATGATTTGCTTTGGATCCAGAATTAGAGAAATGTGCAAAATCACTTACTTCTGCTGGTGTGACTTCCTTCTGTTTTTCAATACGAAATAGCATTGAACAAGCCTTGTTTACTGTAGGTAAAGGATCCATGAGTAATATCTGGTTTCTGACATGCTCATAGTCCACATTGAGACCACACAAAAACTGCATCAATTTATCCTCTTCACACAAACTCTGCACAATAAGCCTTGCTTCTCCACAGGTACAATTAGTGACAGGCTTCAACACAGCTATCTCATCCTAGAGTCTTTTCAATTTATTGAAAAATACTGTAATTGTCATTTGAGCCTGTGAAATAGTATTCAATTCCTTTCTGAGATGAAAGTATAAGTGTCCATCATGTTCACCGTACCTGTGCTCCAATTCTTTCCATAAATCCCTAGCAGTTGGTGCAAAAAGGAAAGTATCTCCTAATTCTTTTGACATGGAATTGATAAGCCAAGAGAAAACTAGGTTATCATTTTGCAGCCAATTTTCATACTCATCAATGTCAGATTCATTTGGAATAGTTTGATCCTTTAACACAAAATTAGTGCGCTTCTTAACATGTAAAGCTATCAACATTGATCTACGCCAGGAGATATAGTTTTTTCCAATTAAAGGATTATTGACTAAAACTGAACCTGGATTATCAGCAGTTCTGATCGATTGAAAATTGCTTCCTCTGTTTCGTATCACATCACTGTTACGATCGCCTCTGAAAATGCTACTGTGATTTGTATCGCGATTCCGATTTGGAATGCGATTTGCATTCTTATTCCGATCTTGAGAACCGCTGCCGCTATGGTTTCCTCTGGATCGATTTGCATCTGGATCTTCATTTAAGCTCTCCAAATGCTGCGATATTTCTTCATCACTTTGAGTATCTGATGAAACTTCTTCTTCAATAATGACTTCATCGTTTTCATCTCGTAGTACATCTGCATATGATTGCGTTTTCTTCTTCTTTGTCATTTTTGGGAGATGGATCTATTTTTGACGCTTTGCTCTGATACCATGTAAAGTAAATGAAAGAAGAAAACAATGCTCTTTTTATTTATATTTTGTAACTAATACAGAATGAGGTATGTGTATTTATACTGTTTTGCATACTCAACAGTGTACAAAAGTAATTTGTCCACATCAGCTAATTATAATTCTAACATGTATGCTATGATACGACATGCCCTGCATCGTAAATGTGTTGTAAGTATAATTTTCACATTTTACTGTTTCAAGTTGTAGTGACTCTGTATGACCTTTTCTATTTTTGTCATAAGACCTTGCTAACCTTGCTTCCACCACCACACTATGACATCAATACTCCAATTTAGGGAATTATTATTAGAAGCAACAAGTTGCTTTGAATTAGCAGGTTTCTCTAACTCATGAGGCATTGGATCAAGTGGACATTATGCGCCAAGAGTTGGCTAGTGCGAAGATGGAAATAGAGGCTGCTAAGAAAGCCAAAGTCGAAGCGTAAAAAAAGTGAAAAGCTCGTCCTTCAGATAGCCAAGGATGTAACTAATATGGAGGGAACCATCCGCCAGCGAGATACCACTATTCATACTCATTTGTCCGCTCTCAAGGCTTTAGAGAATTGACCTCCAAAAGAGCAGAAATGAGTCAGCCAACTATTTGAAGGCTCGAGAGAAGTTTGAGGGAGATATATACAAATTTAGAGATCAGGTAATTGAGCTTGAAAATGAGCTAACCCATGAGAAAGAAGAAACTGCCTCTAAAAAGGCAAAGGTTTCTTTGCTGACAAGATTTTCAGCTTGTCAAAAATTCTTCTTCCCTACAAGATAAAGTAGATCTTTTTGGAGGTAGAATCAAAGATCGCTAATGTTGACATAAGCTATAAAGTCTCTGATTTCAAAAAGGAAGTGTCTTTGGCAATGGTTCCATTATAAAAGAAACTGCTAATCTTGGCTTCATGCGATACCTACAGAGTTCACTTCTTACGTTATTTGAGAATTCATTTTCTCGAAGTCGATTTTACATATTGGGATAATATTCTCCCTCCAAAAGAGGATGATGTGACTGTTGATGAAATTCCTAATGAAGGAGAGTTTCCGGAGCCTTCTTAGTGCCATTTGTCATTCATTGTGCTTTGTAAAATTTTGCTTATATAATGTGGATGCTTTTTTTTATGGATGTTTATTGACAAAGCATTTCAATCCATTTACATTTTTATATAATTTTGTGTTGCATGAATATTATAAAGGTTCAATGTCTTTTTTTTTTAAGTATGTATTGACTTTATGATTGTGATTAGAATCCTTGTAACATGCATAAGATTAATCTTTAGTATAATAAGAAAGGATTATAAGTATCTCTTCTCTTTTAGATCTTTCTCTCTCTTTTAGATCTATCTTCTCTTTTTCAGATCTGTCTTCTCTCTCTCAGATCTGTTGTCATGGTGAAGAATTTTTATGAAGATGGAGAATTTTGAGATCTATCTTCTCTCTCTCAGATCTATTTCTCTCTTTTAGATCTTTTTTCTCTCTTTTAGATCTATCTTCTCTCTCTCAGATCTATTTCTCTCTTTTAGATCCTTTTCTCTCTTTTAGATCTTTTTCTCTCTTTTAGATCTATATCTCCTCTCTCTCTCTCTCTCTCTCGGCTAGGGTTCATGGTAAAGCGTGTTAGGGATAGATCTAGGGAGAGGGGGACTGTGGTCGGCAAGGGGGGGTCGGATCTGGAGGGGATTTGCGGCAAGGAAGGGGGCGGCGGCCTGGTGGTTTGGGGCGAGAAGGGTGAGGCAGGTTTTATTGGTGGCGAGCGTGCGCCTGGTGTAGATCGGGGCGGGGCGCTTGGCGGGATGGAGGCAGGGGAATCCAGGGGCGTCGGTAGGGATCTCGTGGGTATGGATGGTGCATCGCCAGGGTTCTCGCGGGCGCCGCCCGTGCGGCTGGGGACGGATCTTTGCGATCCACAGGCGACAGATTCCGCAAGGTTGTCGCGGCTGGGTGCGGATCAATGGGAGATACGGGCGGCTGGGTTTTCTGATGCCAGGGGTAAGGCTCCCCCAATCTCGGGGGGAGAAGTGGGGCGGGGGGTGCCTGGCGCAGGGCTATGCGCCGATAGTGCCGGGCACTGCCCGCTCCTCGGCCGGGCAGTGGGCTGGGGCTGTCGGCGCAGTGCCTTGCGTGGGATCCTCTCCTCCGGGCTATGAGGGGCAGGCAGGGGCTACGACGGGGAGGCAGGCTGCCTCGGGTCTGGATGTTTCTAATAATTCGGGAAGGGTGGGTGTTGTAGGAGTAGCTCATAGGAAGACGGTCTCCCCCAGACCTAGGGTTCAGATGAGCGAGATTGGTAAAAACTCTTGGAAGGACACGGTCATGGGGGTGGCTGAGGAAGAGCCGGTTTTAGAGGAAGTTTTAATGGTGGGAGATTCTAATGATATGTTCTCGGATTCTGATGAGGAAGATAATGGCCAGGAGGATCCTCTCTGTCCGGTCATTAGACTTTCCGCTGCAGAGAAGCGTGAGCTTAGAGAGAAGTGGAAGGTGTCTTTGATTGTTACTGTCCTGGGTAAGCGAATTAGTTTTAACTATTTTGCCCAAATAATACAAGCGCAGTGGGCAAGGAAAGGTAAAGTCAGTATTACTGACCTGGAAAATGACTACTATGTCATTAAATTTACCAGGGTTGAGGATTATAATTCGGTTATCAAGGGAGGCCCATATATCATTTCCAATTATGTTTTGGCCTTAAGGCCTTGGGTTCCTAATTTTAATCCTCATGACTGTTCGGTTAACAGGATCTTGACTTGGGTAAGATTCCCGGGCCTTCCCATTGAGTACTACAGTGAAAACTTTCTGAGTAAAATAAGAGGTTTGGTTGGTAAGGTCCACCATGTGGACAAGACTACAATTGGGGCCATTAGGGGTAAGTTTGCTAGGGTATGTATAGATGTTGATCTAGCTAAACCTTTACTTTCAAAGTTCTGTGTTCAGGATAAAGTGTTCTTTATTGAGTATGAAGGTTTACATAACATCTGTTATGATTGTGGCATGTATGGTCATTCTCAGGAGGGTTGCCCTAAAAGGGAGATGGTTGTTATAGAGAGGGTTGAGAGTAGTGTGCGGATTACTGGAGGGAACCATGGGTATGAAGGGAACTTTGGTCCCTAGATGGTGGCAAAGAGGCCCGCTAGACGTAGGAATCAACCTGCAGTGGTTCACAATCGTCCTCCTGATATCAACACAAATTCTAAGTCCTTTTCTCCTAAAGCTACTATTATTCCAAATGTCAAGGAGAAGCCTGTCCTCAAAGCTAGAAAGGAGGCTAGGGTTTCTTCAATAGCCTTGCCTGGGTCCAGATTTGGGGCCCTGATGATTGAGGAAGTTCAAGAGTCGGACCAAGATGAGAATCATATGGATCAGAGTATTCCAGGATTGGAGTCTGTAGATCCAGCCGAGAAGGTGGTTGAATCTGTGAACCCGCTTTTTGTCTCTAAGGATGAAGCCCAGGGGGGGACCCCCTGACCCTTGCAGCTAGAAGGATGAAGAAATCAAATGAGGTTAGTATTCCTGTTCCTGGTATTGATCCTGGGATTGGGAAATCTATGGGAGTTAACAAAACTAATATGAAAACGCTTAAAGGAAAACAAAAAAGTGGCCTTAACACTTTGGCGTTTCCAGATAAGAGGGGGCCTGTGGGTACCTCGGTAAGGCTCTCAGGAGCCCCTAGTAAATACCTGGCTTAGGGTAGGGGTGTGGTCAGTTGTCCTCCTTTCTATGGATTTGTTATTTTGGAATGTTAGGGGTGCGGCTAGCAAGGCTACCCGTATCCATATTAATGATCTTATTAAGCAGTTTAATCCATCTTGTTTTGCTCTTTTGGAAACTAAGATTAGTGGTGAGAAAGCAGATGAGGTGGTTAAGAAGTTTAAGAACTGGCACTGTGTTAGATCGGAGGCAACTGGCCGGGCTGGGGGGATTTGGCTTTTTTGGAGGCCATATCGGATTCATTTTGATATTCTTAGCATGGATAAGCAGTTCATTCATTGTAAAGTGAGTATTTCCGGCAATACTCCCTTTTTTATTACCCTTGTGTATGCTGACCCTATCTTGTCTAATCGAAAACGGCTCTGGGAGGTTCTCTATTCTATGAGTGTCATCATTTCCGAGCCCTGGTTTGTGGCGGGTGACTTTAATGATATCGCCTTTATGAGTGATCAGAGAGGGGGATCCAATCATTATGTTAATCGCTGTCTGCATCACAAGAATAGTATGGATTTATGTGGGCTTTCCGATCTGGGGGCTTCTGGTCATAAATTCACTTGGAAGCGTAATAATACTTTTGTTCGATTGGACAAAGTCTATGCTAATGTTTTAGCTCTAACTTCCTTCCCCGAGTGCTCTGTGTTGAACCTCCCGTCCCGTCATTCAGATCATTGTCCTATTTTGTTTAGACTTTTGAGAGGTAAGCATCCTAAGGGTAAGAGACCGTTCCGATATCAGTTGGCTTGGGAGTCCCATCTTAAGTTTAAAGAGTTCGTTCATGAGAGTTGGAGACCTCATTCGTATGTACTGCAAGCTGCTGAAGGGTTCAGGAATAAGGTGCAGGGGTGAAATAGGAATGTGTTTGGGCATATTATCAGAAGGAAGAACAAGTTATTAAAGAGGATGGAGGGCATTCAACGCAGGTTGGAGGGGAGGTTTGATCATAGCCTTGAGGGCCTCCTCAGAACCCTTCAGAAGGAGCTGGAGGCTGTGCTTAGGCAGGAGGAGTTCCTTTGGTTCCAGAAGTCTCGGAAGTCCTGGATTAGAGATGGGGATCGTAATACCAAATACTTCCATCTCTCTACCCTGATCAGAAGGCAGAGAAATAGAATTGAGGCCATTAAGGATTCTAATGGTGATTGGGTTTATGAAGATGAGGTTATTCGGAACTTAGCCCTGGATTTTATACAGAGAGCTGTTCAAAGAGGAACCTGTTCTTTTGGAGAGGGCTCACTCTATTGCTACTTTTCCTTTAATCAGTGAGGATTGTAGTCAGGAGGCCTTTCAACCTATTTCCCAAAAAGAGATTGACCAAGCTATCTTCAGCATTGGGGCTTCTAAAGCTCCTGGGGGTGTTCAGTGGTTCGAAGGATAGGGTCTGATTCCTAAGATTGATAAGCCTTCTTCCTTTTTGCATATGAGACCTATCAGTCTTTGTAATGTTCTTTACAAAACTGTTACAAAGATTGTGGCTAATAGAATCTGTGGCATTCTTCCTGCGATCATTTGTCAGAATCAGGGTAGCTTTGTGCCTGGTAGACAAATGATGGATAATGTGGTGATCGCCCAATAGATGGTCCACACGATTCTCACTGGCCGCCTCACGTTAATTCAATCTGTTAATTGTGCTGCTCCCAATCACATCATGCAGGCTTGTAAGCTTCCGGATCCTGTGCTTAATGATCTTGACAAGATTAACCGTAGGTTCCTGTGGGGGGAAGCTGCGGAGGGCAGGAAGATCCATCTTGTGCCTTGGAGTGAGGTTTGCCAGCCTAAAGATTCTGGGGGTCTGGGTATTAGGAAAGCAAAGGACAATAATAAAGTTTTATTAATGAAACTCCTTTGGCGTATGTGGCAAAACCCCTCCTCTCTTTGGGTTCGCCTCCTTTGTGGTAAGTATCGGAAAGACAAAATCTTCGGGGGCCCGAAAGAGAGAGTTGCTAATTGTTCCTTCCTCTGGAAAGGACTTAGTGCTGTGTTTGATGAGTTCTGCTCGGGAGTTGGCTTGGAGGTGGGGAATGGTAAGTCCATTAGTTTCTGGTTTGATAACTGGATTGGGGATAAACCGTTAATTCAGGTGTGTTCTTCCCCCCCCGCCTAGTGATATACGCAACTCGAGGATTGCCGATGTGGTTGACTCGGAAGGGGACTGGATCTGGTCAAAGTTTGATACTTTCTTTAGCCTTGAGACTCTCCTTAGAATGCGGGGAGTGAAGGTGAGTAATCAAGAGAAAGACGTGGATAGGCACTGTTGGGCGCTCACTAACAATGGAGTTTATTCTTGCAAATCGACCTTTGAAGCTTTCTCTCTCTTTAGATCTGATCCTCCCTCGGATGTGTGGAAGTCGATTTGGACCCTTAAAGTTCCTTTCCGTATTAGGAGTTTCCTGTGGCTGGGCGTTAAGGACATGCTTCTTACTAATTCGGATAGGCACAGAAGGCACTTGGCTGATTCTAGAGCTTGCAGTAGATGTAGAGGCCATGTTGAGACTTTGTGCCATGCTCTTAGAGATTGCTCTAATAGTAAAGAGGTTTGGAGGAAGATTCTCCCACACCATATTTTCTCTTCCTTCATGGCACATTCTGAGGTCGACTGGTTCTTTGATGGTGTTAGAGGAAAGTTGCTTCCATACATGGAGCATGGTGACATTTTCTTTGCTATTATCTGTCACCAAGTTTGGAAATGGAGAAACGAGGAGATTTTTGGAGATAAAACTGTTTTTATGACAAACTTCGATGATTTCTTCTCGAAAAAACTTTTCTCTATTATCGATAGTTTCAAAAGAGAGTCCCTTGCCAGAGCCTCTCAGTGTTGTGATGTCCATCTCGTGGGATGGAGCAGGCCAAGAGAGGGGGTTGTGAAGCTGAATACTGATGGTTTCTGCCTCAGTAACGGTAAGATTGCGGCTGGAGGTGTGCTTAGAGATGCAGGGGGCGCATGGCTTTCTGGGTTCTCCCAAAATTTAGGGTTGGGTTCTTCCTTTTCTGCGGAGCTCTGGGCTATTCTTACTGGAATCAATCTTGCTAAAAGGCTGGGTGTTAAGAGGCTCTCTGTGGAGTCTGATAATTTGGAAGCAATCAAAATGATTTCTGAAAATCATTCTATGGGTCTTAACAGTCGCAACCTCATCAAAGCTATTAAAAGGCTTTGCTCCTCCTTTGAGTTCGTAGAGTTCAGACACATTTTTAGAGAGCAGAATCGTGTTGCTGATCGCTTGGCGGCGGCGGGCCATGAAGGGACGTTAGGCGTTACTACCCTTTCTGTTTCCCCTAGTTTCATCGCTCCTCTTCTCTTAGAAGATAGAATTGGGGTTAGCTTCCCTAGGCTAATTCCTGGGTAGTTTGTTGTTGTTCGTTTTTCTTTTCCTTTTCTACCAAAAAAAAGAAAGGATTCTAAGTAAGAACTTGAAAAAAAGACGAAACTTTTCATTACTTTCGACTGCCAAAGGACATGATTTACAATTTTTGCTTACTATCGAAAGGTAGTGTTACATACTTAACTAATTATTGGTAGTATTTTCGCAAAGCTACATCATTCCAAGTTCGGGGAATGGATTTTCTTGAAAGCTCCCGAAGCCTATAGGTGTGTGTGTTAACACATTCAGGAATTTGAAATAGACCTTCCCTATTGAGGCCTAACTTCCTTTTGTCAGTTCTGGATTGGAAAGTTTTGGTATTTCAGAGAACAATGTCTCCTTCAAAACATTGCCCTGGCGGGACTCTTTTATCATGAGTTTCTTTCATCTTTTGCTTATAAGCAACCATTTTTATCGCTGCTTGATCTATCTTTTCTTCAAGAAGGTTTAGCTTCTGACGCATACAACTATCATTGCCAGCTTCAGAATAGATAGTTTTTCTTTGACTAATTGCTCCAATTTCTACAGGAACACAAAGCTTTGACTTCATATGCGAGTGCAAATGGTTTTTCTCTTATGGCCGTTCTTAGATCTGTTCGATATGCCCATAGAACATTTTGAAGTTCATCCACCCAAGAGCCCTCCAATTTTTCTAGCCTCTTCTTCAACTGCACAATTATTCTGTTAGTCACCTTTATCATACTGTTAGTTTGTGGATGAGCTACAAAAGTAAACTGAAGCTCGATGTGCATATTTTCATAGTATGTCTGGAAGGCTTTGCAGTCAAATTGCTTGCCATTATTAGTGATGATAGTGTGTGGAATTTTGAACCTGCATAAAATTATATTTTCAACAAATGAGATAATTTGTGAGGAGGCGATAGCACAGTCAGCTTCAGCTTCGACCCATTTTGTAAAGTGATATACAACCACAATCAATAACTTCTCAAAACCTTTGGCTTTTGGGAAAGCTTCCACTATGTCAATTCCCCATGTTACGAAGGGCCAATTAGGTGCATAATGAGCCACATCTTAGGCCAGTAGAAACGTTGCAATTGTGCCTTCCTTGCCAAAGCATCTTTACCTTTATGTGCTCCACAAATTCCCTCATGAATCTCCTACAAGATTTATTTAGCTTCATCAAAGCCAACACACTTTAACCAAGGCCGATCAAAGGACTTTCGGTAAAGTGTGTTGTTACTGACCAAATATCTGCCTCATTTCCTAACCACCTAGATTTGTTCATTACCATCTTCCGGTAATGTTCCTGCAGTGAGATAAGAATATATATGATAATACCATTCTTTTGGGATGTAAATTACCAGGACCTCCCTTTGCTAGATACTAGCAAAAGTAATTCTCTCGATTCAGCATGAACAAATACGAGACCTGTGAGCACATAATTTTTCCGTCCCTAATGATGAGTCTATGTTACTTGCTTGCAATTTTGTATAGGTGGGCTTTACGTCACATTGTACAGGAATGCAAACTAGGACTCGGAACTTATTTTCTCTTTTTGATAATTTACTCAAGCTATCAAAATGATTATCATTTCATTATATAAAAATTATGTTTCTGCCACCTTAGTACCCGATCGGGGACCCTGTCACCGAACAGCAACCATTGGCAGTTTTCAGACAGTTTTTAATTCAAATCAGACGATTTCTTGCCCCAAAACAGATATATCTAGTTTGGAAAACCGTCCAAAAGGGGACAAAATAGAAAAGAAGCAAAAAAGAAAGGTTTTGAGAAAGAAAATAGTGAAAAAAGAGTGAAATTGAGTGAAAATAATAGATAATACACAAGATTCAACAATTTTTTTTACCACATTTTGAGAGTGCAAACACAATCCTTGGTTTATATAGTAAAAAACACGTCTTCTACAAACTTTTTGACTATACATTAATTATTTCAGTGACTACACTTCTTAGAATTGAGATTCGTGTAAAAAACTTTCATATTTGGTGCCATTTGGTCCAAGTGTATTTGAAATTACAATTTTCTGATCTTGCCAAGTCACTTTTACTCGGGTTTGCGTTACTGCTTCAAATTCTTGTTTCGTATACGTCGGCCTACCACGCGTAACAAACTAGGAAAACTTCCAAAAGGTAACTTATGAAGGGTTTTAAAAAGCCTTTTCCTAGAATTTGCAATCTGTTTATTATTATTTTCGTGTTTTTTGGGTTTCTACTTGAAGAAGGCAATCTACCGTTTGTGGTAGGTCCCTGATCGGAGATTTAGTCCCCGATCGGCAACCCTTGTCCCCGATCGGACACTTTGTGCCAGATCGGTGACATGAACCAGATAGATAGAATTCTATCTGAAATTCGGGTAGGATAGATTCTGTCTCATCGGTAAGTTTATTATTTTTATTTATACAACATAAAATCAATCTCGGGATAATAAGGGTATTTTGGTCCTTTTAAGTATGTTAAATCAATTAAAATTTTAACCTAGGTTGTGCCTTAACTACATGCTTTGAGTTAGATCTTAGGCTTGATTGAGTCCTAATTGATCGAGTCCGACGTCGTAGTTAAAACCGAAAGATGTGTCCCAATGTCCCGCAACTTACGTTTATTGTCTTGCAGGTTTAATAGATTTATTTCATAGGACTAGAACTGATGTAAAAGGGTGCTTGCACCATTTGTATCGCTCTTGCACCATTTGTATCGTGATGTAATATATTTTTATCATTTCAGTATTTATTTATCGCTTTCGAACGTAAAACGATATTTAAATGAAATTGATTAGAATATAAATGTTATTTTAATAAAAGACAAGTATATGCGTTTATTAATCAGACACTTTAAATGTTTAAGTCAAGAACCTAACTCTGAAGAGGTGGCATGTTGTGAGCCCGTGTGCCATCTAATCTTTTTACATGTTCCCGAACATTAAAACTCGGGTGGCGACTCTTGATAAGTGTATATTTTAGTAGTAAAATCCCCACTTTAGTGATAAATTGTTTAGGTGAATTGGTTACCATTTGGGCTATTATGCTTGTTTTGTGTATTATACCTCTAGAGGGACTAATTATGAAGAAAGGAGCTGAATTGGGGCTATTTGGAGCTAATTTGGCTAAAGATAAAATCTGGAAGTCTGGTTGGAGATGAGGGAACTCCCAATATGGCACAAAATTCTTCATAATTAGGGCAAAGGTCTTGAGTTGTAAACCTAAAGACATAGGCAGACTCGTCCCAGAAACCCATCGCATCATTCAAGAAATCCTCGTTCAAGCTCAACGAAATGTAGTATTGGAGATTTCACATATAGAGTGGAATATGTGTATTGTACTCAGCTTTCGAAACAATTCGCCCATAGTTGTAGAATTGCTTTTGAGATCCCTGCATATTTGGATCAACAACAAATTATATTTAGTTCGTATGATAACAAAAGTGTTAGACATTAGACAAGTATGGAAAACAAGCAACTAATGTACTCACAATAAAATATAAAGTTGATGTTTTTATTGTCCTAGTGCAATGGTTACATCCTAATCCTATCATATAGTCCTCCTCGAAGCCTCTGGCCTCCTCAGCATCATATCCGCCATATCGACGCTGCATAGTGTGGAGCTGTGATCGCACACTCGCCAACTCAGCTTGACCTCTTAGGGCCTACTCTGTCCTCAACATATCTTGATCTCTCCTCGACAGAGCATCCTGCATTTTGCATAGATAGCAGTTATGAATATGTAGACACATGCATTCATGCATACATTTGCTAACATTTTAAACATGCTTACCGAGAACAAGACGTTATTTGCTTTGAATTAGTACCAAAACTACGGTTTCTTAAGTTTTGCCAAAAATTTAAAAACATTTTTTTGAATACCGATTTTTTTTACTAAGTACATTTTTTTGTTCTGGTATTTTTTGCTTTGATAATCTGTTTTGGCAATATATTTCCAAACTTTTCTAATATCATTTGTTGTTTAAGATGCCACTAAGGAAAAATACAGGTCGAGAACTACCCATTCTGGAGTCTGATGAAAATCAGAATAGGGGTCAAGATGAAAACGTTGACGCAAATGTACCCGAGGGTTACGTTGCCGAGACCATGAGCCACTTGGAAGACGTTCATCGGACGTCAATGCCACAACCGGACTTTAACGCATTTTTTGCGAGACAAGAGGCCCATATGCGCAACTTAGAAAGACTTGTAGCCGAGATGGTTCAAGCTTGTAAACAACCCAATTTAGAAAACAGGATTAATAATCTCACCGATGAGATGAATAGGATCCCGGATAGGTGTGCTGAAATTTATGCTAGAAATTTGAATTCTCACAATGTTTTAGATAACACGAGGGAAGGCACTCCCCAAGGCGACCGATATAGGCCAGCGTCTAGTCGGGAGGAAAACATGAGATTCCATGAGCAAGGAGATCGAAAAACCTCAGAACAATTTTCAATACCCCCAAATGCGCCTCATTTCAGGTCAAACATCGGACCTAATACCCACTCGGAGCACTATGGTGACAACAACGTCCGTGGTTCGGGGGGCACGTGGAGAAATCAAGACCGTGATCATACCCGCGAATATACTCGTGAAAATATTCATGAGAATTCCTGTGATAATAATAACATATCTCGTATTTCAGGTGTGAGGAGAGAAATATGTAATGAAGCGGAGGATAGGCAACATATTCGGAACATCGTGCAAGAAATTTATGGACCTACGGTCCGTGAAGTGTACCGCCCGGAGTTTCAGAAAGCCTACCCTAGGGAATAGGACCAACGATACCCATTTCCTCATAATTTTAGAATTCCAGATTTTTCTTTATTTTCAGGTGAAAGTGGACAATCTACCGTTGAGCACGTTGCCCGATTTTCATTCCAATGCAGCGGGATTAGTGCGAAGCAAGACTTCGATATGCTTCGTTTACGTTTATTCCCTGGATCACTAACTGGACCAGCTTTCACATGGTATACGACATTACAACCTGAGAAGCTGGGGTCGCATGGAACAATTATTTCATGCTCAGTTCTATCGAACTGAGCGCGAGGTATGTGTCGCCGAACTATCTCGTATGGTTCAGCGCTCAGGTGAGTCCGTTGAAAGTTTTATTAATCGTTTCAAGAAAATGAGGCATAGATGTCGAGTTAATATTCTTGAAATCGAGTTTGTTAAAATTGCTCAACGTGGCTTAGAGTTTGAAAATAGGAAGAAATTCTAGGGCATTGATTTTTGTGATTATTACGAACTTGTTGCTAAAGTGTCAGAATATGAAGAATTAATGCGCGAGGATAATCGTAGGAAGAAAAACTCTGTAGGTAGTTACCATCAGGATATAGAAACCAATGAGGCACATGAGGTAGCTATAGCTGAACTAACCAGAACAGGATCCCGCGTTTGTCTAATGCTAGCAAAAAGTCCAAAAGCTCCCGAAGTGGTTAGACGAAATACAAATGTGCAATACACATTTGATGTTTCTAAAACCGAGGAACTTTTTTAGTATTTGCTAAAGGAAGGTTTCATCACCTTACCTCATGGACATATTATTCCGTCTAGAGATGACACCCATGGAAAAACTTATTGTAAATATCATGATAGTTGGAGCCACGACATACAATCTTGCCTTGTTTTTAAGAATGCGGTGCAGGATAGAATAAACAAAGGCGTGCTTAAATTTCCTGAAAAGAAAGAGAGCATGTTGATTGATGAGGATCCATTTCCAGCCGCTACAATGATAAATGCAACTTCCATCGAGATGCCACCTCCTAAGCGTAATGTCCATAGCAACACCTAGAGTCAGAGAAAAGGGCGCCCCGACCATCCAAAGACAAAACAAATTTGGGTATCAAAGGGTACTTTTCCAACCGCCAAGGAGAAAGAAAAGCTATGGAGAGAACGAAAGCCAATAAATAAAAATAAAAGTGGCACAAACCAAGGTCGATCACGCTTCGTTACTCCAACGGTGCAAGTTCCCCTCGAAAAATGGTTCATCAAACGACATAAAAAATTTCCACCACTTCTCTCAAAAAATGCAAAAAGAAGAATAAGAAAGAGAGAGGCAGAAAAAAGAAGGAAAAATGAAATGGAGTTGTCTAGTGTCGATTCTAGTAACGTTTTGAAAGAAAAAATAAAAGAAAAGAAAAAAGTGGAAATTCGTGTCAGAGATTTTTTGATCCAAGTTGGAGGTGCTGCTACTTCTCTAATTTTACCAATAAATTTCAGAAGTGAAGATACAAAGGAGGAAAGAAATAAAGTCCAAGAAGAACGACGAAGTGGTGTTATAATAAAATCTTCGTTAGAAGATCGGATGAATCGGGTTTATTTTGACAAACCCACTCTGAAGATGACACACCATATTAAGCCATTATACATCAAAGCACACATTGATGGCAAGCCTTTATCGAGAGTTCTAGTTCACAATGGTTCAACCGTTAACATTATGCCATTAAAGATGGCACTAGCTCTCGAGAAATCCGTAGGCGACATAATGACGTCAGAAATTTCCGTCTCAGCTTTTACCGGTGAAATTGCTAAAACCTATGGGGTTTTATCTGTGCAACTTTCCATCGGTACCCAAACCACTACGACGACATTTTTTGTTGTGAGCTCTATAGCAAGTTATCAAGCTTTGCTCGGTCGATATTGGATTTACTCTAACTCATGCATTCCGTCATCTTTGCACCAACTTTTACTACTTTAGAAAGGGGATGACGTTGAGGTGATTCGGGAAAATGAAAAACCTATTGAGACACATTTGGATATGGTGGAGTCTCGATTATACGAAGATAGCATTGGTCCAATCAAGATCAAGACTAACGGAAAAAGCAAGTCATGCGCCAATCAAGTGAAGAGTATCTTCAAGACGAGCACCATTGTGTCTTACCATAGGCCGGTTAGCAATGAACCTCTCATCGAAGAGGTTTAATGATTTTGTCACAGCCGAAGGACAAATCGGTAGCATCAGCCGCTGTAGGAAAAATAAAGTTGCATAAGCGTGCTTAGAGGTAATAAAACATCCATTTCAAAAAAAAAAGTGCAAAAAACGAAATGATAAAAGACATAAATGAAAAGAAAATAAAAATGAAGAAAAACAATAAAAGTCCGTCTACATGTGTCAAAAAATTAAAAAAGAATAAAAGAGCTGCGAGATATAAAAAAAGCAATCGAGACAAAGAAGCTCAGTGTAGCCTTTTCCACCCGATCCGTCGTCCACTCGCTTAGTTTTGTCCCCATCAAATACGAGACAACAACATATGCAGCACTGATGGGATCCAAGCTCGAAGACGTCGGGGGGTGGGGGGGCAGGTTCCGTCATGTACGATATATCCATATCATCAAATGGATTCTCAACTCCAAGCTCAAGAGGTTCAAGACGAATATTAGCCAATCATGATTCTTGAGAAAAAGAAGTGGAAATTCAATTTATTTCCGCCAATGAATAGCTCAAAGAAGTTTATTAACAACGAAAGTGAAGTCGCGAATTCATAGACGGAGTTAAACCAATTTCAGCAAGCAACAAATCTATATGGATATAAATCGGATTCAACTTCAACATTATTCAGGAATAAGCTCAACTCAATATCAATTTTTATACAATTTAAATAAAATAGCAGCAGAGAGAAGAAAAAACAGATTGCAAATTGATCCTAGTTACGAAGGAAAATAAAGGCAGCCACGAGCATTTTCAGCATCAACAAACATGGCGTGAGTGATGCAAATTTCAGCAGCAGCGAAGCATATCGGTCAAAGTCGAAGCAAGCAAAAATTGAGATTGCAATATCAGAAAATGCAGCAGCAGATGAGCATGTCTTGTAATTCAAAGAAAAATTTAGCAAGTCATCCAGCAATTCCATCACACACCGTCAATTTCATACAAAATTTACATCGATGATCTTTACTTTCTTTCTGAGCCATGAACCAGCAGAAATCATGTGTGAAAATGGCGAGGAAGTTGCAAAGAACACAATTTCAGCTTCAACAAAATCGGTACTGACGGGTAAAAAAAATTTAATAAAAGACTTTTATGTGTAAAATTCATTTTCAAATCTTTTACACATAAAATAGGGGGCAATTGTTGGGGCTAATTAAATTTTTTGTGTTTTAACATAGGTTATAATTTTTACTCTATAGTTATTTTATTTTAATTAAATTCATTTTGCAATAAAATAAAAATGTGATAAAAAAAATAATGTCAAAAGATTATTATAAAAAGAAAAAAAATAAAAAGAAAAGAAAAAAAATAATAAAAATTAGGGGTAAATTTGCACCATTTTTCAGTAACCCGTCCAGCAACTTCGACAATGAAAACAGACTCCGAAACAGCAAGATATCAGACAGTTATTATTTTTTTCAGAAAGTTCGGGATGTTAGCTTTCCGGAATGTAAAAAACGGAGCTAAAACGAAGCCGGTAGAATTTTTTTCAAAGAGAAGCAGTGCTAAAAAACGGGTTTGAATATGTCTACCTATTTGAGGAACGTATTTCACGGCATTACCTCCATTTTTCCAACTCCCAACTCAGCCATTTTCTTTCTTCAACTTATGGGAGGGTAATGGGATCATGGGTGAGAAGTTTAAGGGCCATTAACATGGGATTTATTACTCAAAATCCTATAAATAGAGCTCAACTCTTTCATTCCAATCACCACTCAAAATCAATCAAACACAGAAAACTCAATTTTTCTCTCAAATTCTCTGCCAAAATCGGCCTAATTATCAATCCTTAGATTCGTAGAAATCGTTCTTTAGCATCTAATTAGTCTAAACAAGGTTTCGATTCCCAGAATTAGTTCTTTAATCTTAGTTCCTCAGAAAAGCTTCCGATTTTCAGAAACTTCAAATCCGAAATTCTCTTAGTTTAATCAACCAATTCTCAAATTGTTTTTTACAATCTCTTAGTTAAGTCAGTAAAATCATTACCCAATTCTCGGTTCAAGGTTTCTTAGTCTAAATCAAATTTCACCATTGTTATATTTTTCAAAGTTTCAATCATTACCCGAAAAGGGAGACTCAAGCAAAAATTAGGGAAAAAGATGAATGCATCAACTCCTATTAAAAGTGAGAACACCTCGATACGACCTCATCAAAACTGAAACCTTACCCATAGATCTTTAGGTTTCGAACCTATTCTCACCCTCATCATTTGATCCCCTCCGAGACGACCCAAGATATCATTCCTTGATCCTTAAAATACCAAAATGCCTCGAGCCTATAAAAGGGAATATGTCAGATCATCTCATCCACACATGCAGAGTCCACACATACATCTATCAATATATCCGCACAGAGTAAAGCAAGTATGTAACTCATAAATACATTCAAACACATGTACATTCACACATATATACACACATAAGTGTTTACATGCATCCATATATTAGACTACATCTACTCATCTATAAGCATCACTACACTTCATCCTAAATAAAAGTAAGTCTAACAGCCACCCTCGCAAGAGGCATGATTTGTTCTCTCTATGCAGAAAATCCAATCTGAACAAACACAGTCTATCTAGCAATAACCCCAGTCAACTCTATAGACAACAATCTATAAGACAGTGATGCCTATTGAAAGCACAGACAACAGTCTACTAAAAATAGCTCCAGGATGGATCTACAGACGGTAGTCTACAGAACAATAAATCCAAATTCAATCTACAGATGTCAATCTACAAAATGAAGGCACGGGTCGGAGCTACAGACACCGATTTACAGCACAATTGACTCTGGTCAAACCTAGGTTATCCTTGTAAAAGAAACGACTACGGTCTAAACTCTAGAAACATGGACTCAAGCCAATCAAAATCGTGGACACGCGGTTTCAAACAACTCAACTAGAATCGTGGACACACGATTTCAAACAAGTCAACCAGAATCATGGACATGCGATTTCAAACAAGTCAACGAGAGTCGTGGACATACTATTTCAAATAAGTCAATCAGAATCGTGGACACACGATTTCGACCAAGTCAACCAAAATCGTGGACACGCAATTTCAAACAAGTCAATCAGAATTGTGGACACACGATTTCAAACAAGTCAGCCAGGATCATGGACCCACGATTTCAAATCAATCAATCAGAATCGTGGACACGCGATTTGAAAACGAGTCAATCATAATCGTGGACACACGATTTCAAATCAGTCAATCAAAATCGTGGACACGCGATTCCATATTAGTCAACCAGAATCATGGACATGCGATTTCAAACAAGTTAAGCTGAATCATGGACACTCCAAATCAGTCAATCAGGATCATGGCACACGATTTCAAACAAGCCAATCAGAATCGTGGACACGCGATTTCACCAAGTCAACCAGAATCGTGGACACGTGATTTCAAATAAGTCAATCAGAATCATGGACCCGCGATTCCAAGTTAGTCAATCATAATCGTAGACCCATGATTTCAAAATCAACGAGGTCTTAAGTCCAACCTCTCGAACAAGTGTTCAAGTCCATCCATCGATTGACGACTAATGAATCCCGACCGTGGACTTGCAGTCTGGATTCGAAAGGTAAGAACAAAATCCAAACAAAATGGTATATTCGGGTTGTCATCCTCCAACTCCTTACGTGTCTTTTTTACTTTAACATATTTTACATCGCATGTGTTACATTCACGAAAAAGGCCTTCACAAATGCACACACATCACTGTCAAAATAGTAAAGTATAGACAACTGTAGACACTGTGGTCGGAGGACGAATGAAGAAAACCTATTAAAAAGGGATTTGAATAAGTCAATTGGGATAAGTGAAGAGTCGATAAAAATAAGCAGGAACTTAAAACATTGTTCGAGCAAACGATTGGAACCGACACAATTAAGTAAATCTAGATGACAATTAAATCGGTTTCTCGAAGTAATTAGGAAAATTCTGCAGTTCGTGGATTAAACCATACTAAAAATCAATTCGTAAAATTTTATTTTAGTCCTATTCTATTTTATTCCTAAAGAGAATGAAACGTCATTATTTTTAATATATTTCGGTTCATTCTGTTTATGCTATTTTATAAATAAAGAAAATAAAACGGTATTATTTCTAAATACATTCCATTCATTTCTATTTTTATCTCGTTTTAGTTCACGTCATCCTTTTTATATGTTATGGATTTTTTTTGTGGGGTCTGCTAAAACACGTCATGTGTTTACGAACAGACCCGTGATGGGTTGGGCTCGGGCTTGGGCCACCCAAGCCCACCCCTTGCACTCGGTCCAGCAGAATGCAATGTCCATAGCACTCGGTTCGGTTGGAGTGCAAAAGATCCCTTTGCACTCGGGTGGAGGGCAAATGAGCCATTTGCACTCTAGTCGAGTGCAAATAGCCCTTGGGCTCTGTGCCTATAAACAGCATAGAGCCCAAGGCACTTAGGACAATACCCCGAACCCCTGTTGGATTTTTCGTGACACCCGAAATGCACTAAAACATGTCTAAACACTCAAATGAACCTATAATCAACTGATTTGGATCCCAGTTACTCGATAAGGTAACAATCTGAGGACTAGACCCGTTTATCTTATTTTTGCTATTTTTATTTTAAATTGTTTTTTATTTTTAATTAAAAAATTTTGGTTTTGTATTTAATTTAAAAACCCTAATTTTTTTAATCCTAATACGAACCATGACCCGATTTGGGGTAGTTCGGGATTGAAAGGTTGAAATAGTGAAGTTTAGCTTTATTTTCTGATTTTTAAAAAAACTTGGGAATGTTTTGAATCTTTTACATATTTAGTGTTATAATTTGATTATTTGGTTAAAAATGAGTTTTTTTTTTGTGGATTTAAACAGTGTATATTATATGTTATAGGTATTTAAATATTTATATATTTATCATATGGTTTTTCACTTCTTGTGGGTCATGTAATATATATATATATATATAGTTATACAGAGTATATATTATATGTTATGTAGTTTATATGGTTTTGTATACTTTAGATGTTATATATCTTATATAGTTGTATAGTTGGATTGAAAACCTCAAAAGAGGCGATCAAAGTAAAAGGAGAGGTAGAGAAAAATCTGCGGGATGTTAAAAGATGAATTGAAAGCCCCTAAGGACAGTTCATGCAAAAGGAGATATAAAGAATATAGGAGAGATCCCGCTGAGTTGAAAACCTGAAAAGGGAGAGTCAAGCAAAAATTAGGAAAAAATTAGTAGTTATAGAATAAACAAGTTTAGGGAGTTGGTGAGACACTTGCAAAGTTCATGTAGCTAATCTACTTTTATAGACAACTTTAGGGAGTTGGTGATACGAAATAAGCAAGTTTAAGGAGCTGGTGAGACGATTGCAAAGTTCAGGGAGCCAATCTACTATTTTAGACAAGTTCAGGGAGCTGGTGATGTACTAGGCCTATCTTATATATTATGTGGTTTTATATAGTTGTGTAGTTTTATATGTTTTTATAGTTATAAATATAAGTATATGATATATAGTATATATTTTCATAGGTTATAAAGTTTTTATATGTTATATGGATGTATATATTCATTATATATGTATATATTATATTATGGTATATGGTATTTTCACTTTTAATAATATATAGTTATATTTTACTCTTCTTTTTATATATATATATATATATATATATATATATATATATATATATATATATATATAATACATTTCATTTCCCTATTTTACCATACTATTTATGGTATATAGTTATATTTTCCTTTTTTAATAGGATTATATTATATAGTTTAAATATTTTTACTCTTATTTTCGTTATTTATATTATATATATTTACTAATTACTTTTATCACTTGAATATATGTATATATATTTAGATACTTTAGGATATGTCGAATGTTATGGTTATTTAGTAAATTAAGCGTGTATAAAGGATTAACTTCAAAGAGGGGAATTAAATCATAAAAAAAGGGAGTTGTAACTTGATTTTTCAATTAAAAGTATTCAAATGTTTTTTTAGTGTAAATAAAACATTTTGGTTACATATTCTTATTTAAATGATTTTCCATAAATAATCAACTTGTATGCGTAATCACGCTTTTCACAATTAAATTCAAATGATTTCCAACCTCCCGTTTTCAATACGCCTAAATCGTTCCAATAGCGATTTAGGTATGAACATGTAAGTAAATGGTTTTTTTAGGGAAAGAGATTAGTTTTAGACATTAATATATAATAGCATAGTATATATGTATATATTCGAAATGTTGTGATTTATCTTTTCGATTTATATTTCCGCTTCGCCTCCCTTCGTACTTATATCGATTCATTTAACGTAATGGGTGATTCTTCTAACTTAAAGTGGCTTTAAAATTAAATGCTTAAAACAATTTTCAAAACGAGGAAGAAAAGGTTTTCAAACGAATTTGAAACTTAAAGGAATATATGATTAGGCCGTTAGCGCTTAATAGTGTTAAGTAGGAGGCCGATGGTTCAAACCGGGCGATTTTGAGGTGTCTTGTAGCCTTTCTCCGGAAAGGAGCTAGCCTTCTCCACTCGTACCCAATTTCTCGAACCCAACCGGGCTCCCGCAAGGAATCAGGTGTTCATTTCCCATTCGTGGGTGGTGACTCTTCCAACTCTGAGCTACGTACGGTCTTGTTGAGTAGCTTGATTCCCAGATTGGATGTGTTCGGCTCCAAAAACATCGTTGCCGTCAACAGTATCATCCCCTCGAGTTCATCGGGCGAGACTTGATATTTACAGCTGGGAAGGGCCCCTAGGCTTTTCCTTAAATCTTCCCCTCATGATTTGAGGTTGCGCCTCCTCTGAAATTCCTCTCTTCCTAGGACATGTTGAACAACATGATGTCCCGTAGAACAAGCGACATAATTCTTTCTTCCATTATGAATAGCAACATCTCTATCTTCTTTCAGCTCTTGGCACATGACTTCCATTTGTGTGGCATGCTCGGCATAAAGGATGTTCATTGATTCCTGAACAAACCCCATATTGTAGATTAGTTTCCTCGTTAAACCATCCATAAAAGGAGTGTTGTTCAAACTTTAGGGATCCCAAACATGCATCAGTTCGCTGGTCTAATGATGGTGTGACCATTAAAGGTGAAATTGGATTGTTCCAAGAATCCATCAAGCCACGATGAGGAGCGGTTGAATTACCAGGAAAATCAGCAGCACATTGATTGGACTAAATTCCAGGTTGAACTGCAGATTGCTCCAAAGACTGATTTGCTAGAGTAACAACTGAACTATGAAGTTGAGCCATGTTTTTATGAAGTAACTTCCACTTTCACCGCACCATATGATATTGCAGTTCTTGCAAACTTCTTCTCTGATAACTCTACGATCACCTGAGATCACAGAAGACATCAGAAAAGGGGTCGGAGTTCTGGCGAACTCTCTCCGATGCTAAAGTTAGAAGATATTAGAGATAATATCTAGCTAACAAGTAACAGAGAAATTAAGTATAAACTGGTTGAAGTAAGATACCTGAACTTGTGGAATGTCTCTACTATTTATAGATAAAATAAAGTATACCTGGATACGTGGTAGCATCCGATAGGTCTTCGGACCCAATCTTTCCGTGCCACAGTAGCTTTGAACATGAGAGCATGTATTTGGAGTCCAACATGTTCATTGGTTCATGTGTTTCCAAATACATCTCGAAGACATCCTTGGGATGATAGGTGGCCGAAGCCATGCTTTGTGGAATTAGGCCCATCTGAAGATTTCATACCACAATGGGGCCTGACTTCCTAAAAGCCCAAATGACTTATTACTGTATCACAAATGACTTAGTACTGTATCACTATATATGGAAGAAAAACTCTTCCACGTTCACAGCACCAATGATACATTGTGAAAATTTATTTAAGAGAAGGCCTCTAAATAGAGAATAGATGTCCATTAATTTAATTTCTTGATCTCATATTAGAGTTGATTGTCCAAAGGCTCCTTAGAAATTTAGAGTAGGTGAAAATTATCCCAATTTATGGTACACCGTATGGTCTATTATATAAATGGAAAATGATCATTTCCATGATGAATGACCATATATGGCCGACCATTTGTTGCCCGAATGCGAAAGACTAGCAAAAGAGAGTAAATACTTCGACCTTCAAGTCAATCAGGATAACAGCAGAACTAATATAATAAAATGTATCTATATCTATTCTTAGTCTGGTCCATTTTTTGAATCTTGATGTCAGTCTATGAATTTGAGTCATGGTTAGCATGCCTTGGAGACTTAAATTCTTTTATATTACCTTCATATAGTACTAATAAGGTTAGAATTAATCTTCCCAATAATAAAAATGAATTCTAATTGAAATAGTTTACGTCTTTCTTAAGGAAAATTATCCTTGAACTCTAAAATAGAGGAGTCATATACTACAAAACACATTATTTTACTTTGTTATAAAAAAGCAGTTATTGATTATTGATATCTGACCGAATTTCTTTCACCGGAATGCTTCCATGTGAGGCACCGTTGGGTTAGTCCGGGGACACTCCGATGCTTAAGTCAGTAATAATTCTAATGAATAAACTATAGCACAAAGTAGGGATTTAGAAAGTGTACTTTGAATACATCGGGATTGGGGTATTTATATACATTTCTGTAACCATCGGAGTGATTAATGAATTGTTTTGCATTTAATGCCATTGAATGTCACTTAAGTATACATTCCTTATGATCGGCTAGTAATGCTTTTTTTACACTGATTAATGCCTCTTAATTACCACCGTTTTCTAGGAAAACGGTGATGTAGTGGCGCAGGCGTATCCTCCTAGGTGGCAGATCCATATCCTTGCGTCATGTCAGATCCTTGCTGGTATATCCATAAAATAGCGATATAGTCCCTAAGTTGTGGAATTATACCATTAGGTCCCCGTATCCATTGATTTTTTAGGTTTCGCCCCAAAGGTAATTTTCGGATGTTATTAGAAGCCCTCTAAAGAGTAATTAGGTCCTTTAGGACCTTCTAGCTTCCCATCATTTCGTAGGGCATTTATTGCCTATTGGGAACATTTTCCTATGCCATTATAGGGTTTCCACGTTAGTTGTAAGGCCTCGATTGGAGAGCTTTTGGTGGTGTTTTCTTTTCCACTTCTTCTTCTTCTTCTTAACGTTCTCTTTCTTCTGCAAAAAGCTTTTCCTCCATTTTTCTGTTTGCTTCTATGCTAGCTGCTTCTTCATCGTCTCTTCAAGCAACTACTATTTCATATAAGTTTCGTTTTGCCTTACTTTCCATTTCTGGATTTTTATTTTTAGAATGAGCAACGAACAAACTCATGAGTTAGAGCCCATTTCTCCCTCTTCTTCTTCGACTGAATCTGACAATCCCTTAACCGAACCAAAAAATGCTTATACTATTCCCAAAAATCCTCCTATTTCTAGGGAAGGGGAAGGTGCCAGTTCCTCAGTACCCAGAGACCAAAGTATAAAAACCCAAAAATGGAGATGACTCCCTCGATCATTACCCAAGCAATGATTGATGTCCTGAAGGGGAATCATCCTTGGTTGAGGAAATTAGAGTGCATGGTTCCTGGATCAGAACACCGTGCATCTCGTCCGCCCAGGGGTCATTTTACCATATACGTCAGCCACACCGATTTAGGTTTTGAGTATCCAGTTCTGGATGTTGTTGGGGATATTCTTAGATCATTCAATATCCCCATTGGACAACTACACCCAAATGGTTGGATGGATGTGCGATGTGATGCGTATCTTGCACACAATCTTGGCGTATCCATCACGCCGCAGGTAATCTGTGCTCTTCATTCGCTAACCATCATCAAGTCTGAGGACTGTGTAACTTTTATGCTGAAACCTAGCTCTGGATATGCACCTTTCCATTCCAAAATCTCCAACATCCACAACTGGGGGAGTGCCTTCTTTTTTATCAAGGAAAAGGAAGGCGTTTCTCTTAGGTTCGTTAACTTCTGGAATTATAATCCCAAGCCTAAAGGTCGTGGCTTGAAATATACCCTGAACCCTCATGAGACGGATATACTGGCCCTTTTGCCATCTGTGAAGAGTGGCTCCTAGCGTATATTGAGGCCCTTGAATTTATGATGGAAGACGTCCTGTTAGTTGTGAGGGGATTCGATCCGCTTCATCGCCTATCAGCAGCTTGGAGAATGTAATATCATTCTTCCTTGTTTTTGACATGCTTTCCATATGTCCCTTTGCAGGGGGAGTCTAATGCGTCAAATGTGTATACAGAGAGACATAAGAGGATGAGACCGGCTAAGGCTAAAGATAAGCAGCCGACATTCGAAGTTGATGAGGATACGCCTCTTTCCAAGAGGCAAAAGTCGGGTTCTTTAATCATCAATGAGGGTGGAGTGGGCGGCTCTCAATAGGCGTCAGCTGATGTGAAGAAGCCTCTTATCCTTCAACCTTTTCCAGTAAGTGACTTAGCGTGCTACTGTTCTACCTTTTTTTACTTCATGAAATTCTCATCCTTTTACTTTTTTGTTTGATAGCAAGAGAAGCCCCATATTGGGCGGTACTGGGTGGGGGCGTATGGCCCTGACACCACTGCACTGGATTATCGAGTAATCAATGACCTCCATGAGGCGCTTAGGGATCTTCCAAGGGTGGCGGAGGATACGACCAAGTATGCGCCAATTAGCCACCTCAACTTCACAATCAAGAAGACCTTTGGGGTATTCTTCTATTATTTCTCCCTAATATCCGTTTTTTCTTAGTGTGTCTTCTAACACTCCTGGTTTTTCGTAGGCTTTTAACCACCTCAAAGATGTGAAGGCCTCTTTAATTGAGGCTGCTACTTATGCGGCGGATATCCTTGCTTTGAGGGATGAGTTGGCAAGGGAGCAGGCGAGTCGTCAGGCTACTGCTATATGCACAGAAGCTGGCAGGTCAAGAAGAATCATGTGGTCTCAAAACGACCTTTTTTCTGATAGGGTGAATGTGGCTTATAGGAGGGATAATTCGGGAGTGGACCTAGTGGAACCCAAAGTGGAGATCCCAACAAAGGAAGAAGCCCAGAGATACAACGCAATGGAGGATCTAGCGTCCACTATAGAAGCAGAGATCCTCAATGTCCCTCTTCCCTCAATAAATGAACAAGTAAATGATTCTTTGGAGGTTGAAGAGGGGGTCCATCCTATAGATGTCACTCCTAGAGCCACTACTGAGACCTGAAACACCGTCGTAGATACCATTGTTTTGGATCCTCTAGTAGAGTAGGATTTTTGTAACTTCTTTTGAAAAAAATTTCCCTTAAAGGGTTTTACATTTTGTGAATGCTTTATTTGATATTTATTTTTCATTTCTCTATTCGTGGATTTTAACGATTTTAGCATGTTTAGACAATCCTATCAATTTGAAAGATTTAGATGTCCTTTTTAATCGCTATTGTATATCCGTCCATATATATAGGATGGATCTTTTGAGATTCCTATGGTTAAGCATTTTCATATGCATTTCTAGGATCTAGGATCTGTTTTTCTTAGGATAGGTGGCCAGTCATACCCTTAGATTTTCCTATCATTGAGGAAATAGTTAAGCTTTTACAAGCTTTGTGGGTCTATATTTCCTATCTTTGAGGAAAGGGACCCACCCTAGATGGGGATCAATTCACCTATCTTTGAGGTGGATGATCCGCCAGTGGGACTTTTCATTCTCCTATCTTTGAGGAGAGTTAAGATTTTACGAGCTTTATGGGTCTATATTTCCTATCTTTGAGGAATGGGACCCGCCCTAGATGGGGATCAATTCACCTATCTTTGAGGTTTTGGTTTTTGTAGGGGTTTTGGTTTTTGTTGCCCCCCCCTCTGCGTATGTGAACATTCATGTTCTTTTGCTGGATTTAAGAAGAACTCTTTCAAAATGAGAACTTTTAATGATATAACTTCTTATTACACTGGATAATAGCCTCTTTAGGAGCCTCATTAAAACCTCTAATAGGAAAAACCCAGTGGGAAAAACCCTATTCAAGGAAAAAGAGTGCTCGACACTTTTAATTACATTCATATTTTGAAATATCTGCAGAGATTCTGGATGTTCCATGTCTGTGGTACTTTCTAGCCGTCCATATCTTCTAACTTGAATGTGGTGTGTCCAATTTTGGAGATGATGCGATAAGGTCCTCTCTAGGTTATGCCTAGTTTGCCTTTTCCATCAGCGGAACTAGCTTGGCATTTCTATCATGGTAGGCTGTAGTTGGCTATTTGTAAGCGGCTATGTGGACGTATGCTCTGTCCCTCTTTTCTTCAAGGCTATCTAACCTTTCTCTGAGCTTTTTTTCATTCTACCGTTCACAATAGTAAGAAACTCGGTCATTCGGGGGTTTGTATTCCGATTGGAATGACTACCTCTGTCCCATAAGTGAGGGCAAAAGGTGTTTCTCCTATATCGACTTTAGGAATGGTTTGGTACGCCCATAGCGCACTCATCCGCCCAGCTCTTCTTATGTTTGCCTAACCTTTTCTTGATGCCTTTGGCAATGGTTCTGTTTGTGACCTCTGTCATGCCATTGAACTATGGATAATATACTGACAAGAACTTGTTCTTGATACCCCAATCTTTGCAAAAGAACTTGAATCCTTCACGGTTGAATTATGTTCCGTTGTCAGTGACGATTCTATGGGGTACCCCAAATCTCCCAATGATATTATCTATAACAAAATCAAGCATTCGTCCGATAGTGATGGTAGAGATTGCTTCTGCCTCCGCCCATTTTGTAAAGTGATCAACAGCCACAAATACGAACTTGCGTTGCTTCTTGGTTGGAGGGTATAGACCAACTATATCAATGCCCCAAGTGGCGAATGGACAACCTTCAACAATTGGTCTTTGGAGGGCTTTAGGCACGTGGCTATCATTTGCATGAACCTGGAAATTGTGGCAAGCCTCTACCAATTTTCGTGCGTCCTATTTTGCATTGGGCCAAAAATAATCCATTAGTCTTGCCTTTTTGAAAATGGTGGTGGATGCTTCATGGGCTCCACATATGCCTTCATGCAATTCCCTCAAGATTTCTTGACCTTCCTTCGTTGTGACACACTTCAGCTATGGTTGACTAAATGATTTCTGGTATAATTGGTCATTTATAATTACATAATAGGCTGCTTTCGTTACCATCCTCCTTGCATCATCTTTGTCTTTAGGCAAGACTCCTTCTATCGGGTACTGGATTAAGGGGGTTTGCCAATCATTTGAGGCGGATGTTATTACTCTAATCAATTCTTTGGTGAATGTGGGCTTTGTTTTTATTTCAAACGGGCAGGTGAGATCTCCCCATTGATCTTAGCTTGATGCCAACTTTGCCAAATGATCTGCTTCATTATTTGAACCTCGTAGGACATGAACCATTTCCCACTTGACTTCTTTGCTTTCTAGAATGGTGAGGATCCAATTTGTTTCCTCCGTATATTTCAAAAGGATTTCATCCTTTACGTTGAAATTTTTGATGACTTAGTTCACCATTAGTTTTGAATCGATGTATATTACCACACGTTCTGGAGTGATTTCTTTCAGCATGCGTAATCCAAGGATCAAGACTTCTGCCGCATTGTTGGAAATTTAACTTTGCAGCGTATTGAATTTTAATATATTATGGGCCTTTGATCACAACACCTACTCCTGCTCCTTCGGCAGATGAAGCCCCATCAGTGTACATGGTCCACTCTTTTGGTTCAATTTTGGGCGAATGAACGAACTCTTCTGTGAACTCATTGATGACATCCGCCAATACTTGACTTTTAAGAGTGGTTCTTCCTTCATATAGACCATTCCATCAATCTGCCTGATGTTTCTGGCTTTTGCAACACCTTTCTCATGGGGATATTGGTTCGCACTATGATCGTATGCGCTTAAAAATATGGTCTGAGGCGGATGGATGTTGTTACAACTGCTAAATCCATTTTATCTAGTTTTGAATATCTCGTCTAAGCATCTTTTAGCACTTTACATACGTAGTAGATGGGATATTGTTATCCTTCTTCCTCTCGAATGATCATGGTACATATAGCTTTGTCTGTGACAGACACATATAGGTACATGTCTTGTCCTCTAACTGGCCTGCTCATTAGGGGTGGTTATGTCAAGAATTGCTTTATGCCTTGGAAGGCCCATTGGCAATCTTCATCCTATTCAAACGCCTTCTGCTTTTTTATCGCCTCATAGAAGGGGAGAGACCTCCTGACATGATATAAACCTTCCAAGGGCTATGATTCGCCCGTTCAGATGTTGTACCTTTCTGACATTCTAAGGCACTTTCATTTCTAGCACAACTTTATCTGGATTGCCATCAACTCCTTTTTCGCTAATAACATAGCCAAGGAATTTTCCCGAGGTTGCTCCAAACGTACATTTTTCAGGATTGAGTTTGATATTGTACCTGCGAAGCACCTCTGGGACTTATTTGATGTCTGTTGCGTTCTTTTCCATGGTGGTGCTCTTGATGATCATGTCATCCACATACATAGAGAAATTGTTGCCATCCTTATCTTCAAATATCTTGTTCATCATCATCTGATATGGCGCACCTGCATTCTTTATCCCAAATGGCATTACCTTGAAGCAATATGTGGCTTAGTGTGTGACAAACGAAGTCTTGATCCTATCTGAGGGCTCCATCTGGATTTGTTGGTAACTGGATTTAACATCCGTGAAGGAATAGACTCCATACCCTGCGGTTCCGTCAACTAGAATGTCAATGCATGGTAGCGGATAGTTATCCTTAGGACATGCCTTATTTAGATCGGTGAAATCTATGCACATTCTATAGGATCTGCTTACCTTCTTGACAAGAACTACATTCACCAACCACTATGTGTATATTATTCTTCAATTGCTTCTGTTTTTCTCAGTTTTGCAATTTCTTCCTGTATGGATTTCTGCCTCTCAGGTCCGTGGTTTCGCCTCTTCTAGGTTACTAGCGTTGCATCTTCCACTATGTTCAGCTTGTGGGTGATTACATATGGGCTTACTCCTGTCAAGACTTTATTCTCCCAGGCGAAAACACTCTCAGATTCGACCAGGGCCTTTGTGATGTCTTCCTTTATTTCGGGTCTTAGCCCTTTAGCAATTTTCACTTTCTTTCCTTCAAAGATAAGGTACATTTTTGTGTCACCTAATGCCATGGTGATAGGCTCCTCATCTTCTCCTTCATCATCCTTAGCCTGTGGGCAGATGGATAATGAGACTGAATATGTCCCTTGCGCCATCTTTTGACTTCCTTTGATCACGACTCCTCCTTTACTTGTGGGGATATACATCGTCAGATGGCGGATGGAAATCAGAGCTGCAACGTCAGAGAGGAACGGTCTTCCCAAAATAACATTGTATGCTAGTTGTCTGTCCATGATGGAGAAAGGTCCTCATTCCAGGCATGATCATCATATGCGATCTTGCATTCTAATGTTATTTGTCCTTTGGTTTGAATTGTGTGCCTCGTTACTCCTAAGATATCCACAATTGTTGTTTCTACCTGTATTGTATCTACTTTTAGCTTGGCAAATGCCCCTTTGGCGATCACGTTGCATGAGCTGCTAGTGTCGATCATGACTCTCTTTATTTCCCGGCCTTAAATTGTCATTGTTATCACTAAAGCATCTGTATGCGGGCCAATTATTGGGACCGCCTATGAGAAAGGGCAATTGAGGGCAGTCTTGTCTAAGGTGGATGTCTTAGCTTTCTTCGCTGGTGGCGGATGCCCGGGTCCGCCAGCTATGACATTGATAACACCGTTAGACTTCTTTTTAGGCTCCGCCTTTTGCTTGTTGTTATCTTCGTCTTTATCATCTTGGATAAATTTATCGAGCTTGCCTCTTTCAATCAACCTTTCTATTTCTTTCGCCAACTCCCAGCATGCCTCAATGTCGTGACCGTTTCTTCTATGGAACCGACAATACGCCTTGGCGTTTCTTCCAACATTTACATGCTCCCCACCTTTTGGCTTGGGATATGTAATGTCCCATTTGTATTTTCTTTTCTCCAGCCATAAAAGAAACTCGTTCTTAGTAGTGTTTATAGTAGTGTACGCTGGTTTCCCTCTGGGATTTCCCCTGCTTCTAGATGATGGATCAACAGCTTTTTCTTTTTCTTTCCTTTTGGATTCACCTCTTTCTTTCTTTTCTGGAGAATTCACAATTTTCTTGATGTCATCTATCTATATGAATAATCTCTTACATCTTTCCATTAATTCTACAAGGCTTCGAGGCTTATGCATCACTAGCTTTTCTCGTAATCTCTCACATCTCGTATTTTTTTATTACTGCTTCCACAGCTGTATTGACATCAACATTGACAATCTTGATGCATAGCTTATTGAACTTTTCTATATACTCCCTGAGAGATTCGCCCTCTTTCTGCCTAAGCTCATATAGCTTTCGACTAGATATGAGATGTAGGAACTTCTTGCGAATTTTGCACAAAACTCTCGACTCAGTTGTTCCCAGTAGCAAGTGATTGGAACAAGTCGTACGCTGGTCCCTTCAGGATTGTTGAGAACATCCTACAAAGGATTCCTTCATTAGCAGCGTAAATGTCGATCAGCTCTCTGTACTGCCTAGTGTGAGCTTTAGGATTGTCCTCCCCTTTATATTGAGGTAGGTTGGGAGCTTTAAACTGCCTATCCACCTCATATCCTAGGATCCACGATGTGAATGGCGAATTCCTATTGACCTGATGGGCGTACCTTTCAGCATTCTGGTTCCGCATGTCTAATTCCTCTTGGACTCGCCTGCGAACTTTGTCATCTAGGTCTTCATTATTGATCCGCCGAGGCGAGACTAATCTTTAGCCTCACCTTCTATAGTTGTCATGTTGGGGTTCTGGCGAGTGTCTCAGAAGGGAACGGTACCTTTCCCTATTTCGATGTTGCTCCTGGTTGTATTCTAGCGAACATCTCGGACATGATTGGGATCTTTCACGATTTTGATGGTGTTCACCACCCGTATCATTTCCTGGCGCCAATTCTTGCCTTCTTGAACCTTCTGGTTTGTCCTAGAACAATCCTACTAGTGTAATGATAGGTCTTTATTATGGTGAATGTGGCATTCAAACGGCTGCTTTGGAAGGGATGGCTCCTTCTTAGGTATAGGAAGGAAGAATAGAGGGCATCAGTTCCTAATAAAAATCCTTGGGATCTTGGATTTGTTAGGTCATCCCAATGTCTTTGGTTATTTCCAGCTCTTCCAAATTGCCCTCCATGGCCATAGGCTGGGGGTCTGCCACTTGTGTTTCCTCCTACGGGTGGATTTGCCAACATGAATCTTACACGCTCGGCTACATTTTGACCCAAATCTCGTGCTACCAATTCTACGACTTGTTCATGGAAAGATTGAGGTGAGAATTCATGCACTGACTGAATTACAGGGTCTTCTAGTAGGCTGTAATTCCCTACAAAAGTTGTATTATTCCCAGCAGAGGGTGAAATGGTGGTCCCACCAGTTGAAGGGTTTGGTCCTTCATATGTCATTCTGCTCGTGGTGAAAACTCTATTAATCTTAGAGCTCCACGTTCACCGCACTAATTGATATCTGACAGAATTTCCTTCATCGGAATGCTTCCCTATGAGGCGTCGTTGGGTTCGGCCAGGGACACTCCGGTGCTTAAGTCAGTAATAATTCTAATGAATAAACTATAAGCACAAAGTAAGGATTTAGAAGTGTACCTTGAATACCTTGGGAATGGGGTATTTATATATATTTTTGTAACCATCGGAGGTTAATGAATTGTCTTGCATTTAATGCCATTGAATGTCACTTAAGTATACATTCTTTATGTCCGACTATTAATGCTTTTATTAGACTGATTAATGTCTCTTAATTACCACAGTATTCTAGGGAAATAGTGATATGACGGCGCAGGTGTATCCGTCCTAGGTGGCGGATCCATATCCTTGCGTCATGTCGGATCCCTACTGGCGTATCCATAAAATAGTGGATATAGTCCCTGAGTTGTGGCATTATACCATTAGGTCCCTATATCCATTGATTCTTTAGGTTTCGCTTGAAGGGTAATTTTCGGATGTTATCAATTATAAAAAATATATATTGCTAAATATATGTGGATATGGTGTAAGGCTTAAAAATAAAGCTTGGGTAGAAATAAATAATACGTATACAAATATTAGATCTGGATTATAATTAAATTAACTTATTCAAATTTAATTAAAGAAATAAAAAAATTAACTGTCATTTACTTTATAAATTCAAGTTTTTTTCTTCAGAAAGTACATAATTTATGGCATAGTCACTTATATTTGTTTTTAAAAAAATAGGAAATAATATGTTTTGGTGTTTTTCATTGAGATAATTACGACGAGGGCTTAGTCATAATTAGCTTCTTACTCCTCCATGCAAATATTTAGTGGGAACCAAATTTAGTATAACTATTGGGGCCTAAATTTAAAAATTATATTTTATTTATTTTATTAATGAGATTAATAAAATTGTGATTTATTGGTCTCCAAAGTAATTAAATATAAGAGCTAATAATAAAGAGAACTTTTAAGGGAACATGGAAAAACAAGTCAACTAGAAGCTCATTTTCTGCATCACGTTTCTTTTAGAACCTAATTTTTTTGGATAGGTTTTAGTTGGAATCTTGATAAGCTATATCGGAATTCTAGTTCCTTTATTAATTACGAGTTTGTTATAGTATTAAATCATTTGGGCTTATGGCAAGTGGGCCCACTATGATTTAAAGAAGCTCGGGTGGACTTTGGTCGGTATAAGGAGGAATAAGGGGACTTTAGGTATGACACTGGTATAGACCGAAGCAATCATTCGATCATCTCAATGTAACCTTCGGAAAATCATCGGTGGTATTTTGGAAGACACGTGGACCAATCAGGACACCGGATTCCAAATATACGCTCCTCATTCTCATAAACACAGTGGCACACAAAGATAAGATCCACTGACTTATCATAAGCTACCACGTGTCCAAGATGTCACTTTAATTATCTATAAATAGTAGAGGCGCTCCCCGAATTGAGGTAATTCTTTTCTACATACTTTCTAATTTAGTCTTTCATATTCCCATTGTGTATCAGTTGACTTTATCATTGGAGAGGGTTCGCCGGTCTTCGGCCCCTTTTCTAACGGTTGTTGTGTTCTCAGGTAACCAACACTTTGATCAAGAAGACAAGTTATAAAATTCTAATAACATTTTGGTGCAGTGAACGTGGATCTTATCACGTAAAAGATGGTTTATATTCAGTCATCAGTGGTTCAGCCCACAATTGAGCCTCTTTTTTCAGCAAATTACTCCATCAATTGCTCAGCCAATGGTTCAATCTCCAGCTTTACCCAATCAAGGAGTAGAAGATATCCCCAGTTCTTCAGCTACTGCAAATTGTGGCTTGTTGGATTCTCGAAATCAGCCCATTCATCCTCTTTTTGTTACGCCAGGCCTTGATCGCCAAATTGAGGCTTGTTTGGGATCGTTAGTGCCTGAGGAGCGATGCTTCACGGATAATTTGACAAAGCAAATCATATACAACATGGGTTCTGTTCAAGAATCTATGAATATTTTAAGGGCATAGCATGCTTCTCAAATGGAGGCAGTACGTTTGGAGTTGTTGGAGGCAAGAAAGGGGGGTAGGAATGAGGACGGAGGAAGTTCTGTTGTATGTCCTACAGGACATCACACTGTGAAAACATATCCTAGAAAGAAAGATCATTCAGCAGAGTCTCAGCCAGATGGAGAAGAGAAAGATCGAGGGAAAGATCTGGTAGTCCTCTGTATAGGAGATATTCACCTTCTCTTGTCAATCCTCGACCTTCGGGTAGCGGAAAAAATTCAAGATCCTCGAAGAGAAGGAATCTAAATCTTTAGAGCTTTGTAACTTGGAGCCTTCAAAGCAAAAGGATCTTTGTTTCAAAGAGGAAATGCTAAATCTTATTAAAGGTGAGCTTCAGCAAGCCATGAAAGAAGAAGGTTTCCAAGCTAAAGGCTCAGCGGCAATTGAGACCGAACTCCATTGAGTATAAAGATCATGAGCCAAAAGATGCCAAGAGGACTTAAGCATACATTATTGAAAGATTATAATGGGATGACGGATCCAACACTTCATGTTAAGAATTTTCAAAGGGCTTTACAGACTACTACGGCCACCGATGCGGTCATGTGTAGATTATTCGCAACAACATTGAGGGATTCAGCGACATATTGGTATGATCAATTGTTTCCAGGATCTATTCAGTCATTCAAGCAAATGTCCCAGGAATTTTGTGATCATTTCATAACCTCCATTCCAGAAAGTAAAACTATGCAGGATTTGAACTATTTGGTTCAAGATCCAAGTGAGTCATTAAAAGAATGGGTGGAAAGATTTCAGAGAGTGGCAATCCAAATAAAGAATTTGAATGTTGAGGCAGCAGTTGAACCTATAGCAGGCAATTGCCGAAATAAGGATCTTTCCAAGGAGCTGACAACTAGGAGGCCTCACACATTTCTAGATTTAATGAGGAGAGCCAGTGATTTTGTAAAATGGGATGGCCATCGCTTCAATCCTTTGTTGAAAGAAAGGTTGAGTTCTAAGGAAGGGAAGACGACATGGGCAATGAGGAGCAGAGAAAGTTCAAAGAAAATGTAGAGCTTAATTACATACCTTTAAATGCCCCTAGGAAGGAAGTTTTGTACTGGGTGGAAACCAATAGGCAACATATTCAGTACCCACCGAAGCTGAAATCTTCAGGCCGAAGGCAGAATGGGCTACATTGTGAATTTCACAAGAGCGAAGGATATGACACTGCAAATTGTAGACAACTTGCAGCTGAGCTCAATTAGATGGCTGAAGTTGGAAAGTTAGACAGATTTTTAAAGAACGCTATCAATGTTAAAGAACCAAGAGATAAGCAGCGTGAGGAGAGAGCCTCGAAAGGCATTATTAACGTAATTGTTGGTGGGCCAGGAGAGGATCGTTCGGCCAAGCGAAGAAGGTTGAAGAAGGGTAAGGATAGAATTACCAGCTCTTTGGCAAATTTTTCCTTCGAAAATTTTAAGCAATATGCACATAATGATGCCTTAGTTATTGAAATCAATGTAGAGGATTACAAGGTCCGAAGAGTATTCATTGACATTGGGAGTTCGGTAAACATAATAACCATGAAAGCTTATGAAGCATTAAAATTGGATCATGACAGGTTGGTCCCTACTCTGTCACCACTAGTGGGAATTTCTGGACATTCTGTACCTTTGTTGGGCAGTGTCATTTCCAGGGCACCATTGGAGATGGGCCAATTAAGTGGAATTCAAAGGCCGAATTTTTCGTGATAGATTTAGTGCTTCCCTATAATGTCATAATAGGACGACCACTTTTATCTGAGTCCGTTGGTGCTCTGTCAATTCACCACTTGGCATGGAAAATTGCAACAAAGGAATGTATGGCAGTGGCTTAAGGAAATCAAGTCATCGCTCAAAAGACCTACTTCGCTTCGTTAAAAATGAAGCCAACATAGGACCCTGTAGAAGAGGAGAGGGAGCAAACCCAACCTATGGGAGATTTAGAAACAGTTTGGTTGGGGAGAGGGAAAAACTGTTAAAGTTGCTTCGAATATTCCAAAGCAGCCAAAGGCAGATATTATCTCAACCTTAAAAAAACGTCCAGGCCTTCGCATGGTCTCTAGCTAATATTACAGGAGTATCACTGAAACTTATGATGCACTCGTGACATTCAAAAGGATGCTACTCTTATTAAACAGAAGTTGAGAAATCATGGTTTGGACAAAGAGATGGTCATTAGAGACGAAGTTAAGAAGCTACTTGATTGCCAGCATATCAATGAGGTAGTTTATGCAGATTGGATTGCTTACGTTGTGCTAGTTAAAAAGGCTAATGGGAAGTGGAGAATGTGCATAGATTTCACTAACTTGAATAAGGCGTGCCCAAAGGAATCTTACCCTGATGCGAATCAGCAAGATACACAAATGATGAAGCACGATGAGAAGCTGAAGCATGATCCTTTACATATTCCTATCGGTCCGATTACAAGGTCTAGCGCAAAGAAGTTACGTGAAACACTGAATTGTTTAATGAAGGACATTTCGAACAATCATGGAACAATTCAGGAAGCACCAACAACTTGTCAAATGGGCTTGAAGAAAGAAACTAGTTCAGTAACTCTAGTTTAAGTCCAAGCACATGAAACTTAGCGTTATTTTTTTGTTGTACAAGGCTGGTCCAAGTTCATTTATTTAAAGTGAGCTTTGGACAGATATATGTCGGGCATATATTTAACCCATTGGGATCTTTATCTAATTTTGAAATTATTTGGGCCAAGTCTTGTAATTAAATGGCTTAGTTTTCTTTCGGATTTAAAATAAATAGGATTTTTTTTGTTTATTTAGGTTTAAATAAGTGTTTATGATTTTTGTTTCCTGTTTTGAATATTTAGTTTTCCTTATTTTAGTAAGATTTCAGCTTCCTAATCCTAGTATAACAAGGAAACTTGCTTTTCCTTCTTTCCTTTTCCAATTAAGACTGTTTTCAAGGGTTTATATAATAGCCCCAAGGGGATGTACGAATTTTCAGACTAAGTTTAATAAAAAATTTGATTATTGTTCTTGAAATATTTGATTTCTTGTTTATTATTTTGAGAGTGAGTGTTTCGGATCCGACTCTTGAAATATTATTTTGATCGTGATCAATCGTCAAGGCTAGGCGTTTGAGAATCAACCCCGTCACATGTTCTTTCATCCAATTCGACAGGTTGCATCAGTTTCATACTGATCTGATTGTTCGAGTTATTTGTTTGGATTAGTGAACTTATTGCCACCTTCCTTATCTTTGTTTTATTATAATCTTAATTGCTTACAAGTCCAATCTGATTTCTTTAGCTTTGTGTGTTTAACTTAATTCAATGATCGGGCAAACATAAGTTGAGTTTGATTTTTCGCATCCGCGTAATCAGATTCATATCATACCCTTTGCCTTGCATAGATATCTTGATTGATTCTACTGCAGGGTATGCAATCTATTCCTTGCTAGATGCAGCAACAGGATATCATCACATTCCTATGAATCCGGAGGATATTGCAAACTTTTGTTTCAGGACGGATAAGGGCACATTCGGGTATAATGTGATGGCTTTTGGGTTGAAAAACATCGGAGCTACTTACCAGCGGTTGGTAAACAAAATCTTTGGGGATGTCATTGGAGATAAAGTGGAGGTTTATGTTGATGACATGATAGTAAAGAGCCGATCGATAAAGGAGCATGCAATAAATTTGGCTAAGGATTTTGCAACTTTGCAAGAGCATAATCTAAATTTAAACCCGGAGAAATGCATATTCGGTATGTCATCGGGGAAATTTTTGGGTTTTATAATATCCCAAAGGGGCATTGAGGCAAACCTTGACAAAATTTAGGCGATCATTGACATGTAGCCACCAAAAAAGATAAATGATGTGCAAAAGTTAAACGGGAAAAGTAATGCTCTAGGGAGGTTCATTTCTTGCTCCGCCAAGCATTGCATGACTTTCTATAAAACTTTGAAAAGTATTAAGAATTTTGACTAGACGACTCAATGCCAAATGTCTTTTGAGCAGTTGAAGCAATTTCTAGCTTCTTCTCCACTTCTAAGTAGGCCTATTCCGGGTGAAATTTTGTACTTATACATAAGTGTGGTCGAAGACTCAATTGGAGTGGTTTTGGTTCGGGTGGAGGGAACAAAGCAGTTTCCGGTTTACTATGCTAGTCGAGTCTTGAGGGATGCCGAGACTAGATACTCGAAGCTAGAAAAACTAGCATATGGGGTTGTTATTGTGGCGTAGAAGTTGTGACACTATTTCCAAAGTCATGCCATTATAGTCAGAACAGATATGCCGCTTAGAAAGATTCTACAGAGACCGAAGATGTTAGGATGAATAACTGATTGGGCTTTAAAGCTAACAGAGTTTGATATTCGATATGAACCAAGAAGAGCATTTAAAGCCCAGGCTTTGGCTGATTTCTTAATCGAAATCCCTAATCAGCAAGGTTTAATACCGGCAAGTTCTGAGGTTTGGGAAATCTTTGTACATGGCAGTACGAATAAAGATGGCTCTGGCATTGGAGTTTTTATCAGGGGACCTGGTGATTTAAAACTTCGTTATGCTGCTAATTTAGGATTTCTGGCATACAATAACGTGGCCGAATATGAGGCATTATTGCAGGGATTAAGAATTCTTAACATTATCAAACTAGATAAGGCCATACTCAAAAGTGATTCTCAATTGCTTGTATGCCAGCTTACCGAAAACTTTGAAACACAATCCGACATTATGAAGAAATATCTGGCAATGGTAAAAGCTCTCCTTAGAGAGGGGAAGGATGAAGGCTCAAGCTTGGAGATTCAACGGGTGCCGAGAGAAGAAAATGATGAAGCTGACTATCTTGCGAAGTTGGCTTCGGCTCCAAACGGGTCTCCTGTATGTCAACGTCCCATTGAGCTAATTGTAGTGCCCAACATTCAAAAAGTTGAAGTTATGGTCATTGATCTCTCCAACGAATGGTTTTATCCAATCTACTCATATCTAACAACATGTGTTTTACCTGAAGAAAAGAATGAGCAAATTTGGGTCTTGCGCAAATCAGGAAGATATTCGGTGATAGAAGGAGTTTTATACCGAAGATCTTTTGATAGGCCATGGTTGAAATACATTGGTTTTGATGAAGGAAGTCGAATTTTGCAAGAGATCCACGAAGGTTTGTGTTGTGCCCATGAGGGGAGAGATGCTTTGGCCAAAAAAGCTCAGCTACAAGGTTTTTTCTAGCAAAAAATGCTTAAAGATGTGGCAGAACTTGTGAAGAACTGTTCGGTGTGCCAATCTTATTCTTTAATTATTCAGTCCCCTACAGCGACATTAAGAGTAATTCAACCGGCTTGGCCATTTGAAATATGGGGAATTGATATTCTAGGTGCTTTTCCAACTACGCGAGGGTAAAAGAAATTTCTAATTGTTGTTGTGGATCATTTTTCCAAGTGGGTAGAAGCCGAGGCGGTTGTCACAATCTCTTCGGCTCACATCATCACTTTCATGGAGAAAATGGTTATCTGTCACTTCAGGGTCCCACACACAATCATAACGGAGAATGTCAAGCAATTTGATTGTAAAGCTTTTTTGAACATTTTGTGCAAATTTGAGCATCAAGCTTCATTTTTCTTCGGTAGCCCACCCTCAAACTAATGGGATGACCGAGTAACAAATCGAATAATTGTTCAAGGACTGAAGAAAAGATTGGGAAAGGAAAAAGAATCATGGGTGGATTAATTGCAATATGTCCTATGGGCATATAAAACCACCCCAGGACTGCCACTATAGAAACTCCCTTTTGTCTTACTTATGGCGCTAAAGCCTTCGCCCCAGTGGAGATAGGTTCCTCTAGTCCAAGAGCAATATATTTCTCCACTGATGGGAACGAAGAACCAATGCACCGAAGGTTAGATTTCTTGGAGGAACGAATGGAGGAAGCATTGATCAAATTAGCTGAAGAAACTCAACCTGATTTTATTATCTCTGGTAAGCTTCTCGTTTGTTTTCTTTTTCTCTTTTCTAGACTCTGCCTTTGGCTTCCCCTGCATTGATCCTTGTTTTCATGCATTTTACCTCCCTTCAATGATGGTGAAATCTTCCTCTACTCCTACTCCTCATACTAGCTTTTCTACGACGCCCAGCCCTCTGGTGAGTTTCTTCTCTGCTTTGCTTGCTTTCTTTCTTTGGCTCTTCTTTTTGGTTTTTTCTTTACCGAGTTTAAGGTTTATTTTCCCCATTTGTAGCAGACCTTGTATACTATGACCAACTGCCCTTCCACCACTACCTTGTCGGATTTCCCTTATCCCTTGGCCTCGGACCAAGAACTTTTAGCTTTTAGGGAGCTTAATCGTCCTCCTAGCAGTGGCAAGAACAAGACCTGGCCGTGCTACACTTCCCTCTGGTCTGACTAGATCAAACGGCTGAGGCCGGTGTTTGGTGCTCAATGGGAGAGACAACATTTCTGACTTTATCAAGTTGACTGCTCAACAAATTTCCTTTTCCGAAGGACTAGTGCTAGGGGCGTTGTCAATATGGTCCTGCCATTGTAACTCATTCATTTTCCCTGGCGGCCCATTGTCTATAACTCTCCGAGACATTGTAGCTATAACTCACCTGTCTGTGGTTGGCCTAGATGTTCCTCGCCAGATCTCTTAAGAAGCATACAAGGGCTTCAATGTAGCTCCCTTTAATTACCACAAAATTATCACTGCCTATGCCTCTTTGCATGTAACTGAAGCTCCTACTAGGGAGGAACATGTGGTGTTTCAGTGGGTCTTGCTGAACAAGTTTGTGATGTTTCCTTGGGAAGGAATGCCTACCTTAGACTCCTTACCGATGGCTAAATCTCTGGCCTCAAGAGCTTCGTTTGCCTTGGGGAAGATTCTGCTAGGTTATGTGTATCACCAGATTCATCAATCTTTTGTGGGCGAGCCGTTTGCCAAATTGAGTGGAGTAGTATGGATTTTGCAGCTATGGTTGTTCTCCTATTTTCCAACTCTAGTGGGAGATGGCCTTTTATAGGACGGTTTTGCTGAGATGAGGGTAGCTCTTTGTGAGAGTTCTCTTGAGACTATCTTGTGTCTGATAAATCTCTTGAGGATCTACCCAATAGTGCTTGGAACTTTTATTTGAAAGACTCTGATACTGCTAATCCCTATTGAAGGAGAATAGGCCAACATATAGCAGCGGAAATATAAAATTTTAACCTATTTCCATTAACCCCAAGATCCGTTAACCGTTATTTCATAAAAAGAGGGATAAGAAGAAATACCTTTTAGATGTTCTATCTACCGTTGCAAACGAAGTGCCCACAACTCTTACTTCGAGTTCCCGAGCACAAAACAAAATAACAGAAGATCAAGTTAGAATCAACCGTTTATTAACAACCAAAGTAGATTGTCTCTAATTAATCAACACAAGATCAAGGATAAAGAGAAAGAGATGAAAATCAATTGAACGGAAGGAAGCGGTGGAAAATCTCATCCTCGAGCTAGGGGTCAAAATTCTCTCTCTTGTTGTTAGGGTGGGATTCGAAATTCTCTAGCTTAATGACTCAGGGGGGATTTCGAAAATCCCTATAGGGGTATTTATAAACTTTTTTGTATCTAATCCTTAGTTAGATAGAATTAGGTTATTGAAATAAGAATTGAATTCGGAATAGAATTCTTAATTATTATCTATTAATATATCTAAATATAAAAGATAATAATAATAACCTTATTGGATAATAATGGGAGTAATTTAATCTAATTAAAAATCCTAACTTATTTATCCTTTATTTAATTTAATTCACAATCTCAATCTAATTAGAATTGATAAAATCAAATTAATTATTTATGTATCTAATATACATAAATTTCGACCCCCCCTGTGGTAATTGGGCCTTATTGGGCTCAATTGGGCTTCCGTCAATTAATTAGCATCTGTCTCTCTTTTGGGTTCCAAGTCTTATGTGTGACCCATTAGGTTCTTATTGCTACTAGCCGTATGCAACTTTATTAAATTAATTTTCAAAGAATTATATTTAATCTTTGCATAACGGAATGATGTACAAAGTATGAGATTAGCAAGTCCGTAATCATTTCCCTAGAGCTATAAGAAGACAGGTTGATTCTGTTATTGACCTTTCCGTATTAGTTACGGTATAATTCGATCCTTTATCAACTACGTCCTTGAACTGAATCTTATGACTATGGGTAATGTCAAGTCACATATAGCGAGACGTTTGTTTTACTTGTTCTAGCCGAGTCAACTCCAATTAGATAGGTTAAGAGAAATCTCATTTCATTCTTAAGCTATCACCTTGCAAGGATTTAGAGTCAAGACTTCCACAAGCGATCCATGGACATATCTCCCATTTATCGGGAGTGATAAATGCTCAATCCAATGTATAACGATCCCGCAATCACTTCCTGTGATACCCAACGTCTGTTGTTCACACCCCAGAGTCATCTCTGTTAAGGATGGTGTTACAACAGAGTCAAAGCGTCACATTCCGCAATCCAGAATACCAATTAACATTCCTTTGAGTCTGAGGATTATTTATACCTATTAATACCAATTAGATGAACAGGTGACAAGGAAGAATCTACCCATCATGTTATCTCAAGTCGGGTCCCCAATCCTAATGAACTACTTTTCATCGGATCCATGTAACTGTCCAGATATCTATATATATAAAGCTTGTGAGATCAGCTTTCTGTCGGACAGAAGACATTGTTACATGCAAGTCTCAACCGCGATATGTCAATCCTAAACATATTGCTTGACTTGGGGTGGTTTTAAGTTTATTAGTTTATTATAAAGTTTCGTCTCACTTCATGCTTGTATGAACACTTTATAATCACTTTAAACGAACTTACGGATTTCCTTTTATTAGACTTTATTTAGTGCTTAAAAGGGATTGCCTTTATATAGTTATAAAACATATATCTCATTAAAACAAATGATATAAAGAACACTTCATTTACATTAAGTTTGTATCCTAGAACAATTGTCTATAGGACACTAAACCCCAACATACTCCCACTTGGACTAAAGCCAATTGTTTCTATAACTTATCCCAGTAGAAGTTAGATGACGATCATGTACTTTCTGGGTTAAGGGCTTTGTCAACGGATCTGCAATGTTGTCCTCTGTAGGTACTCTTTCTATTCTCACATCTCCTCTTCCCACAATTTCTCTTATAATGTGGTATCGCTTAAGGTAATGCTTGGATCCATTATGAGACCGTGGTTCCTTTGCTTGCGCAATGGCTCCATTGTTATCACATTACAATGTAATGGGATTTACAATGTCAGGCACCACACCAAGTTCAGTAATGAACTTTCTAATCCAAACTGATTCCTTTGCTACTTCCGCAGCAGCGATATACTCTGACTCGGTCGTAGAGAAAGCTACGCTTCCTTGCTTGGAACTCTTCCAGCTGACTGCGCCCCCATTCAAGATAAACAGGTATCCTGATTGGGATTTAAAATCATTCTCATCTGTGAGATGACTTGCATCTGAAAATCCTTCTATTTTCAGATCCCTTTCTCCGTACACTAGGAACATATCTTTAGTTCTTCTCAAGTACTTAAGAATGTTTTTGACGGCAATCCAGTGCTCGTCTCCCGGATTTCCTTCGTAACGACTCGTTATACTTAACGCGAACGCTACGTCAGGTCTAGTGCATAGCATACATAATCGAACCGATTGCACTGGCATACGGGACTACAGCCATGCGCTTTTTATCATCATCGGTTTTAGGACATTAATGATTGTTTAACTTTACTCCATGTAGCATGGGTAAGTTACCTCATTTCGATTCAAGCATGCTAAACCTCTTTAGCACCATTTCGATGTATGTAGCCTGTGAAAGACCAAGCAGTCTTCGTGATCTATCTCTGTAGATCTTTATACCAAGTATATAAGTTGCTTCACCGAGGTCTTTCATTGAGAAGTTACCAAATAACCAAACTTTTATCGACAGTAGTAGAGCTACGTCATTTCCCATTAATAATATATCGTCCACATATAATATCAGGAATGCTATAGAGCTCCCACTTGCTTTCTTATAAATGCAAGCTTCTTCGCAATTTTGTTCGAAACCAAATTGTTTTATGGTTTCGTCAAAATGCTTATTCTAGCTTCTAGATGCTTGCTTGAGTCCATAAATGGATCTCTGAAGTTTGCAAACCTTGTTTGCATCCTTTGATATGAAACCTTCAGGTTGCATCATGTATACATCCTCAAGCAGGTTTCCGTTTAGGAAAGCTGTTTTCACATCCATTTGCCAAATCTCGTAATCGTAGTGAGCGGCAATAGCAAGCATTATTCTGATTGATTTGGACATAGCCACAGGAGAGAAAGTTTCGTCATAATCAATTCCTTGCTTCTGACGATATCCTTTCGCTACTAACCTAGCTTTGTAGGTGCTAACCTTTCCATCCATGTCAGCTTCTTTTTGAAGATCCATCTGCACCCAATGGGTTTTATCCCTTCGGGTGGATCAACCAAAGTCCACACTTGGTTTGTATACATGGAATCCATTTCAGAATCCATGGCTTCAAGCCATGCTTTAGAATCTGGACTGTTAAGAGCCTCTTCGTAGTTTTTGGGTTTGTCGTCTAACACGGGAACCTCATTATCATCTCCCACTAGAAAACCATATCTAATAGGGAGTTCACGAACTCTTTGTGATCTACGAAGGGGTGGCACTTGAGTCTCATCTAATGGGACTGCATCGGGTTCCTCAACCACTTCTGTTGTTTCAGTTGGTGTTTCTTGTTCTTGAACTTCATCAAGTTCAATCATGCTTCCTTTTTCTGTGTCTTCGAGAAACTCTTTCTCTAAGAAGGTTGCGTGCTTGGATACTATTACTTTCTGATCATCTGGATGATAGAAGTAATATCCCACAGTTTCCTTTGGGTATCAACGAAGAAACATTTATCAGATTTAGAATCTAGTTTGTCGGACGCAATGCGTTTGACATATGCTGAACAACCCCATACTCTCATGAATGAGAACACGGGTTTCCTACCAACGAACAATTCATATGGTGTGGAACTAGCGGATTTAGTTGGTACTCGATTTAGGGTGAAGAGGGCGGTTTCTAAGGCGTAGCCCTAGAATGTCTTTGGAAGTAATGCTATGCTCATCATGGATCGTACCATATCTAGTAAGGTACGGTTTCTCCTCTCGGATACACCATTGTGTTGTGGTGTATAGGGAGGTGTCCATTGTGAGCATATCCCACATTCAGTTAGATAATTCAGAAAATCATCTGAAAGATATTCGCCACCTCGATCAGATCGAAGTGTCTTGATTTTCTACTTCATTCTTGAAGCATTTGAATTTCTCAAAAGCTTCAGATTTGTGCTTCATCAAGTAGATATAACCATATCGGGTATGGTCGTCTATGAAGCTTATGGAGTATCTGAATCCTCCTCTTGCTTGGACTGACATAGGACCGCATACATCTGAATGAATGAGTCCTAAAGTGTCTGATACACGCTCACCTTTATTGCTAAATGGTGTCTTTGTCATTTTACCTTTTAAACATGCTTCGCATGTTTCCAATGATTCAGGATCAATTGAATTTATAAGCCCATCTTGATGTAGCTTAAGCATGCGTCTTTTGTTTATATGGCCTAAACGACAATGCCACAAGTAAGTTGAATTATCTAGCTTATGTCTTTTGGTATCAATTGCGAAAACAGAAATTTTGTCATCTAACACATAAATCCCATTTTGTGATATTCCTGAAAAATAGAAGATCGAATCTCTATAAAAATCACAACGTTTGTCTTTTATTGAAATATGAAAACTGTCGTCAACAAGACGGCTAATAGAAATAATGTTACGAGACATTTGTGGAACGTATAAACAGTTCCTTAATTCTATTACAAGCCCAGAGGGCAAATTTAAAACATAATCTCCAATTGCGAGGGCGGCAACTCTTGCTCCATTTCCTACTCGCAAGTTTATGCTTCCTTTCTTTAATTCCTTAGTCTGATTTAGTTCCTGCATATTTGTACAAATATGAGATCCGCATCCGGTATCAAGTACCCAAGATTCAGACTGTGAAATTGTATTTATTTCAATATAAAACATACCAGATGTTGAAGTCCCGGCTTCTCCCTTCTTGAGGGTAGCTAGGTACAGCAAACAATTTCTCCTCCAATGCCCCACTTCACCACAATAGTGGCACTTGCCTTTGGGCTTCTTTAATTCCTTTCCCCTCGTTTCGGTGAGCATTACCTCCTTGCCTTTCTTAGGATGGTTCGGATTGGGAGATATCCCTTTCCTTTTCTTTGATCCTTCAAGCCTTGGTATCTCCTCGTTTTCTATTATATTGGGCTCGACTGTCTCGAGCATATTTGCAAGCTCTTCAAGAGAGGTTTGCAAGCCACTCGTTTGGTAGTTCATGATGAACTCCGAGTAACTCTTTGGGAGGAATTGAAGAAGTAAGTTCTCACTTAGTTCACGGTCCATCGCATCTCCAATACTAGAAAACTTGGTGATAAGGCTGATCATCTTGGCACAATGTGCCATTATAGATGTGCTCACCTGCATCTTGCATCTATATAACTGCTTTGTTATTTCGAAGCGTTCGCACCGAGTTTGATTCACAAATAACTCTTTTAGGTGCTTGACCATGGAATAGGCATCCATATCTGCATGTAGTTGCCTTTTTACTTCCGGTGTCATATATGCAAGTATGATGTCTCCCGCTTCATCGTCATCAGCCTTATGCTTCAAGTAAGCATAAAATTCTTGGTAGGGAGCATCATCTGTTGGGTAAGGGGGTATCCGTGTATCAAGTACATACCCTTTCCTTTCGAACTTCAAAACAATTTTGAGGTTACGAAACCAGTCGGTGAAGTTTGAACCATTCAACTTGTTATCGGTAAGTATGTTTTGCAGATTGGTGTTAGTCATGATTTTAAGAGTGTTTAATTAAATCTGAGAGTGAGAAAGAGTAAACGTATGTTATTCATTTGCTTTAAAGTATATCAATCTAAAATTATAGGCCTTTTAGTTTATTTTAGATTGCTCCCACTATTTTGCCAAATTAATAGCCCTCCATATTAATTCGAAGAATTTCACAAATCCTTTAGTGAGCTAGGATCCTAACTCCTGAGATTTCGCCTTGAGTTTGCTCAACAAGCTAGTCTCATTCGTTAGGTAGATTCATGTAATCAATCACATCTTTAATGTGATTCCTAGGTTATTGGGTTACTAACCACATTAGTAACTAATATGCTATTCACATTAATCCCAACCATATTGCCCATTAGTTTATGACAATATGAGTTTGCTCATCCAATTATCATAATCTAATTTAAGTATTACCCCATATTCATGAAAAGTAATTTTCGATAATTCAGGTGTTACCGTAAGACCCCGAGCTTGAGTTTGCTCAACAACCCAAAGGCCCCCAGTACTGCCGGCTGAATTATAATATTAGGGAGGGGCAACCGATTATAATAACTTGTTTATTTACTTAACTTTTAATGAGGGATTTTATTTTAGGTCTCATAATCTAACTTAGTCTTGATTTGCTTTAGCATACATCAGACACATACATTGGCGTTATGGACATATTATCTAAATTATTCCGTCGAGCCAGAGACGGAATAAAAGGCCAAACCTAGGGAAATACTAACTATTACATATTTCTCTTTAGGTCCTCCGTCTTCTCCATGGCGCCTTGAAATTACATATTAATTTCTATTCTACTAAAGAAAACTTCAATTGAATTGAAGGGAATTAGATGAGAGGAGAAATTACAATAGATAGTAGATAGGCAGGACTCGCAGGCCCTATTTCAAAAATACCAAAAGACTAAAAGAGGGTCCAAATATGTCCATAACTCCAAACATGCATAGACTCAATTAAATAAATTTAATTGGTTGATTACATAAGTATTTTATGTAATATTTAGGTTAATCACATTAACTCATCAAATTAACTTTCATCCAATTTTACTTCTAACAGTTTCGTATCCTTTTATATTAAACTTTTAGATTAATATAACTATACAAAACTTTAATTATGCACGTCCCAATTATTTTGATTTGAATTCATTTAAAACCTTTTTGATTTACAAATAGGTAAAACAAACTTTTAAATAAATTTTCATTCGATAATCAAAACAGAAAACTATTAATTTCTGAAACATATACATATATATATAACTAATTTTAAACGATTTAAAATTAAGTGGGTCTCGGGCCGGGCCCGAGGTTGGGCTGCTGCCGTTTGGCAGCAGCCCTAGGCGTCTCACCCTCCGCTGCCGCAAGGCCAGGCGCCGACGGCAGCAACCGCTACAGTAGTCGGGTCGCGCCTTACGGCTGTAATTTTTTTTTACAAAACATATATATATATATTATATATATATATCGATTTTAAAACGATTTTCAGAAAATAGGAAAAACTATCATAGATTTTCCGTTTTATCTTTTAGAATAAATAAAACTGATTTTATCAATCTAACCATAAAACTAATAGATTTTGTTATAATGATTATCAACCAAAATTATTAGGAACATGTGCATAACTTATTTTAATTAACAATTAATTAAAACTTATTTATCTTTTAGAACTAATTAATCAAAACAGTTTTGTTAATTAACCTAACTATAAATATTTATTCAATCTGATTGAAAAACTCGGAAATATAAAATTTTAACCTATTTCCATTAACCCCAAGATCCATTAACCGTTATTTCATACAAAGAGGGATAAGAAGAAATACCTTTTAGATGTTCTATCTACCGTTGCAAACGAAGTGCCCACAACTCTTACTTCGAGTTCCCGAGCACAAAACAAAACAACAGAAGATCAAGTTAGAATCAACCGTTTATTAACAACCAAAGTAGATTGTCTCTAATTAATAAACACAAGATCAAGGATAAAGAGAAAGAGATGAAAATCAATTGAACGGAAGGAAGCGGTGGAAAATCTCATCCTCGAGCTAGGGGTCGAAATTCTCTCTCTTGTTGTTAGGGTGGGATTCGAAATTCTCTAGCTTAATGACTCAGGGGGGATTTCGAAAATCCCTATAGGGGTATTTATAAACTTTCTTGTATCTAATCCTTAGTTAGATAGAATTAGGTTATTGAAATAAGAATTGAATTCGGAATAGAATTCTTAATTATTATCTATTAATATATCTAAATATAAAAGATAATAATAATAACCTTATTGGATAATAATGGGAGTAATTTAATCTAATTAAAACTCCTAACTTATTTATCCTTTAATTAATTTAATTCACAATCCCAATCTAATTAGAATTGATAAAATCAAATTAATTATTTATGTATCTAATATACATAAATTTCGACCCCCCCTTGGTAATTGGGCCTTATTGGGCTCAATTGGGCTTCCGTCAATTAATTAGCATCTGTCTCTCTTTTGGGTTCCAAGTCTTATGTGTGACCCATTAGGTTCTTATTGCTACTAGCCGTATGCAACTTTATTAAATTAATTTTCAAAGAATTATATTTAATCTTTGCATAACGGAATGATGTACAAAGTATGTGATTAGCAAGTCCGTAATCATTCCCCTGGAGCTATAAGAAGACAGGTTGATTCTGTCGTTGACCTTTTCGTATTAGTTACGGTATAATTCGATCCTTTATCAACTACGTCCTTGAACTGAATCTTATGACTATGGCTAGTGTCAAGTCACATATAGCGAGACGTTCGTTTTACTTGTTCTGGCCAAGTCAACTCCAATTAAATAGGTTAAGAGAAATCTCATTTCATTCTTAAGCTATCACTGTGCAAGGATTTAGAGTCAAGACTTCCACAAGCGATCCATGGACATATCTCCCATTTATCGGGAGTGATAAATGCTCAATCCAATGTATAACGATCCCGCAATCACTTCCTGTGATACCCAACGTCTGCTGTTCACACCCTAGAGTCATCTCTGTTAAAGATCGTGTTATAACAGAGTCAAAGCGTCACATTCCGCAATCCAGAATACCAATTAACATTCCTTTGAGTCCGAGGATTATTTATACCTATTAATACCAATGAGATGAACATGTGACAAGGAAGAATCTACCCATCCTGTTATCTCAAGTCGGGTCCCCAATCCTAATGAACTACTTTTCATCGGATCCATGTAACTGTCTAGATATCTATATATATGAAGCTTGTGAGATCAGCTTTCTGTCGGACAGAAGACATTGTTACATGCAAGTCTCAACCGCGATATGTCAATCCTAAACATATTGCTTGACTTGGGGTGGTTTTAAGTTTATTAGTTTATTATAAAGTTTCGTCTCACTTCATGCTTGTATGAACACTTTATAATCACTTTAAACGAACTTACGGATTTCCTTTTATTAGACTTTATTTAGTGCTTAAAAGGGATTGCCTTTATATAGTTATAAAACATATATCTCATTAAAACAAATGATATAAAGAACACTTCATTTACATTAAGTTTGTATCCTAGAACAATTATCTATAGGACACTAAACCCCAACACCTATATCTGGCAAATCTTCCTCCACCAGACCTATCTGCAAGTTGGCACTCATAAGGATGCAAAGCTTCGAACGGGGACTTACCCTTGCTTTAAGGGCTACTTCCCCACTCTGTGGTCGAGACAGTTCTGGCTCACCCAACTGAGGACAACTATACCCCGTTCTTTCTTCCCTCAAGCTGCCCTTCATTCCAACGTGAGCTTAGAGGATGTGGACCACCAAAGTGCAATGTCGTTGGCCCCCTTGTCTAATTTAGTGTTTCCATGTAAGAGAACCCAAGGGACCATCCACCATGAATTTGAATTCTACTGGTCTGGCTTGTATAGTAGGCTAATCCCAACTAATCCAGGCAGTAAGTTCTCTTTTCTCTCCCTTCTTCTCACAACTCTTTTCTATCTTTCCTTTAATCATAGTTTTCTCCATTGTCAGATGAGCCTGTAGCCAAAGTTCCTACCCAAAAAACGGAAAATCAAAGTGGAGCATACCACACAACAATCAAAGAGAACAAATGTTGGAGCTTTCTCCAAGCCTACTCTGAGTCGTAAATCGAAGAGAAGGACTTCTCAGCCTACGTCTGAGTCAAAAGCTAGGATCTTTATTGATCTGTCAAATGATGAGGTCAATGATTCTGACCAAGCTGAGGACCGTGATGATGTTGTGGCTGAGGATGCACCATCTGATGAAAAAGCTGAAGATATGGATGTTGATGTTGAGACTCATGATGACCGAGAAGAGGAAGAAGCAGAAGAGGCTGAAGTCCAGTCCAAGGATGTAACTTCTTTCTTAGTTGGAAATGGTTTTGTAACACTTAGTTAGAAATCGCCATAGAGAAACAGATCTTCTAATAGTTCGTTTAGAAAATACTGACTTTTCACAATAAAGAGGTGGAACAGGCTAAGCCACAGGTAAGAACAAGGAGCTATATTATCACTTTGGTCTATTTATTCATGAATGCAATATGGCATAGGCAAGGTCTCTGCTTTAGGGTTCACTTAAGTCAACTCTCGTGTGTTCTTAAGATCCTAAGACTTACTACAACTCCAAGCGTCCTTAAAGATGGTTCTTTCTTGCATTAAACACAAAGCAGCATTTCCTTTCAGAAAACCCTTGATATAAAACCTTAATATTCCTATTTCAGGTTCCACATATTTAATGATAGATCTGCGAGAATGAAAGCAGTCTCCCATCATTCATAAACACAAGATAACAAGTATAGAAATATGCATTGAAGAGCATCATTAAATACCATAAGCATAAACTACATTCATTCATGAAAAGACTAAGAGTGAACAACCAGAAGATAAGTAGTAACTCTCCATTAATGGAGGTAGTTGGCTCCTTCAGAGAGAGTTTCCGCTTCAAAAGATGAAGCTTCTCTTTCCCAAAAATTATCCAAAAGTAAAGTGTGTCCTTTCCTCCACCTACTGTTTGCTATATATAGAAGGAAAGGCTCTCCAAAATAAAATAATACTAATTATTATAGAAATTAGATTGTTCAGCAAAAGGTTGTTCTTTCAATCAAGGGGTGTTGACTTTGGACACTTGAACACTCAAGGCCCGGATCTCTTTTCATCATGTTACTTTAGTCTACTCGTGCTACCGCCTCCCTGTTTCAGATGTCTATCACGTTTCTTCCTTTTATCCGTCGGTCCGTCGGGTCTTAATCAGCGTTTCCTGTAAAATAGGTTGCATGGCAATTGTTTCGTCCTTTCTTTTAGATCTGCATATAAAACCTCTTTTAGTCCTCATTTTATGCAATTCCAAGCCTTAATTCGCCCCATTTAAATCATACATGGTATTTTTATTAGGATCAAATATGAGCTTATCAAATACCCCCAAATTAATTCTTGTTTGTCCTTAAGCAACACAAAAACAGAGGAAACAACTTATGGAAAAAGAATAAGGAAGAAGGTGGAATGAAGACAGACGTCATATCTTGACAACATATTTGGACATTGAAGAACGAAGATCAGAGAGGAAATGGTGATGGTGATGGTCACCAGAGGAATGATACGAACAACATAGAACTGACATCACTTTTCAATTAACCCAAACTTTGATTATACACAGGAGTTAGAAAGATATGTAGATAGTCTAGATCAAAAACATGCGTTCTTATGCGTGAAATTCATTAAAAACATTGAGTTGAATATCAATATTCATTTAAACAACCTGTTCCCCTTAAACTTCTCACATGGTTCAGAATTTTCACTCACACACAGAGGCTCCTTTGTTGCCTCAAGGTAAGGAACTACACTCTTCAGCATAGTACACATAATATTGAACCGTGATTTTGCTAATTGGCCCAGTCTTGTAAAAATATTTCCAAACATAGTCCAAAGGACTTGCATGGGGGTGTAATGATAGGTTGAGGTAAGGTATGACAGTGATATGCTCTTTAGGTGTAACACTTTTTGTCTCATGCTTACTCCTTCATAGCTCTTAACCCTTTGAATTTCTTCCCCATGTTAGACACTAGGCACAGCCAGTTCCTTTATTTGGCTAAATATTTGCTTTAAGCCAGGTGCCACATATCCCCCCCAGTTCATCTCAGAGTATTCTGTTTTAAGGCATGAATTACGTGTTCTGAAATGAAAAGTCACAACTTGAAGTGTGACTTCCTGAATGGAATTCTTTCACTACTATCCCCATTATCTTGTATCCTTATATCCCTAATTGGATAGTTCTCATTTACAGAACAGTCTGTCTTATGTGCATGAGACAATTCTTAAGGTGCTTTGAGGTTAGAGTGATGGGAGTTGGCTCATTTCAGTGGCTTAAGAAAGAATAGGTTCAGGCTCAAGTTGGCTACCGTAAATATTTGAGTGCAACGCACGAGTGAGCTTATTTGTGGAGTGATATTGGCATCTAAATACCTTTTTCATCCTAAGTTTTTCAAAAAAAATTACCTTTTGACCAGGCAACCAGAGCAAAATCTACTTAGTAAACAGTGTACTTTCCCTCTCACAAAAGATTGGTGCATTTTCATGCCATTGAGGGCTCAATTTCTCACATTTTTAGGGTTTAAGACTTAAGGTTCAAGGTTCTTTAAATGAATTTTTGATTTACAACTTTAGACATTTCTAGAACTTCTTTCACTTGAATTTTTGAATTATCCCTAGGTTCACCGCACAAATCAATCCAAAGTACAAGCATATAATCAAGGAATGGCAATTGAAAGTATCATCAAGTTGAGATGCTTTAAAGGACTTAAAATAAAACTGAAGAAAAATAGAACTTGTTGTTCTTGAATAGAGCAAACACGGATATACAGAGCATAGAAAGGATAGACAATTTTGAGAAGCAACAAGAGGAAATCAGGGGTATGCAAGGTTATCCTAAGAAACATACGGCATGTAGATATCATTGTTTTGTTGCAAAATTTTATCATGTTTTATCCAAAGATAAATCAATATTTTTCACTTCCCATCCCCAAATTAAGTCTCAACATTGTCCCCAATGTTGGTTCAATAACCGATGATGGCATGTTCAAAATATCAACACCAAATATATACACTGTAGGAAATAAAGGAGTGAGGTAGAAATGTGTTACTAGAGGCGGAAGACAGCAAAATAGGTTGTTCATATGGGCGGAGAAAGAGAGGTTTCATCCTCCTTTTCCTTTACAGGAATAGTGCTACCACCTTTGGGGGTGGCAGCCACATTCAGGTTGATACCAGACTTGTCTCTTACCGGGCTTTTAACCGACATACCAGATGGACTCTCCCGCACATGTTCCTCCTCAACACAAATATTTTTCAGGAGATCAACTTCTTCTCCTTGCAGTTGAGCGTTCTGAGCCTGAAGTGCTCGGATTTCTTTCTGGTTGGCTCGTGTCTTTTCGAACAGGTCTTTCAGCTGCGAGAGGATAGATTTTTGGAAAGAGAAAGCAAGGTAAAAGTTAACTAAGTACAAGAGTGGTTTTTAGGAGGTGTAGTGGTTAAATGAAAAACTGGTTGTTGTCAGTTTTAATTACTGAAAAGGATGCACGCAAGCCACGTGTAGGAATTGTAGTGTGAAGAGTGGGTGGCGGAGAGATGAAAAGACTACTTGTGGAAGGGTACAGTGACTTTACCATTAAAAAGCTCCTTAATGAGTCTTGAATGAATCGAGGAGAGTAAGAGCCAAGTACAACTCTCACTTTCCAAGGGATAAGGTGTTATTCGATGGGACTAGCCTCCCTTCTTTTGAATTTCAAAATTATTTGCCTAAAATTTCCCCCCAAAAGTATTTATTCCTAGCTTATGTAAGTAAAAATCCAAACTCAACCCTAATTTCTTTAGGGTAAAGAGTTTCAGATCTTCGCCCACAAGGCTAGAGGAAGGGAACGCAAAATGCAAAATGACTAACTTGACATGTGTTAGATAACAATAAACTTAACAAAATGGACGAAAAATATGTAACAAAAATTAATAAAAGGACAGATAAAATTTATGGGTTACCCCACAACTTGCGGCATTTGGTGTCTGCAGCGAACACTCTGTTCTCTCTTTCTGCTCATGGAGGTACCTGGAAGTGAATGGTTTCACTTGCTCTAGGAATTTCATTTTCAAGATAAGGTTTCAACCGTTGGCCATTGACCTTGAACGACTCATGTCCTGTTTTAGAGATCTCCACATCACCATGGCTGAACACCTTGTTCACGATGTAGGGTCCGGACCATCTGGACTTCAACTTGCCAGGAAACAACCTCAGCTTCGAGTTATACAAGAGTACTCTTTTCCCTTCGTGGAATGTTTTCTCCTGAATCTTCTTATCATGCCACTGTTTAGTCTTGTCTTTGTAACTCACCGCATTTTCATAGGAGAACAATCTGAACTCCTCCATCTCGTTGAGTTGCAATCTTCTTTGTTCACCAACAGCATATTCCTCAAAAATTAGAAAAGTTAGTGCCCAAAAGGCTCTATGCTCCATTTCTACGGGCAAGTGGCATGACTTTCCATATAACAGTCTAAAAGGGGACATGCCTATTGGTGTTTTGTAAGCAATCTGGTATGCCCAAAGCGCATTATCAAGCTTATTGGCCCAGTCCTTCCTAGAATTGTCCACGGTTTTTTCTAAAATGAATTGTCCACGGTTTTTTCTAAAATTCACTTGCTCTCAAGATTGGAGATCTCCACTTGTCCACTTGTTTGTGGATGGTAGGTCGTGGCAATTCTATGGGTAACTCCATACTTACCCAACAATTTCTCAAACTGGGTGTTGCAAAAGTGGGTGCCTTGATCACTAATGATGGCACGGGGTACGCCAAATCGGGCGAACAGCCTTTTCAGGAACTTAACCACCATTCGTGCATCATTAGTGGGACTAGCAATTGCTTCTACCCATTTACTTACATAGTCTACAGCTACCAAGATATATTTATTACCATATGATGAAGGAAACATGCCCATGAAATCTATGCCCGAAATGTCAAAACTTTCACAAACAACTATGTTGTTCAGGGGCATAGCATTTCTGGCAGAGATATTACTTGTTCTCTGACATTCATCGCATTAACTCACAAACCTATGGGCATCCTTGCAAATTGAGGGCCAGAAAAACCCTGATTGGAATACTTTGGCGGATGTTCTACTTGCTCCATGATGTCCTCCAGCTTTCTTGTCATGACAATGGCTCAAAATAAGACGTCCTTCATCTTGAGTCACACATCTTCGTATAATTTGGTCCGCACACAACCTGAAAAGATAAGGTTCCTCCCAAAATAGTATTTGATCTCCGAAAAGAACTTTTTTGGTTAGTAGACAAATTATATGGATTAATAGAACTGATAAGATAGTTTGCTATATCTGCGAATCAAGGGACAGAGTTAAGAGAATACAACCGTTCGTCAGGAAATGTCTCCAAAATTTCTTGTTGTTCCAATTGATTCTCCGCTGGGATTCTGGATAGGTGGTCTGCGGCTACGTTCTCAGTCCCCTTTTTGTGTTTGACTTCCAAATCAAACTCTTGGAGCAGTAGCAGCCATCTGATTAACCTTGGCTTTGCATCCTTCTTAGCGAACAAGTACCTCAAGGACGCATGATCTGTGTAAACCACCACCTTTGATAAGACAAGGTATGACCTGAATTTATCGAAGGCATATACGACTGCCAGAAGTTCCTTCTCAGTTGTGGTGTAGTTATGTTGAGCCTCATTGAGAGTTTTGCTCGCATAGTAGATTGGTTGGAATTTCTTGTCTATCCTTTGATCGAGAACAGCTCCCACGCAAGTGTCGCTGGCATCGCACATCATTTCAAATGGTAGCTCCCAATTTGGTGCGACCAGTATGGGCGAATTGATCAACTTCAATTCTAAAAGTTCGAATGCCTTCACATAGTCTGTTCCAAATTTGAACTCAACATCCTTGTGAAGTAGTGCTGACATTGGCAAGGCAATCTTAGAGAAATCTTTGATGAATCTCCTATAAAACCCAGCATGGCCAAGAAAACTTCTCACATCCTTCACTGTTGTTGGAACAGTCAATTTCTCAATCACTTCAACCTTTGCCTTATCAACTTCCATGCCTTTCTCAGATATTTGGTGACCAAGCACTATTCCTCTCGTGACCATAAAGTGGCACTTCTCCCAATTCAACACAAGATTAGTTTCCTTGCAGCAAACTAGAACATCCTCTAGATTTTTCAAACAGGCTCCAAATGAGTTACCATAGACTGAGAAGTCATCCATGAATATCTCAACTGTTCTTTCCACCATGTCATGGAAGATAGACATCATACACCGCTGAAATGTCACAGGAGCGTTGCATAAGCCAAAAGGCATTCTTCAGTAAGCATAAGTCCCATAAGGGCAGGTAAAGGTTGTTTTCTCTTGATCTTCTGAATGAATTGGGATTTGATTGTACCCAGAATAGCCATCCAGGAAGCAGTAGAATGCATATCCCGCGAGCCTCTCAAGCATTTGGTCTATAAAGGGTAGAGGAAAATGGTCCTTCCTTGTTGCCTCATTCAGCTTGCAGTAGTCTATACATACCCTCCATCCTGTGATGGTTCTTGTAGGCACCAACTCATTTTTCTCGTTCAAAACAACCGTTGTGCCCCCTTTCTTTGGAACAACATGTACCGAACTTGTCCATATGCTATCGGAGATAGGATAGATAATCCCGGCATCCAACAACTTGATCGCCTCCTTCTTGACCACTTCCTTCATGTGTGGATTTAAGTCTCCTTTATGGTTGCACACTTGGCTTGTGATCTTTCTCCATGAGGATCTGGTGAACACATATTGCTGGGCTGATCCTTTGATACCGTCCATTTTCTATGTAATAGCATCTTTGTTTTGTCTTAAAACTTCCAGCAGTTAGGCTTTTTGGTCAGGGGTTAGCTTAGCAGAAATAATCACCGGGCTACCATTGGGTGGATCAAGAAATGCGTACTCAAGGTGTGAAGGTAGTGGCTTCAGCTCTGGTTTAGATATCTGGACAGTGGGTATATCTGGTGGTTCTTTGTGTGAGGGCTCAGTTGTGTCTGGTGGAAGTGGTGAGATCTCTATTTCTATGGAACAGTCTATTCCTTCACAGACATTTACTTCTTCTCCCAACAGTGCTTCCAATGTGTCTTGATCATGTGCCTGTGAGATCTAGGAAATAGCAGGTATCATCACTAGTGGTAGCACGTCTCATAGCCTCATTCATTTTAAAAATTATTTCTTCACCATTTATTCTAAAAAATAATTGCCCTTCTCCCACATCAATCAAGGCTCTACCCGTGGCTAAAAACGGTCTACCTAAAATGATGGGCACATGCAAGTCCTCATCTATATCCATGATAAGGAAGTCCACAAGCAATATGAATTTTCCTACTTTCACTAGCACATCTTCCACAATCCCCCTAGGGTAGCATACATATCTATCAGCCAATTGGATTGACATCCTAGTGGGTTGGGGTTCTCCTAGCCCTAACTTGACATAAACAGAGTATGGCATAAGATTGATATTAGCCCCAAGGTCACACAATGCATTTTCAATATTCAATTTACCAATAGAACAAGGAATTGAAAAACTCCCCTGGATCTTTTAGCTTTTTAGGAAGATGTTGCTTGTTCTGTAGTATTGAGGAACATTCTCTATTCAATTGGATCATGGAGATGTTCTCCAATTTCTTCTTGTTTAACAAAATGTCCTTCAGGAATTTGGCATAGGTTGGCATCTGAGCTAGAGCTTCCACAAATGGAATGTTGATATGCAGCTTCCTTAATGTATCTAGGACTTTGGAATTTTGCTCCTCTAATTTCTTGTTCACGAGTCTGGCTGGATAAGGAACAGGTGGTACATAGGGAGAAGGTGGATTGTATTTCTTCCTTGCTTCCTCCTGAATCTGATCTGACTCTTTTTTTTGTAGCAACTGGCCTGATATCTTCTGGAACAGTCTGTTCTTCCACATTTTCGGCCCTCTTAGAAGTACCTGCAATATCAGCACCCTTATTAGTTATCATAGGGTTAGAAGTTTCCTTAAAAGACCTCAATGTGATGGCCATGACATCTCCCTTCGGGTTAGGTTCAGTATTGCTTGGAATAATCCCTTTTCCTTTGGATGAAGACGATGATGCCAATTGATGCACTTGGGTTTCCAAATTTTTAATGGACGCCTGAGTTTGCTTCATGAATTGCATCATCATGGTCATCAGGTCTGGTTCAATCTCCTCCTTGGGCGGAACAGGCTATTTGTATGGCTGCTGAGGTTGTCTTTGGTATTGTCCTCCTTGCTGTTGCTGGTATCTCGGTTGCTCTGGTTGATGTTGTTGCTGGGTCCACCCAAAGTTCGGATGATTCCTTGTCGCAGGATTGTACGTGTTTGAATAAGGATTTGGTGGATTTCTTTGATTGTAACTAGCATAATCACATTGTTCTTGGTTGGCTTTTCCTTGTTTCACCCCTGGACAGTTGATGTTGAAATGGGGACCACCACAGAAGTCGCATTCATCAGAAAATGGTGGTTCACTATGAATGGACGAGACATTTATCTTGCTGATCTGCTTCGCAAGCTGTTCTACCTGTGTTGTCAACTTTGAGAATGTATCAGAGTCTGGAGTCCTTTTTCCATCGCTCCTTACTGAGTGCCAGTTGTAACTCGTGCTCACTACTCTTTCAATGAGATCATATAGGGTTGTGGTTCAAGATCTTCGGGGTTACCATTTGTAATAGATTCGATTTGAATTTTGTACATGTTGGTGACCCCATTGTAAAAGTTTTGAACTTGCATCCACATGGGAATGCCATGGTTCGGTAACCTTCTCAACAGCTCCTTGTAACGTTCCCAAACCTCGGCTAAGGACCCATCTTCTTCCTGCATGAAATGAGACACCTCATTTCTCAATTTGATAGCCTGTCATGGTGGGAAATATTTCATGAGGAACGCACTAGCCATTTCCTATCAGGTAGCTATTGATCCGGGTTGAAGGTTCTTCAACCAAATTCTTGCCTTGTCTTTCAAAGAGAAAGGGAACAGCTTTAACCTGATTACATCATCAGCCACCCCCCTATTCGTTCTGAAGGTGTTACACATGGTAACAAAATCTTGAATATGAGCATTTGGGTCTTCGTTTGGGTACCCACTGAACTGGACAGCAGTTTGCAGCATTTGTATCATTGACGCCTTGACTTCGAACAGGTTGTTCCCCTCGTTAGGCATCACAATGCATCATGAATGCCCTTCAATGGTCGGTCTAGAATAATCTCTTATCCTCGTGACTGGGGGATTGTTGTTTTCACCTTCACCTTCAGGCATAGGTGGATGATCTCCTCCACGACCAGCCATTCTTCTTTGTCTTTGTCTTTCTCTTTGTCTTGCTCGTCTAGTTGCCGCCTGATTCCTTCTACACGTTCTTTCTAGCTCAAGATCGATTGGAAAGGTCGGTGGTCCAGCTCTACGTATAGACTGCAAGAAAAATCTGCCTTTGGCTACACTATTGAACAAATAGATCAAAAACACCTTGTTTTATAGAAATTTTCAGATAAAATTGTTGCTATCAATCCCCGGCAACGGCGCCAAAAACTTGTTGTCCTAAAAGTAGACTCTAGCAAGCGCACTAGAAACAAGTAATATCTTAGTAAGTAGAGTATCGTCTCCTCAGGGATTGATGAATAATTTTAACCCGAAAAACCTTATAGAACAGGGTGTTCGTAGTAATGTAACTTCTTTCTTAGTTGGAAATGGTTTTGTAACACTTAGTTAGAAATCGCTATAGAGAAACAGATCTTCCAATAGTTTGTTTAGAAAATACTGACTTTTCACAATAAAGAAGTGGAGCAGGCTAAGCCACAGGTAAGAACAAGGAGCTATAGTATCACTTTGGTCTATTTATTCATGAATGTAATATGGCACAACCAAGGTCTCTACTTTAGGGTTCACTTAAGTCAACTCTGAAGGAAAATAGGCAAACGTTTGGCAGTGGAAATATAAATTTTTTAACCTATTTCCTTTAAACCAAGATCCGTTAATCGTTATTTCATATAAAGAGGGATAAAAGGAAATACCTTTCGATGAACTATCTACTGTTGCAAGCGAAGTGCCCTCAACTCTTAATCCGAGTTCACGAGCACAAAACAAAAACACAAATCAAAACGATATTAGAACTCAACCAAATAATAGCAATCAAGATAGATTGCCTCTAATTAATCAACACAAGATCAAGGAATAAAAGGAAAGAGATGAAATCAATTGATTCGGAAGCAAGCGGTGAAAGACAATCCACTATGGTAGGGGGTCGAAATTCTCTCTCTCCGGGATAGTATGCTTGGCCGAAATTTACAACAAGATGGGGTTAATATAGCCTCTTCTATCTAAACCCTAGTCAGATAGAATTAGGTTACTGAATAAGAGTTGTATTCGGAATAATACTCTTATTCTTATTATCTATAATTATATCTGAATATAAAGATAATAATAACTTATTAATAGGATAATAATTAGAAGCAATTTAATCTCAATAAACCTCCTAACTTATTTATCCTATAATTAATTTAATCCATAATCATAATCTAATTATAATTGTTTAAAATTAAATTAATTCCTTATGTGTCACAACACATAAAAATCGCCCCCCTCTATTACTGGGCCTTAGTGGACTGAGTTGGGCTTCCGTCAATTAATTAACATCTGTTTCTCTTTTGGGTTCCAAGTCTTATGTGTTATCCATTAGGTTCTTATTGCTTCTAGCCGTATACAACCATTAAATTAATTTATCAAAATTACATTCAATCTTTGTATAATGGAATGAGTACGCGAACTGTGATTGGCAGATTCGAAACATTCCCCTAGAGCTATAAGAAGACAGGTCGATTCCGTCGTTGACCTTTCAGTATTAGTTACAGTATAATTCGATCCTTTATCAACTACATCCTTGAATAGAATCTTATGACTATGGATAATGTCAAGTCAGATATAGCGAGACGTTCATTTTACTTGTACAGGCCGAGTTAACTCCAATTAGATAGGTTAAGTGAAATCTACATTTCAAGTCTTAAGCTATCACCTTGCAAGGATTTAGAGTCAAGTCTTCCACAAGCGATCCTTGGACGTATCTCCCATTTATCAGGAGTGACAAATGCTCAATCCAATGTTAACTATCCTGCAATTACTTCCTGTGACACCCAACGCCTGCCGTATACACCCTAGAGTCATCCCTATTATGGATCGTGTTACAACAAGATCAAAGCATCACATTCCAGAATCCAAAATCACTAATTAACATTCCTTTGAGTCTTAGGATTACTTATACCTATTAATACCAATGAGATGAACATGTGACAAGGATAAATCTACCCGTCCTGTTATCTCAAGTCGGGCCCCCAATCCTAATGAACCCTTTCATTGGATCCATGTAACTGTCCAGATATCTGCATATCTGAAGCTTGTGAGATCAGCTCTCTGTCTCAACAGAAAACATTGTTACATGCAAGTCTTAACAGTGTTATGTCAATCTCTATTCAAAACATATCACTTGACTTGGGGTGGTTTTAAGTTTATGAGTTTATTATAATGTTTTGTCTCACTTCATACTTGTATGAACACTTTATAATCACTTTAAATAAACTTAGGGATTTCCTTTTATTTAGACTTATTTAGTTCTTTAAAAGTGGTTGCCTTTATACAGTTATGAAACCATATCTTATTAAAACAAATGACATAAAGAACAATTCATTTACAGTAGGTTTATATCCTGGAACAATTGTCTATAGGACACTAACCCCAACAAACTCTCGTGTGTTCTTAAGATCCTAAGACTTACTACAACTTCAAACGTCCTTAAAGATGGTTCTTTCTTGCATTAAACACAAAGCATCATTTCCTTTCAGAAAACCCTTGATATAAAACCTTAATATTCCTATTTCAGGTTCCACATATTTAATGATAGATCCGTGAGAATGAAAGCAGTCTCCCATCATTCATAAACACAAGATAACAAGTATAGAAACATGCATTGAAGAGCATCATTAAATACCATAAGCATAAACTATATTCATTCATAAAAAGATTAAGAGTACCTACAGCTCCATCCCTAAGCTGGCTTAGCCCATTCAAAAGACTACTCACTCATAGTACCGAGTGAACAGCCAGAAGATAAGTAGTAACTCTCCATTAATGGAGGTAGTTGGCTCCTTTAGAGAGAGTTTCCGCTTCAAAAGATGAAGCTTCTATTTCCCAAAAATTATCCAAAAGTAAAGTGTGTCATTTCCTCCACCTACAGTTCGCTATATATAGGAGGAAAGGCTCTCCAAAATAAAATAATACTAATTATTACAGAAATTAGATTGTTCAGCAAAAGGTGAAATTGTTCTTTCAATCAAGGGGTGTTGACTTTGGACACTTGAACACTCAAGGTCCGGATCTCTTTTCATTATGTTACTTTAGTCTACTCCTGCTACCGCCTCCCTATTTCAGCTGTCTACCGTGTTTCTTCCTTTTATCTACCGGTCTGTCGGGTCTTAATCAGCTTTTCTTGTAAAACAGGCCGCATGGCAGCTGTTTCGTCCTTTCTTTTAGATCTGCATATAAAACCTCTTTTAGTCCTCATTTTATGAAATTCCAAGCCTTAATTCGCCCCATTTAAATCATACATGGTATGTTTATTAGGATCAAATATAAGCTTATCAACAAGCAATACAATTAAGATGTTCTTTGTTTTCTTCATAGCCTTTAGCCCAACTCCCAATTCATGATTCTTGTCAAGTTGAGTTTGTATAAGAGACTGTCAGTACAATAAATCATCTTTGGACGTGTATTCTCCATCAGTCCTCAACATGTGATTTTCCTCCTTCAAGTGCTTAATTTGTTGACGGAGCTCATCAATCACACTCTTTGCTCTAACCGGCAGCTTCTCGTCATGCCAGTCAAAGTAGCCACACCCTTTGTCTTGTAAATTTAATAACAATGAGATTGAACCATATCAACTTACACACAGTAAAGCACAACATGATTATCAGACAAGAAAGCACACCCTTTGTCCATCAACAAAACAATAAAGCACAACATGATTCTCAAACCAATACATTTTTCAACCTAATACAATAATCAACTAATACAATAACCAATTTCTGCAATAAGCAAACTAACAATCCAACTAATAATCCAACAATTTAGACAAAAACCTTCAATTTCAGACAGGTATGTTAATGAACCCTAATTATCTGTTTCTTAAATCCCTAAATTGAAAACATAATAAACATACCCGAAATTTAGGGCAAGCATAAAATCTTCTTCTAGGGTTCTCGTCACTCCAACTCGTCCATCTGGGTGCCTTCAATTTCAGTAGCAAAATTTGGGGAGATCATCGTACGTTTGTTCCATCCTCCTATGGCACAGAGAATGTAATGAACCAACAGAGCTTTCACTTGTCATCTTTGTAATTTGACTAACACATACAAAAAATTTGAAAAATAGCTTTCAATATGCCCTAACCCTTTCTGTTTCAGATCGACAGGGATGAAGAAGAAGACTGTGAGGGGAAAATCGCGATTCAACGGGCACAATGGATAAGAAGAACGGGAGGGAAAGCTCTTATATATGGTGAAGGTATGCCAACATGGATTTTTTAATGTGTTGGCAACTGACGTGGAGGGGCATGGCGTCATACGTGGCACGCCGTTTGTGCCAAATCACAAGTCTGATAGATTAGGGTATATCTGAAGGTTTGTGGAAAGTTCAGGGAGAGTTTTGTGAGTTTTTATATAAGGGCATATCTGTTTTTCTGAGAAAATACATATTAACCCTTAAATATATATATATATATATCAGAAATTCATGTTTTTAATTATTGTTTTGTCAAACAGTTATTTGATCTCTTTTTTACAGGGATGTGTCTATTCATATAAAAACTGTTTATTTGATATTGTTAGAATTTCCCACACAAGAGACTTATAAATACTAAGTCTATTTGTAATTATCATGTAATTGTCCCTGATTATTAAGGCCATTATGGGTAGATGAATTACCAAACTGGATAAACAAAACTCTCAGGTCCAGAGCTAACTACAAAATAGTGCAAGCGCCAGTTTCGAATGAGAACATTAATTTATGCAAAGTTCTTAGGATATACATGAGAGTTCTTTAGAGATTATTTGGATGATGGCATTTGAAGGTAGGTGATGGTGAATTTTGGGTAATTTTCCTTACACCCCGAATTGAAGGGGAATCTTGGTACATGTCTTTTTCTTCCAAAATTACCCTTTGTCTTTTATTTGATTTATACAAATGAAAGAATATAAGATTAATTTTATATATAACTATATTATTAAATCATCGCTTCCCTTACTTTAATTACATTTCATCCAAACGAGGCCTTAATGGTCTCTGAATGCCATAAATGCATGATAGCATAATATTAGTTACAAGTAAATAGTAACTATATCTTACCCAATATTGAAGGTTATAATTTTTATGATATTTAAAATAAATTTATTATCTTGGGTGATAATGTGCATTAAAATGCAAAAAGACATTGTTTTTAACCATTGTCATTATGGTTATTCATTATGATATTTATGTGCAATGGTAATCTTTTATGGTTATGACCGTTATATGTGGTATTATTAAAGCAAGAACGATTAAAATTCTATTATGAATTTGTTTGACATATAATATTTACTCGGTTTAATCCTTGACTAAGTTCATTCTAGAGTCAGGAACCAATGTGAAGGAATTATTAAGTTGATTCCAAGATGAACTAAAAATTTCATAAATAAACATTACATCGTATATGATATTTATCAACAAGGCCAATGCAAACAGTCTTTTGCTATGAAATTTGTTCCATGGATTAAGCCATTGATCTCCAAAGTAAGTGAATATAGATTTTATGCCTTACCACAATCTTTTAATAATGGACATGGTATGCCAGTTCTAGAATTCTTTCAATACTAACCCACAAGTACAAGGGAACCGCTAATACTGCAACCAGCGCCTAACACTGGCATAAAAAATAAAGCTCAATCCAGTACATTTGGAGCCACTTCAGAAAAATTCATTGGCTATATCATTAGCCAAAAAGGAGTTAGAGCAAATCCAGATAAAGTAAAAGTTGTGCTAGATATGAAAGCCTCACAAAATGTGAAAAAGATCCAGATGTGGAACTGGCGGATCATCGTACTAGGAAGAACCACCCTTGATGAGCAGACCAACCCAAAGGGGAGACCTGTATTTGTATCTATCTGTCATGGATAAAGCTATGTGCACCATGGTTATTCGAGACGGAGAAGGTCAACAGTTCCTCATCTATTATGTTAGCAAAATGTTGAAGAATGCGGAGACAAGATATTCGAAGCTAGATAAAATGGCTTTGGCGGTTGTGACAACATCCATCCACGTTAGACCATAGTTCCAAGCATAACCTCAATATGATCGAGATCAATATCAAGAGTCGGCTTCACCACCACGATTCAACATTGAACACACGGATGATGAGATTGAATGCCATTCTAGATAGACGAGAGAACAATACAGAAAGGTACGCCTATCCAATTAACAGGAATTCACCATTCACAGCATTGATCCTGGGGTACGAGGCGGACAGAAGGTTTAAAGCTCCTAACTTGCCACAATATAAAGGAGAAGAGTCGGTATAAACGGGATATTACATATCCCGAACCCAAAGCGAATTGCAGGTGCCGTAGAAGAAATGGCCATGACGCAGAAGCTTGCTGGGAGTTGGAAAACTAGATAGCTTTGTCTAGAATAACAAATAACAAGACAACAACAAGCAGAATATAGAGCCCAGAAAGAAATCCAAAAGTGTCATTAATGTCATAGCAGGTGGACCAGGGTACCATCCACCCGTGAAAAAAGCAAAAAAAATATCTGCCCTGGATAAAACATCCCTCAATCACCCTTTTTGTAGAAACATGTCTAGTAATCCCTCCACATGCAGATGCATTAGTAATAACATATGACGATTGAAGGAGGCGAGATGAAATGAGTCATGGTTGACATATAAGCCAAATAATGGTGGAAGATGCAACTTTAGTTGCTCAGAAAAGATGGAACCATGGGCCTAAAAATCAATATTTTTACGTATTCTTATATGTGCATTAAACTGTTATAGTATCCTATATTTTATACTTTATTCTTTCTCACCATCTTTCTTATTTCCTTTTGCCCAATTTTGTTCTATTTCTTTTTCTTTCCGATTCTATAGAAGAAGAAAAAGCAAAGCTGAAGAAGGCGGATCAATCACCTCAAAGTGACCCCCCATCTAGGGCAGGTCCTCTTACCTCAAAGATAGGACAAAGTGATTCCCCATTAAGGGCGGGTTTTAACGAGGCTCACAGAAAGGCCATTACCTATTGTAATAAAGGCAAAAGTATTGCCCTATTAATAAACTAATCTTTGTTATCAATTTTATGTATCATTTTGTTTAAGGAGATCGTTGGCATACATAAATGTCTTTATACAAAAGGTGGGAACAACAAAGTAAAAGTCCCTTCAAGGGTGGATTCTCTTCCCAGAGAAGAAAGCCTAAAACAAAGTCCCATCAAGAGCGGATTCTCTTCCTAGAGAAGAAATCCTAACAAAAGTCCCATCAAGGGCGGATCCTATTAAAAGTCCCATCAAGGACAGATTCTCTTCCCAGAGAAGAAAGCCTAACAAAGTCCTACCAATGGCGGATTCCTCTTTCCCAGTGAAAGAAATCCATAAGCTTATCACAAGCTTCCTAAGGGACGGCTGGCTACCTACCCTAGCAATTTGGAGAAAATCTAAGGTGAACAAAAATTCCTAAAATTATGAGCTCAATGCTAAGTAAATTTGGAAAAACGCATTCACATAAAGAATCACAAACGAAAGTCAAAATAAACTAAGGTGCCGGAAGAGAAACATTCGCCTCGCCCAAAAAGCGTATCATATCCATATATGATCCCATATAGGGCGGATCTTGTCCATACGATCCCACATAAGAAAGTCCCTAAAAGCAAATCATATTCATATATGATCCCATATAGGACGGGTTATTCCCTTTCTAAAAGAAATATAACCCTCAAGAAAAAGCTCAATGTGGCGAATGCAAAATATGGCGAACGAAGGAAAAAGCCCCATGAGGCGAATGCCTAGATGGCAAAAATAAAGCCTATCGAATAGCGAACGACGCAAAGAACGCCTAGAAACAGTGAAAAGAGCACCTAAAAATAAAGCCTAATATGGCAAATGAAGAAAAAGCCTGATATGGCGAATGCAAAATATGGTGAACGAAGGAAAAGACCCCACAAGGAGAATGCCTAGATGGCAAAAATAAAGCCTATCGAACGGCGCAAAGAACGCCTTGAAAACGGCAAAGAACGTTTTAATAAAGCCACAATTAGTGAATCTTTCTCATTAGAAGTAATGAACCTTGTCTTCATCAAAAGTAATGAAGCCTCGTCTTCATAAAAAATATGAAGCCTCATCTTCAGCAAAAATAATGAAGTTTCACCTTCATAAAAACAAAGTAAAAACACTTTGGAAAATAACTAAAGGCTAAAAAGGCAAGTGCCTAGAGTGTCAAAACCCTAAAAAAGTGAGTAAATCTTAAAATGGGGAACAAAGTCTAGAGTGGCGAATGTCTAGAATGACGGTAGAACTACGTGGCTTTGATCCCCCAAAAAAGTAATGGGGTACGTAGGAAGCTTGATAAATAAGAAATTATCAAGTCCAAGCCAAAAAGATTGGTATATTTTGATAAGTCGTTAAAGGAGAGTTCTTTGAGTTACACTCCTGAGCACTTTTATTGGCTTATGGAACGTAAGAAGACGTTTCGAGTTAAGCTATGCTTAGAAAATTTAAATGACGTGTCACATTCCTACTGGTTTGGGGACATATGTTTAATGGAAAAACATTAAATATAAAACACGCTTTAGACAATCCTTAAAGAGCTTTTTAGACTTTTAGGGGGACTTCTGATAACAACCCAACTTATTCTAGAATGAGGAATAAGGGAATATTAATAGAAATAATGGCAAATCATTAATTCCTTCTAGAAGTGGGATTTATGAATGATTAATATGGAATTAATGTAGGATTAATGCAGAGGTGAATATGCAAATAATGAAGAAAAATGAAGGAGTCTCTAGCATTATGCCACGCCACGTGGACCCTGACGAGACATGCCATAACAAGATACGCCCGATGAGAGCGAGTAATGGAGACCCACCATAGTTCTCAAGGAGAGCGTACATACGCCTCGACGGTTTTAAGAATACCAAAAGGCGCACTTATAACCATCCATAAATGGGAATAAATTCAACTAAATGGCAATTAATAGCCATTAAGGGAAATAAAGACTTGATTGTTCGAATACCCTAACTCTGAGGTTTTCAATGATAAATGTTGGGATTAGTGGAGAATTGATAGCAATTAAATATGAATAATGGCATGACTCTTCACCTGTTTCCCCATTAATATTGAAGGTTACACAAACCTATATAAATACCCCGACTTCCTAGGACCAGAGAGACACACTATTAAAAACCGTACTTTGTGATTCCTGATTATTCTCTTAAGAATATTACTGACTTTGGCATCGGAGTGTCCTCGGCCGATTCCAACGGTGCCTCACATGGAAGTGCTCCGATCAAAGATTTTTCACAAGTTATCACTATTTTTCTAGTCTTCTTATCCTTCTTCTTCTTCTTAGTTTAATCTCCATAAAATCACATACTTTCCTCTATTCTTCAAGCTTTTCCACAATCACACCAAACTTCTTTACATTTATTTCAATCCAAAGTTTCCGATTTGCTAATTCAAGTTTCATCAATCCAAGTTTCTAGCAATCTTAACGTTTCTTAAGTTCATTATTATTTCCAAGTTCTCAATTCATCCAAACTTCCAAATTTTAAGTTTGTTTATGTACAATTTTCCTATGGAACTGTCAAATTTCTCTTACAATTTCTAGCTTTCGATTAATTTCATTCTTGTAATCAAAGCATTTCAACATAAATAAAAATAAAAATTATCAATTCCTCGAATTGATTTATTATAGTCGCCATTGTAAGGCTAGTAAAGCAGTTTATAGCTGAGCTAGGAACTTTTAGAGGATTTTTTCAATCCTTAGTCTTTTTTCACAATCATTTGGTTAGAAGTGAGGTTTATATAATAATTTTCAATTTTGGGAACCTACTTTTCTAACACGCCTTGTAAAAAGCCAAAGCCAAGTATGAGTGTTTGGACCTTTTCTATCACTGTGAGCGCCCAGACCATTTTATCCTTTCGATAAAAGAGGTCTGGGCGCTCACACCAAAGTTGAGTTTAGCTGGCAATTTTTTATACAAATATGTTGCTAACAATCACAAACTTAGCATATGTTGCTAACTGAAGTACATCGGTGTATAAAAGTAGGAAATAATATAAAATTGGATAACTAATTTATTAGTCTCTACATTTTTAACTAACACAGTTTTTAATCTTCGTACTTTAATAATACATTTTTTAGTCTTTAATTTTTGTTGTATTTAACGGTTTAGTCTTTCATAAAGAGATTAAACTGTTTAATATTTTAAATATTTGAGAGAATAAACGGTTAATAAAACAAAAGTTAAAAATTAAATAATATATTATTAAAAGATAAGTATTAAACAGTGTATTAAATAAAAATATAGAAATAAATTATAAAAGATAATACTAGAACGTAAAAATTATGAATGAAGATATATTTAGCAAGTGGGACACTCTACTCCTAAAGTGAAATAATGGGATTTTGCCTCTAAATAGGGTTCTTATGGAGGATAATTCCTCATTAAAGGACCGGTTAAACATTTTGCACACTGTAGAGCTTATTTAACTGGGCTCAAAACCGGAAGACCAGCTTCCGGTTTCATTTTGTAAAGAAACCGGAAGCTAATCTTCCGTTTTCTCAATTTGTTTTTTTAATTATAAAAAATAGAAACCGGAAGCTTTTTGTTCCGGTTTCTATTTAATATATATATTTTTTATTTTGAAAGTGGTGGTCTCCGCTTTTTTAAAAAAAATTATGTAAAATTTCAAAAAAGTCCCTCTATATTTTTTTAACTTTTAATTTAACTTCAATCTTTAACCATTTATTTTTAAATTCATTAATTAAACATTTCTTTGCCAAATTAGTTAGTAGTAAATACCTAATTCGGTTAAAAATGTTTTATTCTTTTAAATGTGAGTTTGAAATTATATTTTTGACAGTTTAAATTACGGTTTTTACAGTTTCTTTATAGTCATATTACAGTTTGAAATATGGTTTTTGCACATCGAACATTTAACTTTCACTTCGAACATTTAATTGTCACTTCGAACAGTTTAAATTACAATTTGAAATGGTTTAATTGTCACTTCGAACAGTTCAAATTACAGTTTGAAATGGTTTAACTGTCACTTTGAATCGTAACTTTTCAGTGACGTTTGAAATTACAGTTCGAAGTGACACTTCAAACCGTAATTTCAAATATCACCGAAAAGTTACGATTCGAAGTGACAGTTAAACCATTTTAAACTGTAATTTAAACTGTTCGAAGTGACAGTTAAATGTTCGAAATGCAAAAACCATATTTCAAACTGTAATATGACTATAAAGAAACTGTAAAAATCGTAATTTAAATTGTCAAAAATATAATTTCAAACTCACATTTAAAAAAATAAAACATTTTTAACCGAATTAGGTATTTACTACTAACTAATTTGGCAAGAAAATGTTTAATTAATGAATTTAAAAATAAATAGTTAAAGGTTGAAGTTAAATTAAAAGTTTAAAAAATATAGAGGGACTTTTTTAAAATTTTACATAAATTTTTTTAAACAACGGAGATCACCGCTTTCAAAGTTAAAAAATATATATATTAAATAGAAACCGGAAGACTAACTTCTTGTTTCTATTTTTTATAATAAAAAAAAAGATAAATTGAGAAACCGAAAGTTGGTCTGCTGGTTTCGAACCCGGTTGAACAAGCTCCATAGTGGGTAAAATGTTTAACTAGGCCCTAATGAGAAATTAAGTTTATTAAAAGCCTCATGGCAAAATCCGAAATAATGAAAGAATAAATGGAAAAAGGATAAAATATTGAAAATTTGTGAAAGGTAAGTAAAAGTTAAAAATTCCAAAATATTTCTCCACCGATTCAGAAGCAATGGGCCAGCATTGCCTGGTGAGAGATGCTTTATGTCTGTGCACGCTCCTGACATGCTTTATACCCTTCTTGACTTCTTCCCCTCTCTAAGGAATCCAAAGAATGGAGAACAGAAAATAAAGCTAAAGTTTTCATTTTCTGACAAAAGATGATTTTTTCTTGCTCTAAAGTCTAATAATCACATTCTTCCTTTACTAGGCTTTATATTCTCATATCTCACCTCTTCTCTTCTAAAATCTTTAGAGTTGCAAAAAATGGTTAAATTAGGAGGTATTGTTGTTTGTCTTTTGGTTGTTTCAATTGATGTAGTTGCTGGTATTCTTGGTATCCAAGCTGAAATTGCACAAAATAAGGTACATATATATATATATATATCTCTTGGTTTTATTTGGGTTTCTGTAATTCTTTAGATTATCCGATTTGCCTTTTAAATTTTAGAGATGTATTAACTAGTGGAATTGTTTAAAATGTTTCATTAACCCCATAATTTCACTTGGCAAAATCACTTAGAACAAGTTCAAAACCACCTTAAAAACTAATAAATCACAAGTTTAAACAGCTAATAATTGTTTGCATGCAAAATCTGAGCTAATGAGAAGTCCCAGGATATGCTAAGCCTTCTTTCTTTGCATATATGTTTACTTATTATTTTTATTTTTATTTTTTGAAAACAAAAAACAGGTGAAGCATTTAAGGCTGTGGATATTTGAGTGTAGAGACCCAAGCGAGGATGCATTCAAATTAGGTTTAGCAGCAGCAGCATTGTTAGGATTAGCTCATGTTCTTGCCAATTTGATAGGTGGATGCATGTGTATTTGTTCTCAACAAGAACTTCAATCAGCTTCTCCTAACAAGCAGCTTTCTGTCGCTTGCTTCTTTTTTACTTGGTACCTACTTTTTTTTTTTTAACTCAACTTCCTTTTATTCCGACCGATAATTAACTTATAAGTTACTGTATACTATTAAAATGTTGATAGACTTCTTCAATCTAGACTCAGCTAAACCATTCGAAAAATGTCTCATAATAGATCAAACCTCTAATATGCTGCCACACACAAAAATTATATATATATAAAATACAATATCTTTATGGAAAAAAAATCTACGTGCTTTCAAACATTTACAAGCAGAGGTATGATTTTTTTTGTTGAGAAAAAGAAAAACAAATCATTAGTTTTACACTACATACAAAAACAAAACAAATTGTTGTGACTCTTAAGTACATAACAAGTTAATATAATTAAGAAGGTGTTTAGTTACTTTATTTTCTTTTTATGTTTGTCTTTTTAAATGTTTGGTTAGATATCTCATGTTTGTCTTTCACAGTCAAAAATCAGTTTTTTACGAAAGCAGAAAATCGCTGCTTAGTTTTTTTTTTCTAATAGTAACAACAAACCATAACAATAAACAACAAACAATAACAATAAACAACTAACACAATAAAAAAAAAAAAGCATTCCTCATTTTACTAACAAAGTAAAATATATAAGGATTTTTTTGCCAATAAAAATATCATATGTAAATGCACAAAATCACATAGGCTCTTTTTCTATCTATTTTTCCCATTTTTATATTGCACAGATATAAATTACAAAATTTGGGTTTTAACATGTAGTTAGAGCTTATTTGATCAAGTGAAAGGGGTTAGACTATGCTTACTTTATTTTTGACAAAGTAAGTCTTATTTTGTTTTTTCCATCATTAGATATCCAATGGTGGAAAAAACAAAGTAAAACTTACTTTGTCAAAAACAAAGTAAAACTTATTTCGTCAAAAACAAAGTAAGCATAGAATGCACCTCTAGTTTGAATCATTATTCTATTTATTAATTAAATTTCAGTATGTATATTTAGCTCATGGGATTTGCGTGGGTGGGATTGTGTTACAAATGTAAATATAAATACTACTATTGGAACTTTATTAACCTAATTTTTAGGCTTGATGTATAATTATATCCTTAAACTTGGTAAATTTTATCTATTGTCACTTTGAACTTTTTAAAAAACCTATTACACATTTATAATTGGTTTTAAAAACCTATCACATACTTATAGTTGGTATTAAAAGTCTATCACACATTTATAGTTGGTTCATTCGGACCCCTTTCACACAAAATCGTTGATTTGTCATCTTTGACAGACGAGGTCGCATGTGAGTGCTATAAAAAAAAGCGTATTAGTTCGTTTTGTATATTACTCATATGTCAAATATGATATATCAATGATTTTGTGTACAGAAGATCCAAATGAACCAATTTTAGGTGTGTGATAGGTTTTTAATGTAACTATATGTGTGTGATAAGTTTTTAATATCAACTATAAATGTACGATATATTATTTAAAAAGTTTAGAGTGTTGATAGGTAAAATTTACTAAATTTGAGGATGTAAATATACCTTAAAACCTAAATTTTTAAGGTTGTTATACAAAACGATATGATACGAGCATGTATTTTATGGATGACAGCTTTTACAATGATATTACTGCATTGAATTGATTTAAAAAACTGAAATATTTGATTAAAAAAAACTGAAATATTATAGTATATGGTTTGAGCAGGATCATATTAGCCGTTGGATTGTCGATGCTGGTGATTGGGACTTTATCGAATAACAAGTCAAGGGCCTCCTGCGGGTTCACACACCATCATTTCCTTTCTATTGGGGGCATTTTATGTTTTGTTCACGCCCTCTTTTCTGTCGCATATTACGTTTCTGCCACTGCTGTTTTTAGCGAGGACCAAAAGTATGGACATGGAGGTGCTTAATTATTTTTTAGGGTAAATTTCAAAAAAAACCCCTGTGGTTTCACTTTTTTGCTAAAAAAGGACTGTGGTTTTTTTCGTTTCAAATACAGGACTGTGGTTTATTCCGTTACACTATTTACGGATTTGGTGAAGATGCCGTTAATTTGCTGACGTGGCTGAAGGGCAATTATGGGTTTTTAAAAAAATTAGGGTAAATTTAAAAAAAAAACCTGTGGTTTCACTTTTTTGCAGAAAAAGGACTATGGTTTTTTTTCTTTTCAAATACAGGACTGTGATTTATTCTTTACACTATTTACGGATTTGGTGAAGATGTCGTTTATTTGCTAACGTGGCTGAAGAGTAAATATGGATTTTTAAAAAAATTGATCAATAAATTTTTTATAACTATTTTGGGTCTACAATATTTACCGATGAATTTTTTATAACTATTTTGTGGCTACAATATTGACTATAAAATCTCACATGAGCGCAATCTCACATGGTTGTTCAAGGCCTTTTATAGTCAATTTTTTTAAAAAACTCATATTTGCCCTTCAGCCACGTCTGCAAATAAACAACATCTTCACCAAATCCGTAAATAGTGTAATGGAATAAATCACAGTCCTGTATTTGAAAAGAAAAAAACCACAATCCTTTTTCTGCAAAAAAGTGAAACCACAGGGTTTTTTTTAAAAAAATTTGTCCCAATTTTTTTAAAAACCCATAATTGCCCTTCAGCCACGTCAGCAAATTAACGACATCTTCACCAAATCCGTAAATAGTGTAACGGAATAAACCACAGTCCTGTATTTGAAACGAAAAAAACCACAGTCCTTTTTTGGCAAAAAAGTGAAACCACAGGGTTTTTTTTTGAAATTTACCCTATTTTTTATTACAAAAACTTTATAACTTATAATTTGTAACCATCATCTTTGTTCTACCATTGCACAAATTGTGATTTAGCTAATTGCTAATTGGTGGGCGTTAATTCATTATATAAAAATATATGCATATATGATAAATAAATGAAATAACAAAATAAACATAATTATTTTCATCAATGAATTTAATATAATTGTAATTTATTAACCCCAAAATCATATAAAGGTAAATTAGTAATTGTTTAAAGTTATTTTAGGAGTTAGAAGGGAAGAAGTCAATTTCGAAAGTCTATTTTTCAGCATTAAGTCTATTTGATCAAATCCTGCTGAGTTATGTTAGAATCCTGGTTCTTTGGTTCGTTACGAGTTCAAGGCTTCTTATGGAACTAAAACGAAACAGTATTAGAGGAGATACACAAGGTTGCCAAAAATGTATATGTTTGAAAATTAATTTTTTCAACAACCTTAATCGACTCTAACCCACATTCTGAAGTGGAATCCTGATTCCTCAAGACGACGAGGACGTTCCATTAATTTTTTAGCCAAAGTAAAGTAGTAGAAGGTCATGCTTATAGTAAAATTGTGTCAACAACTACAAAAGACTTAATTTTTCACTTAAAGATTCACAACAAAATAACCTATAAAAAAACCTTTTAAAAAAAAACCTAGAACTCTTTTCCAACTTTATTGTTCTTCTTCTCTATTTAATTTCCTCAAATCGCATCTTTATCCGCTCTTCAAGTTTTCTTGCATTTTGATTCAAGGTTTCCAATTTATTGATCCAAATTATGATTCAAGATTTCAGTGATTTCCATAAAAATCCTCAAATTTTTTAAGTTCATCGTCATTTTCAAGTTTTTTATTCGCTCAAGCTTCAATTTTGTTTTATCTTTGATTGTAATTTCTTTATAAAATTGAGTTACATTTGCCAGACTTTTGTTCATTCCATTCTTCTAATCATACTTTCCTTCATAAAAAAAAATATTCAATTCTTTGAGTTGATTTATTTTAGTCGTCATTGATTGAGCTAGTGAAGCTTTCTACAGTGGAGCTAGGAGTAAATTACACTAATAGCACATGAACTGGACAATTTAATGCAATCTTCTGATAAATGACCGGTTAAACCATTTTTACAAAAAAAAAAAAAAAAAAAACTTTGGAACCAACGCAGACTAATTAACCTAAAAATACTAAATTACCCTTTAAAGAATATATTATTACATGCCTACTCTATCTCTTCCATTTATCTCTCTCTTCTAATATGTTTCACTCTCTTTCTCTCTCTAAACATGTAACAAGCTTATTTATGAAAAAATTAGGGATTTCACGGCAATTTGGCAGGTAGAGAAGAATGAAAGCAGACAAAAGTAGCATACTCGAACCCAGCTTCTTCCATGGCGGTCACAGAACCTGCAAATCATCGTCTCCCTTTCCTTTTCTGTAGATCTGGTGACTCATGCCAGTCAAAGAACTAGCATCACGGTGGTTTCGGTTCTGGTAAAAAAGAGAAGAAAAACCTCCATAATTTGATATCAATATGAGATTTTAGAGAAAACCATAATTCAAGCAATGAGAACACCAATTATTGTGCTCCATGAAACAACATTTCTTCTATTTAATTCTTGGAACAACAAAGAAGCTGAAGTGACCAGTTTTTAGCACCTAATTCTTGAATTCATTAGCACCTTGCAAGCAGCCGGTTTTTACTAGATACTTCAATTTACTGTTAATTTCAAGCATGTCTGTGCGGTGAAGGAGTTGGCCGTTTTGAGGTTTTTTTTGCAAGAACTTGTTCGGTGCTAAATATTCAACCAACACGTTAGTGAATTCAGTAGAAACCGAGGCTGATGTTGTGCATAATCTTGGATAATCCCTCTAAAAAATGTCAGTTTTGAAAATAATTTAAAAAAAAATGTCTGGTTAAAAGAAATTCTTCCTGTAATGCTCCGACATGGTTAATGAAACCGGTGAATAAATCACCGGTTTCAATTGTGTGAAGAAGCCATCTATTCACTGGTTTCATCAATTTTGGACTGCTGCAAACTAAAAGCTGCAGCAGCGATAACAACTCCCGCATATCCAAATAAAAAAATAAAATATAAATACAAATGTTCTTTTATAGTAAATTTGTATATTTTGTTGTTCTGCAAAGACTTAATTTTATAAGGTTATGGGTAAATAATTTGTGATAAATTATATCTATGCCTATTCAATTTTACCCATTTTAATATTATAGTCACTGAATTTCAATTTTTAATGGTATAGCCACTGAACTTTACACTTTTTAACACCGGTGGTGATTCAATTTTAAGTAACTCCATAAAGTGACCGTTAACGATATTTATCACGAAATCACATTTTTTTATTTTCCAAATTCATTTTTTTTAGCTTTCTTTCTATAAAAATCCAATCTCTCTCTCATAACAAAACAACACATCAATAACCTCAAAAAGAAAATTTTCAAGAATTAAAGTTCCGTAGAATATAATTAACGATTCGGATTTTTTATTTTTAGACCGACAATGATCGTTTTAAGGCGTTGAGTGGCCACCGGTGTTAAAAAGTATAAAGTTCAGTAACCATATTGTTAATTGAAGTTCAGTGACCTTAATATTAAATGGGTAAAGTTATGTGGCCATGTGTGTAATTTACCCTATTAATTTTATCCTAAATTATTTACGTATAACCTGATAAAATCAAGTCTTTGCATAACAAAAAAAAATATATACAAATTTACTATAAAAACATTTGTATTTATATTTTATTGTTTTATTTGGATATGTGGGAGTTGGGGTAAATTACACCCATGGCCATTAAATTTTATCCATTTTCATATTATAGCCACTAAACTTCATTTCTTCTCGGTATAGCCACTAAACTTTATACTTTTTAACACCGGTGGCCACTCAACGGCTCAAAACGACCCTTGACGGCTAAAAATAAAAAATCCAAAGCGTTAATAATATTCTAAGCAACTTTAATTCTTCAAAATTTTCGTTTTGAGGTCATTTAGGCGTTGTTTGGTTATGAGAGAGAAAGTGAAATTTTAGAGAGAGAGCGCTCCAAAAAATGTGATTTTCAAAAATAAAAATTGTGGTTTTCATGGTAAATATCGTTCTGGACAACTTTAATTCTTGAATATTTTAATTTTGAGGTCGTTAACGGTCATTTTGAGAAGTTAGTTAAAATTGAGTGGCCACCGGTGTTAAAAAATGGAAAGTTCAATAGCCATACTGGGAAGAAATGAAGTTCAATGACCATAATGTGAAAATCGGTAAAGTTCAGTGGCCATAGATGTAATTTACTCGTGGGAGTTGTTTTGGCTGCTGCAGCTTTTAGTTTGTAGCAGTCCAAAATTGATGAAGCCGGTCTTCTTCACAAAATTGAAACCGGTATTTATTCACCGGTTTCATTAACCATGTCAGAGCATTATAGGAAGAATTTTTTTTAACCATGCATTTTTTTTAAAATTATTTTTAAAACTGACATTTTTTAGCGGAATTATCCCATAATCTTCTGATATAACGTCTTAAAAAGAGAAAAGCATAGTTCTATCAGGTAATGCTATAATTTTGAAATCGATTTGATATTTTAGAGCTGGTTTGAAGGTTTTGTATCATAAATTAACCAGTTTGATATGTAAAATTAGTTGAAAAGGAGAAGAAAGAGCTCTGTAATTTGATGAGCCCTTGAAACTTAAAAGAACTAGAGCTCTATAATTTAGGGCTTTCTTCATTTGAGAGTGGATTTGTTAGAGATAGAAACATAAAACGTACAGGGAGAAACCCAAAATATTGAGAGAGAATGTGATTGACAGAGGGAGGAAAGATAGTTTTAGATATAAATAATTTTTTAAAGGGACAATATAGAAGCATTATTGTCTTTTTAGGTTATTTATTTGTATGGTGGGGCCCATTTTTAAGTGTAACATTTATCAAACAAACGTTGATCAGTCATTTCCCGATCGCATGTTGATAACTTGTAGAAAATCTTCTTGTCGGAGCACTTCCCTATGAGGTGCCGTTGGGATTGGTAGGGGACACTCCGATGCCAAAGCCAGTAATAGTTTCAAGAATAAGCTCAAAATCACTATAGTAAAGAATCAATAAACATACCTAGAACACCTCAAAGTGGAGGTATTTATATTAGATTCCGTAACCATCTAAGTGGCATTCGAACAATCTTGGATTTAATGCCCTTTAATGTATTAATTATACATTCTTAAGGTTCGACCGTTAGGGTCTTCAATGAGATGTTTAATGCCACTGGTCATAATGGTTTCTCGTGAGAACGGCTCAGTGGTAACAAGGGCGTATTTGTCCCTTCCTGGCAGATGTAGGTCCCTTTTGGCGTATCTGATCCACGTGGCGTATCCAGATTCATCTAGCATATGCGCTATCTTCGAATCAGTGGATATTGCCACGCGGCTGTGCTTTGTGCCAATAGATCCTTTTATTTATGTATTTTTATTATTTTTCCCTAGGGTTAATATTAAGATGTTATCAAAATCTCCCCCCTCCCCCAAAGTGTCATTTAAACCTTTTAGGGCTTTTCGTCTTCTCAGCGTGCTTGCGTATTAATTACTCTAACGGGCATGTTTTCCTATACCATTTATATGGAGACAGGTGGCATGTTTGTATACAGATCCCTAGGTACCAGTCACTTCACTTTTATTAAGGGTGATTTCCTCACCGTTTGGGTTTGTTACTTTGTTTTCCTCCTCGTTCTTCTGCTCCAGAATTCATCTCCTCTTTCAACTTCTCGGAATTTCGTCTTTCAATCTTCTAAGGTTTTCATGTAAGTGTCCTCTTCCTGAAAAAACTTTGGTGCCTCCTCTTGTTTCGACTCCGGTTGTTACAGTGGAGGCACCTAATCCCTTTTCTGGGAGGGAGAAGAAGCCAGTTCTTCAGCCCCTAAGAAAAAGAAGAAGGGAGTCAAAGCTCCTAAAATGGAGGTTACCCAATTGAAAATAAACTTTAGGGCACTCGTAGCCCTGCAGAGTCTGTACCCTTAATTGTAGGCGGTTGAATGTGTGGTTCCAGGGCCTTATCATCGCCTTGCTCAGTCCCCAAAGGGGTGCTTGGCTGTCTACCAAAGTCACTTAAAAATGGGATTTGAATTCCCTGTCCCCGAGGTCATAGGCAACGTTCTAGACTTCTTTGGAATTCCTATCTGCCAGCTTCATCCTAATGGGTGGCTGGATCTTGTCTGTGATTCGTACCTAGCGGCGAATTTAAGTATAGTTTTAGCCCCGCGGGTCTTTCGTTCTCTTCATATCCTAACCAAGTGTGAGGTGGAAGATCACTTAACCTTCCAAAAGTTGAAGGGCTACTCGCCCTTCCATAGTAAGATGTTGAATGTCCACAACTGGGGAAGTAAATACTTCTTCATCAAGGTGGCGGATGGCGTCTCCTTGGGGTTTCCCAGGTCTTGGAATTATAACCCTAAAGAACGAGAGAACAAAGGTTTTATCCTGAACTCGGGGGAAGAAAAATTTGTGAAGCTGATGAGGTCCATCAAGCCAAACTTCTGGACATACGACCAAGTGTTGGAGTTCGTAAAGGCGGGTGTCCCTCTAGTGGAGATCCGCGAGGGCGAACTCCATTACAATTCTTACAAAGAATTCTGCAAAGTTACAATTATCTTCCTTTTCTTCATATCTGACATTTTTCCATCCCTTGGCAGGGACGCGACTAATGGAGACTCTCTAATTGCAGAGCGAAGGAAGTGGCAAAAGGCCCAGGCGGCTGTGAGCGGTCGCGGAACCCGATAACCCTACTCTCGTAGGATGGGAGGATGATTTCGAAAAATGGGATTCTGTTTTTACATATCACTGTCACTTACCGTTTTTAAGGACGATGCTTAGCTTGTCCCTTCTGGTGTATACATTCTTTTATTTATACCTTAACCTTTTTATCATGTTTTGGGTTAAAGTATTTATATAGAGTCGCCACCTGAATTTTAATGTTTGGGAACATGTCAAAAATTTAGATGGTACACGGGCTCACAACATGCCATCTCTTCGGAGTTAGGTTCGTGACTTAAATAGTTCAAGGGTCTGATTAATAAACGCGTAGACTTGTCTTTATCAAAATACCATTATATTTATATTCCAGATTCATTATATATTGTTTTAGCGTTCAAAAGCGATAAATAAATATTGAAATATAAATTATTACATCATTTTCACGAATGGCACCATTCTGCCCTAATACATCAAATATATTCCTATGAAAATAAATCTCTTAAACCTGCAAGACAGTAAATATTAGTTGCACGACGTTGGGACCCGTCTTTCGGATTTAACTATGACGCCGGACTCGATCAAATATGACTCGTTTATTCCTATGATCTAACACGTCAACATGCAGTTATTCTGAAGTCTAATTTCTTTGTCTAAACAGATTTTAATAGAAATAATTGAAATACCCCTATACCCGGGATTGCTTTTATCCTCATTTATTAAAATCAGAAATAGTAAACTTATTGAAACTGAAACCTAAACTACCCGGACAAAAAAACATGGATCTTCCTGTCTATTCCCTGTTACTGATCTAGGGAGATCCCTAATCGGTAATAGGGGTCCTCGATCGAAGATCAGACCTTCGATCGAGGACTGCCTTTTGGGCAGACCCTCTATTTACATGTCAAAACCAGAAAACAAGGGAAAGAAGGAGAAAAGTAAAAGAAACAGAGAGCAAGCAGGAGGGATGGGATTTTGAAACCCTTCAGAAGTTACCTTTGAAACGCTTTTCCAGTTTTTGGTGTGAAGTAAGTCGACGTACGCATGATTGTGACTTGAGCAACAACTTGGACCCATGCAACAAGAGACTTCAAATGATCAGAATGTGGTATTCCACTAGACTGAACCGAAAACCACCAGTTTTGAAGAAGATTTGGCCCAAAAGATCAATTCTGGAAGTGTGATGACTTCAGAATTGAAAAATGAGTGAAGAAAAGTTGTAGGAAACATGTTTCTTCTACTAATGTCTTTGAAATATGTTGTATTTGGGTGTGGGAGCCTCTAAAAATGGTTTGTTTTGGCAAGATTTGTGTAAAAACCTCACAATTTCACTTAATTTCACTCACTTTCACTTGATTTTCACTCAATTTCTCTCAAATGATTTTTGTTGTGATGAAATGTATGTCCTTGTTCATCTGGCAATTTCTCTCCCTTTTAGTAATGGAAAGAGGGGCAAAAACTGCTAGAAAAATGGCTAAAAACTGCCCGAAAACCGTTAAAGATCGCCGATCGAAGACCATAGTCCCCGATCGAGGATGGTATCGCTGATCAAAGACCATATTTGGCATCGAGTGTTTTAAAACTTTAGAAATCATAAATCAAATAGAATTTGATAAAAATAAAGCAGAGCAAGCTAAATGAGGTAGAAAACAAGGTCCAGGTCTTAGCTCGTATCTCACACAACGCGTCGTGTGAAGTCCACCTACACCAACTGTTAGTTAGAGTGTAACATAGACTCATCTCTAGGCCCGAAAAAATTCCGTGCTCATAGACTGCCTCCTGATTAGGCGCAATTTTGGGGCCAAGGCTACTAAAAACCTCGATGAACAAAATCGCTTAATAAAAAGGGAAGAAAAAATCACATCTGAGTAGTTGACTTGACTCTTCTAGGCATATCTCGTAGTAACCGCAATCATGCCTCAATCGATTTTTGGATAAACAAAATATTTTTGCCTCCGGATTGAGTATGATGTGGTGTTAGGAATATGCCTTCTGCTACACGATCCTCACTTGGGAAAGGATATGGGAGACTTTAACTCGTGATGGAATGGATATTTGGACTTCATCATACCTCGTCCGAGAGGTTCTGAGAACTGGTTGGACTTTATCATACCTCGTCCGAGAGGTTCTGAGAACTGGTTGGACTTTATCATACCTCGTCCATGAGGTTCTGCGAACTGGTTGGACTTTATCATACCTCGTCCATGAGGTTCTGAGAACTGGTTTGAATATTGGAGAGCTGCACTTGGGCGAGCGTCTCCATGAAGTAACTAATCCGTCTGACGGCATAAAGGTGTTGGATTACTGCGCCTGGGCAAGAATCTCCAAGAGTTTGATTAATTATTACCTGCATTAAGAGCAAAGATGATTCCCTTTTCTCGGGGGTTAATTTTGTCAAGAAATTAATTCTGAATTAATTTCAATGGATAAATTGTAATAAAATAAAAAAGAATGACTTGTATTGAAAGTCGAAACGTTTTTATTGAAGTTAAACATATTTAATTAGATTAAATGCATTTAGTAGCTTGGTATTGAATTCCACATGCATGATGTGAAAATGTGGTAACTGATCAGCGTTTTGATCACCGATCGGGTACCAGGGTCACCGATCGAGGATCAATGCGGGTAGCAGCTTATAAATAAGTCATTTGGGATGCCATTGCTTGTTACACTTCCATAACAGCAACCTTTGGCATCCTAAAAAAATAGTAGATTGAATTCTTAAATGGAAGAACGCAGACAGAGGCACCACCGTGTATTAAAGAGTTCGAGCGATGGCTCGAACGAAGCTGCTGCTTTCATGCTGTTGGAGCAACGTGCTAGGGACCCGAAGTTGGTCCCTTCACTTGCTCACATTGGGTCGGTACCTGCTGGGAGGCACCTCGGGAGGACTAGTGTGTCCGTCTTGTATGGAAAGATCATCTCAAAGGAAGAACCCGTACCGGTTGTGATGTTACAGGAGACGAATTCTTCGAAGTTCCTGGTAAGTTTTTTTACTACTTTTCACGTGATAGGATGCTAAGCGAGTAGTTATTAATTCGAAATTAAACTTGGGATGTGCATGTTGATGTTTTACGTATGAACTGATCAATGCATGCTCGGGAATAGCCCGTTTGATATAAAAACAATTTGTTTTAAATTGTGTTTCTGCTTCTGTCCGATGACACCCGATCGGGGATGGATTTTTGGAATTCGTCCTCGATCAAGTACCGACTGGTATTCGATCAAGGATGTCTTCACTAGAGACAGAAAATCCTAAGAGGCATAGCCAACAAGATGTAATCGGTAGCCGACGGGGTGAATCGACCTTTGATCGGGGATGTGATTCCCGATCTAGGATCCTGTCAGGGACACACCCCTTTAATTTTGTCTTAACAGATATGTGTGATACTCAGGTTCTCAAAATGCGAAAAACCCTAAGTCAATTAGAATATACCTATGTTGTAGCTAAGGCTTTTCTTTTTGTTTGTTTTGCAGACTCGATTGTGTAGGTCAGCTGGTAACATGGATGTATGTGTTGAGTGGTGGAGGGACATGCCTCCATCTGTCAGGAGTAGAGTTGAGGCGACTAGCTTCGTCCCATTCTTGGAGATGTTCCATCATGTGAAGACTAACACATCGCCGAGGGTGCTGAATGCTCTAATCAATAGGTGAATGGATTCCACGCATACCTTCCATCTACCCGTGGGGGAGATGACTATCACTCCACTAGACTTCTATGCCATCACTGGGGTGAGATTCTCAAGCACGAGGGTTTCCTTTGACTACATGTTGATCCATCCCCACCTCAGGGATGCAGAGATTAAGAGTCTGATAGGCTATCGCCCTAGGAGCTCTCGTATTCAGGCCAAGACTGTCATCACCTACTGGCAGGAGCGTTAGGAGCCGTTAGATGTCGTAGATGTGGAGAGATATGCTAGGTGCTTCGTCATGACCCTCATGTCTACCACATTATTTAGCATAGGCAGCTCAGGTCTGGTGTTGCTTATCTTGCCCATACTGGTGGACTTGGATGTTGTGCCATTTTTTGATTGGGGTAGAGCTACTTTGGCTCATCTACACCATGGGCTAGACCTTTGTGCTAGAGATGGATTGGTGGAGTTCAAGGGCCTAGGCGTCCTAACAATTCAATGAATTAACATAATAATTAAACCCACTAATAACAAAAAAAAAAAACAAAAAATCCCTAACACCACATTTTATATATTTAAGAAAATAAAATCAGCAAACTTAAATTATTTATATTTATCTTTATATAAATATATTATAATTTATCTTTATATAATATATATATATATATATATATATATATATATATATACATGTATATATATATATATATATATTTGTATCGGGCCGACCCGGGCCGGCCCGATGTAAAATTGGTAAAGCCCAAGCCCGCCCAGTTTTTGGCGGGCTTACACGGGCTTGGGCTGGCCCGGCCTGACAGCATTTTTATGTGTCCAAGCCCGGCTAAATGGGTCTGGACCTGGGCCGCCCGGCCGGACTCAGCGGCCCATGCCCAGGTCTAAAAAGATGTCATTATTGTAACAACGAAGGTCATGTTATTAGATATTGTAAATTTAAAAATGGAAAATTAAAAAAGGAAAATGGATTAAAAAAAGAGATTAAATTATCTTCTACTAACCCCAAAGGACCCAAAGAATATTGGGTACCTAAAAATAAGTAGTTATTGCAAGCATGCTTGACAAACACACATAAAACGAAAAGTTGGTATGTGGATAGTGCATGTTCAAGACACATGATGGAAGACAAAAATATGTTCATCTCCTTTAAGGATATAAAAGTTTTGGAGATAAAAGAAAATGTCATATTGTAGGAAAAGATAAGATAGGGACACAACAAAATGACAAAGACAGTAAGATAGTGTCCATTAGAAGTGACAATGGAGGTGAATTTAGAAATAACTCTTTGAAATTTTTTGTAATGAATCTGGAATCAATCATTCCTTCTCCGCACCTAGAACTCCTCAACAAAATGGAGTTGCAGAAAGAAAATTATGACCCTAGAAGAAATGGGTAGAACTACGATAAGTGAAAGTAATCTTTCTAAGTATTTTTGGGCTGAAGCAACTAGCACTACTTGTTATATTCTGAATAGAGCTTTAATAAGACCCATTCTGAAAAATACTTCTTATGAGTTATGGAAAGGAAGAAAACCAAACATTAGCTACTTTCACATTTTTTGTTCCAATTGCTTCATTTTGAATAACAATATGGACCGATTAGGAAAATTCGATGAAAAATCCAATGAAGGAATCTTCCTAGGATACTCTACAAATAGCAAACATTTAGAGTGTTTAATAGAAAAACACTAGTAATATAGGAATCCATACATGTTGCTTATGAGGAAAACAATGTTCCCACTATTTGTGACACCACTTATGATGCCTAAAATGTGGAAGATACTCAACCTAGTTCTTCGACTGATAACAATCTTGAGTTGAGTAAAATTGATGACAACAATAGTAACAATGTTCTTCCTAAGGAAATTATATTCCTTAGATATCACTCACAAGAAGACATTATAGATAATCCAATCGAGAGAGTTATTATTAAAGCGCAGTCTAGGAAATACTTTAATAACATTCCTTTTGTTTCTGAAATTGAACCCAACAACTTTAAAGAAACTGAAAATTATGAAAGTTGGATCCTTACAATACAAGAAGAACTTGAACAATTTGAAAAGAACAAAGTTTAGGATCTAGTACCTAAGCCTAAGGATAATATTATCATAGGAACTAGATGAATATTCAGAAACAAGCTTGATGAGTCTGGTAATGTTAATAAAAAATAATAGCTCAAGGTTATAACCAACAAGAGCAGATGGACTTTGATGAAACTTTTGCTCCAATTGCTAGATTATAGGCCATTAGGATCTTATGTGCATTTGCTTGCTATAAGAATTTTAAGCTCTATCAAATGGATGTCAAAAGTGCGTTTTTTTAATGGAGTCATAAATAAAGAAGTCTATGTTAAACAATCCCCCTAGTTTTGAAGACTCCAAATTTCCAAACCATGTGTTTAGATTAAGAAAAGTTTTGTACGGTCTGAAGTGGTATGATAGATTAAGTTCTTTCTTGATTAAGAACAACTTTAGTAGAGGTCAAGTTGATATGAACAAACGCGAAAATAATAAAACTTGAAAAACACGAAAATATGAAAAAAAATGTTATAAACGCATTTTTCACATTTTCGTATTTTTAACATTAAAAATGTTTTTCACTTTTTTGTTTTTTTAAGGTTTTTTCACGTTTTCGTGTTTTTCGCTTTTTTCACATTTTCGTATTTTTCCAATTTCGTGCTCCGATCAAGAATTTTTTTCCCAAGTTATCATAATCCTGCCTTGGCTAACCGGAATCATG